>NC_068911.1:152402253-153038711 GCF_023091745.1 Budorcas taxicolor
ATGTAAAGTACGTGTGCACACACGTGTGGTGCGCCTGTGTGTGAAATTAGCCACATACTGATTAAACCTTCCTATATGCTGAGGGGATGGGGTGGTTTTGAGAGCCATCAGGGGAAACAAAACAATGAACTTATCATGTTGCTTGACTCCGTGAGCTCTGGGATGTAGAAACTGAATCTGAGCCATGAGTGTGTGGCTTTACTTTTTTAATAGGAAAATGTTCCACACAGGTCGAGCTGTGTTCGCGTTAGGGTTCTTTAACACTTTCCCGTGCTTCTGAAATACTGAACATGGAGTGGTCCTCAAGTAACACAGAATACAAACAATTATTTCAGACATTCCAGAAATGAAGTGCTACCAGCCTCATTGTGTCCCTCTGCTCTGGCGAGTCATGAAAGACATATTCTTAATGGGAAACAAAAGAGGATTGTGAATATTAAAAAAGCAGCCCAGCCAGCTAGAGTTAAACTGCGGGGATAACACATTAACTGAAACCACATGTGAAGTGCAGCTGTTTCTGTTGAAGCTTTCATCAGGCTCAAGTGGAAAGATTGGTGGGTTTTAATATGTGGTTTCCAGCCAAGCCAATAGGAATCTGGGGAAAATGTGTGTGAAATCAGGGCTCTGCCAGGGGGGGTCCTGGGCTCTGGGCTGGCTTTTCTTTCTGTTAATGTAAACAGGGGTAATCCAGTGCTGAGGGCAGGTCTGCCCCCATCCAGAGGTTTAGCTGAAAGGGTGACCAGCTGTCTGTGGAGTTTGGGGCCTCTTCAGATTCCCTTTCCAAAGAAAGGAAGTAGGTCCCCTGGCATCAGCAGTAGGGGATGAAGGAGGGGTCTTCTTGCACCCGTCCTCTGCTACTTCCTCTCAGATAAACTATAGACATGAACCCTGAAAGCAGTCTTTTGCTACCTCCTCTCAGAAACATCTAGAATTCATTCAGCTTCTAATAACTTATAGCATCAAGAAATGCCAGCTCTGTGCACACTTTCCAATGTGCCCATTGGGTCCAACCTCTGTGGATTTAAACTTGCTAAGGAAAGTGGTGAGGGGTACATATATAACAGATATGTAGGATATCTGTTACATGAGCAAGAAGACATTAGAAATTAACCAGAGTATCAAAGGTGTGAGACGAGTGCAAAAATAAGGATGGATTGCACAGTATTTCTTTGCAAGGACTGCATTAGTTAACTGCCTTAAAGGTTGGTGGGGTTGCTGCCTGATTTTGTCCAGCCTGCTCTTGCAGTCTTAGATTATTAATAATCTAGAAATCCTAGATAATTGTTTCTGGACAGACTACTGTATGATGTCAGCCTTCCACCATGTGCCTCTAGCATCCCACGTTGGTTTCAGCCTAAGAGGTGTGTATCAGAAATAATCTTTATGGGTCCACAAATTCAGGCAATGAAGGAGGAAAGTGAAAATATGCAAATTGTACTCAGTGATCTGAGTTGAAAGACCACCATTTACATGCATTGATTTATGTGTTCAGGAAGCATTTATTAGGCAGCTGCAAGATTCAAGGAAGTTGCAAGGTGCTCTGGCTCTGGGGGGTACAAAGATGTATAAGGAGGAAAGGAACTAACATGTATTGAGCACATACTATGTGCCAGGCATCAGGCAGGCCCTTTACTAACATATTTTCATTTAATTCCTAAAACTGAAAGGGAGAAATTATAAGACATGGTCTTTGCTCTCAAGAGCCTTCAAGTCTGGGGTTAACTAGCAGATAAAAAAATATATCCAAATACCCATTAAATAAGATAATTATAATCATCTGCCAAAAGAGAGGTTTCACTGGGAGCTAAGAGCCTCTGTGATTACTTGAAATCAAAGAAAGTTTATGGGAGGAAATGCAACTCGAATCGACCATTGAGGCTTGGGGAGGATTTGGATTCCCTGAGAGGTAGGCCAGGGGAGGCTCCAGATGAGGATGGGCAGGGGAGAGGAGAGGGAAACAATATCTGTGAGTCACACACTACTCAGAGGCCAGGCAAAAATCACTGATAACCAAATTTCTTCTTCTTATTGCTTCTTGTGTCCAGCACAAGTGGCCGTAAGTGGCTTGCCCTCAGGGCCACACGGCATGAAACATGCCAATCTTCAAACACTAGATGCATGTTCATTGTGGTGAGATGCTTGAGCTGTCAGAGATCTGTTCAAATTAAGACCTGCTGAGGGGAGTGCGGGTTCTCCTCTCCAAACTCATGTCCAAGTGCACAGAGTGGGATGACTGACAATGTGGCCAGCGCTGTTGAACGTGTGGCCATCTCTCTGTCTAGTTATGCTGGGACTGGGCTGTTGAATTTCAAAGGTTAACTCCACGTAGGATTTTAAGATTGAGAGGGACCACAACAGTGTCAAGCCCAGTTTAATTATACCACAGGGGGTGTGTGTGTGTGTGTGTGAGAGTGTGGTGTGTGTGCGTCCTGGGAGTGGTGATAGAAGGTAAGGGTAGGGCTGGGTCAAGCTGGCAGGGAGAGAGCAGAGAGCCAAGGGCAGGAGTTTGGGCTGCATTTCATGCAGGGTTTGGCAAAAGTAGGTGGAAGGAAAGGACTGGGGGGAGCTGTGGAATTGCAGCTGGAAAGCAGGGCTGTATTCTCTGAAAACTAGCCACCCCAATTCTGTTTTGCCATATTGCTAGAACTTGTTGAATCTGAGTAGAAAGCAAGTGTCCTTCCTAATGCAGCGCCTGTTCCTGATGGAACATTGAGAGCCACCGTGCTTGAGGTTACATCTATTGAGCCCCTGGGGAGACTGCAAAGGCATGGGAGAGGCATTTCCTGTGTTTAGGCAGTTCACAGGCCTATGACGTGCTCACAAGAAGATGAACCAGGTATGCACAAGCCCAGGGAATGAACTGAGATGTTCTGGAGGCTAGAAGTCCAAATTCAAGGTGTTGGCAGGACCATGCTCCTGCTGAAGGCTTTAGGGATGAATCCTCTGTTGGCTTTTCTAGCTCTGGTAGTTGCTGGCTATCTTTGGCTTGTAACAGGACAACTCCAGTCTGCCTCTGTGCTCACAGGGCCGTCTTCCCTGTATCTCCTCTGTATCTTCAAAGCTCCCTCCATATAAGGACACCTGTCATCAGATTTAAGGTCCGGCCTAATCCAGCACGACCTCATCTGAATTTGAATGTATCTGTAGAGAACTTATTTCCAAATAAGGTCACAATGATAGGTATGGGAGGTTAAGACTTTGGCATGTCTTTTTAGGAGATACCATTCATCCCACAGCAGATATCAATGTGTGCACTGGCTGGAGGAGGAGAGAAAGACTGTGGGTTGAGGCAGTAAGGGATGACATTTTGGAAATGGTGGGACCTGCACTTTTTCTCAAGGAGGTGTGGTATCTGGATCAAGAAATGGAGGGCTGGGCTCCAGGGTGGGCGGAGGGGCAATAGGGAAGTATGATGTGCCCAGAGTCACAGAGGTTGGCATGTGTGAAACACATCAGAGAGTGGAGAGGAGACCAGTGTGGAAGGAAAAGAAGAGTCCCCTGGGGAGTAAGATGGAATTCCCTGGTGGCTCAGACAGTAAAGACTCTGCCTGCAATGCAGGAGACTCAAGTTTGATCCCTGGGTTGGGAAGATTCCCTGGAGAAGGAAATGGCAATCCACTCCAGTATTCTTGCCTGGAAAATCCCATGGACAGAGGAACATGGTGGGCTACAGTCCGTGGGGTTGCAGAGTCAGACACGACTGAACGACTTCACCCTGGGGACACGGAGCTTGAGAGTGGAGAGAGATACTGGGGCTGGCTGTGGAGCTGCCAAGGATTATCAAAGAACTGATGGCCAGGCTTGGACCGTGTTTCCCATATTATGGAAAGTTTTTGGTTAACAGTCCTGAATACATTCAGAAGACAGAGATGGGAGGGATCTTACACCCAAATCTGCTTCTGGAGTGTATCCCACTTGAGAAAATCTTATGGTCCACCCAGTGAAGTGAGTGCTGTGGATTTCTTTAGCCTGAAGAAGATCTGCTGATTTTGGCAAGGGCACCCCGAATTTAGCCAATAGGTCATCAGCAAGGTGGAGGCAGTGAGCCAGAGGCCAGGGTTCTTTCTTCAATTTGAGCTGCAGTTTTCTGTCTGGTTTCCTGTCTGTAATCAATGACGTCGGCCATGACTCACCGTGGTTCCTTTATATAATACATGGTATAATTTGTATTTGAATAGATTTAAACTATGTTCACCTACAAATATTACTTCATTTGATATAGCACCCCCATAAGATGGATATGGCAGGAGTGTTTTACCTCATTTGGAGAGATGAGAACATAGAATCAGAGAAAGCTGACTGACTTGTGTGGAGACCATAGTCAGTTGATTTATGTCAGAGCCAGAACTTGGCTGGCTTCAGATCACTAGAGTCTTCAGATCCCTCCCTAGTCTAGTGTTTTCCATTCTGCATAGAAACTATTATTCCACACCTCCTATATTATCAGAATCTCTGTTCATTCATCCATTCATTCAACAAGCAAACATGCACTCAAGGTTCACTAAGTGACAGGTACTCTGCTAGGCATTGAGACATGTAGATAATTTCATATGGTCCCTGCCCTCACAGGTCCCCTGCTGGCCCAATTTGAGGTTGAGACTAGAATTCAGTTTGTATGTCCTCCTTCTGCCAAACCAGGTTCACCTTGAGATCAAGGGTCTACAGGGCAATAGTGCGGAGTCAGTTTTTTTTCCAGTTTATAAACATAGAGTTGCTACTGAAGGCATGTCTGACTTCTTGTGTAATCTAGTTGTGTCTACTTTCAGCACACTTCATATTAAATAGAGAGAGAATCATCTAAAGGGAAGCTCTGAGTCAGCCATACTACTGAAATAGTTGTTGTTCAGTTGCTCAGTCATGTGCAACTCTTTGTGACCCCACAGACTGCAGCACACCAGGCTTCCCTGTCATTCACTGTCTCCTGGAGTTGGCTCAAACTCATGTCCATTGAGTGATGTCCATGAGGTGATGCCATCTAACCATCTCATTCTCTGTCACCACCTTCTCCTCTTGCCCTCAGTCTTTCCCAGCATCAGGGTCTTTTCCAATGAGTTGGCTCTTTGCATCAGGTGGCCAAAGTACTGAGGCTTCAGCTTCAGCATCAGTCCTTCTAATAAATATTCAGAGTTGATTGCCTTTAGGATTGACTTGCTTGATCTCCTTGTAGTCCAAAGGACTCTCAAGAGTCTTCTCCAGCACCGCAGTTCGAAAGCATCAATTATTAGGCTCTCAACCTTGGCTAGTGCAAAAAAAAACCCTGTCAGGCCGCATTCCTTATATTTATGTTGTATTTCTCAGTTGACAAAGTCCTTTAATATGTGATTGTACTTTGCTCTATGTCACAATCTGAGACAGCATCTAAGTGCGGATTAGGCAGACCTTAGACACCTTCCACCTCTAGGTAAGTGAAGTTCAGCTAAGTGAAGTTCTGATAAGTGGATTGCTCAGCACAGCCAAACCTCTGTTTTCTCCTTTGCAAAATTAAGGAGAGGTGGTAGTGACATCAATATTATAGGGTTTCTGGTGAGAAGCTGAGTATGAGACCCTCAGGAGACCCTCAGGAAATGTGAGCACCTTCTTTCCCAACTCTCAGTCAATAACTCCCTCACCTGACAGAAGTAGCTCAGGCTTTTCTTGGATAACAAGCTTTTCTTTGCAAGTATTTTAGACTCTATGTTGTCCTTTGCAAGAAGAAGACATGTTTTTATGGCTCCGATTTCATCTAAAATTTTCACGGACTCTTCCATATAAAAACCAGTAAGTTGGACAAATTAATGATGTGTAACTTGGGAGACATTAAAAAGCAGAGACATTACTTTGCCAACAAAGGTTCATCAAAGTCAAAGCTGCGGTTTTTTCCAGTAGTCATGTATGGATATGAGAGCTGGACTATAAAGAAAGCTGAGTGCTGAAGAATTGATGTTTTTGAACTGTGGTGTTGGAGAAGACTCTTGAGAGTCTTCTCTTCTGCAGATCCAACTTCTCCTTGCAGTTGGATCTGCAAGGAGATCCAACCAGTCCATCCAGGAAATCAGTCCTGAATATTCACTGGAAGGACTGATGCTGAAGCTGAAACTCTAATATTTGGCCACCTGATGCGAAGAACTGTCTCATTGGAAAAGACCCTGATGCTGGGGAAGATTGAAGGTGGGAGGAGAAGGGGATGACAGAGGATGAGATGGTTGGATGGCATCATCAACTCAATGGACGTGAGTTTGAGCAAGCTCTGAGAGTTGGTGATGGACAGGGAAGCCTGGTGTGCTGCAAAGAATCACAAAGAGTCGGACAAGTACAAAGAGTAATAAAAAGGTTCGGACATGACTGGGTGACTGAACTGAACTTGGGAGACCTCTGATGGATTCTACCATTTTAGTTGCTTTTAACTTGGTTAAATTCATGTCTGAATGTATACAATGATGTGCCCAAGGTTCCAGCCGTGGATCTTGTGACTCCAAATCCAGAGTTCTTCGCATTAAGCCTTCTTTCCATGATACAGGCCCCAGTGATGGGGGCATCCTCAGTGCAGATGAGAAAGGAGATTGTTGGGTTTCTAGACTCAGGGGATGCTGTCTCTCAAAGATCAGCCTGGGGGCCTGGAATGAAACACATGGCTTTGTTTTACAACTGCTGTGGTGGTGACTTAGTCGCTAAGTCATGTCCAACTCTTGAGACCATGGACTGTAGCCTGGCAGGCTTCTCTGTCCATGGGATTCTCCAGGTAAGAATACTGGAGTGGGTTGCCATTTCCTTCTCCAGGAACCCTTCTTCCTGACCTAGGAATCAAAGCTGGGTCTCCTGCGTTGCAGGCAGACTGTTTACCAACTGAGCTATGAGGGAAATCCCCTTACGGATGCTATTTCCACTTAATTTTTTTTTTTTTTTCTGTTCAGCTTGTCTGAATTTCAAGCTGCTAATAGGCTTCCCTGGTGGCTCAGATGGTAAAGAATCTGCCTGCGGTACGGGAGATCTGAGTTCAATCCCTGGGTTGGGAAGATCCCCTGGAGGAGGGCATGGCAACCCACTCCAGTATTCTTGCCTGGAGAATCCCCACGGACAGAGGAGCCTGGCGGGCTACAGTCCATGGGGTTGCAGAGTCGGACATGGCTGTGGCACTAAACACAGCACAGTGAGTAAGGATTTGCTCACATGCTGGTTGCATCTATCAGTGATAAACGTGGTCCAGAAATATGCAGAAACCCAGGGAGCATAGAGCTGGATTCCTTAAAAAATGATTCTCTACCAAATTACCTTGCTAGGGTTGGAGTATTCTGTGTTTGCGCTCAGTCACTCAGTCATGTCTGACTCTTTGCGACGCCATGGACTGTAGCCTGCCAGGCTCCCCTGTCCATGGAATTCTCCAGGCAAGAATACTGGAGTGGGTTGCATTTCCTCCTCCAGGGGATCTTCTGGATCCAGGGATCAAACCCGCATCACTTGCATTGGCAGGTGGATTCTTTATCATTGAGCCATGTGGGAAAATTTCAGGCTGTTTAAAAAAAAATCCAACTGAGTAAATTTCAAAGATCTTATTGGCTGTATTCAGTGATTCATGAGTTGGGCGGCATCCTATCCAGCAGATAGAAAGTGGCTCTGAAGAGCTGTACAAAATGAAAGATTTATAGACAGAAGGGATCAGCGGCAAGGAGGTTATTAGCAAAGAGTGGACTGTTTGTGGCAAGATCACTTTCCAGGGACTTCCCTGGTGGTCCAGTGGTTGAGAATCTGCCTTCCAGTGCAGGGAATGTGGGTTTGATCCCCGATGGGGGAACTAGGATCCCACATGCTGTGGGGCAACTAGAAAAGCCCTCACGCTGCAACTACAGAAGCCTGAATGCCACAGTGAAGACTCAGCGCAGACACACACACACACACACACACAAAGGGAAAGAAAGAAAAAGATCATTTTCCTTTAAGGGGATGGCAGGGGTCTAATAGGGCTTCCTAGGTGGCTCAGCTGGTAAAGAATCTGCCTGCAATGTGGGAGACCTGGGTTTGATCCCTGAGTTGGGAACATCCACAGGAGAAAGGAAAGGCTACCCACCCCAGTATTCTGGCCTGGGGAATTCCATGGATTACATAGTCCATGGGGTTGCAAAGAGTCGGACACGACTGAGCAACTTTCACTTTCATTTTCAGGGGTCTAATCAGGCATATTCCTTTGGTAATACTGACCAGGGGATTCCAGAATGGCTGGGTGAAGATTCTACTCCTGGGAGATGTTGAAACTGTAAATAAGTTAGATATTAAATCTTGGTTTGGTCACACAGGCTTAGTGCAAGAGAGCCCATTTTGGGCCTCTTGTCTCTTTTTTAAAAGGACGATGAACGGTTAAAGTCAAAGAAACTGTAAGCAATAGAAGCAGGAGTTATAATTTCTTCCCAATGCTGGCACGGCGTCCAGCGATTGCACACCATCTCATAGATCTCTTCGGAAGGAAAAACAACTAGAATTTGCCACTGGGACACAGGCATTCTTTCCTGCTAGCACGCCAATGGAGCTGTTGGAAACACTCTATAAATCTTGTCCCCTGTACCATGACCTTCGGCTCTTTGGGGACTACACTCACTTTCTATTCCTTCTGCAGACCATAGATGAGACGTGTAGCAGGACCCCAGGGCTCTGTATCTGGCATCTTTGCCAGGTAAACAAAGGGAAAGGAGCTGCCGTGGGCCGAACTGATGTTAGGAGTTGGGCTCGGGTTTTCCCGGCTTGAAATCAAGCTCACATTCCAGCCGCCAGAGAACAGCAGTGCTCTAAGTGAGGTTGCCGTGCGCTGAAGGGAGAAACAATTATACGCCTTTCTTCTCGCCCTTATTACGCTCAGTGCTTCATAGAGAAGCCGACAGTATCCTTTTGTCTGCCCTGTTATGAAGCTGTGTCCATTGCATAATAAAATCGGGTGCAGAAAAGACTGCGTTTGGAACAGGGAGGCTCATACTTTATTGGCTAGAAGGTAGATACTTTTTGATTTTATTTTTCACTCTCATGCAAGGTGTGCCTAGAAAAATTCTTACATTAATTTGAAACAGGACTAAACCAGGGGCAGACCCTTGAGTAGCAAGGCCCAGTCCGTGTGATTACTGCGGGTACCTGGGCTATAAATCCTCACCAGATACTGGCTCCCAGGGTGGCAGGAAGCAGAGAGATGCTGGGATTTGTTGGGTTCAGGGCCCTGGCATCATTTGCTCCTCCGCCAGGCTGTGTGGGAGACATAAAGTGGGATGCAAGATGTGAAGGGAGATACTGTACAGAGCTTTGCAGCAGAAACCGCAGTCATCTTGTCATTGGATGAGGAGCGGTGCTGAAGGCACTCAGAGGGCCCTCTGTTTAAAATTCTGAACCGCACCATACGCTTCTGGGTGCAGCTCACTCTGCACCTAGTTCAAGGTCTCTTCCCTGCTGTCCCCCCGGGACTTTCTCTTTCCTCAGAAACTGGATATGCTCAGAGTCTCTCCTGCCCATTTTTGGCTCTGAACTGTCTTCAGCTATCGCTTGTGAGTTTTAGGGTTTCCTCGGTGTGACCACAGAGGCCCCTTGGAAAGTTCTTGCTTATTTCTCTGACTTGAAGCAGACCCAGGCAGGAGAAGCAGGCCCACATAGTGGGTCCAATACTTCTCTCCTCCTCTGCTGATTATCCTGTGCCCTTGGCTTTTGTTGTTCAGTCCCTCAGTTGTGTCCAACTCTCTGTGACCCCATGGACTGCAGCACGCCAGGCATCCCTGACTTCACCATCTCCTGGAGCTTGCTCAAACTCAGGTCCACTGAGTCGATGATGCCAGCCAACCATATCATCCTCCGTCATCCCCTTCTCTTGCCTTCAATCTTTGCCAATATCAGGGTCTTTCCCAAAGAGTTGACTCTTCATATCAGGTGGCCAAACATTGGAAGTTCAGCTTCACCCTTTGTGTGTATCATGCCCTCTGGCAGGAGAGTAGAGTGGCTGGAACACAGAAGTTCTGTGCTTTGGACTTCACCAGGGCCTGACTGGGATCCCTGGAGAGAACATTTGCCATGGCGGCCTGGTGTCTCAGTGGGTGGCTGATGTGGCTGCCAGCTCTGCTCCCGTCTTCCTGCCCAAGGCACCATTGTTAGGGGAACAGACGGGCCATAGCACTAGCTATGGCAATCCTGTTCTCTGATGCTGAGCTTGACTCAGTGGCTTTTATGTCCAAGTCAAGTCATAGCTCCTACCCTCCAAGCCTCATATAGGATCACGAGACAGGAAGACTTGTGGAGCAGAGGGTGTATTGCACGCATGGGAGGTAGGGAGCGTAGTGGTTAGCACCCCACTTGCACTGTGTCAGGTCAAGGAGTCGGGAATTCTGGTCCTACCGTCTCTTGTCTGCATAACTCCAGCACGTGAGTACTGTCTCTGAGCCTTGGTGTTTCGATCTGTCGAATGGGCTTAATCATGGTGCCATCCTCGGGGGATTGTGGTGGGAATGACGTGAGACATGTCCAGCAGGGCTTGATATGCTATAAGCACACAGATTTTAGATCTCCCTCAGGAAGGCACTGGGCCCCTGGGTGGGGTCTTTAGTGCCTCTTCCTAGCATTGCCTTAGAGCACACGTCGTGTTATCAGGACCCCCTGCCTGCTTGACTCTTCTGTTAAGCTCTGACTGCCTCTGTGAAAGAAGCCATTCTTATTCGTCCTGGTGTCCCTCTGATTCCCACGAACAGTGCCTGCTGTAGAGAAGACACTCGGTATGGAGAAATGTTAGTAGGGAGGGTGGATGTCCATGGTGAGAATGGTGTGGACAGAGCAGAATGGAAGCCATATTTGTATCCTAGTTACTGAGAACATGGGCTCTGGAGTCAGCCTGTCTGGCTCTGTTCCCCTCTTTGACCCTTGCCATCTCTGTGACCTTGAGCCAGTTATGAATATTCAGCTGCCTTCCCCCTCAATCTCCTTAGCTGTGAAAATGGGTAAAGTAATGGAACCTAGTGCATGTGGCTGGTCTGAGGATGAACTGAGATGATACATATAAAGCACACAGTGTGGAGCCTGGCTTGTTGTAAGTTCTCAATAAATGTCAGCTGCCATTATCACTGCTGTGACAGACATACTGAATTTTAACTCATCTAGTTCTCAAGACAGTTCTCCCCTGTAGATCTTGTTCCCCCATTTCACAGGTGCAGAAACTGAGGAGAAATGGAGTATGTGCATATTTAGTGTGTAGCAGAGCAAGACCCAGTGCCAGACCTGCTGGTTCTGAGACCCAGTTCTCCAGCTGGCCTGAGCTAGAAGGGACCGCGGGTACGGCTTCTAACATCGGCTCACCTGTGGGGGTACAGAGTAGGGCTGGCAGGTGATGCCCCTGAAACCAACTACAAGACCACCCCCGTGCTGGCTCGTCCAGGCTGTCTTTGTTCCAGCTCACTGGTGAGCAGCCAGCATGAGGCAGGGCAGAAGCCGACACGAGTGAGGGCAAATAGACAGATCTTGGCTTACTTCTTCTCAGTGGCCAGCTCCCTGGCCCTGTCCTGGCCTTGCAGGAGCCTCAGTTGGGTTTCCAGAAGCCTTCACTGAGGAGCATCCTTTTTAATGATGATGTGCTTTGGGGGCATCTGCTGATCATTTGAGTGAAGGCTTCCCCAGCCTTTCCCTAGGTGGATTACATAGACACAGATTCACTTCCCTTCAAGTGGCAGAATTAACAACAGCAGCAAACAAAACCAAAATCAAAACTGAACTCAGGCCCCATGCCGGCTGCTTCTCAGCTCTGCCTTCATTACTGCCACTGTCCTGGGTCTTGCAAGTCAGTGGCTCTTTCAGTATTCTAGAAGCTTCTAACATCATAGGGTGCAGTTTTAGCAGACACAGCCTGTCTGTCTAGCTTGTACTCCAGCTCATGTTCCCTCCTCCCTGATTCCTGTTAGCTGTCCAGACTTCGAATTTAATGATTTTGGAGCTGAGGATAGTGAGTTTGCATAAAAACAGTATCACAAGATGTGTCTCTGGGGTTACTAGGTAGTTGCTTTCTCCCAGCAATTGACAAAAGAGCAGCAGTTTTCTTCGGCTCCTTTCCTCTCTCTGATATGTTTGGTGGGGGTGTGGCAGAAGGGATGGATTTGGAGTTAGTGAGATTTGGGTTCACATGCGTCTTCCATCACTTTTGACTACTGAATCCAGGTTAGAAGCTGCCTGTGTCATTGTAAGATGGGGGGTGGCAGTACCATCCTCACGTGGTGTTAGTAAAGATCAGAGATGTCCTTGAGACACAGCGCGAGTTCCACTGCCTTTAATGTTTTAGCAAGGTGAATTCAGATTTCCTTCTTAGCTCTTCTAAACTTACCAATGTGTCATTATTACTAGTTTTCAGAAACCTTCGCTTCTGATGGTTTTCTAATAATTAGAACTTCTGAAGGAGAAGGAAGGGATTTTCATGACAGAGGAAGGCTCTAGGACCTTGTCAGCAGCCCTTACTTAGGCTTCCTGGGTTCTCATTGTACAAGGAGAAGAAATCACTCATTTATTATTTGTTTTTCTAGTGGTTCAGACAGAATGGTAATAAAATACCACCTAGGGCTTATTAGATACTAGAAGTGATCTATTCACTGCTTTGATCCTCATAAGGACTCTGTGAAGAAGGTACTATTACCATCTCCATTTTGGAGACAGAGAAATTAAGAATTGGAAAAGTTAACAAAATTTCCCAAGGTAACACAGCTCATAAACGGTGAAGCCAAGATCTGAATCCCGGTACATTTACTTCTTTTATTAGTTTTTCCTTTGAGCTCTTCCATTGTTTTATCTCTTCTACTATTAAGCTCTACTTTTACCCGTGGAAAGGAAAGTGTTAATGGTAGAGGGTTGGGTACCCACTGATTAGAAAAAATTAAATCCAAGAAACAGAAACCCACCGCCTCTCTGTCCCCCAAGAAAAGCAGCGTAATGCGATGTTCATGGAAGGGCTCTTGGTTGTGGTGGGAGGGAAAGTGAGAGCAAAGTTGGAGGGATCAGAGGCTGTTCTCTGTGGTCACCGTTGAGGTTCATCCTAGGCATTACAAGGAATTAAGGGGCTCTTCTGAGGCTTAGGACTTTGGCTCTGTGGTCTCTGCCTTTGGGCCATTGGAGATAAATTTGAGTTCTCTCTCTTTTTCATTTATCATGGAGACCAGCTCACACTTGGTTGAGTTCCTTCAGCTACTGATCCAGAAAAATGGAACCACAGTTAGCTCTCTGGTCAATGGCTGGATAATAAGCATTCAACGGGCTCCTTCCCAAGTCATGACGATGGTACCGTGTGATCGTAAATGGGGAATTTGTGCAGGAAGCCTCCATAGAAGCTGTAAATGAATAAACAAGTAAAAAGGCTTATTATTACAAGTGTAGTAGGTGTTAGATGTTGGAGCATTGGGAATTTTAAAATGAGGGGAAGTGTTTGCATTCTCCATTAAAAAGAAATATTAGGTACTTGGATAGAAATCATTTGCAAGGAAGCAACGTTTAGAGGTGTTGCTCCAAATTGTGCACCAGTGAGGCCAACTCTGCACGGGTGTGATGCTTGGGAAAGACATCAAGGCCTGAATTACTGGAGGAATTTAGGAAAAGGGAGGGTAGGAAAGCACCTGAACATTGTGTTAAAATAAAAATTCGGTGAGGAAGCATGAGGCCAGATCAAGGAGAAGAGAGTGCTTGGCAGAAATCCCTTCTGTAATTTATCCCAGACCCTTTAATTCCTGACCATGACCCTGGGGAGGAGATTATCACCTTCCCCAGCCAGCACAATTGGCTGGTACTGAGGTTGTTAACTTGAGAAAATCACCAGAGATAGTATTGGGCAACTTCAAAAGTCCACTGTCTTTTTCAATGAGCTTGTCATGAAAGGGCTTACACAGAATACTAATAACAGCTAAAGATCTAACCGCAGGTGGCTGTCTAATTCCAATCAAAATAATTTTCCCCAAGTCTTGGTGGATAAAGGAGGGCAGAATTAAAAGGGGAACCAGGAGTGATTTTTGGCACGGGCACCGAGTCTGTTGTGGAAGAAGACAATTTGTGTTGGCATTGTGCACTTGGGTTCTTTCTCAGCAACAAATTTCCCTCTCCCCTCGATGGCCTGGAAGGTCTGGACACAAATGCTTGTGTCAGTTGTCCACAGCTGCACATACCATGGGTTACTTGCTTTAGCTCATGGGATGGCAGGGTTAGGGTAGATTGTTGGGTTTTGAAAAACCAGTATTGTTAGAAACCAATATGTTGCCTCTTCTAGGGGTTTTCATGTCCTGTGCTGTGCTCAGTTGCTCAGTCATGTCCAACTCTTTGTGACTCTTTGTGACCTTCATGCGCTGTAGCCCGTTAGGCACCTCTGTCCATGGGGATTCTCTAGGCAAGAATATTGGAGTGGGTTGCCATGCCCTCCTCCAGGGGTTCTTCCCAACCTAGCGGCTGAACCCAGGTCTCCCCCATTGCAGGCAGATTTTCTACCATCTGAGCCACCAGGGAAGCCCAAGAATTCTGGAGTGGGTAGCCTATCCCTTCTCCAGAGGATCTTCCTGACCCAGGAATTGAACCGGGTCTCCTGGATTGCAGGCTGACCCTTTACCAGTTGAACTACCAGGGAAGCCTAGAAGTTTCCATGATAACTTGCAAATATTCCATTTGAGGATTTCAGACTTGATGTCATCAGAACGTCTTCTTCGTGGTAGTTTCTGTTTAATCAGTGTTCCATCAATGTTTCTAAGACCCTGTTTCTTTTCATTTTTAAAAACCTTTTTAGTTTATACTGGAGTATAGTTGATTAACAGTGTTATGTTAGTTTCATGTGTAAAGCAAAGTGATTCAATTATACGTATACATGTATCTTTTTCCAAATTCTTTTCCCATTTTAGGTTACATAACACTGAGCAGAGTTCCCTGTGCTACACAGTAGGTCCTTGTAGGTTATCCATTTTAAATATAGCAGTGTGTACATGCCCATCCCAAACCCCTAACTGTCCCTCCCCCTCTTCTGTCTCCCCCTCCCAAATCAACCATAAATGTCTTTTCTGAGTCTGCAAGTCTGTTTCTGTTTTGTAAGTAAGTTCATTTGTGTTGTTTTTTTAGGTTCCACATGTAAGCAATATCATAGGATATTTCTCTTTCTCTGTAAGACCCTGTTTCTCCATAAGGCATGTACGTTGAATACAATTTACAGTCATCAAATGGGATTGCCCAGTGTTAGGTCAAACAAAATTTAACCAGTATCTTTACTGTGGCACTTTCCAGAGCCTTTAATACGAAAATTTATTTTGAATGCCATAGAAAGAAATAGATTTTTACTCCCCAAATTATCTGACCCATTTTTTTGCACAGCCGCAACCTGGGAAATACTGCTTTCTCTAAAATGGCAGGAATTACCCCCATGAGAAACAGGTTGAGCTGATATTTCCCTTGTGGTTCACAACCTTCCTGCTAAGATGCCAGGCTGTTCCTGGAGAGGAGGCCTGAGTTGGGAGTCATACGAAGCACATGCCATAGAGTTTTGTGTGTATGGGGGGCGGGCGGGCTGGAATGGGAACAGTAAAACAAGGAAGGTGAAAGAATTGAGGAGAACCTGCTCTCTCCCTGAGGGAACACCCAGGCACACAGATCTCCTCTAGAGCTCTTTCTACCTAGGCCTCAACTGCCTAGATGGAACCCTAGGTGCAATTGTTGTAAAAGCTGTTCCCATGCGGCTGGGTATTTATAGCTTGTCATTGACGTAAGCAGATTTCTGTGGCTGAAAATAGTGACATCCGGGTATTTGGGCCAATTTGTGAATTTTCCTCAGGGACATGTGTTCAGGGAAGTAATTTTATGGCAAGAAGAATGCCTCTGCAAATGGTTGTTTTCCTGATAAGTTATGCCTTTTAATTTACCCTTAAGAAGGATACAAGGCCTTTCAGTATTGCTCCAGCCTAGGCATTTCGGATACAGTGGGTGAATTCTCTTCCCTGGCTTCGTGGATTCCCAGGGGGTTGGTCATTTTGCCAGGCGCCTGACATTGCTGACTGAAAGGGTCTGGACCTTGGAGGTTTGGGGGTCTGTGAAGGCTTCCACATTCTCCATCAAAATCAGTTTTTTCTCCCTGGACTGGTGGAAGAAACTACACCAAAAGACCCCTGTATTCCTCCCAGACTGCCTGGGCAAACCTCAACAGTGGGAATGGTGGAGCCAGAAAAGTCATACAACATATCCGTTGTGAAAAACAACTGGAAACAGAGCTTAACGAGTTTTTTTCCTAAGGATGGCCCTTGCCAAATAGATTCTCTTTTAGTGATTTAGTAATTAAAGAAGCAAAACCTCCCAGCCCCCAAGAGCTGAAGCCAGCAGGTATATCAGGTCAAAGGACCTTGGGAAGAGAACAGGCTTGTTTATTAATCTTACAGTATCTCTTTCCTAATAAAACCCCAACAGTTGGCCTTGTGCATGTTACCATTACATTCAAACCAGGTCTGTTGGTTATTTATTTATTTAAGATGTTTGGCCTGTTTGGAAATTAAACACTTTCTTGGATTTCATCTCCTTGGGCCAATGGCAGACCTGCTGGGGGTGATCCTAAGAGGATACGTTGATAAAAGCCTTAATAGGGCAGCGCAATGGGGGAAAAAGCCAAAATGAATTAGCTTGCTGTGACATGGCTAACATCATTGCATTTATATATGTTTCATTAAGTGGGGGCTTGACAGCTTTATGAGGAAGCAGTGGGGTTTGCAATGGAGGAAGTCCCTGTACCCCTGCCAAAGCTGATCTCGGCCTGTGCCATGCCTGCTCTTTAATAGAATAATATTTGCGCAGTGAAAATGTCATTTTAAATGACTGGTTTGATAATCCTTTAAGCTTTTAAATGATCTGCAAAGTCTGGAAACTCTACCCCAGTGTTTAAAATTGACGGGAACATTAATGAACGCACACATTAAAGGATGGTCCCCAGCTTTGTTTCCTGAGTCAGACGGTGCTTACTGGGGTGTGCTCCTTTTGTCTGTCTGCCCTTTCTGTAACACAAGTGTGTTTGCTGAGCAGCTGCAGCGGGGCCTTCTCTGCGGGGATGTTTTTGGAAAGTGGGGCGCCGCAGCCTGTGGTGGGACCAGGGTTGCTGTGAGCCCGAAGTCCGTCATGCAGAGCAGAAAAGGCATTCCCTCCAGGAGGGGGTCTGTGGAAAGGGCCCCCTCTGAGCACAGCCATTAGCAAACACTCACTTCTCTCCAGCTGGTGGTGTTTCCTAAGCCCAGGGTCTTAGCTCAGTGATCAGAGAAGAGGAGGGATTTCAGGCCCCCTGCAACTCTTGCTTGGTGCAGCCTACATAGCCCTACCAAGCATCCCTGGTGAGGTCTAGCTTGTTTGCCCAGCCTTCTTTTGGACCAGGATACAAGTCTCTCTCTCCCCAGAGAAGTACCCTGTGCTGTATGAGATGCTGGCAGGAGTTTTCCTTGGAGGGACAGAGCCCCACTCCTTTCTCCCTTGAGTGACTCTGGAATAGGATAGGAAGGCTGACAGAGAGAGTACCTTATCATGAGTTGAGCAATATTATGTAAGCCTTATCTAACTACAGCCCTACAGGGCCCAACTGGGCCCACTGCCTGTGCTTTTAAAATAAAGTTTTATTAGAACACAGTCACGTCCATTCATTTCTTGTCTATGATGGCTTTCCTGCTACAATGGCAGAGGTGAATGGTCCTGATGGAGACTGTATGGTTCACAAGGCTTAAAAACATTTGCCATCTGAACTTTTTATAGAAAGTCTGTGGAACCCTCCCTCAGAATACTCAGCAAAATGAAGTGAAATTCCTGGCTTGAATCCTGGCTCTGTCAATTCCTGTGTGTCCTTGAACAAGTTACTTAATATCTCTGTTCCTCAGTTTCCTCATCAGTATTAATCAAATGGGGATAATATTTCTGTCCTGCCCACTTCATGCAGCTATTTTGAACACAAGGGAGAGTGCAGTGCATATGTGAATTATTATCCACCTGAGATATGCCATGGGTTAGCCATGGGACATTGGGGAAAGCCCCTTGGCCTCTTTCACACTGTTTCCTCATCCGTCAAGTAAGAGGGGTGCTCTAGGTCAGCGATCCTCAAAGTTTAATGTGCCTAGGTCCCCTGGGGAGTTCGGTAGAATGCAGATTCTGATTCAGTAGGTCTGGGGAGGGGTTGAGATTTCATATTTCTAAGGGGCTCTCAGGTGAAGCTGCTGCACTGAGGCCCACACAGTAGCAGGGGGCTGGGTGATTTTGCTGACTCTCCATGAGGCATGAACAATGAGCTGTTTTGCAAATGCCATTATAAGCATATCAGTGACAGTCCCTTTTCTGGGCACCCCTCTCCAGTGTATGTCTTGGCAGGAGGGTCCTATACTTGTTTCTGTTTGTAGCCTAACCCTGCATCTGATATAGGGCACTGGTGACATAAGATGAGTTTTTCCCTTTTCCTGAGTGCACGCATGTGAGAGTGCATGCTCAGTTGCTCGGATGTGTCTGACTCTTTGTGACCCCATGAACTGTAGCCTGCCAGGGTCCTCTGTCCATGGGATTTTCCAGGCAAGAGTACTGGAGTGGGTTAGACTTCTGGCCAAAACCTTCTGGCAGCCATGTGGTTTGACAGAGCAGCTGGTGGCAGGCCAGATATCCATCAGTTCAGTTCTCAGTTCAGTCACTATGTCATGTTTGACTCTTTGCGACCCCATGGACTGCAGCACGCCAGGCTTCCCTGTCCATCACCAACTCCTGGAGCTTGCTCAACTCATATTCGTTGAGTTGGTGATCATCCAACCATCTCATCCTCTGTTGTCCCCTTGTCCTCTTGCCCTCAATCTTTCCCAACATCAGAGTGTTTTCCAATGAGTCAGTTCTTCACATCAGGTGGCCAAAGTATGAATAGTTCCTTTTCGGATATCCCCGGCTGGCCTCAAGTCAGCCTGAGTGCAGCTGAACCTGGGAATGACAGGGCAGCAGGAGGGTACCTGACCTCCCTGCTTCCTGCCCCAGACAGCGAAACTAGTCAGTTACACCTTGGTGTGTGGATGTTGCAGAAGTCTAATCCTTCTGCACCAAAGTGAAATGGCTTCTGGGCTCCAACTGTCTGCCAGTGCTGCTGAGGAATTCTCCTGGGTTTCTGTTTTCAATCACATTTTCCACCAGCCTGGGGAAACTGTTGGTCCCAATTGCCATCTGAAGCCACTTACTGCAGCTGGAGCCAGAGCCAGGGTTCCCCCATAGAGTGGGGCAGGTGGGTGAGGGCAGAGCTGGGAGTATGCAGCTGGAGGGGGCGGGGGAGAGAGACCCACCAGGGGAATTGTTCATCAACAGTTGCCCACAGGTCAGGGTCCTAGGTTAGTCCTGGATACACTGAGGGCAGCACAGTATTACGATGTAAAACATATTTTTTAGATTCAGGTAAACCTGGGTTCAAATTCCACCTTCCCCTCTTTTTTCTAGGAGTGCTTGGGCCAGAATCTTAACTTCTCTGAACTTCAGACTTGAGAAGAGGAAATGAAATGATGCAAGTTTTCCTGTTCTGAATCCTCTGGGGCTCTCTGCATCTCGTCAGCTCTGAACATTTTCTGGACCTTGCTTTCTACTTAGCTCAGACTCTGGGTGATGATAGAAAGTCAGAAATCCAGTCGACAAAAATTGGGCTGTGAAGACGGTACACATACGTTTTTACAAAAGAATATAAGGAGACTTAAAACTTTCATTTGGTCAATTTACAACATTTTGGTCCTTCTACTCAGGAGATGTGGAAATGCCGCTGATTCCTTAACTGTGTGTGTCTCAGTTTATTCATCAGTGAAAGGAGGGTAATCACTAGACTTGTTTGATGGGATTGTTGGGAGGATTGAAAAACAAAGGTGAAGTGTCCATGCAGACTCGGCAGACAGTAAACACTCTCTATCTCTTTAACTCTTCATGCAATTATTATTTCAGAGTCCCCACACATGTCGGAATGTATGCAGAAGTAGTGTGTACAAAAGTTGAATTATATCATTCTACGCATGAAACTTATATAATGTCAGAAACCAATGTTACCTTAATTGAAAAAAAGAAAATTCTGCAGAGCAGTAGTTGTGTGGCCCCTACACAATTGGAGCCTGTGAGGTGCTTTACAGATGAGCTGGGGGATCAGGATGAATCCCCTGGAGAGAACTGCTCCCCAAAACGCTAGGAGAAAAAGTCTGAATGCAGACCAGACCCATGCTGTTCAACTCTTCTTTTGAGCCCTTAGCTTTTTGCTTGGCACACTCTCCACAATGGCAGTTCTAGGCTTTATTACTTGTATCTTGAAGTCATTTTTGAGGCTGTCTTCTTTGAGTACACAGAGTCTCATCAGCACCCCGATTCTTCCTCTGCTCTAGCCCTCAGGCTCAGCTTTCCCTCCCTGTTTCTACTGACTCCAGCTTGCCTTCCCCTCCCCCATCCCCTGGTCTGCTGCAAAGCTGGAGGCCAGCAGCTTTCAACCCTGACCACACCAAAGTCACCTGGAGAAACTTGACAAAGAAAATACCACCCTAATGCCCTAAGCCTCAAGATTCTGATTTCCGTTAGTCAGGGATGGAACCTCAGACATCTGTGTTTTAAAATCTCCCCAGGTGATTCCAATTTGCAGTTTGGGTTAAGAACCTGTGTTAGAGGCTTTCCGGCATTCACCTGCAAACTCAGGAGCCCAAGAGCTTTTATAACTTCACCTTTCTCACCTGCAGAGAGGAGCCAGTGCACTTAGGTCAGATGCTTTAACTCCAGCTCAAATGGCTCTCCCTCTACAAATAAACAAACAAAATTTCCTCCTTTGAGCATCTGTTGCCTTTCATTGTATTTATTCTGGCAATATCTTATATCTTTCATTACATAATAAACTTCTGAGGAAAGGATCAACAGCTTGTTTAACTTTGTACCTCCCATAATATTTAGTACAGGGCTTCTCACATAGTAAATATTCAATATATAATCACTCGATTGATTTATAGCTGCTTTGCGTGCCCCCACAGGGTCTAGAACAGTTCTGAGAGCATAGTAAACACTTAATAAACATTTTGGTGATGGATTGATTAACGTATCTACTCAAAACTTACTGAGGGAAGGAAAGACACAGAAACATTTCCCAGCCCTATATTGGTTAAATGATCATAGGTAAGTGATTTAACTCTGTGTACCTTTGCTTCTGGTGGGGATGAATGCAAGAGCCTGTGGACAGACAGACGGACACACACACCCACCAGTTCTTGGAAATGTGGAAGCTGATTATCTACTTCCATGAAACCTGAAATGTTAAATGAGAACAATGTTAAGCTCAGTTTCGTCGTGCTCAGCATAATAAGATAATTTCATATGAAAGTACTTTGAAAACTACCACCCACATGCAAGTTAGTACAACGAGTAGTAAGTGAAGATGCCTGGGTCCTTGTCTTGGAGCTGCCATTTACCTGTTAGACAACATTGGTGATATCTCTGAACTTCCCTGAACTTTGTGTTTCTTCTTCTGGAAAAGCAAGCGTTGGATTAAATCAGCCATTCCTGTTTCCTGAAGCGCATTCCAAAAAAACTTTTGGTTTCTTAAAAAATGTTAACAGGCATTCAAAGCCAAGCCATCAACAAAAAATTTGAGGAACAAATGAATGTTGTCTGGGAAATTCTGGTCAAACCCAATGAGAGAACTCAGGACTTCTTAGAACCTTTATCTTTTTTGTCTCTTGTGATTTACCAAGAGCACAGATACAGATTTTCCCCAAACCTTTTGTCTCTGAGAGCTGTTTCCCCCACAGGATACTTAATAATGATCCGAGGAGTTTGCAAACTGAGCCTCAATAGCAGTGGCTGGGTATATCCTGATATTGGACCAGGACAACTGCTTTTGAGGTTGCCTTCAGATGCTGACTCACATGAAGAAAGTCTCCTTACTTCTCATATTTTTACTTCGGTCTCCCTGGCATCCAGTGATATTCTTTCCTATGTTCATTAACTCAGCTCTTCCAGGAAGTCTTCCCGTCTTGCTGCTTCCTGTGATGATATCCCCTGGCTTTGCATCTAGTAAGACAACCTTGCTGTCAGACAGGAGGGTTTGGATCCTATCTCGATCAGTTGTGTGGATACTTGGACAGGTAACTTAGTTTCTCTGAGTCTCATTGTACTTATCTAAGAAATGTGGATAATACTCTTGGACATTGTGATTTGTCCTGAGTAGCATCCATTTGTACTTCTAGTAAAACATTAAATGAAATTTCCCTCAGGAGTTCATGCCAGCCACACTCTCAACCCAGGGGTAGGTAAGTGTCCAGACCCAAGGTGATTAATCCATCATATTTCCCTGGCCACCACAATAAGCATGTTGGCTAATCAGGATTAACGGGTCATAAGTATAACTTTGTTGGTATTTCTGGAAAAGAGGGTCTTGCTCCTTTCCACTGGGTTTGAAGCACAGTGAAGATAAGGCCTGAATATCTTACAACTCTCTTACAACTGTGAAAGGAGAACCTTTCTGAGAGCATAAAATTAGTGGATGGAATTTCAGCAGCCATCTTGGACCATTAGGTACTCTTTGGAAGGAAAACTATAGATGTCCGGTTCTCGCCACCATGGATTACCATGTCAGATCTGGACTATTTATTATCTTTTAGGAAGTGAGAAAAAAAATCTATTATATTTAACCACTGTTTGTTGTTGCTATTCTCTACTGAACTTAATCCCGACATATACTTTGAATCAGAGTCAGATTTTTCTGTATTCTTCGTGTGTTCATTAGATTTTTAGACAGAATACTGCATGACATATTCTCTCACCTCCATAGTATTTGTATTATGGACTACATTGAAGCCCTAACCATCCCTGTATAAGATTGTTCTTGGAGACAGTGTCTTTAAAAAGGTAATTAAGTTAAAATGAGTCTTTAGCAGGGGCCATAATCCACTGGTATTCCTATAAGAAGACGATATTTGACCACAGACAGTGAGCTTGTACAGAGGAAGGACCAGGTGAAGACAGAGGGAGGTGACAGCCACCTCCAAGCCAAGGAGGGAAGCCTCAGAATAAAACCCAACTCAGCTGATACCTTGATCCTGAACTTCTAGCCTCCAGAAGTGTGAAGAAACATATTTCTGTTGTTTAAGCCACCTAGCCTGTGGTACTTTCTTATGGAAGCCCTAGCAAGCAAAGACAGATTAAGTGGAAGAATCTGCCTGCAAGGCAGAAGACCCAGGTTCAATTCCTGGGTCAGAAAGATCCCCTGGAAACGGGATTGGCTACCCACTCCCAGTATTCTTGCCTGGAGAATTCCGTGGGCAGAGGAGCCTGGCAGGCCACAGTCCTTGGGGCTGCAAAGAGTTAGATAACTGAGCACCTAACACTAATAATGTATTTTGGGCATGTAACACTGTATTTTTACCCAGGAGGCCTTGGGTACAACAAATGTTCCATGCTTTTCCCCACGTACTAACTCACACTGTCAGGAAACCCTCTAGCAGGCAATGTGCTCCATTTTCCTAACTAGGTCTTGAAGGCTCCACAGCACCTGACTCAGGACTATTATGCACATTGGAACACTCAATAAATGCTTATTGATTAATTAGGACTCCCCAGGCCCTGCTAGGCAGGCAGAGATGGATTAAGTTGTTTAATAAAGTCTGTCCTAATGCACCAGAATCCTCTGGCAGGCGTTTCCTTTAAAGGGAGGAAAGAAGGAGAAAGCAGATTTTACAGCTGGTTGAAATACACTGGAAGAAGCTGTCAGGGGAAATAGTCGTGAGATGAAATTGACAGAGTGATGTTATGTATGCTTTAATCTGGAGGCAGCTTTGGTGATGAAGTGAGTGTGTGAATCTCAATAATGAAAAGTTAATGTCATTAGTATTTGTGGCCATTGTTGCTTCACTTTTGTCCTACAGGGAGTTTTTATTTTGTAATCCTTCTTCGGAACTGTAATAGGATGGAAATATTCTTGCTCACTGTTATTTTTGAGAACTGTAAGTGATTGTTGACCCTTCTGCCCGTTAAATCCATAGCAACAAACCTATTCCTTCTAATACCTAATTTCAAATCGGTGGCTAGACCTAGAAATCTATCCTTTTAAGCTCCCATGTGGCATGGCAGAGGTTATATCTTCACTCCTGTAATTTTCCTCTGGGGAATGACTAGACCTTCACTAACAAAGTATTGGTTAAATTTCACCCACTGGGGAAAAGAAAATTGACAAAAATGTGTCATACTGCCTGGGTGCTGGGCTGCAGATGGTTTTTCCCCAGTAAGTGGTCAAAATATGAATATGTTGCTTGATCCTCTGCCCTTCCCTGAGTGAAGGGGCAGATAACGTATTTATCTGGATAATTAAGTGAATGTGAAAAACAGAAGCAAAAACAAACAGAAAACGTTTTGTCTAGCTCTCTGAAGCTTTTCTTGAGCTAAGATGAAGTAAGAGAGGTGAGAGATGGAATCACGCAGATAATCACCTCAGTTCTCTAGTTCACCTTTGTGCAGGGGAATGGTCTTAACCCTGGAGGTCCAGCTTTTCTTTGGGGATGGCTCTTTTCATGCTATCATCAGAATAAGCCTGCAAAATTGCCTGAGAATATTGCCTGCAAAACCTGCAGCTATCTTCCAAGGAATGCTATGGAGAGTCCATTAGATGCACAAGTCCTTGTAAATACATTGTAGGAATACTCTTTAGGGGCTACTGGCCGACTTGATACTTCTTAATTTTAAAAATATCTTTACATCTGGCTCTGCCAGAAGAAATATTCATTTGAAAATATGTTGATTATTAAACAGTCCATTAGATATTTTACCATTGAATTTTTTTCTTTTTTTATCTATTAGCATCAGATGGCATCAGATATAAAGTTTCTATATAAACAGAAGTTTTTGGAACTTTTTACCATTATTTCTATATTTTGACCTTGGGTACGATGAGGAGCATCTCACAGTTAAACATTAGTTTTCAGATGTTTGGGCTTCCCTGGTGGCTTAGACGGTAAAGAATCGCCTGCAGTGCCGTAGACCTGGGTTTGATCTCTGGGTTGGGAAGATCCCCTGGAGAAAGGAACGGCTACCCAATCCAGTATTCTTACCTGGAGAATTCCATGGACAGAGGAGTCTGGCAGGCTGCAGTCCAAGGGGTCACAAAGAGTCAGACATGACTGAGTGACTTTCACTTTCAGATGTTGGTGGGCTGCCGTCTATGGGGTCGCACAGAGTCAGACGTGACTGAAGCAACGCAGCAGCAGCAGCTTACTTTTTTGTCTGTGCTCTATGATGAGAGTCTACCTATGGATATGAGTGTATGTTTGTGTGCACATGTGTGTTTAGAAACAGACAGGATGAGTCCAGGTTTGACTCTTAGAGATCCCTGGGTTCAGCAAACCCTGATGGTCAGAGAAGTAAAGATTCCTGTCTTCTCTGCCTAGCACATCTGAGGTGTCTTTGGGGCTGACATGCAGAGCTGCTGCCATTGCTGGCTTTCAGGCTCAGGGTCTGCCCAAGGGCCTCCTTCAGTAAGAATTCCTTCCTTGCCCCAGTGTCACCACATGGCTGAAAGTTAGATTGGCAGTTGGGGTGGAGAAGGAGTTAGCATGGAGGCAGCAACCATGGGTGGACAATGGGGGTCTCTTCCAAGGAAGATGATAGATACCACTGTACTGAATAGATAAACATGTGTTATATAATGGGCCAAAGATGGCCTCTGGGTATTGGCCCCTAAGTTGTCTATTTCTTTACTGCTCACTGAGACCCATTAGCTAAAAGCCTGCCTTTACCAAACTCAAATTTCTATTATCCAGTTATTAAAAAAATAGTCCCAACAAGTACATTTTTAGTCACTTAGGGCCTGCCTGTTTTGCATACCATAAGAAACTTCACATCACATCTGCTGGCCATTCGTAAGTTAGAGACTTGTGGTTATAGGACCCCAAGTGAGGGCCCTCTCGAGTTTTCCGACATAGAGACTCTGACATCCTGCTATACCTAGATATCACCGAGACATATAAGCCCCCTCTCTGGTCCCCTCTCTCCCCTTCTGAGTAGCAGTCTCCTATGGATGGTCTCATGCTGTGAGGGGCGTCCCTTCTCCTGCAGCCCTGTCCAGGTACCTACCAGTGAAGCTTGCGTGTTATGGACTTCCACGGTTATATCTTTTTCCTGGATCAACCTTCGTTCCACAAGTCTTCTAGAGCATGTTACAGTCAAGGCCCTGCAGCTCTTGGCTGTTGGTCATACTCTGTCTCTGAACTGAAAGGCTGCCCACAGAAAGCATGCGTTTGACTGCACTTTTTATTTTTTCACTTCTTCTCTAATTGGAAGAATGCTCAGTTTTCCAAAGTTTGTCCATTCTGAAACATTTGTAAAAATCAATTATCTCACCTTCTAAGAGGCAACCATTGACTGGAAATGTTTGTATTACTTAAGTAGAATGGAAAGTACATAGATGTTTATTTGATTATTGTCCTTCAAACTAAAGTTGTATTCCAGCCTTTCTGTAAGAGCCAACTAATTTTATTTTTTTTTAATAATGGAAGAGACAAGAGAAGGTGTGGGATTCATGGTGCAGAAAAATGAGAAGTAGAAATAAAATTAGCATTCAGTTGTTTCATGTCTTTTGCTAATCTTCTCTCTATAACTAGACTACAAACTTCTTGAGAGCATGAATGAAAATCTAATTCCTTTACCATTTGCATCCAAGTACCATATTGGATCAGTATTTGTTCTCAGTGACTATTGCTGATGAATGAGAAGACAGAGAAGAGAAAGATGATTGGGAGAGAAGAGAGAGAAGAAGTAAGAGGTAAGGACTTAGACAGGAAGAAAGAAAAATATAAAAGGAAGCTTAGCTGTGTGGCCTCAGACCAGTCTTTGAACTTCAAATTCCTAAACTGCAGAATGAAAATATGATAGCAGTTATGACTAGAGATGGAAAGTCCTGTAGAAATGGAAGGACTTCTATTGGACCAGAGGTACATTTGTGTATTTTCTCTTCTCTTCTGCCAAAAAACATGAAGGAAGCCCTCTGGAGAGCAGGTGATCTGTGGGTACCTGGAATCACTTAGAAGGTCTCAGAGAGTTAGGAGGAAGGTCCTGGGAGCCCACTTTAAGAGATAGAAGTGCAGCCCTTTGCTTGGGGGAGATGTTGTCTAGTTAGGTTCTTTGTATTTTGGGGGTTCAGAAGGCCAAGCCTGGACCTCCAATCATGGATCTTAGGGAGCAAAGGAATGTTGGAACTCTGCTCTCTGCGCTCAAGTGTTAGCTTTATGTGGCCATGTTACTGAAGCAAAGCACTGAGAGCTAAACCTTGTGTACCAACACAGATGTTCCTTCAGAGGAGCAGAGCTCTGAGGAACGGGTGACACTGCCAGAAAGCGGTGGTCCCTGGTATAGGAGTTGCCACTGTGGGGCATGCTCTTAGCCAGTTTGGATTATCAAAGGGTGAGAGGAGTTTCAAAAGAGAGACCCTCCCCCCATCCCCCATTATTAGCCACCCCCGCAGCTAATAAGGTATGTGGGGGAACTGATTAGAAAAAAAACAGAGAACTGCACTTGATATTTATAGAGCAGTTCCTATTGGTTATATTATGATTAAAACTTGTTGCATTGCCTCCCACGGATGATGAACCAAATACATATTCCAGGGCAAGACAAGAACAACTGTAAAAAAGATTTAGTTAAGAATGCTAAAGTTATTATTGATTGGAAACACCCCTTGTTCTGAGTTACGTGGCATTGCTGTTTTTTTATTTTTGCCCTGGTGAAATCATATTACAGACTATCACTTTCATATTGATTACTACAGCATGTGGGCAAAAACCAGAGGGTTTAAAAAGTCTTTATAGTTGCAAATCAGGGATGGAACCCCATGCAATTGGTTTCAAAAAGTCAGGAAAATAAAATGAGAACTTGAGAACTTCTCACAACTGTTTTAGATTTCAGTGCTTCTAGGATTAATAGTTCACCTTTGGCTGCACATAGGAAGTGCTAGAAGTTTCTGGAAGGTTGTGGGGGACTCTTCCAAGGTAATTATGTCACCTTGGTCTGAACAGGGTCGGGTGGGGAATATATCTACCTTTGGAGACCCTCCTCTTCAGCAGTATTCAGTTAGGTAAACCTTTATCCCAGGCACCAACATATATTGTATCATCTTCTAAGTCCCTTTTCTTTAAAAAACAAAACAAAACAAAACTCTTCTAATCTTGGTATGAGAAACCTGGACAACCTATTTTTCAAAATTTTTTTTAAACAAAGTCTCCTCCCACCTTTCTTCAATCAGAAAATTGAAAAAAGTGGTGAAAAGTAAAAGGAATAAAATAAGTCTCCTATAATTCTACCATTCTGAGACAATCAAGCTACAAGTTGGCATACATACATACATACATACATATATATATATATGCAGGTATAACATATATATTTATTAAATTGTTTACATAATTGAGATCATATGGGACTGAGCATATGAATACTTTTTTTGCTTTTTGGCTTAATATTTGACATAAGCAGTTACCCATATGACCAAAAGCTCTTTATAAACATTTAAAATAAGTGAACAATATTTTCTTTCGAATGCACCATGATTTACTTATCCAGTCTCCCATTCTGAAGCATTTCAGTTGTTACCATCCTCTTTGTTATTATAAATAGTACTGAATTCAGCATCTCTGCGCATGATTCTTTTTTCCTGTTTTTAGACTGGATGGCTTGACTGATAGGAATATTTTTCAAGCTGTTCATTTGCTTTGCCAAAACACTTTTGAAAAAGATTATACCACTTACAATCCACCCAGCAGTGAGTTTCCTTTTCACTCTACCTCATCAGCACTGGGTAATCCTATTTTTAAGAAAATGGCTAATTTTAGAGCTAAAAGAGCTGCAGCTTATTACTTGAATTGTTGCCTATTTTTCCTTGTCGGCTTGCCATCCTATTTTTGCTTGTGACTCTTCCGTGTACTTTTCCCATTTATTTGTTGTTTTATTCACCAATACGCTGCATACACACATATAAAATTCATAATTTTTGCATGGTATTTACTGTAAATGTTTTTGTCCTGTTTATTTTTAAATTCATGAATTATAAGTCTATTGATTGTTTCCTTTTATTTTTTCATTCCTTGTAGACAGTTAGAGATTAGATACTGTTCAACTATATGTTCTTATGGTTTTGTTTTAATCATTTAACTTCTTATATTTAACTTTTTGTCTAAAATTTACTTTGAAATATTTCTGAAATAGTGTTTTTAAATGAACTTTCTCCCCTACGTGGAGATTGTCGCAGCTTTATTGACTGAATGGATCTTCATTTCTCTACTAATTTGTGATGACTCTTTTATTAGGTACTTAAAATTTACATACAAGGCTAAGTATGTGTGCTGTTTCATTAACTATTTTAAAACACAGTAAGGCTAGTATCCTCTCATTACTTTGGTTTTTAAAAAATGTTCTTGATTATTCTCAGATGTTCATCCTCAGAGATGAACTTTAGAATTATTTTGCCAAGAATAAAAAAAAAAACTTGGAATTTGATATTATTTTGGAAATAGAAAGACCAAACAAATGAGAACAAATAGAGGCTATTTATTCAGAGTTTTTTATAGCATGGGAATCAGCTATCATCACTTGCAGTTTGGCAGACACTCAAAGGCAGGGAGAGGAGTATGAAAACTTTATAGTGGAAAAAGAGAAAGGCTTCAGGTTGCCCTGATTGGAAGCTGTCGGCATGGGGAAGGTGAAGGTGGATGCACCAGAAGAGGGTCATCCTGTGCTGGGGTGCATATCTGGCTTTCTCTGATTTGTCCTGAGTTGTAAGTGGGGACAACAATTAGGGAAGCTGTTGGTTACCATAATCAAGTCTGGGCCATTTTGGGCTGATTGTTACAGATATTATTAGCTTCTTGGATTGTTACTGGATAATACTCTGGTTTCCTACAAGTCTGACTTATAGTAAGCTGGCTTCCTGAGCTGTTTTTGTAGATAGGAGTAGGTTTCCTTAGCAGGTAGATTGTGAGTCAGAGCTCTGTTTTTGCACAGAGTCTGGCCATTGTCTGTTTGTATGTTCAGTCTCTCATTATATGAAAACTATAAATTAACTCAAGAATTGGTAGCTTAATATTTATTCAGTATTCTCACCCAAGAAATACCTCAAGTTTTTCATATATTCAAGAGAATTTTGAATTTACTTCTTATGGGTCACTCATCTTGCTTTTAAGAATTATTTATAGTTTTTGTGGCTTTTGTGCACAGTCTATTTCCTTGTTCTGTATTTTTAATTACTAATAAATTGTACAAAGTAAAGCTAATTACTTACTAAAATATTTTGTCTGATATTTCAGATAATTTGCCAAAATTTAGATATTCTAGGTAAAACTATGTTTCTCCTCTCTTTAAAAATGCTAATACTTCTTATTAGTATTCATATTTGATTGCATCATGAAATTTCTATACAATGTTAATTAAAGTGGTTATGGTGGAAATTCTTATTTTGGCCTCAATTTTAAATGAGGATGGCTTTCGGAACTGTTTCACTGTTTTGCATTTTGATGGTGAATGTTTGAGGATATGCTTCATTACATTTAGGATAAAGGAAACTCTCAATAAAATATCCTTTTATTTTTAGTTTAAAATACTTGTTTGGATTTAATGATAAATTTTATTGAAGGTCTTTTCTGATAACTTCATATGTTTGAAAACTTCTACATTGAAATGAGCTGGCTGTTATATTACTAGATTCTTTTCTTTCTCTAGATTTTTAATACTTATTTTATGAAACTAAAACTTGACTTTGGAAAACTATTTTAATGTTTGGTAGTACCTTAGAATTGTTAACATCTGTATATAAGGGCTGTTGCCTATTGGGTTGACCACCCTCAGATCTGTTAACTGGTGAGGACTCATAAGTCTCAGCATGTGTGTGTGTGTGTGTGTGTGTGTGTGTGTGTGTGTGTGTGGTACTACTCATGCTATGGTTTATTACAGTGAAAGAATATAGAGTAACATCAGCAAAGGGAAATGCGTATGGGGTAGAGTCCTGGAGAAACCAGGCACACACTTTCAAGAGTCATCTCCCAGTGGAGTCAGGTGGGCTGTACTCAATTTCTCCAGCAACGAGTGTCACAACACATGTGAAATGTTGTCCAGCAGGGAAGCTCATTAGATTCAGTATCTAAGGTTTTCGTCAGAGGCTGATCACAAAAGCAACCTCTGCTCAGCACGTGCAAAAATTCCAGACTGCCAGAGAGAAAGTTTGTGTTCCACATAAAACATACTGTTTGTATAAACAGTTTAGGCACTGTAACCCACTCTTATCAATCAAAGGGGTGGGAACCTCCAGAATTCCAGGTTCCCGGATGCAAGGCAAGGATCAGTCTTGTAAGCAGACTGTTGTGTTAATGTTTCTCTGCACACCTAACATTTGAGCGAATATGTGTATCTGTGTGTGTACTGTTTCGCCATGCACAGAGTCATAGAGTTTGGTATCACAGTTAAGATAACTAAATTGGGCAATTCCATTTTTTCATATAATAGAATGGCTTATATGGGCTGGGATTTTCTGCTCTTTGAAGGTTTATAAGAGCTTACCTATAAAACTACATGGATCCAGAATTTTTACGGAGGATAATTAAAAAAAATTTACTTCTTCTTGAGTCAATTTGTTATCCCTCACCCATTCTTGCCCCAGCCAGAGTTGTCCATTTCACTGAAATTTGCTAATCTATTTACATACCTGGTGAATTTTTCACTTATAATTTTAAAATCTTTTCTGTATCTATTCCTCTATCATCTTTCATTACTAAATGTATTTATTTTTGATTTTACTTTCTGTTTTATTGATTAGCTTATCCAGAGATCTGTTTGTTTTATTAAATTTTCAAAGAACCAGTTCTTGGTATCATCTATCAATTTTGCTTTTTTATTTTTAAATTTATTTATGTATTTATTTATCTTGATTATCTCCTTCCCTTGCTTGAGTTATGTTTTGTCATTTTTACCCTTAGTCTGAGTTGAAAAACTTTATTTTCTTAATTTCTTTTAAAATAGTACCAAATATTTGAGGGTTCAGTTCCAGTTCAGTTGCTCAGTCATGTCCGGCTCTTTGCGACCACATGAATCGCAGCACGCCATTCCTCCCTGTCCATCACTAACTCCCGGAGTTCACTCAAACTCACGTCCATTGAGTCGGTGATGCCATCCAGCCATCTCATCCTCTGTCATCCCCTTTTCCTCCTGCTCCCAATCCCTCCCAGCATCAGAGTCTTTTCCAATGAGTCAACTCTTCACATAAGGTGGCCAAAGTACTGGAGTTTCAGCTTTAGCATCAGTCCTTCCAAAGAACACCCAGGACTGATCTCCTTTAGGATGGACTGGTTGGATTTCCTTGCAGTCCAAGAGACTCGCAAGAGTCTTCTCCAAAACCGTAGTTCAAAAGCATCAATTCTTCGGCGCTCAGCTTTCTTCACAGTCCAACTTTCACATCCATACATGACTACTGGAAAAACAATAGCCTTGACTAGACAGACTTTTGTTGGCAAAGTAATGTCTTTGCTTTGAATATGCTATCTAGGTTGGTCATAACTTTCCTTCCAAGGAGTAAGTGCCTTTTAATTTCATGGCTGCAGTCACCATCTGCAGTGATTTTGGAGCCCAGAAAAATAAAGTCTGACACTGTTTCCACTGTTTCTCCATCTATTTCCCATGAAGTGATGGGACCAGATGCCATGATTTTAGTTTTCTGAATGTTGAGCTTTAAGCCAACTTTTTCACTCTCCTCTTTCACTTTCATCAAGAGGCTTTTTAGTTCTTCACTTTCTGCCATAAGGATGGTGTCATCTGCATATCTGAGGTTATTGAGATTTCTCGCAGCAATCTTGATTCCAGTTTGTGCTTCTTTCAGTCCAGCGTTTCTCATGATGTACCCTGCATATAAGTTAAATAAGCAGGGTGAAAATATACAGCCTTGACGTACTTCTTTTCCTATTTGGAACCAGTCTGTTGTTCCATGTCCATTTCTAACTGTTGCTTCCTGACCTGTATACAGGTTTCTCAAGAGGCAGGTCAGGTGGTTTGGTATTCCCATCTCTTTCAGAATTTTCCATAGTTTATTGTGATCCACACAGTCAAAGGCTTTGGCATAGTCAATAAAGCAGAAATAAATGTTTTTCTGGAACTCTCTTTCTTTTTAATGATCCAGCGGATGTTGGCAATTTGATCTCTGGTTCCTCTGCCTTTTCCAAAACCAGCTTGAACATCTGGAATTTTGCAGTTCATTTATTGCTGAAGCCTGACTTGGAGAATTTTGAGTATTATTTCACTAGCATGTGAGATGAATGCAATTGTGTGATAGTTTGAGCTTTCTTTGGCATTGCCTTTCTTTGGGGTTGGAATGAAAAGTGACCTTTTCCAGTCCTGTGGGCACTGCGGAGTTTTCCACATTTGCTGACATATTGAGTGCAGCACTTTCACAGCATCATCTTTCAGGATTTGAAGTAGCTCAACTGGAATTCCATCACCTCCACTAGCTTTATTCATAGTGATGCTTTCTAAGGCCCACTTGATTTCACATTTCAGGATGTCTGGCTCTAGGTGAGTGATCACACCATTGTGATTATCTGGGTCGTGAAGATCTTTTTTGTATAGTTCTGTGTATTCTTGCCACCTCTTCTTAATATCTTCTGCTTCTGTTAGGTCCATACCATTTCTGTCCTTTATTGAGCCCATCTTTGCATGAAATGTTCCCTTGGTATCTCTAGTTTTCTTGAAGAGATCTCTAGTCTTTCCCATTTTGTTGTAGCCAAAGATGGAGAAGCTCTATACAGTCAGCAAAAATAAGACCGGGAGCTGACTGTGGCTCAGATCATGAATTCCTTATTGCCAAATTCATACTGAAATTGAAGAAAGTGGGGAAAACCACTGGACCATTCAGGTATGACCTAAATCAAATCCCTTATGATTATACAGTGGAAGTGAGAAATAGATTTAAGGGACTAGATCTGATTGATAAGAGTGCCTGATGAACTATGGAAAAGAAATGCAAAAAAAGCAAAATGGCTGTCTGGGGAGGCCTTACAAATAGCTGTGAAAAGAAGAGAAGTGAGAAGCAAAGGAGAAAAGGAAAGATATAAGCATCTGAATGCAGAGTTCCAAAGAATAGCAAGAAGAGATAAGAAAGCCTTCCTCAGTGATCAATGCAAAGAAATATTTGAGGGTACATCCTATAAAAAGAGGACTTCCCTGGTGACTCAGACAGTAAAGCACCTGCTTACAATGCGGGAGACCTGGGTTCACTCCCTGGGTTGGGAAGATTTACTGGAGAAGAAAATGGCAATCCACTCCAGTGTTCTTGCCTGGAAAATCCCATGTACAGAGGAGCCTGGTAGGCTACAGTCCATGGGGTCACAAAGAGTCGGACAGACCGAGCAACTTCACTTTCTTTCTTTCACTATAAAAAGAAGTATAGCTTTAGCTATATCCTATAAATATTTATGTATATAATTATCTACTGTTATACTTTTTATTTCTTCCTTGACCTTATCATTATTTAAGAGAGGTATTTTTAAATCTCAAGGGTTTAGAGAAGTTTATTTTGTTTGTATTTATTTAAACATTTGTTATTAACTTCCTTTTTTATTATACTGTATTGCGAGAAATAACAGAATGTATTAAGAATTTTTCAGTAAAAGGCTTAAAAAGAAGCTGTTTTCTTAGTAAGGCAGTATATGCCAATTTAACATTATAAATTCAAAAAAATTTTTTTGATTGCTTAATCTGTCATAGGTTGATAATGGTGTGATAAAGTCTTCCTCTGTAAGTGTGTGTTAATGGCAGCAAAATGTATTAATTTGGAATCAGAAAGACCTGTTTCCAAATCTCAGATCCATAAGTCACTGACAGTGTGACTGTCTCAGACTGAACATTCTGAAAGCAGAGCCTGAGGCAAGGATTTGAATACAAGTAGATTATTTGTGTTCTTGCCTGGAGAATCCCAGGGACGGGGGAGCCTCATGGGCTGCTGTCTATGGGGTCGCATAGAGTCGGACACGACTGAGGTGACTTAGCCGCAGCAGCAGCAGCAGCAGCAGATTATTTGAGAGGTGTCAAAAAAGACTGGTAAGAGAGTGAAGAAATGAATCAGAGAAGGGACAGCAATAATTTAGTATAAATAGGTTCCTGTAGCACATGCTATCATCTATCTAACTACTTATCTCTCCATCTACTTATTTCTTCTTTTTTTTAAACTGAGCTACTATACATGTATAATGAAAACCATAGATCTTAAAGGTAGTTTGATAAATGTATACATCCATGTAACTTGCACTCCAGTTAAAACATAGAACATTTGTATAACCCCAGAAAATCACTTTCAAATCATACCCATTCTCCATAAAAAGCTATTATTTTGACTGTTATTCCCGTTGATTGTTGCTGTTGTTTAGTCGCTAAGTTGTAGCTGACTCTTTTGCGACCTCATGCATTATAGCCCCTCAGGTTTCTCTGACCATGGGATTTCCCAGGCAAAAATACTGGAGTGGGTTGCCATTTTCTCCTCCAGGGGATATTCTCGACCCAGGGATTGAACGTGCGTCTCATCCATTGCAGGCAGATTCTTTACCATCTAAAGTCACCAGGGGGGGAGAAGGCAATGGCACCCCACTCCAGTACTCTTGCCTGGAAAATCCCATGGATGGAGGAGCCTGGTAGGCTGCAGTCCAAGGGGTCGCTAAGAGTCGGACATGACTGAGCGACTTCACTTCACTTTTCACTTTCATGCATTGGAGAAGGAAATGGCAACCCACTCCAGTGTTCTTGCCTGGAGAATCCTAGGGACGGTGGAGCCTGGTGGGGTGCCGTCTATGGGGTCGCACAGAGTCAGAAACGACTGAAATGACTTGGCAGCAGCAGCAGCAGGAAAGTCACCAGGGAAGCCCATCTCCATTGATTAGCTTCATCCATTCTACAACTTTATGTAAAGGAAATCATATATATCAATACATGGACAAGTATAAGGTGTACTCTTTTGTGTTCAGCTTCTTTTATTTAGCATACTGTCAGCAAGATGCGTCTATTATTTTGCGTGTATCAATAGTTCCTTTTTATTACTGAGTATTTGTATGAAAATACTATAATTTGCTTGTCCATCATTCCTTGGATGGTTGTTTGAGTTGTTTTCTGGAGAATAGGAATGGAGCCATTGTGAACATTCTTGGACATATGTCTTTATCTGTCTGGAGGAAATAGTTAAGGATGGTATTGCTGGGACATAGGGCAAATGTATTAATATATTTCACCTTATAAGATACATTTGGAAAGCCAAATGTCTTTCCAAAATGGCTGTGCTATATTCCACTCCTACCACAACTAGTGAAAGTTTCAGTTGCTCTACATTTTTGCCAACATTCAGTGGTGTTAGTGTTTTTAATTCCAGCTGTTTGAGTGGATGTGAAATGATACCTCATTGTGGTTTGTCATTTGCATTTCTCTGAGGATTAATGAAATTGACTGTTCATGTGCTAATCTTTGTAGAATGTTTATTCAAGACTCGGGTTGTATACCTTTTTATTAGTAAGTTGTAGGGGTTCTTTCCATACTCTCCATACAAAGTAGCTTTGGGATTACCAGCAATACTTATTAAAATTAGTATTCCTGGGCTGCACCTCAGACCTCCTGTAAAGACTCTTAGTCAGAGTGAGCCCTGGGAATTGGTATTTTATGTCAGCCTGCTGATGATTCTGATGTGCAGTCAAGTTTAGAAACTACTGTAGTAGAAGGCACACTGGATTGGACTCCTTCAAATGACCCAGGGATGAATCCAGTCCATTCACTAACTCAGCTCCTCCCTCTAGGTCTGTGTCCCTATCTTTCTAATGAGGGAGTCTACCAGTTGGCAGCTGGAGCCCCCTCTGGGTTCGAGGTATTTTCTATTATCAGCTGCATTAAGAGTTGCTTATCACTTGCTATCAGTTGCTTATCATTTGCTATCAGTTGCTTATCACTTGCTATCAGTTGCTATTATCACTTGCAACTTGGCAAACTGAACACAAGTCTGCGTGTGTGGCACCAGTCAAGCCACACATGCTTCCCTACACACCTTATCTGATAGTCTAGCTGAGGCAGAACTGAAATCAGGAACTGCAGCTCCAGCTTGGGAGCGATCTCCGAAGGATCCGATTAAACAGCCGTTGGCTGAGAGTTGTCGAGTAGCAGCTGGTTGGGTCTCTGAGCTTCTTGCAGCTGTTTGTGATATGTCAAATGAATTTTTGTTTTTATGTGTTAATGTACTCTGAGCTATTTTACAGTGTGTTTGACATTTTACAGTATAGTAAAGTGCGTATATGCCTAATTAAAACAGATGTGCACTTGATAAAATAATTACTGGATACACTGAAGAAAAATGGCTAATTATATATACAGCATAAACACCTAAACATATGCTATAAATATGTACTTGAAAAGTACTGGAAAGTAGGTGTAATTGGCTGGATTCTATTTTTGTGTCCAGATTTAGAGTCATTCCTTAGACTTTCCTGGCTTTGGGATCCACTGACATTAGACTTCTCTCCCTAATTTTTTTTACCCTCCTCCCCTATCTTATCTTTCGTCTCCTGGAATGAAGAAGAGGAGAAATTCTCTCTCCATGAACAAAGGTGGAGTGAATTTATCAAAAACATAAAGATAATTGTATTACTGTGTACTAGACACTGTGTTAGATACAATATATTATCTCATTTAATTATCACAGATACAATGTATTATCTCATGTAGTTATCTCTGAGGCAGCTGCTTTTTTTTTTTTTTTTTTAATTTTCATACCACTTTATCCCAATCTGAGCACCTTAATATAAAACTAAACACTGGTAAGCTGTTTTCCTTACTAATTCTGAATTACTGTAAATGTACGAGTTCTGCAAGCAGTTCAATACTTAAACAGATTAAATCATCTCTGACACATGGTAGATCTCATATAATTAAAATACCTAAAACAGTTAGTGCAATATACTAAACTGATCTAAATAAAATGAGCTTTGGAAAACAAGACTGTGAGATTATTACTAACATAGTCAACGCTGTCCCTTTTACAAATGAGGAAACTGAGGCTCAGAGAGGCTAACAGCTTACCCGAGATCGCTAAACTTGGAAAAGATTAGAGCTGAGGTCTGACTACAGAACCTGTTCTCTTTAACCACTGCCTTACACTGCCTTTGTAGGAAGGTCTTTCTGCCTGGTCACTTCTGTGCTCCATGGTGGGGAATATTGCTGGTATGGGGAACTCAGCTCAGACATCTCTGCCTCTACTTTATACATTTTAGAGCATCCCAGGCCAGACTTCTTCAACAGGAAGTCTGTATGCCCTCTTTCTCTAGGTGCATGGGGTGGGACTGTTGTGCTGGTGAGTAGAAAATCTGCTCTGAATCTCCCATGGACCCTTGGGGTTGCTGCTTCATGGGGGCTCAGATTTGGGATGCTGTCAGCTGGGTGAATGTGTTGGTGTTTGGCTTTCAAAGGCCGTTGGTTGCCTGTGCCTGCTGTAGGAGGTGAGGTGAAAAAGCATTCTGGAGGCAATGTAAATGTACACAGAAAATATTGAGAAGTCCTATAAATACCAAATGAGGGTTTGTTTTCTGAAGGTTATGTCAACTGGACTTGGCCTTTCTATGGACAATCCAGCTTGCTTGGAGCTTGGAGGACTGAAACACTTAGTCTCTCAGACCCTACTCGGGGGAAGGCAGCTGCAATCTGTTTTATGATATTTTGGGGAAATGGGTAACCCTGGTTCACTATAACCATATCAGATCTTCAAGGATCTTGGAGTTAATTTATATAGTGATGATTCACGAAGGGCCTAGGGTCACGACAGGAGTATCAGATGTCAGTGTGTGTAGAATGTACGGCTAAAGCTGTGAGCTCCTCCATCCACTTGCTATGTGACCTAAAATCAGTACCTTAAACTTGCTGCCGTTTCTTCGTCTCTGACCTGGAAATAATGAGTACATACCTCATAGGATTGTTGTGAGGTTTAAATGAAATAATCTATGAAGGGCTGTCAGCATAGGGCCTGGCAACAGTAAGCACACAGTAAGTACTCTATTATTATTATTACTATTGATTTGGTAACTGATAGCTTTTTATTTTGGAAGATAAAGCAAGGAAGGTGCACTAAATCAATTTTAGGCCACCAGATTCATCTTGTATCAACCACCCACACCCTCTCTTGGCCATAATGTTTTGTTTCTGTAAAACAAAATGGTTGGATTAGAGGACCTTTTAGGTCACTCTGGCTCTTAGAGTTTGAGACTTGGTGTTGTACATTCCCTGGCCTCCTGACTTCTCACTTCTTTTCTAAGCTTGTGAGAGCCTGGAGTGCTTAGAAGGAGCCTGTGTGATGGGAAAGGCTTGCATATGGTCAGCAATGAGTGCTTGGGGGGACCACTGTAGTGCAGTCTTATTGGAAATGTCATATTCTGAGCTGTTTTCCTTTCCTTCCTTTATATTATGTCTACCTGATAGTTGCACTTGGCAGTCAGGGAGACTAGAGGGGGGAGACTCTAGAAATCTTTTTTCCTGGGCTCCAGAGTGAGCAAAGTCTAGCTAAGCAGGAGGATGCCTGAGCTTTGTGACTCTCAGGGTTTGGAGGGCTTTGCTGGTGCAGTCAAAATGCGCCCATCAGAAAGTGTTCATTGGCTGTAAGAGCTATCCCGAAGTGGCCTGGTCCCAGCCCCGCTCTGTTGGTGAGGGGAGAAGGTGAGAGGGAGGGCAGCTGTGGGCACATGTGGGCTGAAAAATTCCAAAGTGCCAGAGCACCACTGGAGTGCCCTTTTGGGTTTTGCTTCTGTCCTTTTCATTATAGGGGACTGGAATGCAAAAGTAGGAAGTCAAGAAACACCTGGAGTAACAGGCAAATTTGGCCTTCGAATGCGGAATGAAGCAGGGCAAAGACTAATAGAGTTTTGCCAAGAAAATGCACTGGTCATAGCAAACACCCTCTTCCAACAACACAAGAGAAGTCTCTACACATGGACATCACCAGATGGTCAGTACCGAAATCAGATGGATTATATTCTCTGCAGTAAAAGATGGAGACACTCTATACAGTCAACAAAAACAAGACTGGGAGCTGACTGTGGCTCAGATCATGAACTCATTATTGCTAAATTCAGACTGAAATTGAAGAAAGTAGGGAAAACTGCTAGACCATTTAGGTATGACCTAAGTCAAATCCCTTATGATTATACAGTGGAAGTGAAAAATAGATTTAAGGGCCTAGATCTGATAGATAGAATGCCTGATGAACTATGGAATGAGGTTCGTGACATTGTACAGGAGACAGGGATCAAGACCATCCCCAAAGAAAAGAAATGCAAAAAAGCAAAATGGCTGTCTGGGGAGGCCTTACAAATAGCTGTGAAAAGAAGAGAGGTGAAAAGCAAAGAAAGGAACCCCAAAGAAAGGAAATGCAAAAGAACGCTCAAACTATCGCACAATTGCACTCATCTCACACGCTAGTAAAGTAATGCTCAAAATTCTCCAAGCCAGGCTTCAGCAATACATGAACCGTGAACTTCCAGATGTTCAAGCTGGTTTTTGAAAAGGCAGAGGAACCAGAGATCAAATTGCCAACATCCGCTGGATCATCAAAAAGGCAAGAGAGTTCAAGAAAAACATCTATTTCTGTTTTATTGACTATGCCAAAGCCTTTGACTGTGTGGATCACAATAAACTGTGGAAAATTCTGAAAGAGATGGGAATACCAGACCACCTAACTTGCCTCTTGAGAAACCTGTATGCAGGTCAGGAAGCAACAGTTAGAACTGGACATGGAACCACAGACTGGTTCCAAATAGGAAAAGAAGTACGTCAAGGCTGTATATTGTCACTCTGCTTATTTAACTTCTATGCAGAGTACATCATGAGAAACGCTGGACTGGAAGAAACACAAGCTGGAATCAAGATTGCTGGGAGAAATATCAATAACCTCAGATATGCAGATGACACCATCCTTATGGCAGAAAGTGAAGAGGAACTAAAAAGCCTCTTGATGAAAGTGAAAGAGGAGAGCAAAAAAGTTGGCTTAAAGCTCAACATTCAGAAAACGAAGATCATGGCATCCGGTCCCATCACTTCATGGGAAATAGATGGGGAAACAGTGGAAACAGTGACAGACTTTATTTTTCTGGGTTCCAAAATCACTGCAGATGGTGACTGCAGCCAGGAAATTAAAAGACGCTTACTCCTTGGAAAAAAAATTATGACCAACCTAGATAGCGTATTCAAAACCAGAGACATTACTTTGCCGACTAAGGTCTCTCTAGTCAAGGCTATGGTTTTTCCTGTGGTCAGGTATGGATGTGAGAGTTGGACTGTGAAGAAAGCTGAGTGCCGAGAATTGATGCTTTTGAACTGTGGTGTTGGAGAAGCCTCTTGAGAGTCCCTTGGACTGCAAGGAGATCCAACCAGTCCGTTCTGGAGGAGATCAGCCCTGGAATTTCTTTGGAAGGAATGATGCTAAAGCTGAAGCTCCAGTACTTTGGCCACCTTATGTGAAGAGTTGACTCATTGGAAAAGACTCTGATGCTGGGAGGGATTGGGGGCAGGAGGAGAAGGGGATGACAGAGGATGAGATGGCTGGATGGCATCACGGATTTGATGGACATGAGTCTGAGTGAACTCTGGGAGTTGGTGATGAACAGGGAGGCCTGGCGCTGCGATTCATGGGGTCGCAAAGAGTCGGACACTACTGAGCGACTGAACTGAACTGCACTGAACTCTAGAGTGGGGTGAGCGTCAGGGAATGGAGATGGCGTGGAGGGGTTTTTCCTACCTTCCCCCATGGTACACACAGTTGGACTTATTGTTAAAGGGAATAACCATGCTTTGTGAAAGTGAAAGTCATTCAGTCATGTCCAGCTCTATATGACCCCATGGACTGTAACTCTCCAGGCTCCTCTGTCCATGGAATTCTCCAGGCAAGAATACTGGGGTGCATTGCCATTCCCTTCTCCAGGGATCTTCCTAATCCAGGGATTGAACCTGTGTCTCCTTCATTGCAGGCAGATTCTTTACTGTCTAAAGTCACCAGGGAAGTCCAACCATTCTTTGGACATATTAAAAAAACGATATGGGAAGATATTAAGAAGAGGTGGCAAGAATACACAGAGAAACTGTACAAAAAAGATCTTCATGACCCAGATAATGATGATGGTGTGATCACCATCCAGACATCCTGGAATGTGAAGTCAAGTGGGCCTAAGGAAGCGTCACTACGAACAAAGCTAGTGGAAGTGATGGAATTCCAGCTGAGCTATTTCAAATCCTAAAAGGTGATGCTGTGAAAGTGCTTCATTCAATATGTCAGCAAATTTGGAAAACTCAGCAGGGGCCACAGGACTGGAAAAGGTCACTTTCCATTCCAATCCCAAAGAAAGGCAATGCCAAAGAATGCTCAAACTACCGCACAATTGCATTCATCTCACACGCTAGTGAAATAATACTCAAAATTCTCCAAGCCAGGCTTCAGATGTTCCATGAACTTCCAGATGTTCAAGCTGGTTTTAGAAAAGGCAGAGGAACCAGAGATCAAATTGCCAACATCCGCTGGATCATGGAAAAAGCAAGAGAGTTCCAGAAAAACATCTATTTCTGCTTTATTGACTATGCCAAAGCCTTTGACTGTGTGGCTCACAATAAACTGTGGAAAATTGTGAAAGAGATGGGACTACCAGACCACCTGACCTGCCTCTTGAGAAACCTGTATGCAGGTCAGGAAGCAACAGTTAGAAATGGACATGGAACAACAGACTGGTTCCAAATAGGAAAAGAAGTATGTCAAGGCTGTATATTTTCACCCTGCTTATTTACCTTCTATGCAGAGTACATCATGAGAAACACTGGGCTGGAGGAAGCACAAGCTGGAACCAGCTTGCTGGGAGAAACATCAATAACATCAGATATGCAGATGATACCATCCTTATGGCAGAAAGTGAAGAAGAACTAGTCTGTTGATGAAAGTGAAAGGGGAGAGTGAAAATGTTGGCTTAAAGCTCAACATTCAGAAAACTAAAATCATGGCATCCGGTCCCATCTCTTCATGGGAAATAGATGGGGAAACAATGGAAACAGTGTCAGACTTTATTTTTCTGGGCTCCAAAATCACTGCAGATGGTGATTGCAGCCATGAAATTAAAAGATGCTTACTCCTTGGAAGGGAAGTTATGACCAACCTAGATAGCATATTAAAAAGCAGAGACATTACTTTGTCAACAAAGGTCTGTCTAGTCAAGGCTATGGTTTTTCCAGTGGTCATATATGAATGTGAGAATTGTACTATAAAGAAAGCTGAGCGCTGAAGAATTGATGATTTTGAACTGTGGTGTTAGAGAAGACTCTTGTGAGTCCCTTGGACTGCAAGGAGATCCAACCAGTCTATCCTAAAGGAGATCAGTCCTGGGTATTTACTAGAAGGACTGATGCTAAAGCTGAAACTCCAATACTTTGGCCAACTGATGCAAAGAGCTGACTCATTTGAAAAGACCCTGATGCTGGGAAAGATTGAGGGCAGGAGGAGAAGTGGATGACAGAGGATGAGATGGTTGGATGGCATCACAGACTCAAAGGACATGAGCCTGGGTGAACTCTGGGAGTTGGTGATGGACAGGGAGGCCTGGTGTGCTGCGGTTCATGGGGTTGTAAAGAGTCAGACACGAATGAGCGACTGAACTGAATTGATGGGCTTCCCAGATGGCTCAGTGGTAAAGAATCTGCCTCCAATGCAAGAAATGTGGGTTCAGTCCCGGGTTGGGAAGATTCCCTGGAGAAGGAAATGGCAACCCACTCCCGTATTCTTGCCTGGGAAATCCCATGGACAGAGGAGCCTGATGGGCTATAGTCCATGAGGTTGTAAAGAGTTGGACATGACTTAGAAACTAAACAATTACAAAAAATGATATTGGGAAAGGTTTACTAATGACATAGTTTATATAATTACCATGTGTAGTGAATTAAAAAAAAAGGCAAAATCAGTATTTCTGCTTGCAGATGCTATTTGCAGATCCCCTCATTCCCTCTGTTGCTCATCACGTGGATTTGCCTACAAGCAGACCAAGCCTTTGAGTCAGAACAGGATATAACTGCAGAAATGGATGGGCCTATGTTTTCCTTCTTCCTCTGACTGCAGAGATGAAGGGAGTCAAAGTTGGAGTAGGGATGGGATTTTGGAGTAATATAGGGGGTAGAAATGAGGGCAGCTGTGTGGGAGTTGGGATCTTGGGACTGGTTATAAAGATGGATTATGACAAAGGACTTCCATGAGAAAATACAGAGAACAGCTTTAATTGTATTTATCAATCTTTCTGAATTCTGCAACTGATTGATGACTTAGATTTCCACAAAAGGACTAATTGATGGATGTCAAGCAAAATGCCTTTGGGGAATCAGTCCTAGTTGGAGTAATTAACACCTAAGTGTGTGAAATACTGTGATGTTCTCATCTGATACTCAATCTGTTTCTTGGCCAAATCTCAGGCATTTAAATTTATATTTGGATTTAATGTGGCATATCTTATATTGGAAAATATACTTGTTAAAGAAATAAGTATTAAATATCTATGGAAATGGAATAGTCTCCTTCTCTGAAAGATGGCAACTAAAATCTGGTTTGTTGCAGATGTAATTACCATCACCCATGGTTTACAAAAGATGGATCCATCCAGTGTCCCAAAGAGAAAGACTCTTTCATTCCATGGTCATACTTATATACCTGCAGAGTCAAAATGTAGTCTGGCCAACTAAATTCCTAACCTCCAACCTGATACTGATGGCGGGCCCCTCCCTTCTCAAAGATTGGAGGAGTCTCTGCCTCAGTGTCCCCATCTGGACAACAGAGGGCTCTGCCTGTCCCCCACTGATATCATTATGGAACCCCAGCAGAGGACCCCTATTCAGTGCTGACCACTCCCCACCACATACACACTCACAGCGGCTGCTTTTACAAACACACCCCTCCTCCTGCTTCCCCAGCGACAGCCCTTGACCCTGGCCAGCCTCCCCTCAACATGGGCCACCAGATGGGCTCCTGAGACCCTTCCCTGGCAAAAGGTTGCCTACATGGAGCTCATTGTACTGGGGGTGGAGAGCAGGAGGGTGTGGGCTAGACCTTGGACTGGAACATGGAAGCCTGGTGTAGGGGAAGGGTCAGTGATCCTCAGTTTCCTCCTCAACAGCAACTGATTTTTTATAGTATCTGAGAGTTGGGAAGGGGCTGGGTCCCCTGGTGGCTCAGGTGGTAAAGAATCCGCTTGCAGTGCTGGAGACCTGGATTCAACCTTTGGGTCAGGAAGATCCCCTGGAGGAGGGAATGTCTACCCCCTCCAGTACTCTTGTCTGGAGAATCCCATGGACAGAGAAGCCTGGCGGGCTATAGTCCATGGGGTTGCAAAGAGCTGGACAGGACTGAGCGACTAACATACAACATGATGCAAGTGCAGGTTAAGGTTACAGAAGAATGATGCAAATAGATGGACCTCAGCAGTAAATCGATTTTTGCCTCATACTTTTTTCCTTTTGCTCTACGTTTTGATGAAAAAAAGTATAAACTACTTCCGAAGAGGATTTCAGCTTTTGGAAAAAAAATCCAATTTGTTGAACTTGGTTTTTCAACTTAAAGGCTGGAGAGCAGATGTCTGAGTATACAGTTGGAATAAAGATGGAATATTGGGAGGAGACACTCAGGATTTATGCCAGTTTCTAGTAGAAGATTTAGAAATGTTATAGAGATAAGTTTTCTAAGAGATTTTTTTTCAGAAGTGTTAGTGATGGAGAGGATAATTGTGTAGACTGATTTTATTCTTTTTCTAAGTAAAAGGGTGACATTTTTGATGTCCTGAATACGAGTAATTTATTGTACTTTAAGTAGATGGAAAGCTACATCTCATCTGAAAAAACGAAAAAAACCTTGACGATGATTAAGAGTTGAACACATTTTCTACCAAAACAACGTTCTTGCTCATAAAAAAATACATCCCTGGTGGGTGTTTTGAATCCTACCTAAAAATAATAAGATGAAGAGAAAATTGAATGCTGTTAGAGACTAACGACATGTGTGGCGTAGCTCAACATTTGGTTCTTTACGAGAGGCAAATTGAATATTCTAAAGGCTTCAGCTCTCAGATGGCCATCTGAAAGCTAGTGATATACTATGTGGGCATGTCTGTTGGACAAGGAACTGCTGTATCAATTCCAGATCTTTCCATTTGTGAGAGGAGTGTTTTTCTGGCCCCCCTCCCCCCCACCCCCCGCAACCCAAGGAAAGAAAGGCAGATAATTAATCTGGCTCTTAACTCTTCAGCCTTAGTTTTAAAAGATTTTTCTATAAAATATGGATTTTTTTAGGGCTTCCCTGGTGGCTCAGTGGTAAAGAATCTGCCTGCCAATGTAGGAGATGCAAGGAAATTGGGTCTGATCCCTAGCTGGGAAAATCCTTGTTTCGGGAAGATCCCCTGGAGAAGAAATGGCAACCCACTCCAGTATTCTTGCCTGGAAAAATCCTATGGACAGAGAAGACTGGGTGGCTACAGACTGAGAAAACACACAGACACACACACAGACACACAGACACACACACACTCACACAGAGACCTTTTTAAGGTATGTATCTTTTCTAGGTGTGGTCTGATCTTGAGAGAGTCATTCCAGAATCTGCCTACCTCTGGATTTACAAGTGGCTCTGTTCAGGCAGAAACCATTTGATCCTTCTGATTTCATTATTAGGAATATATCACACGAAACGTAGATTTCAGAGTTGCTCTGTCAAGCACATGAAGAGCTGTTTAATGGTATGCTTCACTAGAGAAATACAAATGAAAACTACAAAGTGAAATCCCCCTCTGCACCCGCCAGAGCATCTAAGATTAAGAAGACCGATCATACCGAGTATTGATGAGGATGTAGAACACCTGGAATTCTCACATGATGCTGATGGGGTTGCAATTTGGAAAAAAGTAATTTATTTTAAAGTCAAATATATACTTATATCCACTATGCTGGGAACCCAGTTTCAATCCCTGGATGAAGGGAATGGATACACAGTCCAGTATTCTTGCCTGGAGAATTCCATGGACAGAGGAGCCTGGCGGGCTACAGTCCATGGGGTCACAAAGAGTTGGACATGGTGGAGCAACCAACACTTCCAAACTTATTCCATATAACCCAGCAACTCCACTCCTAAGAATTTATCAGAGAGAACAGAAAACGTGTCCATGCAAAGACTTGTGCTTGCATATCCATAGCTAGTTTATTCCTATAGTTCAAAACTGAAAATCATCCAAATACCCATCAATTGTGGTACATCCATACAATGGAATACTACTCAAAAATACTGAACTGTTGATATACATGTTGAGTGAAAAAAAAGAAAGTGTAGCCTAAATTGATAGTTATGTTTTATTTGGAAGAGAAAACTGAGGACTTAAGCCTGGGACACAGCATCTCAGATAATTCTGAGAAATTATTCCAGGGAAACATGGTGGGGGCAGGATATATAGGACTTTTTGCAACAAAAGACCAGATTGTTGGAACCTCAAAATGTGACTGTTAATAAAAGAAAACCAGGTATTTCAAGTTAAGGAATTTGGCACTTTTCTTTGTGTGGGAAGGTGCAAGAATCTGGGCTCGCTGAAATCACTCCTTTGATTTGCACTTTAGCTGTCTGGGGCCAGAACCCTGTGTTTTCTCATCCTGAGTTTCCTCAGGGTGCACCATCCCAGCGACTGTACTGTGATGGCTTGATGGCTGCAATGTCCTTTGTTCATGGATATGGCAGGCATCAATTTAGTTCTCATACACAACAACATGAATAAGCCCCCAATACATTATGGTGAGTGAAAGGCAACAAACGCAAAAGGCTACTTACTGTATGATTCAATTTATGTGAAATTCTAGAAAAGGTAAAATAACAGTGATAGACAATGGTTTCCTTGGACCAGGAATTAGGGAGATGAAGCTGACAGCAAATGAGCAGGAAAATCTTTTTGGATGATGCCAGTTTTCTGGATCTTGATTGTAACAATGATTGTAAATATTTGTAAACCCATCTAATTGTACTCTTAAAATTGGTGAATCTTGTTTTCGGTAAATTGCAGCTCCATAAAGCTGTTTTGAGCAAACTCTGGGAGATGGTGAAGGACAGGGAAGCCTGGCGTGCTGCAGTCCATAAGGTTGCAAAGAGTTGGACATGACTTAGCAACTGAACAACAACAAAGCTGAGTTATTAACAACAAAAAATGACTCAGTGAGTGTGTTACTTTTGTTAGGTGCTGTGGAATGAAGTTTGGATCCTTGTTAGAAAGGAGGAACTTGTCAACTTATTGGGGAAAAAAACTTTTCCTCATGTTCCAGGGAATAAGACTATCTTAAAACATTTTGCACATTCATAAATTCATTTATCCAAAATGTGTATTGAAACACTACTGAGTCTACTCAAGATTAGCTATGACCAACAAGCACATAAAGTGATTATTGAAGATATAATTGGTGCTCAAAAAATACTAAATTTAAAATTTGGATGTCTTATGAGTATAATATGCAAATTTCTACAAAGTACATAGACCCTTCTTGAATTCAGTGACTGTGTTGAGTTAAAACCAGTGGGTTTTAGGTGTCTGTGATAATGAGAAAACATTGGCACTGACTGAACTCTTGATTTAAGTTCAAGTCCGGAGCCAGAGAAATGGAATTCTCCCCTAATTGCATTTCTCTCTGGGCTTTGAAGATGGTGGGCCCTCCCTGTAGGAGAGCCATTCTGATTAGTGAGAGGATGAGCTAGAGGTATCTTCACTCTGTGGATATTCTTAGAACTTTATGGCTGGTTTTCTATGCGATTATATAATCTCCACGCAAGTGCCATCTGCCATGTTTGGCACTTATGATAAAATATTTGTGATATTTTATTCATTTTGCTTGAAAAACAGATTTTGAAAAATCTGATCTTTCCCTTCCTGAGAACATAGCTCTGGAGAGGCTGTGTGTAAGTTTCTTCAACGCATGACTCTGGTTTCTATTTTTTTCCATGGTTTGAGCTGTAAAATTGGTTTAAATTTTTTTAAGTTTTTGTTTGCCGTTTTGAAACCGTCAATTTAAAAATCAACTTTAAGCTTTGCCTGCTTTTTTGTTTTTCTCTTGGTATGCATTTTTACTGTTCTTTTCCAAGGCAGTTTGCACTTTTAGAATGATGCAGTGAAGATTAACTTCCAGATTTTGGTAATAAAAATCTCCAGAAAGCAAGACCCGGACCTGTTCTTATCTGGGTAAAGAATAGCTTGGTTTTCTCTAACACAGTGGATTTCTGAGTCATAACCACTAAGTTTAAAAAGAACCTATATTTGTAAATTATAGATCCAATCATTCAAATGGTTGCTGCCTATCCCTTCCATTCCTGGATTCTTTGGAGGGAGAAAAACCAATAAACAAAACAGAACTTGAATATTCTGGAGAATCCATAGGTTCACAAGCAGAGGAAGAAATAAACAAGTTTAATGTGTTGGAGAACAGGATCTGGAAGAGTTACTAGGGCAGGCTGATCTCTCCATGTGGTGGGTTCTTTAATAAAATCCTATTTTCCAGAAAGTTTTCCTTCACTTTCTTCCCTGTGTGTGCTCAGTCACTACGTCATGTCCAATTCTTTGCCACCCCATGGGCTATAGCTCACAAGACCCCTCCGTCCATAGGATTTTCCAGGCAAGAATACTGGAGTGGGTTGCCATTTCCTTCTCTAGGGCATCTTCCCAACCCAGGGATTGAACTCACATCTTCTGCTTAGCAGGAGAATTCTTTACCACTGAGCCACTAGCGAAGCCCTCATTGTCTCCTCTATTTATTGTAATTTAAAGTTTAAAGTTGATTTTAGCCCCACTTATTGTAATCAGGACAATTATGGATTCTAATAACTAATCAGGGTTCTACTCACAACTTTTAAATAACTTTGGAAGAGTTGAGAGGTTGTTAACCAGTCAGATGTTAGTGTTAAAATTTCCATTAGTTTACCTTTTATTAATTCCCATCCTCAGTCAATGGGAGGTTTTTTATTTTTAACTTCAATTTATTGTTATGAACATTTCCAAATATACAGAAAAGTTGAAAGACTTGTGAATACCCATGTATCTGTTTATGAGCTTCCTCTTGGTCCTGTAACAAATGACAACAACATTTGTGGCTTAAAAGAACATACATGGATTAAACATTCTGGTGGGCAGATGTCTGAAGTGAGTCTTATAAGACTAAAATCAAGGTCCCAGCAGGTTGTGTTCCCTCTGGAAGTTCTAGGGGAGGATCTAGTCCTTGCTTTTTCCAGCTTCTAGAGGATGCGTTTATGTGTTGGTGTGTGGACACATCATTGCTCTGACCTCTGCTTCTGTGTTCACATCACCTTTCCTGTCTCTGGCCTTCCTCTCTCCCTCTTTAAGGATTCTTTGGTTACTTTGGGTCCACCTGGATAGTCCAGGCTAATGTTTTCATGTCAAGATTCTTAATCACATCTGCAAAGTTTTTTTTTTTTTTCTGTATAACATATTCACAAGTTCTTAGGAATAGGATGTGAGCTTTTATTTGGAGGGTAACATTAGTCAGTCTGCCACAAACTACCACCTGTATTCTAAAATTAGCATTTTGCTTTATCATGCCTTTATCCATCTATTCATTTTTAAAAGCTGTCTATCAGTTTATTTCTCTCTCTCTCTTTTTGGATGCATTTCAAATGAGTTGAAGATACCAGTATACCTCTCGCTATTATACCTCAACATGGATATTATTAACTAGAGTTCAATATTTGTTTATGTCACAACATATTATTGTTTATGGCAAATTTATATGTAGTGAAATTCACAAATCCTAAGCATGCTGTCAGTGAGTTTTGACAAATGCATAAACCTATGTAGTAAAAAACTCTTATTAGGATACATAACATTACCATTTCCCCAGCAAGTTCCCTCATTCTCTTCCTCAGTCAAACCTTGTCTTACTCCAGGTTTTCATTATTTTTCACTAGAGATAAATTTAGTATCTTCTAGGATTTCACTCAGATAATGTTTCTGAGGTTCATCCACATAGTTCATCAGTAGTTCTTTCCTTTTATTTTTGGGTAGTATATCCTATGTATCCATTGTCTGAGTAGATCACAGCTTGCTCAGCCATTGCTCTGTTAATGTGCACCCGGGCTATTTCCAATTTTTGGTGATTATGAGTAAAGCTGCTGTAACATTTTTGTAGAATTATCTCTGTGAAATTATGTTCTTATTCTATTTTTTGAATAGGTATGAAACCACCCTTGTACTTCTTTGTGTGTGTGTGGCTCTTCCAGGCATTACAATGTATATCCTCAACTTCTCACAGTCTATTTCTATGGATTTCAAGGAGCCTGCTGTGCTATAGTCCATGGGGTCACAAAGAGTTGGACACAACTGAGTGACAAACACACATACAAAATAGTACTATTTTGCAAAAAATATAAAAATCTTGCAGATTTTTGGTCCATATACCCATACCCTCCATTCTTTATGGTATAGTTGTCATATGTATTACAACTACATGCTACAAACCCCACAATAAAGAGGATGCCATAATTTTTGCTTTAGCTATATGTGTTTTAAATAAATTAAGAAGGAAATACAGTTTTTATCTATATATTTACCAGTCATGGCATTAATAATTCCTTCCTGGAAATTTACTTTTCTTTTTGGTGTCATCATTTCAGTATGAATAACTTCCTGTAACATTCTTGTAGTGAAGATCTGATGATGGTGGATTCTCTTAGTTTTCATGTATCTGAAAATGTCTTCCTTTTCTCTCCATTTTCACAGGATATTTTTGTTATATAGATTCTTAATAAATGTATATTTTTCTTTGGGCATTTTAAAGAAGTTGTTTCACTATCATTTGTCATCTTTTTTTCTGATTAGAAGTAATAGTAATTCATATTATTGTTCCCTCGTATGTAATGTGTTGTTTCCCCCTGGCTACATTCAAGACTTTTTTCTTGATTTTTGGTTTCAGCAGTTTGAAAATAATATGCTTAGGGATGTGTGTGTGTGTGTGTGTGCGTGCGTGTGTTTTGCGTTCATTAAGCTCCTTGAATCTGCAAATTTATATCTTTCCTTAAATTTGTGAAATTTTGGTCATTATGGTTTCAGATTTTTTTTCTGCCTTATTTATCCTTTCCTTCTGGTACTCCAATGACATGTATGTTAAACCTTTTGATATGAGCCTTTTTCACAGTCACCTTTTCCCCCTCTGATTTTAATATTGGATTATTTCTATTGATTTATCTTCAAGTTCACTGGCTCTTTACCCTGTTATCCCTAGTTTCTTGTTAAACCCACCTATTGAATTTTTAAATTTCAGATGTTCTGTTTTTCAGTACTAGAATAGTAGTTTCTGTTTCTCCACTGAAATTACCTATCTGTTCCTGCATTATAAATCCTTTTTTTTCCTTTCTATGTATGAGAAGAGTTATAGAAACTTCTTTAGCTTACTTGCCTACTAATTCTAGCACCTGGGTCATCTTCAGGTCAGTCACTCTTGATTGCCATTTCTTTTGAGTATAGATTACATTTTCCTGTATCATGACATGACTAGTAATTTCAGATTGTATTCTGGACACATTTTGTAAGTAATATGTTGTAGAGTTTCTGAATTCTGTTATGTTCCTCTGAAGTGTACTGATGTTTTGCATTAGTATCAATAGCTGGACTCAGACTCTAAACTGCCTCTTCTCTAAAGTTGGCAGGAGCTGAAATACCTGTAGTTCTTTAAGCCTTAGCTGGGCTCCCTGAAGTCTCCTCTGTATATATGCAATTCAGTGGTGAGCAGAGATTTGGGCACAGCACGTAACATTTGGGGCTACTCTTCAGCTCCCTCCTTCCCAGGGTTTCCCCTGTCACTGACCAGCTGCTTTAGGCTCCTAAACTCTAATTGTTGATTTTTTTCTCCCAGTTTTAGCTCCTTGGTCCAACTCTGACTAAGTCCTGAGGCAAAAAGCTATTAGCACTCAGGGTTCTTCTCAGTGAAACACCCCCACCATCCTTCATTTTCTCACTGCTCTGGTTGCTCTCCGAGGACTTATGGTTAATTTTTACATTTTATAAAGAGTTTATAGCTGTGAATCAAAGGAGGGTTAGTCTGAGAGGATCTTCTCCCCTGTTCCCAGTGTAACTCTGATTCAAGCAGATAAAAGTGAGTTTTTAGCTCTTGAGGGTTGGAGAAGGCAATGGCAACCCACTCCAGTACTCTTGCCGGGAAGGTCCCATGGATGGAGGAGCCTGGTAGGCTGCAGTCCACGGGATCGCTAGGAGTCAGACATGATTTCACTTTCAGTTTTCACTTTCATGCATAGGAGAAGGAAATGGCAACCCACTCCAGTATTCTTGCCTGGAGAATCCCAGGGATGGGGGAGCCTGGTGGGCTGCCGTCTATGGGGTCGCACAGAGTCAGACACAACTAAAGCGATTTAGCAGCAGCAGCAGCAGCAGCAGCAGGGAGACGGTTAGGCCTGAGTTAACTTGGGCAAGTATTGAGAATGTAGTTCAGAAAGCGGCATAGAGAAATGTCAAACATAAATCTTTAATTTCTCCGAAGTTTGGTTCAGGCCAACATCTTTCTCCCCTTCTACCTCCTCTTCCTCCCTCTGCTTTCTTCTCTTCCTCTTTCCCCTCTTTTAGTGTCTCACACCACCTCCCTGAACTGAACTGAACCACCTCCCTCATTCCACGATGCAGACCTGAGCAGAGCTAGTACCAGTGCTTCTCTTCAAGGGCTGTGTATGCTCTGCTGTGATAAGGTGCTTCAGTTGTGTTCAACTCTGTGGGACCCTATGGCCTGTAGCCCGCCAGGCTCCTCTGTCCATGGGATGCTCCAGGCATGAACACAGGAGTGGGTTGCCATGCCCTCCTTCAAGGGATCTTCCTAACCCAGAGATCGAACCTGGATCTCCTGTATTGCAGGCGGATTCTTTACCATCTGAGCCACCAGGGAAGCCCTCTCTTCAAGGGCATTTAGGAGTGAATAAGTGCTTGTGGGCTGTCCAGGGAATGTGACTACCACCCGTGAGATTGTGAGTTTTGAATATTTGGTAGTCAGTCTCTGATGAAGACTGCCCATACTTTAAAATGCGATTTCTCTCGAGTTTTAGCCTCGTGGTTTGAATTTATTCTGTATTCCATCCCCTTCTTTTACCAGTTGCTCCTGAGAGGTTACCTCTGTTAGGCTCTGTGGTCATAACAGCTGTAGTTGGTTGCCAACTTGCAGAATAAATTTCTTTTAGTCTTCTTTTTGAAGGAACGGTCTGTTCTAAAGTTCTGTGCCTCTATTTTTCCATCTACAGTTCAACCTACTAGACCATTTTCAGCTCAGTAAAGTTTTTCTTGTGTTACAGTTGAGCACAGAACAATCAGGTGGGTTTGGGATGGTCCACGGTGTTATGTTAGGCAGCAAAATCACCTCAACCTCTCAGCAGACAGTTATCCTATTTACCACAGTGGGAAAATTGATTATAGAAAGGCCATTTAGGTAGAATGCAGAGATGTGGTCTTAAATTTTTGTGACGTTTCAGACCTCCTTTTCAGAGGGAAGAGTATCTCAAAGTTTGCAACTGGAAAATTGGGAGAAGAAAACCATAAAACTTCTTTACCATTAGTATTATTATGTTACAAGCTTATGACTTCTACTCAGAATACTTACTTTCTTAAATCTTCTCGGACATACACACTGTTTGGGATATGCATTGGAAATAGATTCAGTGTGCTGTAAGGAAACCCACTCTGCAACTGCCATGCCTAACTTACAAAGCAGCTACATTCATAGCTTAATGTTCACAGTGCTGAAGGGTTATTTGTTTTACAAAAAGCTTCTCTGAAGTGTTCCCTAAAGATACCAAACTCCCTGAGTGCCTTGAAAATGAGAATCACACTACAAAATCCTATTTAACAGAGCATTTTGGGAACATGCAGTGTGTGATTGTAAAAAATTATGGTTGATTTCAAGAAAAATTCCAGAAGTTACAAATAATTCAGTAGAGTAGTTGCTAAGTCATGTCTGACTCTTGCAACCCTATGGACTGCAGCCTGCCAGATTCCTCTGTCCATGGGATTCTCCAGGCAAGAATACTGGAGTGGGAGTGAATTTGGAGTTAATTGTGGAGTAAGATGGCTGATGGAGTGTGTGTGTGTGAGTGTGCATGTGTGGTGATTTATTTATATTCATGAGTGCCTCAAACTACTAATCTCACAGAACTCATATATATATATACATACATATATAATGTATGTATGTACATACATGTAATATATATAACATGATAATAATGTGTATACTATTTATGTACTTAGTTTGGCAGGGTGGAGGGATAAAGATAAACAAGTGTTGTGTTTCTGTAGTTAGGGATGTAACTCAAATGCCTTTGGCAACGATTCTTTCTTTTTTTAAAAAGATTTTATTGAGATGTGGTTGCTTTACAATGTTGTGTTACTTTCTACTGTACAATGAAGTGGATCAGCTACATGTATACGTAAACCCTCTTTTTTTTGGATTTCCTTCCCATTTAGGTCACCACAGAGCACTGAATGGAGTTCCCTGTGCGCTATAGTAGGTCCTCATTAATTATCTATTTTATACAAAGTATCAGTAGTGTATATATGCCAATCCCAATCCCCTTTCCCTTCTTGGTATCTATATATTTGTTCTCTACATCTGTGTCTCCATCTCAGTAATGGTTCTTAATCTTTGATAGATATTTAATCACCCAGTGAACATGAAAATATCCTGATATTCAGCCACAGCCCATACTAATTCAGTCAGAACCTACAGGAAGAGACATCAAAGTGTTAAAGACACCCTCACCCCCTGACCCTGCACCACGCCCCTACCCTCCCCACCCCCAACCAAGTGATTTTCAATGTGTAGCCAAGCCTTAGAACCAAACCTCTGGGTCAGGGACCTCAGTTCCAGATGTCCATTAGGGTCACCTGGGAGCTCTTAAATGTGACCAATGCCTGGACCCTACCCCTCAGAGATTCTGACTCAGTTATCTAGGGGGAAGCCTGGGTGTGGAGTGTTTTCTGAGTTCTGTCATTGGTTTCAAAGTGCAGCCCGGTTTGGGAACCAGCTAAGGTAGGTGGGTGGAGTGGGAAAGGAGGCAGCCACACAAAGCCCTAGCGTGTCTGCCCTGTCGTAAGGGGCCAGCTGCCCTGAGAATCCTTGTAGGAACATGGGCCCCAGATTACCAGATCTTCTGGTATTTTCCAAAAGACGCTGGAAGTCTGGATGTTTATGTGGACACTTCTGTTTATTTTTTTACTGTGGTAAAATATACATAACAAAATTTATCATTTTAACCACTTTTTAGGTAACCACTTGGTATTAAGTACATTCACATTTCTATGCAACCATCACTATCATCCACCACAGAGCTTCTTCCATCTTCCCACCTCCCATGCGTGCATGCTGCTACTGCTAAGTCACTTCAGTCGTGTCTGACTCTGTGCGACCCCAGAGACGGCAGCCCACCAGGCACCCCCGTCCCTGGGATTCTCCAGGCATGAACACTGGAGTGGGTTGCCATTTCCTTCTCCAATGCAGGAGAGTGAAAAGTGAAAGTGAAGTCGCTCAGTCATGCCCGACCCTTAGCGACCCCATGGACTGCAGCCTTCCAGGCTCCTCCATCCATGAGATTTTCCAGGCAAGAGTACTGGAGTGGGGTGCCATTGCCTTCTCCAAGAATTGTGCATATTAACCACTAACTCACCACTCCGCTTTCCCCTCAGGGCATGCTCACTTCTCACCATTCTACTTTCTGTCTCTGTGAATCTGACTACTTTAGGGACCTCATATAAGTGGAATCATACAATACTGGTCCTCTTCTGACTGGCTTATTTCACTCAGTATAGTGTCTTCAAGTTCTATCCATGTTGCAGCATGTGTCAGAACTTCCTTTTTTAAGACTGAAGAGTATTCTATGTACAGAGCACATTTTGTTTCTTCGTTCATCTGTTGCAGGACACTTGGGTGGCTTCCAACTTTTGGCTACTGTGAATAACAGTCCTGTGAAGATGGGTGTGCAAATACGTTTTCAGTTCTTTGGGGTGGAATTGTACCACTTCTTTCCTTTACTCTCATGCTGTAACCACACACAAACTGCTTCACTTTTTAAACCAAGACCTACAATAATCAAACCAATTTTTAAAATGTCTTTATTGAATTTGTTATAATACTGTTTTTGTTTCATGTTTTGGTCTTTTGGCCACGAGGCATGTGGGATCTTAATTCCTCCAACAGGCATCAAACCTGAACCCCCCTGCATTGGAGCAAAGTCTCAACTACTGGACCCCTGGGGAAATCTCTTCACTTCACTTCTGTGAGTTGTGTGGGTCTTTTCCCTCCTACGATCAAGCAATTCTTTGTGACAACAGTCGGGGGTCCTATGATTCAATTCACTTTGTCACTGACTGCAGTTAGTGCAGACCCCACAGTGAAGGGCTCAGTCCCATAAGCCTGTCCTCCCTTCCCCCGCCCTCCTCAGACAGTCATGCATCCCACATAGTCACCTGTACTTTTGATTGACTCAGTATAAATCAGAAGGTCATAGCAATACCTCCTTGGGTTTGCTTGTTTGCTTGAACAGTTCACAGAACTCAGGGAAACACTCACTTACATTTACTGTTTTTTTCAAAATATGAAAAAGGACACAGATGAAAAGGTAGATAAAGAGGCATACAGGGCAAGGTCTAGAACAGTCCCGGGTACAGGACCTTCTGTCCCCATAGAGTTGGGAGTACCACTGTCCTGGCACGTGGATGTGTTTACAGATGCAGAAGCTCTCAAAACTCCCATACTTTTGGGACTTCTGGAGACTTTCTCATTTAGTCCTGAACAGCTGTTAACTTAGCTCTTCTCAGAAGATAGGAGGTGAGGTGGAAATTTCCAAGTTTCTTATCATGGCAGTCTTCCTGGTGACCAGCCCCTCCTTCCTGAAGCTTTGGAGAATCCCACAAAGGTTAGTACAAAAGACACAGCTATCACCTAAGAAATCCCAAGGGATTTAAGGGCTCCATGTCAGGAACTGGGACCAAAAACCAAATATTAGAACAAAAAATGTGCTTAGTGTTCTTATCACCTAGGAAATTACATGCATTTTAGGAGCTCTGTGCCAGGGACAAGGGCCAGACACACACACACATATTTCTGTTTCACAGGCATATGCCCAGAAGTGGAATTGTTGGGCCATATGGTAATTCTGGGGCTTCGTAGGTAGTGCTAGTGGTAAAGCACCTGCCTGCCAGTGCAGGAGATATGAGACATGGGTTCAGTCCCTGGGTAGTGAAGATCTGCTGGGGGAAGGCATGGCAAGGGAGCTTGGCAAGCTGCAGTCCATAGGGTCACAAAGAGTCAGACACGACTGAAGCAACTCAGCATGCATGCATGGTAATTCTGTGTTTAGGAGCTGCCATCCTAAGTCTCCTATTTTTAAAATGTTTATAAATAGTTCCTACTTGAAACAATAGCAACAGATTTGGAACTGCTGGTTTGGCACCTTGTGGGCTGAAGACTCTGGTATAATGCAGCCCCTTTTCTTGCGTGGTTCATGAGGCCACAAGTCATTCCTCCCTGGGCCTCAGTCTCTGAATCTCCAAAGTGAGAACACTGGACTGCATCATCCCTGGTTCTGTTTTGCTGGAACCGTCTGTGATGTTGGGAGACAGTATGCTTCCAATTTGATTGTGATTCTTTTTCTTGCTTGTAGATCTTGAACCCGAGGCCAGCATTCTGCATCCCGGTGCTCACATCACAGAAGCCCACATAAGCTGGCGGTCTAGATAAAACAGAGGGAATCAGAGCAGACACTTGTTTGGGTCCAATCCGGCACAAGTAGAATCTAAATCAGTCAAGATAAAAAACCTGTTTGTGCTAGCCACAAAGCAGTCGGCTTGCCCTTTCAAGGAAAGAATAATCTATTTTCCAGTCCCAGCAAATTCCAACCACATTTGAACAAAAAGATCACATTTCTGAGCTGTAGGTAAAAGACTCCTGTGGTAGTAACATGAATCTTTGTATGTTTGTGACAATTTCTTAGCAGGATCTCCCTGTTGGCTTTTAGAAGATGTAGGTCTGGCCTTTTGAAAGTTTGTTTACTTATTTTTATGAGCCTCTTAAATGACTAATCTTGCAGGACTGAGGCACAGAGAATACAGCTGCTCCCACAGTCCTCTGGGTCCTGCCTACTCAGGACGGCATTCACCTCTCCCTCTTTGTGTCCCTCAAGGACTTCAGCTTGTGCCTTATTATTATTTAAACAGGTATACAGCACCTCCAAACTCCCAGTTTTCTCTCACTTCCTACTTTTTGCTTGATTCTGTTTTTTTTTTTTTTTTTTCTTAAAATTCTCACTAGAAGGAAACAGGTTTTAAGACCTTCCCCCAAAATGCATTAACAACTTATTAGTCATCTCAGGGTCTTATTGTTAGGGGAAGCACACTGAATGAAACCGCCCACCCTGGCCAGGCACCATAGTAACCATTTGCATGAGTTGTTTTATGACAGGAGATCCTGATACGGAATACGGAACTAATAAGCCACCACCAACCGAAAGAGTTCGGGAAAGGTCTAAAGGAGACACTGTGTGTCCATCCACTTCCCAGAATCCCTCTCGCTAGCATCCATCTTGGCTGAGCAATGCGTGTGCCACCAGGAAAGACTCTGAATTAGAATGATTGGCCAAAGACCACCCGGAAACTAATCCCATCACCATAAAACCCGAGACTCTGAGCCACGCAGCAGAGCAGTTCTGGATTCCTTTACCCTACTGCTCTCCACCCGGGTGCCCTTTCCCAATAAAATCTCTTGCTTTGTCAGCAGATGTATCTCCTCAGACAATTCATTTCCGAGTGTTAGACAAGAGCCCAGTTTTGGGCCCTGGAAGGGGTCTGCCTTCTTGCAACATTATGACATGGAAGATCCATGTCAGGAAATGTATTTGGTTTCTGTTGATCAGGGGGAGGTGCTTCTTGTGGGTGGGGGACTGGAAGTGTGGGATGTGGGGCCAGGCTGGTGAAAGTCCACTGGACAACTCCTTGCTCCCTGACCTTGGATAGATGGGGCCTTTGGTTTGGCACTTACAAAATGGGGACTACTTATCTTCCAAGATTGCAATAAGATTAAATTAACAATATATGCATGGTGCTGGGCCAGGGGACATGGCACGGAACAAGTCCTCAATCAGTGGAAGCCTTTATTAATCTTCTTGAACTCCTTTCCAGGCATTGAAAAAGAAATACAGGGGCCTGAGAACTGGAAGACTTGAATTGATTCTGTTACTAATTAGCTGTGCAGTGATAAACTTCCTGGGTGTCAAATTCAACATCAGTTATTTAATAAGCACATATTAACTGCCTATTAGTTGGTAAGTTCAGTCTTAGGAGGTGAGAATAAAAAGATGAATGGGACATGCCCAGCTCTTACGAGTTCATCAGCTAGTTGAAGAGGACAGATACCCTAAGGTTGTGGATATGAGTTAGAAGGACTCCATGAACCTTTAGATGGGAGCATCAAGAGACCAGCAACTTGGGGGTACATTAACATTTGCCTCAAGTTGCAACAAATTTAGACTTCTGATAGCTCAGTTAGTAAGGAATCCACCTGCAATGCGGAAGACCTGGGTTCGATTCCTGGGTCAGGAAGATCCGCTGGAGAAGAGATAGGCTACCCACTCCAATATTCTTGGGCTTCCTTTGTGGCTCAGCTGGTAAAGAATCCACCTGCAATTCTGGAGATGTGTGTTCGATCTCTGGGTTGGGAAGATCCCCTGGAGAAGGGAAAGGCTACCCACTCCAGTATTCTGGCCTGGAGAATTCCATGGAGGTTGCAAAGAGTCAGACATGACTGAGTGGCTTTCACTTTACTTTACTTTACAACAATTTTAGGTGGAGGGATTTATGGAGCTCTTCTGCACTTTCAGGGGTTTGGTTACCTGTTTCTAATTGGCACCACCTTCTGTGTGTAGGCAGTGCTCTTTGAACCCCTATAGTGAGGCAGAGCCACTACCCCTTGCTGCCCAAGGACATCAGGGTGGAAAATATGGTTTTGTATAAACTGTTATATATAAACTTCTCATTGGCTGGTGCTGATAGGAACACCAGAGTCAGCTCCTGATGCTTTGTATTCACTTTGCAGCAATTTTGCCACTAAGAGTGACCAGTAGGGTGTCTGTGCTTCATTTCTACTCCTAGTTGAAAGAAAATCATTCTTTGTTAATCGTTGTATTTTAATTGTGAAACACCATGTTCGAGGAAGAGTTTCAAGGCAGAAATGGCCTTGAGGTCTCGTTTTCTTGTTTTTTAATTTGGAAGGAAAGAAATTCTCTCACCCGTATTCCCCAATAGCCTGTAGGCATTGGCATTCTAAACAGCATGCACACAGGAAAACAGATCATATTTAAAAAGGGTCTTCTTTCTTTTCACTCCATTTACCTCTGTACCATTCAAGGGAATGTGAAAAAAACATGGGACTCTTCTATTAAAAAAAAAAATGCCTTCTCAGAAAAACATCAAAACATCAGTCTTTGCCATTTCCCATTGCCTGGGGAATTGGCACGTGTCTTAAATGCTAAAAGAATGTTCTTTTCATGTTGCTTTGCATTGCAAATGAGCTTCATTCTTGGAAGAACTAGCAGGGCAGGGTGGCACCTTCACCAGTGATTTCCTGCCACCCAAAGGGATATGGTAATTCACAGAGTCCAGAAAAGCAGCTTGATGGGATGCCTGGGGCTAGCAAGTGATCACACTGGTTGGTCTGGCTACCCCTCAAGACCACTGTGTTCACCATGCTTATAGGAAACTGGGACTGGGACTAATAAAGGGGCAGGGACTTACCCGTTTAGGTATAAGCATGGAAACAGAGAGGCTGGCAAGTTTCCACCAGAGGGAGAGACAAAATAATTTGAAATCATCTATTATTGGAACTGGACATGGAACAACAAACTGGTTCCAAATAGGAAAAGGAAGACGTCAAGGCTGTACATTGTTACCCTGCTTATTTAACTTATATGCAGAGTACATCATGAGAAACGCTGGACTGGAAGAAGCACAAGCTGGAATCAAGATTGCCGGGAGAAATATCAATCACCTCAGATATGCAGATGACACCATCCTTATGGCAGAAAGTGAAGAGGAACGAAAAAGCCTCTTGATGAAAGTGAAAGAGAAGAGTGAAAAAATTGGCTTAAATCTCAACATTCAGAAAATGAAGATCATGGCATCCGGTCCCATCACTTCATGGGAAATAGATGGGGAAACAGTGGAAACAGTGACAGACTTTATTTTTTTGGGCTCCAAAATCACTTCAGATGGTGACTGCAGCCATGAAATTAAAAGACGCTTACTCCTTGGAAGAAAAGTTATGACCAACCTAGATAGCATATTCAAAAGCAGAGACATTACTTTGCCGACTAAGGTCCGTCTAGTCAAGGCTATGGTTTTTCCTGTGGTCATGTATGGATGTGAGAGTTGGATTGTGAAGAAGGCTGAGCGCCGAAGAATTGATGCTTTTGAACTGTGGTGTTGGAGAAGACTCTTGAGAGTCCGTTGGACTGCAAGGGGATCCAACCAGTCCATTCTGGAGGAGATCAGCCCTGGATTTCTTTGGAAGGAATGATGCTAAAGCTGAAACTCCAGTACTTTGGCCACCTCATGTGAAGAGTTGACTCATTGGAAGAGACTCTGATGCTGGGAGGGTTTGAGGGCAGGAGGAGAAGGGGACGACAGAGGATGAGATGGCTGGATGGCATCACTGACTCGATGGATGTTAGTCTGAGTGAACTCCGGGAGTTGGTGATGGACAGGGAGGCCTGGTGTGCTGTGATTCACGGGGTCGCAAAGAGTCAGACACGACTGAGCGACTGAACTGAATTGATCATTGGAAGGACTATGCTGAAGCTCCAATATTTGGCCACCTGATGTGAAGAGCCAGCTCATTGGAAAAGACCCTGATACTGGGAAAAGATTGAGGGCAGGAGAAGAGGGCAACCGAGGATGAGATGGCCAGATAGCATCACCAACTCAATGGACATGAATTTGCACAAACTCTGAGAGATAGTGGAGGACAGAGGAGCCTGGCATGCTGTAGTACACGGGCCCATGAAGAGTCGGACATGACTACGAGCCTGAACAACAGCAATAAATATAGCAATTGAAGGGCTTCCCTGGTAGCTCAGTGGTAAAGAATCTGCTACCAATGCAGGAGCCTCAGGTTCAATCCTTGGATTGGGAAGATTGCGTGGAGAATGGAATGACAACCCACTCCAGTATTCTTGCCTGGGAAACCCCATGGACAAAGGAGACTGGCAGCTTACACTCCATGGGTCTCAGAAGAGTCAAACATGATTTAGCGACTAAACAGCAACAACATAGCAAATGAAATACATTTTCTTTCTTGCGTCATTTTAAAGTTATTTAGTTCCCAAGTGCCACTCCACTGAGCCTCTTATTACCACTGCTGCTGTCTTGGAAGAACTTTCATGTTCCAAGTCCTAGAACACTGATGCTTCCCTTGTGGGACTGACCTCCACCTTGAGAGGAGTAGCCAGGCCCTAGGATCCTTGTAGGGAGCTGGGCTATGGCACAGGATACCCTGCGGTCAGGTTAGTGAACCTGATAGGATGTGTGTCTTTGTACACATCTCCAGGTCTTGCTTTCCCATTACTCCCTGTACATCATTTTCTCCCCGTAGAGTCCTAGCAACTGTCAGGTCTACATATTAACCTCAGAAAAATGTTGAAAAGGCATCACTCTTGGAGGCAATGCTTCAGCTCCCCTGCTTCCTCCCAGTCCTGCGTCTGCTTCCTCTGACTTATGTTACAGTCATTAGTTGCTTGTCCAATTCCCCACCCTCTGGCTCAGCTGCCTTGCAGCATGCCCACCCCCCATCCCTCCCCACAAGGTATTCTGTGCTCCTGTCTGTCTCCCCCATCAGATTGTAAGCATCTTGAACAAAGTGGCTGTGCTTTTTAGCTACGTGGTCTTGGCACCCGCAGACACAGTTGAGAGTACCTAGTAGGCATTCAGTAAATGCACGCTGCACGGAGTTGCACATATGGTTTGCATTTTCCAGGAATGTCTGTTTGTTCTGATTATCTGCCAGCCAAGTGTACTCTTGGGTGGAGAAAGGGAAACGGACTAAGAGATGTGGTTCAAGGAGTAGTCAATAGCCTGCTCATGATTACTAGTGGGAATGGGGCAAGCATAAACTTTCTTGCATAACTAATCAATATCTTAATATATCTCCATTAGGGAGGGTGTATTTTATGTTATTGATATTAAATATCTACCTATTGTGTCAGAAAGGTTTCAGGGTAATTGTTATTGATGGTTAAAATCTTGTCGGCTGCTGGATGTAGACTTTTTTCTTAAATGGATGATGACTGGCTGAGATTTATTTTTTCCTGCATTGCTATAAGCCAGATTCTCCATTAAGCTATAAAATATTATGATACACTTGAAACAATGTAATATGATCCAAACACATAGTTATAACTCATTTCATTATTAGTCACATGTGCCCAGACATTAGCATAACAGTTAACTAGTCCTGGGATAAGTGTGTTGCTTAAGAATGTTTTTTAACAACACAATTGCATTAGTGCCAGTTATAGTTTAATTATCCGATGGTTATAATCACACACTTAATGATAACTGGGCAGTGGAATCACTGCTGACATGGATTTTTGAGGCAGAATCTCAGTTTTAGTTCTAAACTCGAAAATCCAGTCTAGAGAACAGTGTGATGTCTGCCATCATTTGGTGGATTTCAGTTTGTTAGATGAGGCTCCAGGCTCCATGGCGGGTAGTACCTGAGTTGTAGCCATTTAGAGATGGATTTCTCTGCAGTCCAAATATTCTGTGTTGTTCTCATATTTCCCTGAACTACCTCAGAGTTATGAAACCACAGCACTCAGGCTGCCACATGTATTAATAGTTCAGAAATTCTCATGCTTTAGGCGATCTCTCCTTTCATGGAATGCTGCTGTGGTAAATTGCATGAATGGTCCCAATTCTTCACCTTCCCAATGGCCACATCCTTTACCATGTGACTTGGCAGTTCCTGCCACTACAGAGGAGTGCTGTTTCCCTGCTTTTGACTTTGAGTGTGGCCATGTGACTTGCTTTGGTCACTGAGGTGTCAGAAGGTCAACATGACTGCTCTCCACTTCCCTGACTTTCCCCATCTCGAGTTCCAGCTATGCTAATTCTGAGTTCCCAGGATGCATCATGCACTGTAGCATTAAAGAGTCCCTGGTTCTAAAATAGTCTCTGTGACATACACATCCCACCGTAGCCCTAGGGTTCTTTCTTTTTCTGGGCAAGACTGAGTTATTCGTCAGTCAACAGTCAAGAATCATCTTTTCCAGGAAGTTCCCTGCTCCTTCACCTCCCCTCTTCCTCTCCGTCCTTCAGGGAACTTCCCTTGCTGCACTTGTTGACTTGTCTTCTAATTGCTGGCTGCTTCTCCCTATGAGTCCCCCTAGAGGACAGGGACACATTCATCCCTATATTCCCAGTGCCCAGCACAGTTCTTGTCTCATAAGAAGCAAATGAGCCAGTTTCATCCCTTTCCCCTTTGGTTGTCACCTGCCTCATTCTAAAATAGGATTTGAGTCATGTGAAAGAAATTGAGGACACAGGATAAAGATTTAGTAGTTGAAGAAATTGGGAGGGAAAAGAATAAGGGGAAGACAGATGATGAAACCAAGACTTAGGTTGGAACCCTCAAGGGCCAGGAGGTCCTAGTTGTTATATTTCACTCTCTAAGCTAAGTTGTTCTATTGAGCTCTAAGTTTCCAAGTAGCTGAAGCAAACAGGAAAATAAGAATTGTTATTAATGTTCACAGTTTTAGATAGTTCACAAAAGAAAAGAACATGTATGAATGGCCGATAAGCACACTGAAAGATGCTCAACATCATTAGTCATCAGGGAAATGCAAATCCAAACTACAATAGATGTCACATCCTACCCATTAGATTGCTTTAGTTTTTAATTGAAGCAGAGTTGATTTACAATGTTGTGTTAGTTTCTGGTGTACAGCAATGTGATTTAGTTATATACATAAAATTTTCATATTCTTTTCCATTATAGTTTATTATACAGTACACCTTGTTTATCTATTTTATATATAGTACTTTGTATCTGCTAATCCTAAACTTCTAATTTATCCCTCCTGTTCTCACCACCTTACTCGACTGATTTAAAGCTAAAAAGAATGACAGTAGCAAGTTCTAGCAAGGGTGTGAAGAAGATGGAATTCTAATATTCACAGTCAGAAATTCTGGCAGTTTCTTATGAAGTTAAGCTGTCACCACCTTATGATCCAGCAGTTTTACTAAGTATTTGGCTCAGAGACTTGTACCTGGCTTGTACACGAAAGACATGTACGTGAATGGTAGCAGCAACCTTGTTTATAGTGGCTAAGAACTGCAAATAACTTAATGGTTTGTTAATGGATGAATGGATTAACAAATTGCGGTACGTTCATGCAGAGAACTACTACTAAGTAATAAAAGTGAACAAATTGCTGATGTCAGCCATAACCTGGATATGTTTCAGGGACATTATGTTGAGAGATTGAAGCCAGACAAAAAGGATATAGATCTCTCTTTCTATCTTTTGGTATATATGTATATATATGGATAGCATATATAATATCTATACATAATCATATGTCATCATATATATGGGCTTCACTGGTTGCTTAGCAGTAAAGAATCTGCCTACCAATGTAGGAGACTTGGGTTCTATCCCTGGGTTGGGAAGATCCCCTGGAGAACGAAATGGCAACCCACTCCAGTATTCTTGCCTGGGGAATCCTATGGACAGAGGAGCTTGCTGGGCTACAGCCCATGGGGTCACAAAGAATTGGACATTACTGAGCAACTAAAGAACAACAACAAAATCATATATATGTATATGTATATATAGGACATCGCAAATACAAAATATGATTTAATTTATATGAAATTCTAGAACAGGTAAATTTAATCTATAATGATAGAAATCAGATCAGTGGGTCCCTGGAATGAGTGTAGACTGTGGAGAATTTACTTTTATAAAGTGGCAGAAGAGAACGTTCTGGTGTGATGGTCATGTTCTCAACCAGGGTTTGTCAAACTTTTTCTGCTAAATATCAGCTGGTAAATATTGTAGGCTTTTCCCATGATGTGGGCTGGGTTGCAACTACTCTGCTTGGCTGTTGTAGCACCAAAGCAGCCAGGCACACATGCATGCTAAGTCACTTCAGTTATTTGACTGTTTGAACAACCCTGTGGGCTGTAGCCCGCCAGGCTCCCCCGCCTCTGGGATTCTCCAGGCAGGAATACTGGAGTGGGTTGCCATTTCTTCCTCCAGGGTGTCTTCCTGACCCAGGGATGGAACCCACCTCTCCTATGTCTCCTGGCTTGCCAGGTGGGTTCTTGACCTCTAGTGCCACCTGGTATGTGTCTATGTGTAGCTCAGTCATGTCCAACTCTTGGCGACCCCATGGATTGTAGCCCACAAGGCTCCTCTATCCATGAGTGTTCTCCGGGCAAGAATACTGGAGTGGGTTGCCATGCCCTCCTCCAAGGAATCTTTCCCACCCAGGGATTGAACCCAGGTCTCCCAAATTGCAAGTGGGTTCTTTACTGTCTGAGCCACCACAGAAGCCCCTCAAAGTAGCCATAGATAATATGTAAATGAATGAGTCTGGCAGTATTTCAATAAAATTTTATTTGTGGACATTGAAATCTGAATTTCATAGGTATTTCACATGTCACAAAATATTCTTAAAATTTTTTCTTCAACCATGTGAAATTACAAAAACCATTGTTAGCTTGTTGGCTCTGCGAAGACAGGCAGAAGGGCAGATCTGGCCCACTGGCTGCAGTTTTCCAGCTCTGGTTCTAAATCCCATTTGCTGTGGTGTTTATATGGGTATATCCATCTATAAAACTCATCAAACCACCCTTTAAATCTTTGCATTATTTATATATGTAAGAAAAGCTTCACAGTTTCTATAAGATAAAAATATATACATATCTCAATCTGTTGAAACTCAGCTTTTCAGGATAGAAATTTGTCCTGTGGGTTCTAAATAAGGTGACAGTTAGGTGGTTACTCTCACTACTCTGTAGCTGCTGGTGGGCTGGCTCTTGCCTACAGATAGGTTTTGCTTGGCCTACAGAGGGTTGAAAACATGTACCTGATTTTGACTAGCCCTTGCCAGGCAACACCCTTCAGTTCCACAGACCCCACTGTGCCCTAAATTCTTTACTGGGTTTGTTTTCCTTCCTTTACTTTCAACCTCTTACTACTCTTATATTTGTTTCCCCCATAAGTGGTGTATATTTGGATCTCTCACTTATTTTTATTCCTTTGTATTGTTATGCATATTTCAGCTTCTTTAAATCATTTGTAGACGAAAACATGGGGGTTGAGACCTTGTCTGTTTTGCTCACCACTGTTTCTCTGGAGCCTGACATAGTGCCTACATAGCAGAGCTGAATGCATCCTTTTGGGTATGTGAGTAAATCCACAGATAAGTCAGTGTCCTTCAGGCAGTCCTTATGATGCTCATCCTTTCAAGGAAGATCTGATAAGAACTGAGAAGCAATGAATCTGAGATTCTATTTTCTGGCAGGAAATTACTGTGATCAAATGAGTGGTCTACTCTTCCTGGTGTGGATGATGGAAAGCATAGCCAGTAGCAGGTAGTTCCCATGTGGCTATCTAAGTTTAAATTAACTCCAAACAAAACTGAAGAATTGAGTTTCTCAGTTTCACCAGTGGCATTTCAAGTACTCAACACCTCATGTAGCTAGTGGCTCCTCTGTGAGATGGCACAGAGAGAGAACACTTCTGTTATCACAGAAACTTCTATTGGACAGTAGTTGCCCAGCATCTAGACATGTGTCTATGTGTCATGACCTTGACACATGCCATTTGTCTGAAAAACTACAGAGAAAAACAACCAAAAAAGGTATAGTAAGTCCCCTTATACATACTAACAAGTTTCATTCCGAGAGCACATTCTTAAGTACAGTTTGTTCATAAGTTCAACAAACTTAGCCTAGGCACCCAACTAATACAGTTGGTTAGATTTATAATACTATTTGCACAAATAATACATTTAAAAAAACAAACGCAAAAAATAAAACATTTTTAATCTTACGATACCTTGAAAAGTACAATACTGTACATTACTGCTACTTTTACAATTGCTTTGGGCTTCCCAGGTGACTCAGTGGGAGAGAATCCACTTGCTAATGTAGAAGACACGGGAGACATGGGTTCGATTCCTGGGTTGGGAAGATCCCCTGGAGTCGGAAAGGGCAACCCACTCCAGTATTCTTGCCTGGAAAATTCCACGGACAGAGGAGCCTGGGGAGCTATAGTCCATGGGGTTGCAAAGAGGTAGACTCTACTAAGCACACACCACACGCGGACATCCTGGGCTTGAAATAAGAATACTGTACATATAGTTGATACGTATCTTTAATTTCCAGATCTAGGGTCGGGGAGATGTACAAAGCATAGTCCTATATCTTTCTTGGCAATCTCTCAAGTTTCTCATTTCACAGAGGTAGATGTTGAGATAACGTAAAGTGAAATTTGGGTATCTAGTTTAGTCTCGTTTAATACATGGTGGAACTTCTTTTTAGATTCTGGAACTAGATTGGCCTCCACATTGGTTTTTGCTGTTGAACATTTTGATGGTTCCCAGGGCCATTATAGTCTTTTAAATTGGAAGTTAGTGGAGGCTGCACTATGTGGTGATTACTAGCTCAACAGTATTTTCGGCTGAATGTTTGACTTATTTTTTCTAAATTAGGATTGCTCAGGCGGCTACTTGTTTATCACTTGATTGCTCCTCCTTCCAACACCTGCAATGTTAGTGCTGGGACACTTCACAATTTCAGCTTTCCATTTAATGGGAGTACCGCCAATGCTTTCCACTAAAATGGCCACCCCTTTCTTTTCTCTCTGAACAGTTCAAACCACATTTGAAAAGAACATTTAAAAACAGGATTCTATAGTGAATTTGTCAAATCTACAGTCCATGGTGAGAAAACATGAAAGAAACCTCTGATAGCAAGTAAAAAAGTGAATCCTTTCCTTGTATGCTTCGGTTTGACAAAGGGATTACAAAGCTATTGTTGGACCACAGGCAACTCAAAATGAAGAATTTTCTATCTGTCCTGCTGAAGTTTTGAAGGGCTTTCTGAATCAAAAAGGTCAATTTTGCATTGAGGTCTTGCTGTTTATGTTAGAATTTAATTACACAGTGTGGTGACATCTTGACTCAAGAGACCTGGATGGGTGTAACCAGTTTTGACCAAAGTGGGAGATCAGCAAAGGAGAAAAAGAATGATGTGAGGGCTGAATTTAAACTGCAGCCTTTATTTCATCATTATATAACACTTACTAGGAAATACTTTCTTATTGAGAATTAATGTTAACATGCAAATGCCAAGAGAGGGGTGCCAGTGAGGCTTGATCATTATGAAAACATATACCATTAACGAGAAATGTAAAGTTATTCATAGATTTGAACACAGAGCACCATTTACGAAAAAGCCTGGGTGGTGCCATGATACTTCACTTCAAAGTTGATGACATAGGTTTAATCACTGGACTGTTCTCTGTTTTTATTTCACCCATGGGTTTTTATTTTGTGGTTATGAAAGAAATAAGGGAGGGATTAAGTGTGAGTCTCAATCCAGCTCATGTCATCTCTCTGAGCCTTCTCTCCTTATCTATAGGACAAAGGATACCTGCAAGGCTCCTTCCTTAGAAGGCTAAGCCTTGAAGAACTGTTGCTTTTGAACAGTGGTATTGAAGAAGACTCTTGAGAGCGCCTTGGACTGCAAGGAGATCAAACCAGTCAATCGTAAAGGAAATCAGTCCTGAATATTCATTGGAAGATGCTGAAGCTGAAGGTCCAATACTTTAACCACCTGATGAGAAGAACCGACTCATTAGAAAAGACCCTGATGGTAGGAAAGATCCAAGGCAGGAGGAGAAGGGGACAACAGAGGATGAGACAGTTGGATGGCATCACTGACTCAACGGACATGAGTTTGAGCAAGCTCCAGGAGATGGTGAAGGACAGGGAAGCCGGGTGTGCTACGGTTCTTGGGGTTGTAAAGAGTCAGATATGACTGAGTGACTGAACAACAACAAAGGCTCCTTCCCGCTGACATTGTCTGATTCCTCGTAAAGTGCACTTGGATCACACAAGGTGGCTTTTTCACGAGGTGGAAAGGCTTGCCGTTGTTTGGTCAGTCCATGTTAACTAGCCCATGAGCAGCAGGGATCTAGAATTATTTGCTGTGCTTGTTCTCTGGGGCATGCTAATGAGCTCCGGCAAATTGGAGCTGCTGAATCTTTCAGGCAAGCCCTGCTCCCCCAGTGATATGTTCTGAGATAGCACATTACTGAAATGAAGATGTGTTTTCATGGACTTTATGCTATCAAATATTTATGCTCTGCCTTTGGTTATAGAAGTATTTTGCAGTGTAGGTCATCTTCTTAGAAAAATGTTCCACTACAAGAACAGCTTCTAGAGCCCCAGTGGATCCGTAGGGCAGGTGCATAAGATGGCCCTACGGAACCAGACACTGTCAGGGTGAATGCCTGAATATAAATGGATCATGCATGACTTCACTCTAAAAGATTTGGAGAGAATAGAATTTCCAAGATGTACGATTAACTCTTTTATATTAATGAGAATTATAACCTCCAATGATGTTATCTGTCTCAGGATATAGTCTACGAAAATTTAACTCTTTCCTTCCTCTGTATGGAGCAATGTTTCATTATTCAAATCTGTCAAGGTGCACAGGGGGGAGGGATGATCAGACCTGCTGCTCCCTTTGTCTTGTCCATCTTCTCCCTTCTTTATGTGCCCTTCTTGATATCATAACTGTTTATTAGGTCTCTACTCCAATATTCAAGCCATGCTGCAGAAGGTCTGCAGAAATGCACAATATGATTTCTGCACTGAAAAGACCAATCATTCTTTCTTATCTTAAAGAAAGAAACAAGTTAAAACAGCATACAATGAGATGTGTTACATGCAATATGATTGGGTTCTAATTTATAGAATGATGATAGTCCGCGTGACTCTGATTACAAAGAGTAAGAATTAAGGCCAGGCTGGGGAAGTTAACGAAAACATTTTGGGTGTGTGGAATTTTAGCTGGGCTGTGAAAGATGTCAAGGTTTGGGGCAAGTAGGAAAAGGGAGGAAGTCGTGTGACTCATTGGGTGAGACTTACCAGCTGCTAAATGTAGAAGGGCCCTTAATGGCTATGCAGGCCAGGACAGAGTGGGTTTATTCTGCAATAACAAACATGCCCAATTCTTGGTGGCTTAATTAGTCAACACTTACTCTTCCCTTGAGTTACAAGTCTGTTGTATATGGACTGAGATCTCCATTCTGAATTGCCCTTTTTCAGGGATGCAGGCCACCAGAACCACCACCACCTAGAATGTCTGTGGTCACCTTGGAAGGGAGGAGAGAGGGCAAATCACACACTGGCTTTTACAGGCTTTTGACTGGAAACGACCCATGGCATGTCTTATATTTCACTGATCAAAGTAAATCACGCATGTGTGTTCAAGGAGAAATACATTTCTCCTATGTGTCTGCAAGGAGGAGAGTAGGCAATGTCCGTGAGAAGCTCTGAGAATACCAGCCGCATGCTGAGGATGAGAGAGGCTGTGCAGAACAGTGAACGGCACAAGGACATTGCGGACACGGGCCTAGATTAGAAAGTTCTCTCAGTGGCCAGCTGAGCGACCTTTGGCAAGACACTGTGTCTACAGAATGAGATGGATTATTATGATATAGCAAGGAGGTTACGGGGATTACATGTGCAGATAAATATTGATATTTTTAGTTATTACCTTTCCGTCTTGACAGCTTTTTATTGGGTTGGTTGAAAAGTTAGTTCAAATTTTTCTAAGAGATGTTATGGAAAAACACAAATGAACTTTTTGGCCAACCTGATATATATATATACATATATTTGTAATTCCACATGATATCTACTGTACATCTTGCTCTTGAGTCCTAAGAAATAAACTTGCAACCTTGCAGTAAATTTCCATTCTTTGCTTAGTTTAGTCGCTAAATTGTGTCTGATTTTTCAACCCTATGGACTGTAGCCTACCAAGCTCCTCTGTCCATGGGATTTTCTTTGCTTAAGCTAGGCCAAACGGATTTCAGCTAAGACCTCTGCTGGTCCATGGGGTGCCTTTGCAAAGTAGAAAAAGATATCTCCTCTTCAGTGGTATTGCATGGGTTCATGAGCATTCAGTCACTTTAGGTGGTACTAGAAGTAAAGAAAGTACCTGCCAACACAGGAGACATAAGCGATTCAGGTTTAATCCCAAAGTCTGGAAGATCCCCTGGAGGAGGACATGGCAACCCACTCCAATATTCTTGCCTGGAGAATCCCATGGACAGAGAAGCCTTGTGGGCTACAGTCTGTAGGATCACAAAGTGTCAGACATGGCTGAAGTGACTTAGCATGCACACACGTCACTTTATGTGAATTAAGAAAAGACCCCTGATTGTTTTGATAGTCCTATGCTAGGATGTATGGTTTGGTAGCAGAACACAGCCCATGTTTTAGCCTCAGTTCATTTTGGTGGTTGCCTTTATGCAGTGAATAACCTGTACAACCATATGTGGTAGTCTTGGCTTTAGCTCCTTTCAACAGATTCTGAGAAAGACAGTAGTCCTTTTATGGTCCAGCTTCCCTTCACAAGAGAAGACAGGATTTTTAAAAGGTGTATCATCCATTCTTGGGAAAGTATGCTGTACAAAGATTCCCAATATATGAATTCCCAAGAAAATTACTAAGAGCATTATGCTCTTACAATCTGAGAATATCCTTACTTATCTGCAATATTTCAAATCAATAGTATTGTTATTTATAAGCAATTCCCACTGATCTTAATGAGTTTAATGAATAAAGAATGAGCATAATAAGTGAGCTTAACTTCACCGAGAAATCATTTCTTATACAAAAGAAGTTTGATATTAAACTACCACCAAATATAATACAATTAAATCACGTTAATTCTCTTAGGTATAATGCAATTGTCTGTGTGGAACATAGATAAGCTGAAGGCAAATTTCTGGTATGCCTTTGAGTAAAATTTGTGTAACTTTAAAAATAACTCAGGGGAAAACAAGGCCAATATTGAAAGGGTTTTCTAAGGTAGGGGAGTTATTTTCATTTGCATGACTTCCTCAGAACAATGTCTAATTTGCTGATCATGATTCATAGGAAAAGGTTAGAGGGGCAAGGTTTGGAAAACATTGACCTCAGCATTCTCCTCAGTCTGCAGGGGGAGGAAAGGAAGGCAAGTTACCCTTTGTATGGACACAGGTCCATGTGCTGAGTGGTGGCCCCTTTGCTTGGAGGCACTGATTCTGTGAAAGCCTGATAGTGTGGTTGGCTGAATAAAAGTGTCCCCCGCTGAGCACTGAAGAACTGATGCTTTTGAACTGTGGTGTTGGAGAAGACTCTTGAGAGTCCCTTGGACTGTAGGATCAAACTGGTCAATCCTAAAGGAAACCAGTCCTGAATATTCATTGGAAGGACTGATGCTGAAGCTAAAACTCTAATATTTTGGCCACTTGATATGAAGCACTGACTCACTGGAAAAGACCCTGATTCTGGGAAAGATTGAAGGCAGGAGGACAAGGGGATGACAGAGGATGAGATGGTTGGATGGTATCACTGACTCGATGGACATGAGTTTGAGCAAGCTCTGGGGGTTGGTGATGGACAGGGAAGCCTGGCGTGCTGCAGTCCATGGGGTCACAAAGAGTCGGACATGACTGAGCAGCTGAACTGAACTGACCCCAAAGATGTCTACATTCAGGTCCCAAGAACCTGTGGATATGTTCCTTTACATGGCAAAAGGGACTTTGCAGATGTGATTAAATCATGGCTTTTGGATTATCCAGTGGGGCCCAATGTAGTTATAAAGGTCTTAAGAAGCAGGAGGACTCTTTAGAATCAGAGTAGGAGATGTGGCCATGGAGGAGAAATTGTAACAATGTGGCCACAGATGCTGCTGCCTCTGGAAGTCAGAAGAAACAAGGAAAGGATTTTTTCCCTGGAGTTTTCAGATAGAGCCGTACCTGCTGACACCTTGGTTTTAGCCCAGTTAGAGTCAGGTTCCACTTCTGACCTCTGGAACCATAAGAGGATACATTTGTGTTGTTTAAACCACCATGTGTTTGTGGTGATTTATTGCAGCAGCATGGGAAGCTCTTACAGGAAGCAAGGATGGGGCTTTTTGAAGATTCACCTGAATGGAGGGTGAGTTAGCAGGCATGGTGTCCTTGGGTCAACTCACTAGCCCAGGAGTTGGAAAGAACTATGGCCCGTGGGTCAAATCCAGCCTGCCACTTGTTTTTGTGCAGCCCTGAGCTAAGAATTGCTTATACATTTTTAATGATTGAAAAAAAACTATATCATCTTTTTGTGACATGAAAATATTAAATTCAAAATTCAGTGTTTATAAGTGAACGCAGCTGCACTCACTCATGTACATATTGTCCATGGGCATTTTCGCTCTGCAGTGGCAGAGCTGAGTAATTATAACAGAGATCGGAGAGCCTGTAAAAGTGAAAATATTTATTATCTGGCCTTTTTCAGGAAAGAGTTGCTGATCTCTGTACTAGAGTCAGGGAATCAGCTTTAAACCGGGGGTTCTAATGTTTTTCTGTGTCTTTTATGAGACTGAATTTACCCTCCCCTCTCCTGCCCACTGGGTTCACTTGGTCAAATCCTCCACTTCACTTAATGTTTTTCTGACTCAGACTCTGGCCTCCTCTATGAGGCCTGCTTGCCACGTTGAGGGCTTAACCATGTTCTGTACTCTGTGATACATGTTGGACATACAAAGGTGCCTAGGATGTGACTTATTCCCTCAAAGACTGTACACCCACACACCACAATCAACAGCAAGAAACCCTATTGTGTATCAAATGCGTTTGATAGCTGTTAACACTCCCAAAAGTTATGTGAGGTAAACATAACTAAATCAGTTTCCCAGATGACAGAGTGAGGCTCAGAGATGCTAAATAACTACCCATAGTTAGATGAGCATTTCTATTTAATGCCTAAACCCAGTCTCTTTCTGTAACGTCACACGGGGATCTCAGAGTAACCTGGTCCTGCTTCCATTCCTCCCACCTACTCCCATCAGCTGAAAGCTATTGTGACTTCTTCTCTCCATCACTCAAAATCTGTACCTGTTTATGGGACTTACAGTTTCCAGGCACCTAGCTGAATTTGCAAAGACACCTCAGAGTTTTGTTATCACGGACTTTTGGACTCTGAGGGAGAGGGAGAGGGTGGGATGATTTGGGAGAATGGCATTGAAACATGTATACTATCATGTAAGAAACGAAGCGCCAGTCTATGTTCGATACAGGATACAGGATGCTTGGGGCTGGTGCAGGGGGATGATCCAGAGAGATGATATGGGGTGGGAGGTGGGAGGGGGATTCAGGATTGGGAGCTTGTATACAGCCGTAGTGGATTCATGTCAATGTATGGCAAAACCAATACAGCATAGTAAAGTAAAATAAAGTGAAAAAAAAAAAAAAAGACAAAAAATCCTAAGAGTCAACAAATTAGGAAGTTGAGAGCAGGTATTAGATTAAAATTTAAAGCTTCAGGCACAGTGGCCGCTGGCCTTACTGGGCAGTGGGCAGTGGAGTAGATTCATTTTCGCCCATGTGCCTCAAGTCCTGTAAGGCAGGATTGTGCTTACAATTTTGACTTTCTTCTTAGATTTCCTTTGGTATCAGACCCTTGAGTGACCATCTGTGTGTCTAGTGTAGAAAGGGCAGAAAACTATATGTTGGTTGTTTTAGTTTCTCTCCAGGCTCAGATGATAAAGAATCCATCTGCAGTGTGGGAGAGCTAGGTTTAATCCCTCAGTTGGGAAGATCCCCTGGAGGAGGGCATGGCAATCTACTCAAGTATGCCTGCCTGGAGAATCCCCATGGAGAGGAGCCTGGAGGGCTGCTGTCCATGGGATTGTAAAGAGTCAGACATGACTGAGTGAGTAAATCACCATCACCACTGTTCATACGTGGTAACATCAAATGTTGGCCACCTTCTTACGCCCAAGTATGGAGCCAGAAAGGACAAAGGACTCAGGGTCATTCAGGTGCCATGAAGAAAATCAGTTTTTTGACTTATTTTTGACTCAAGTGCTTCTCTTACCCTTCCTCATAGGATTGTGGTGATCATTTAATGAAAGTGTGCATGCTACTTTGCTTCAGTTGTGTCTAACTTTTTGTGACCCCATGGATTATAGCTTGCGAGACTTCTCTGTCTATGGGATTCTTCAGGCAAGAATACTAGAGCGGGTTGTCATGCCCTCCTCCAGGGGACCTGCCTGACCCAGCGTTTGAACCTATGTCTCCTGCATTGGCAAGTGGGTTCTTTACCACTAGCTCCACCTGGGAAGCCCAATGAAAGTGTACAGGTGAAGTCTTTTATATGTCAGAAAATGTTTTCACCAATGTAAGACTTGGTATTAGATTATACCCAACAAGATGTATTCTTATTTTCAACAAAATTTATTTTGTGCTTTCTGTGTTCTTAGTTCTGTTTCATGGATTCCTAGAGGACTATTAAGAAGCATTGGCAGGTACTACAAATTCTTTTTCTTATTATCAGTGTTTTTGTTTTCCTTGTATGTCAGAGAAATCATATTTTATGTCACTTTGACCCTACTTCACTGCTGTCGACTGTGGTTCATACATTTACGAAATGTAATCAAGTAAAGGCAGAAAAGAGACATTTTTCTCCCTGGAAAGCCTCATAGGTTTGTCACACTGCTCTGAGCAACAGTGGTAGAATTTCCAAGCTCCTATCAGTGAGAGAACAGCTTATTCTTGGTGGGAGGAGGGGGCTAGAGGGAGGAAATATTGGCCAAAAATATAAAAAACAAGAGACAAAACATAGAATCCCAGTTCTGAAGGCCTTTCATTACAACCCTGCTAATTTGTGCTTGAGTGGGGTATTAGAAAGATTGTATGTAGGGGACTGTCATAGTAACCCAGCTTTGAATCCCAGCACATTGGATTATCCTCCCAAAGCAGTGGTGTCAGGCTTGACCCAGGAACTGAGGCATATAAAAGTAGTTATGAGAAGCTTTAAAGAAGAAAATGGATGTAGTTTTGAAATTGGGATGAGATCTATTTTGCCAATGACTGTTAGTACGGGGGTGGTCACAGTAGACATGCTTTTTATAATTCACCACAACTTATTACAAATGGCAGAATTGCACCAGTAGTGGTATAGCTTTCTTTAAGAAAATTAAATATTTATAACCCCACAGATTTATAAACAGATGAATCAGGGGGTGAGCATTTCCATTGTAAAAGCATACACTTATGGGATTCTCTTCCAGAATATTTAAACTATAACTTGATTTACAAATATGGATTGCCCATGTGTTTTCAGAAATGCATCTGAGAAAAGTATGAATACACACGCACACACTCTACTGGGTGTAGCTCCTTTGTTAACGTAGGTAGATGGCACCTTATGTCTCAAAGTGACTATACCTTCTATAGGCTTGTTCCTACTGCAAATAGCTCACTTGGCTGTCAAGAACTACTTATTGTTGGGAGATACAATCTGTCATAGGCTTTGAATGTCCCTGTAGTTTTTGCTGGTTATGCAAATCTCTGACTATTCTTTACCTGGACCATTTTTCAGGGTTGTGTTGACTGTGAATATACTTGAGGGACATGATAATGTCTCTTGCTTACAGCTTACCAGCAAACATCACAGTCCCTAAGCTCACTGTTCCTCATCTGTGTTGCAAATCTACTGTGTGCACAGCATTGATATGGGCCCCTAACTTTACTCCAATGGGACTTGAGGGCCAGGGGAACTGATGCATGCTGATGTTCGAATTCCTTGCTGGGCCATGAGTAAAGAGGTCTTTTGTCTCTAATCCAGAAGTCCCATATCTTCCACCAGTACCCACGAAACAGCAACCTGCTAACTTATTAGCTTGTATATAAGGTACAAATCAAATCCTAGACTAGATAGTTTTTTCCATTTGATTTGTTGAATCTATACCTATGGATTTTGCTCTATCTGGGTACATTGTTAACTTTATATAAAAGGCATCTCCTACTTTGTTGTCCCCTCTTTTGTTTGCTTAGGACTGCATGCTAAAATAGTAGCTCTTATTTTATTGTCACGGATCTCAGCTACAGCAGCTGGTGTTTGGCTTAGATTTTTATTGTTGTTTCCTTTTATACTTAGAAAGGCAAAATTCTTAGTACTATTGAAATAACTATTGAATTAACATTATATTCTCCAAGGGAAACTTTCGATTATACATGGAAGGGAGAAACTCATGATTATTAAGGAAACTGAAAATTGGGACTGAGTTTGTATGTGGGCTTTATGAACTGATTGCCCATGTAGGATGTGTACTTTAAAAGTTATCTTTCAAATGCTTCATGCATGGTTACCTGTGCTGTGTGGTTGCTACTAGGGTGTACACATGTATCTGGACCATGTGACAGGTGGTACTTTATGCTCTGAGAATGAAAACTCAGCCCCCAGGTTTTGCTTTTAATCCCCTGAATTGGGGTCTAGTACCTCAGCACTTAGATGGATTTCTACCAGAATTTTTGGGAAGTAAAAACCACTACTTTTGAGGTAGAATATACGTGTGGGTATACGCATGGGTGGATCTGTAGATCAGATTTATTGCATATATTTGCGAGCTGGATTTGTTTTAAGTGAACTCTCGAAATGATCAAAATGAATGCCATCCTCTTCAAATTATCACCTTGGGATATCTATGTATTATTCCCAAATTATTGCCAGTATTATGACTCAGACTTTCCTGCAGTTTCTTTTATGGGGTGTGTTCAGAGTCTGAGGTCTAGTAGTGCTCAACCTTTGTGCTTTCTTTCCCCACCCTCCTTCATTTAGCTCCATGGCTGAACCATCTGGCATGTCAATACCAACATGACTCTGTGTGGGATACTGTGTGAGTATGTGCTTCAGGGCCAACTGCACACCTGATTAGAATTGGTTCCAAGCAGCCGATCTTTATTATTTAATTCATTGCTGAAAGCTCTGTGAAAAGCCAGGTCCTTTAATACCAATGAGACTATTTTAATGACTGGTGACAAGTTGGTCTCAGAATTCTGCCTTGTCCTTTATTTTCCACTTTCATAATAATAGAGCAGGTGCAGGGATTTTGGACATAAATTTTGGTTTTCACACATCATGATTTTGCAATATATATGAGCCAACTGTGTTATTATTTACTTACTTTCTTAACAATAAATCACTTGAAAAAATCATAAATTTATTTTATTTTTTTGATCAAAAGTGTGGAACACTTTTAAAGACTTTATTGAATTTGTTACAATATTGCTTCTGTTTTATGTTTTGGTTTTTGGCCATGAGGCATGTGGGATCTTAGATCCCTGACTGTGGATTGAAACTGTCCCACCTTCATTGAAAGGCAAAGTCTTAACCACTGGACTGCCAGGGAAGACCCATAACATTATTTTAAAAGGAGACCCTCCGTTACTACTAGAAATGAAAAGCCATTTGACATGAATATAAGAAAGCCATAAAATAAATGTGAGGAACATAAAAAATGTTATTAAATTTAAATACTGATTCTTTGAGCCTGAGTTCTAGTTTTTGTTTGCTAACAAGGAGATTAGCAAGTGCTGGATAGATGTTAAAGACATATGAAGCCTATGATGGATTATTGTGCCTGAATTCCTTTATGCCTGTTTGTGTCTACACCCTTGGGTAGTCATTCCCACCGTGACTCTGGTTTTGGTCGTGGTTTGCTTTGGCCATTGAACTAAGTCACTGCTAGTTGTGACTTGAAAAGTGCTTACACTGGAGCTTCCCCTGTGTTGCTGTTCTTGGAAATTTTGACTGGCACGTGAACAAGCCTAGGCTAGCCTGTTGGATGATGAGAATCACATGTCCCAGTCACCTCACCCCTCAGCCAACAGCCGACCAATGACAAGACATGTGATAGACTAACCCTAGTCGGCACGAAATGCACAGTGAGCTCAGTCAAGATCAGCTGAGCCTGGTCCACGTCAGCAGGACCAGTAGACCCATAGATGTGGGGGCACTAATAAACCATTGTTGTGCTACCAAAACATGTTGGGGCGGTTTTTCAGTCGACAAAAGTTGGCTTAGGCCACAGACCCTGGTGCAGCAGAGCAGGTCTCTCAGGCAGGATCTTTCCCGGAGTTCATAAAATATGTGGAAGTTCAGTCTACATGGGTAGTTAGCGTTCACCAGTGTTCTTTGTAAGTTCACTTTATTTGGGGCGTGATGAACACTTCTATCTCCTGTCAGTGAAACCATCTTCTTAGACTGCAGAGAGACACACCCAGAGCTGGAATTCCCTCTCTTCTTCCTCCTTATTATACTGTGATCCTGGTGCTGGTTTTCCTACACAGGAGTTATGTCGACATTCAGTGAATTTCTACCGTCTGCCCTTTCAGCAGTCAGAGCAACACTTCCTTTTCTTGGTTGCAGTCATTACCCATTTACAGTCATTTGCATTTTGAAATCCTTATCCTGTCGCATCAAAGTATTAATGAGGGCTGCAGGGCAGATCCACCAAGACAATTTGCTTGGCTTCTGAAAACTTCCTCCAGATAAGCCCCCCAAATCTGTCACTATGGGGACCCCAATTTGTCTGATCACCTTTTTACAATAGATGCTAGGGTCATATCCTCAGACTTTTATTTTTGTTCCTTTCCTTTTGTTAATTCTGTGAATGACTTACTCTGGACAAGAAAGTCGTTTGCTATTAAAAACAAAAGTCATCTCAAAAGGAAAATCCCAAGGCTGCCTTTCCTTCTGATCTCTGCATCAGCAGCAGCAGTCTGGATGTTCAAATCAAAAGTGCTGCTTTGCATTTATTGTCTTCTCTCCACCCGTACCTCTTCAGTATTTGGGAAATGATGGCTCAGACTGAAGAAGAAAAAGAAGTCATGAATAACTTTGGGGATTGGATGAATTAGAAGCTGTTCCTTAGACTGTATCTGGATGGCACACTAAACATGATGCCAACCTCGAAAATTTTTGGTGAATTTGTCAGTGACTGCCCCCCACCCCCCCCAACCCCTCGGAATAACATTTCACTCCTCCTTCCTCAAGTGCTAATTTATTGGGGCTACCAATGTGCTCATCTACAAAACCACATTTCCCAGCTTCCCTGCAGCTAGGTGGCCATGTGGCACAGTTCTGGCCAATGGCATGTAAGTGGCAGTCTGCCGGGGATTTCTGGGAAAATCTTCGCTTTCTTAATATAGGTGTTTTCTTCCTTTCTTCTAGACCCATTTCCCCTTCCTCTTGTCTGGAATGTCTGTAAAATGTCTGAAACTGGAGTATCTATCTTGTGACAATAATGTAAAGAACACGAGAAGTGCAAAAACTTTTCTCTGATGCGCTTAGTGACCAAACCAAAGCCAGGAACCTTCTACCCCTGGACTTCTTTCATGCGGAAAAATAATTTCCATCTATCCACATCACTGTTAAGTGGGCTTCTTATGTGCAGCCAACTTGATCCCTGAGTGATATAGTGTGCTGCTGCGTTTAGGGCTAAAGAGTTATTTGGAGCTGGAAGGAAATATGAGCCAGGGCAGGGAGGGAAGACTAGCACGGCAGAGAGCCCTGTCATTCCTGTGTGTGTGTCAGACTGGGCCTCTTCTCATATTCTCCCATGGCTTAGCTCTTTATTGGTGTTCTGGATAACTTGTCAGAAGGATTCTCTGGGCTTCCGTGCCCTTTTGGGGAATTGCATTTAATGAACTTCTGCTTTGTTCATTTCCTCTCTAATTTTCCATTTCTTGAGAGAAAAAGGAAGCTCTGACTGAGATGATGATATTGTAGTGCTGGTTAGGAGAGAACCGTGTACTTCTAAGTAAGTTGGGGAGGAGGAAGGATACATTTTTGTGAATTGAAAATGTCATTTTGTGCACAAGAAGTCATTCCAAGTGAAGACAGACACACTCACAAAACCTAGAAAAGTGGCTGGTTGGGATGATATCTTTTCCTGATGTAGTTTAAAAAAAATTGTTTCAGAATGTTCACGTTATTATTTCCCACTGCATTCTGCAGACTGGAAGTCTACTGTGGTCTTTTGAAATAGTCCTGCCTAGATGAGGGGGTCAGAGTGTCAGTGAATGGGCTACTTATGCTACTGCAAGCTGGAGAGCTCTATGCTTGCTCTTGGCTTTGGAGGAGTCCTCTGTGGCATCCCTTTATGGCCTTGGGTCCAGGTGGTGAGAGAGACAGCTGGTATGGACGGGACCTCTGGGATGCAGAGGGACCAGCTTCCTCTTGAGGAGAGCAGGGGACCCCTCTTTGAATTTGTTCCTAGCATCTCTCTGGCTAGACTCAGGGACTTCTTATTTACTTCCAGTTTTTGGCGATTCTCTTCACACAGCTTGACGCAAAATGCACCTCCTTAGTGAACGGAAATTCAGACAGTATAACAATTGAGAACCTGGTCCGGAAGATCTGAGTTCTGCCCTATTTCTGCCATTTATTTGCTGGCTGACGCTCAGGTAAGTTACTTAGCCTCTCTGAGCCTTGGTTTCCCCATCTATATAATTAATTATTCATGGTATCAACTATTGATGCATAATAAACACAGTCTCAGTGGCAGTTGACAATAAGCATTTATTTCTTCCTCACATATGGCTCGTTAGCTGGGGCAGTGCTTCTTCAGATTGCTGAAGAGTGAGCGTCAGATCCAGATTACTCCGTGTGGTTTATTCTGGAGCCCAGGCAGGGGACAGGGGCTACTAGAAGCAAGTTCTTCCCTTGGTGGGGTCCCCAAGCTCCCACAGTGATGAGCAGGAACCTGTGATCCTCCTTAGGCTTACGGCTCAGGCACTTTCAGTTCTGCTGTTGTTCCACTGGCCAAAGTCAGTTACATGGCCAAGCCCCACACCTCTGGAATAGGAAATACATCAAACTGGTTCCAGATCCGGAAAGGAGTACATCAAGGTTGTATATTGTCACTCTACTTATTTAACTTATATGCAGAGTACATCATGAGAAATGCTGGACTGGATGAAGCACAAGCTGGAATCAAGATTGCTGGGAAAAACATCAATAACCTCAGATATGCAGATAATACCACTCTATGGCAGAAAGTGAAGAAGAACTAAAGAGCCTCTTGATGAAAGTGAAAGAGGAGAATGAAAACAGTTGGCTTAAAACTCAGCATTCAGAAAACTAAGATCTTGGCATCTGGTCCCATCACTTCATGGCAATTAGATGGGGAAACAGTGACAGACTTTATTTTGGGGGGCTCCAAAATCACTGCAGATGGTGATTGCAGCCATGAAATTAAAAGATGCTTACTCCTTGGAAGGAAAGTTATGATCAACCTAGACAGTATATTAAAGAGCAGAGACATTACTTTGCCAACAAAAGTCTGTGTAGTCAAAGCTATGCTTTTTCCAGTAGTCATGTATGGATGTGAGAGTTGGACGATAAAGAAGGCTGAACACAGAAGAATTGATGCTTTTGAACTGTGGTGTTGGAGAAGACTCTTGAGAGTCCCTTGGACTGCAAAGAAATCCAACCAGTCCTTCCTAAAGGAAATCAGTCCTGAATATTCATTGGAAGGACTGATGCTGAAGCTGAAACTCCAGTACTTTGGCCACTTGATGTGAGAAACTGACTCATTTGAATTGACCCTGATGCTAGGAAAGACTGAAGGCAGGAAGAGAAGGGGACGGCAGAGGATGAGATGGTTGGATGGCATCACGAACTCAATAGACATGAGTTTGAGAAAATTCCAGGAGTTGGTGATGGACAGGGAGGCCTGGTGTGCTGTAGTCCATGGGGTTGCAAAGAGTCGGACATGACTGAGTGACTGAACTGAATGAAGGAAGGTGGGAAATGAATATTTAGTGAACAATATTCTAATTACCAGGGCCTCCCAGGTGACACTACTGGTAAAGAACCCGCCAGCCAATGCAGGAGACATAAGAGACTTGGGTTCGATCCCTGAGTCAGGAAGATCCCCTGGAGGAGGGCATGGCAACCCACTCCAATATTCTTGCTTGGAGAATACTATGGACAGAAAGCCTGGTGGGATATGGTCCATAGGGTCACAAAGAGTCAGAAACAAGTGAAGCGACTTAGCACCCACACCCACATTCTAGTTACCACTTCCAGCTTAAGCAGATATTTGGAGACTTAGAGATGATGGTGAGAGGTATTTGGCCTGGAGCCACACACATAGTAAGTACTGATTAAACAATAGTGGCTCTCTCTACTGCTGCTGTTGTTACCACAATGTCTTGTTACTACTACACTCCTGTCGTCAGTGTGGAGAAATATACAGACTCTCAAGTAATGCACAGAATAGGCTGTGCACTGTTGAAGACCTTGCTGGAATGAGAATCAAAGCATTATTTCCTCCTCTCCAGCATGTGGTGTCCTCCCATTTGACCTCAAATGGGCCTGAGGAAGCTTCTGAAAATTTTTGTGATATTCAAGATCATTGAGATTTTTTGAGATAATCTGAGATATATTGGGGTATTTTGAGATAAATGGGATATTTTGAAATCTTTGTGATATTTGCTTACTATTGTATATCCCACTCCATGTAAAGCATGTTCATGTCCATTCTGACTTGATTCTCTCAGTTATCTTGGGGAATAAACTGAGAAGCCATTGCCACTGTCATTTTGTGGAGAAGGGCACAGGTTGGGTTGAAGCCAAAGTCCCTTGGCCTTTAGAATAGCAACTGGATAACAAAGTATCATTTTTATGAGAAAGGCATTAGTCAAGGTGTATAGGAATCAGCCATAAAGATTTGGAACTTTAGTATTTATTTATTTCTTGGAACTTCAGTATTTATTTCTTCATTCATTTGTTCACTCATTTAAGAAGCTGACATTTAGCGAGCCCCCACCATTTGCCCTATAAACTTTGTGGTGAGTGCCTTGGATACAGCCTGTAAGGAGAGAAGAGCTCAATAGACTGTGGCAGCTCCAGGGTCCATCTAGGCTTCCGAGACTGGCAGGGAGTTGGGGATGAGGACCAGAGTCAGGCAGCCTGAGCTTGCTCATCACTCCTGTGACACTCTTTATTCTGTGTCTCTAAGCACCATATGCAATCTTCTCCCACGCCTCCTTAGAGTGCACATCAGATCCAATGAAACCACTTCTTCAGGAGATGCTGGTTCAGTCCAGGGTCCCCAGAGGGGTCCAGACAACTCCTATTCCCCAGGATCACACAGCGACCTGCTCTGAGATGCACATAGCCTGTCCCTCTAAGAAGCACCCGGAGGGAGTGGGCAGCAAGGTCTGAGGCCTACAGTTGGGAGTCAGGAGTGTGGGTTGCTGTACTGACTCTGGGGCCAGCTGGGAGCTTGGGAGGCTATCTAACCACATTCCTTCCCATTTCATTTCCATTTTTCTGGCTCTGAGATGGGATTTGTGGTACACTGGATGGAGAGAGTCTTGATTAATTAATTTCCTATTCTTAAGCCTTAGCTAGAGCTCATAACAATTTATTCCCTTTTACAGATGAAGAAACAGGCTCAGGGTAAGTGAGTACGTGGCCTGTTCACAGTTCTGCTAGAATCCCTACTGACCCCACAGATCCTTTCTAGTCTTCAGAGCCCATGATGGATTTCAATTCACAAACACTCACCATGTGTTGGTCTTTGCAGCGCCCCAAGCTTGTCTGTGCTCCTTCGCCAGTGGTCTCGGGAAGAGGCCTGAGGTATAGGGGCAGACAGGAATGGGAGTCTGCTTTCTCTCTCCGAGGGAATCCTGATCATCTGTTACAACTTCTTGGGCTTCTCTCTACTCCTATAACACTGGATTTTGTAGGGGAAGAAAGGTCCAGTCCAGGACCTAAGCCCATTGGAACCAATCCTGACTGAGGTTGAGCTGGAGTCAACAGGCATGCCACTCTGCTCTGGGTGGGCAGCCTTACTTCTCTGCCAGTGCTGGCCCCTTGGCCTCTGGTAATCTTTGGCCTTAGCCTGCTATGGGCCTGAAATCTTTTGGTGGCTTTGTCAGTCTCCCTCCTACCTTCTTGTTGAAGGCCTTGACTTCAGAACTTTATTTTTGCAAATAATAAAGGTATCACTGCAGTGTACCCTCTATGCCAATTCTTTATTAAATGTTTTGCATCTGCTCTTTGTTTTGGGTGAATTTAATCCCTCCTTCTGTGATACACGGAGAAGGCAATGGCATCCCACTCCAGTACTCTTGCCTGGGAAATCCCATGGATGGAGGAGCCTGGTGGGCTGCAGTCCATGGGGTCGTGAAGAGTCGGAAACGACTGAGCGACTTCACTTTCACTTTTCACTTTCATGCATTGGAGAAGGAAATGGCAACCCACTCCAGTTTCTTGCCTGGAGAATCCCAGGGACGGGGGAGCCTGGTGGGCTGCCGTCTATGGGGTCGCACAGAGTCGGACACGACTGAAGCAACTTAGCATAGCATAGCATCTGTGATACAGGTTGTATTCTCTTCATTTTATAGGCAAGGAAACCATGAAGCTCAGGAAGGTTATTTGTCTTTCTCAGGATTACACAGTTGGTACACAAAACTACCTCTTTCAGTCACATAATTCTAGTCTTGGTCATGGCTGCTCATAAGGGTCAGGGACTTCTTATATGTTGATTTGCAATCCTCATAACAATTGTTTTCTCACCAATTGCATAATTGACTGCTTTCTCATCCCCTTTATTTGCCAGGTGAGAGAATCGAGGCACAGAGAAGTTAAGTAACTTGCTCTAGTTCACACAGTGAGTGAGTTACAGTTAGTAGGTTCAAGCCCGAGGATCCTAGATTCCCACACTCTTTTTTATTTTCTTGCTTGCTGAGAAAGACCTTAGGGGCTTCCCCATGATCTTGCTGAGCCCTTCTCCCACACCCATGTGTGGTAGAGACTAATTAAAATAACATTGAGAAAGAGGTGATGGAGAAAACAGGTCTCATTTAAAGGGGGCACCTGTGCGTGTGGTGTTTGGAGGGAGACAGATGGCGAGAAGAAAAAGCTCATCCTGTTGGTGGTGGTTGGTGGGCCGACTGGAAGACCCTCACACCTTCTTTTTGAGCATCTCCTCTTGGAGACACCTCCTTTTCTAGCCTTTGACTTTCTGAGTCTCTGGTTGACAGCCATCACTCTAAGGACTGTCTTTCCTCTGGCTGAGCCCCTCTGACCTATGCCCCCAACCTCAAACCATTTGGAGCTTGCATTCGTCTTAGCAAGGTAAGCCAGGCACACGCAATAAAACAATAACAACAGCACACATGGCTTCCAGCACCAGGAAGGGATTCAGAGTCTTGCCTGGACCCCAGCCCATGCCCGGAACACACAAGAGGAGATCACTTGGAAAGGGTATTAGCTCATGGCAATCTTTAGGAGCTGTGGTTTTGCTCCTGCCCTGGGAAAAACTACCCGTTTTTTTCTCACTACTCCCCATTTCTCCCACATAAACCCAAATGCTCAGGGTCAGGGTGAAGCAATCAGCTCACCCTGTGCTATGAGCACCACACGACTCTGCACATCTTCTAATCTGATTGCATTTCCAGTCCAAACCATCTTCATTTCTCACCTCCTAATTGATTTTCCTGCTTCTACTCCTACAATTTATTCTTTACTCAGCAGCTGCCCTGATCCTTCTGAACTGTGAGTCTGGTCATGCCACTCCTCTGCTCCAAGTCCGCTCACGGCTTCTCGTGTTCCCCAGAGAAAAGCCAGCTTCTCGATCATAGTGGCCTCTGTGGCTGAGGGCAGGTGCCAGCGCGCTTTTTCTGTAAAGGGTCAGATAGTAAATATTTTTGGCTTTTGTGCGTCACCTTCTCTGTGTGGTAACGAAACTCTGACGTAGCAGGAGAGCAACATGGACAATATGCAAATAAGTGGGTGTGGGCATCCTAGCTAGACTTTACTTACAAAAACAGGCGATAGATTGGATATGGACCATGGACTCCAGTCTGCTGAGCTCTGCTCCTGCTGATTTGGCTTCTGGTACCCCTTGGTCCTAATTGCTTTCTGCTCTTGCCCTCTGCTTCAGCTCCAGTGAGCTCTACAAACACTCCAAGCCTTTGCCTGAGCGCCCTTGCAGTGTCTGTTCTATCCAGAACATTCTTCCCTGATATATACGAGTGGCTCTTTTTTTTTTTTTTTTTAACTTCTTCCAGGTTTCTGCTTAAATGCAATGACCAGGGAGCCCTCCCTGACCACTCAATCTGAAATAGTCACCTTTCTCATATTCTAAACCCATTTGCTGCTTTATTTTCCTCAATAGCCCTTGCCATCAGCTAGCATATTTATTTATTTATTGAATGATTTAATGATTTCTTCAGCAATTTTTACTGAGTGCCTCCTGAATGCCAGGCAGGTGCCAGAATTCCATCAAGAACAAAACAAAGGCCTTACTATCACTGGACTTGAGGTCTAGCTGGGAAAGACAGACAATAAAAGTAGTGAAAATAAGTATAAATGTGGCAGGTGGAGATAAGCACGATGGAGGAAATGAGACTGGGCCAGGGGACAAGTTGTGGGGGCTGCCTCTCTGCTCCTCTCTCACTGTTTGCTGCCAGGTATCATCGCTAAGGTTTCCCAAGTTACAGAGTGGTGAAACACTCCCTTTGCTCCGGTTAGAGCCTGTAGCCGAGCTGGCTTGTCTGACATAATCCTGGAGCCAATAGGGGGCGCCCCAGACTGTGCAGAACTGGCTGTGCAAAGACGTGTGATGGAAACAGGGGCAGCCAAGCTTCTTCACAGGAGGAGACAGGAGGTGAAGGCTGCAGCGGAGGGATGGGGAGGTTAGAAGCTGTGGGATGTAACAGGATCTGAACACAACGGCTTGCACCACAAGTATTTTTCATGGAGCGCTGCCTAAACTCCGAGGCATTACGGAACAATGCACTTCTGAGTCGGGTGCTTAATAAATCAGCCAGGCGTGCATTATTATGCCGCAGCGGAGCCCTTGTTGTGTCTTAATGCTCAATTATACAGCGCAGAATCTGGGTCGGGCTTTCTATCATCTTGGACATGGGGCAGCAATGGCCTAGCTCTAATTGCTCTACATGCGGATGGATTCGTTTGTGTCTTGGAAGAGTGACTCACTCTGACTGATGTTTAGATCGATGGAGCCTTCCATAGAAACACAGGCTCAGAGAACTCTACAGACCTTAGAGGTGATCTTAGTCCAGTCTGCTCACTTTACAGATGGGAAAACCGAGGCTCACGGAGAGGAAGTTACTTGCTCAAGATCATAAGATAAGTAGCAATTGAGGTTTCAAGTGAGGCTACTGATTCTGAGTCAAATACACACTTTACCACCCCAGGGGCTTCTGTTGGTGGCTCAGGCAGTAAAGAATCTGCTGGCAGTGTGGGAGACTTGGGTTCGATACCTGTGTTGGGAAGATCCCCTGGAGAAGGAAATGGCAACCCACTCCAGTATGCTTGACTGGAGAATTTCATGGACAGAGGAGCCTGGCGGTCACAAAGAGTCAGACACGACTGAACGACTAACACTTTCTAACATCTGACCACCCAGACAGAGACTCAGGACAGCCACTCTGCCCTTACCATCTTCGTCAATGTTTGCAATAAACGCCCACGGATTGATATTCCTTCTTACCATCTGATTCTGAAGTTAAACATCGACCAGAAGAAGCTGTGCCTCATTTATGTGAATAAAAATGGACAACCAGTTAAAAAACCACAGACTTCCATATTTTTTGGATCCCTGCTGCTGCTGCTGCTGCTGCTATTTTTTGGATCCCTAGGGACTCATAAACTCATGCTCCCAGATTAAAGGAAGGAGGAAACCGTCCCCTACATGCCGAACTAGGCTGCCTGCTGGTTCCCCAGAGCCCCAGTGGTCTTCAGGATGGAGACAGTCATATATGACAGCTGGAGAGCGTTATCACTTGAAGGTTTGCATTCCGGTTTTTATATTTGATTTACAGAGATCTGCATGCTGCATGCTCTGGGCATGGTTTTCTGTTTCATTCCATCTTCACAGCCCAGCTCTCCAAGCTCAGTTGGTATTTTGGCTTCCTCAGCTCTGCTGGGTGAGAGGGGCACTTGGCTAATTTGAGCTAGAGAAACATCTGGAAGTTCCACCTCATCGTGAGAGGCTCTGGGGAAGAAAGTGTGTGCTGAGTCAGTGATGTGGGTTTTTGGTCATCAGTTCCCTAAGGTTCCACTGTAAAGATCTGTTAATTGCAGTCCTTATCTGTCTCTTATATCTAGGGCCATCTGTATGTAAATACCCAGAGGGTGGCCCGTGTGATCATAATAACTCTCTGAGTCAGGGAAGGCTGAAGAGGATAATCCACAAAGCACTCTGGTATCAAGAGTCTAGCATCGAGGCTTCTTCTAGGCCAAGGGAGGCAAAGTGGCCCCTTCTAGATGCCGTGGAGGAATGACCACCTTTTGGGTACCTAGATCAGTCCTAGATGGGAATTAGTCCTAGGTGAGAAATGCGTGTTAAATCCACAGTGAGATACCACTACCCACCTATTGCTACTGCTACTGCTAAGTCACTTCAGTTGTGTCCGACTCTGTGCGACCCCATAGACGGCAGCCTACCAGGCTCCTCCGTCCCTGGGATTCTCCAGGCAAGAACACTGGAGTGGGTTGCCATTTCCTTCTCCAATGCATGAAAGTGAAAAGTGAAAGTGAAAGTTGCTCAGTCGTGCCTGACTCTTAGCGACCCCATGGACTGCAGCCTATCAGGCTCCTCCGTCCGTAGGAGTTTCCAGGCAAGAGTACTGGAGTGGGGTGCCATTGCCTTCTCCGACCTACCCATTATGATGGCTAAATTAGGATGGCTAAATTGACAAACCTGATGATCCTAAGAGTTGACAAGGGTGTGGGTCAAGTAGAACTCTAAGGTAGACCTTCTAGGAGAGTAAACTGGTACAATCACATTAAAGCATCACTTGACAGACCTTCTAGGGGTGAACATGTTTCTCCTGTGACCAAACCATTGCATTCCCAGACCTTTCACCAAGAGAAATGCGTGCATACATCCACCAAAACACACATACAGAAATGCTCCTAGCAGCTTCATTCTTAACAGCAAAATACTGCAAACTACTCAGATGGATAAATAAGTTGGATATGCTCATACAGTGGAAGAGCAGCCAGAAAGACTAGACTACTAATATGCAATAACATGGATGAGTCTCACCCATGCAATGTGCAGCCGAAGAAAACAGACACAAGAGTCCATGCTGTAGGATTCCATTTACACAAAGTTTGAAAACAACAAAGCTAGCTGATGGTGATGGAAGTCAGAATTATGGGGAAGGGAAGTAGATTAGGAAAGGGCATGGAGAAGACTGCTGGGAATGTTACCTGTGTGAAAATTAATTCACTCCCTTAAGGTTTGTGCACTTTACTGTGTATCTATTATACCTCAGTGAAACCTCAGAGGCAAAAAGGACTCAGGAGAGAAAGCCTTCAGGGACATTTCAGATAACGTCCCAGGTCTCTGACTTCCAGGACTTGGCCTCTATTCTAGACTCTTGATCTCAGTTTGCTTTGTGGATTGTCCTCTTCAGCGTTTCCTGATATCAGCTTTACCACCTGCCTAAAGCCTTTATGTTCAAACATGCCCCAGGCCTGCCATCAGCCTCTGTGTTTGTACAGTATATGCACACTTTCAGGTTTGTCCAACTTCAAATTGAGTGCATGGTGTCAGAGTTTGCCTGCAGCAAGATAGCTCTTCTGTGGCCTGCCTTCCCCGACGCCCCAGCGTCCTAATCCCACACTCAGTAGTCAGGGTGAGATGGGAACTCTCCACACCATGCCCGCCATTAGCTACCTACTGCTGCCAGAATTTCTAAGAGGCATCTGCAGAAAGAACACCCCAGGTCATGTGTACTGTCTTCCAAACTGTGTAATAAACCCCGGGTAGTCCCAGTGAGCTGGTCTGTGTAGACCCATCCAGACTTCTTTGGCCTGAGCTAGTGGCCAGCTAAAGGCTTAGAACAAAAACAGACCCCACCCTCCTTGGGCCCTCTCCTCTGGGACAGGGATGGCAAATCATTTATGTATGGACCAATGCATCCTCCTCCCGATCATTCCTACCCTGTGGCAGACATTAATAATCAATGATAGCACTTTCCTAATGAGCCTGGATGGAAAAGCACAAGAGACAAAGTGTGGGCTCACGTTTCTGGACAGCAGCTGCCCTTTTAAGTCCTAGCCAGGGCAGCACCTCCTCCCAAACAAAAGGCCACCCTAGGCCTCTCTTACCACACCAGCTGCAGATAAAAGAGATGCAAAGTTCTAGGGTCTTTGAGGCATATGCTGAAAGAAGAATTAGCCTGTAAGAGACTTATTAAGAAAGTGCTCCCAGGTTACAGAAAAGGATGAAAGCAAGTAAAGGTGCAGTCTCAGGCAGAAGGGCCCCAGAATTGGCTTCACTCTGATTGGTAGGGGTGGTCTGGAGCATCAGTTTCTCCGGGAGTTGTCCAAGGGATCTGGTCTTGTACACTTTTTCACCCTCTGTTGGTTAAGGGCCTCTGGGAGAGGGAGTTCCTAAACACTCCTGGCCATTTGCAGGCAGGGGTGCTCCGGTGGCCTGAGGGCAGTCCTCTGAAGATGAGCCTTGGGATGGGTGAGTGATGCATCCCAACTGGGGCACGCAGAAACAGTAAAACACAAACACTCTCTACTACTGTGTTAGTCACTCAGTTGTATCCAAATCTTTATGACCCCATGCACTATAGCCCGCCAGGCTCCTCTGTCCATAGAATTCTCCAGGCAAGAATACTGGAGTGAGTTGCCATTCCCTTCTCCAGGGGATCTTCCTGACCCAGGGATCCAACCTGGGTCTCCTGAATTGAAGGCAGATTCTTTACCATCTGAGTCACCAGGGAAGCTGAAGCAAATCAAGAAGACAAAACCACAATGAGAAAGGCTTTGTGATGAGCAGCAGAGTGGTCTTTAATCCTACCTAACTCCCTCCTGGAAGGGGTGAGACAGGAGGAAGGTGGTTGAGTTCCTTATGGTCAGTCCCATCCTGACCCCCAGCCTAATTGTCCCTGATGGCTGACGATGGTTAGAAGGGGCAGGGACACTGCCTCTAGATGCCACTGTTGCAGAGACACAAAGAGATCTTCCTGGGAGAGGCTGCTGGCTCCTAATCCTCGTGCGAAATCCATGTGGATCATGATCGCTTCTGTTTTTACAGCAACATACGGTTTCAGAGCTTTCACGCGCAGGGCTGTATTTTCATGCTCTGAGAGGTGGAAGGGCTTTGATTTCCATCAGTCACATAATATAAAGGGTTGGTGCTCTCTCTGACATACTTCTGTGTGCTGCTTCTCCAATTAGTTTGTATTTTAGTCTGAAGCTGACCCTGACTGTACATATCTACCACTGATCTGGGTGGCGGTGCAGGGTCAGGGGCTGGTGTTATAGGCTCAGAGGTGGGTGGTGGTATTACTTGCCTACCTTTAAATAGTCCTCTTCCTACTCTAAATAATAGAATGATTTTTTTTTTTCTTTTGTGCAGAAAAGATGGGGACTCTGAACATCTGGCCCGAGTGTTGGCTCAGCCCACCTGCTGGCTGTTAAAATTCTTTAACCTCTCTGGGCCTCAGTTTCCTCATTTGTAGTATAAAGAGGTTGGCCTAGATTACAGCTGCAGTCCTTGTTCTGAAATGGTGTGCACACATGGCTCCCGGTTATGGGAATTGTGTTTCTTTGTTCATTAGGAACAAAGAGCAGGACTCAGATTTTAAAGGTTGCTACTATTTTTTTGGGGGGCTCCAATACGTTAATTTTTAGGTAACATGTTTCTTTAAGAGGAGGGAGCTGACGGGTATAAGGGAACCTGTTTTTTCTTTTCTTCTTTTTTTTTAAAGACATTAAAGCCGCTGTCTTCAGGGAAGAAGAGGTTGTTGGATGTGTTTTGAATGTTTCAAATCAAAGCCTGCCAAGGAATGGAGAGCTATAGGTTTCAATAAGCACCTTCTTTCCATAATTTTAAGAATTTCACTTATGAGGATAATGAAATCTTCAGAAACCCTAGGAGACATACCAGAAAAGAGTATGATTCACTGGAGGAATTTTCCTAAATACTCTCTCTCCCTATTCCATGTGCCCATCAGGAGGGGTCTTCCCTGAGAATTCTGATGTTTTCTACATCCTAACTTAGGGATCTTTGGAAGCTTGAGACCTTGAGAGTTTTGAGCCCCTACTCTTCTTTCTAGTCCCTTTCCCCTCCTCCCCCTGCAATATCAGTATCCAGGCCCATTGTCCCCAGGGCCCAAGCTGCCATCATGGGTGGCTGTGTCTGCTTGTGGCAAATGTTTCCACCAGAAGCCCAGGCTTTCTGTAGCAAATGTTTGTTGCTTTGCTTTCTGCCTCTCTCACAGTGTTGCTTTAATAAAAACAAAGGTGCAAGTGCATTCTTTCTGTGACAAGATGTATAGATTTCTTGTAGATGTAGGATCTGCACCCACCCTGGGGTTTGTGGGCCTCAGCTGAGTGATAAATGCCCCAAGGTCAGTTGGTATTACTGATGTGTGCACTGGTATGTGCAGGTTCTGCCACATAGAGTGTGCCCTGCTCTGAGTTGGGAGAGGAATGGGTATAGAGCTGACTTCTTCCCTTTGATAGCTTTTCTTGAGATTTTGCCAAAGTTTGTTCCTAGCTATTTAAAGATTAAGAAGTACATTTTTGGGAACTTAATTTGATGTAATATTAGGCCCCCAAAAAGGATCCATTTAGAAAAGGCAATGTGAAATCCTTAAAGACCTGGTTGAAAGTACGAGCTGATGTTTAATTAAAAGCAGTGGGCATGGATGGATTCTGTACATTTTTCAAGGATCAAGTTACATGGAAAGAAAGAAAAATTGTGGGATGGGTATAATATAAACAAAAAGCAGAGTTCAAATGAGGACTTTAAGAAATTAAAATCAAAAGAAACCCTTCAAAAAGAGTGTCCATCTTGGGTTTTAACCTCCAACATTGAAATGAAAACAATTTTGAAAAGCTTTAAAACAAAAGGCAACCCACACTGGGGCATCCTTCAGATGTCTTGGCCTCCAGCTTTCTGTGGGAAGCTATGGTTTTCCATTGTTTGCTTGCTGGGTCTAGCATTATTCTCTGGCAGTGCATCTAGAATTTCTTACCAAAGCCATGCTGACTTGAAAGAAGACACTTTATGGCTCTTGTACAGTGTGTGTGAATCCAGCGTAATGGTTAAAACACAGAGCAGGAGCCAGGAGACGTGAGTTCTTGGTCCTGTTGCTGTTTCTCACTTACTGAGTGACTTGGGGGAAATTACTTTCTTCCTCTGAGACTCAGTTTTCTCTCGCTATAAAACAAGACCCTTTTCAGCGCTGCCCAACAGGACTTTCTGTGATAATGGAAGTGTTCTATATCCACACCATCCAGTAGAGTAGCTGTAAAGCACATGTGCTGTGAAGCCCTGGAAATGATGCTAGTGCATCTGAGGAATACACATTGTAATTTTATTTAATTTTGGCTAATTTAAATTGCCACACGTAGCTAGTGGCTAATGTATTGGATGGAGCAATTTTAGGTGGTTGCTGAAATCCCTGCTGGTTGTCAAATTCTGTGTTTCCATCCTCAGTGCTCATTGTTAATCAATCATGAACAATCCTCAGACCATTATTTGGGATCTTGCCTGATCCAGGCTCAATTTTAATTCCTAGGAAAACAAAGATGAGTAAGGCAGAGACCTTGTTCTTTAAGAGCTCACAGTCTCGTGGGAGAAAATCATAAACTCTAGAGACCATAGACTGTTAAGGCCTGGGACTCCTGGGAAAATGAAGTCAGTGGAGCCAACCTTCGTTAATATCGGTTACACGTGAGTCTATCACATCCGTGAGCAGGGATGCTCTGTAGGCAGTTTGGCCGTCTGAGTCTGGCTCACTTTTCCTCCTTAACCTTAGATGCTAAGAGTAAACCTGGACATTTGCCAGCTGCTGAGTCAAAACTTGGTTATTTTTAGTGTCGGGAGCCTTGAAACCTGGATAGGGTAGAGAACCTAAAAGGATGGACTGAGAGATTTATTCTTTCATTCAATAAATAAGTGTGCGTGCATTTTGAGCATCAGATGATGGGCTGGCATGGGGATGTAGCCATGCAGGAGGCTGAAACCTGTTTTCCTCTTGGGGAGTTGGGTTAGCTTTCTTGGGGAAAAGGCGGGCTCTGCACAAGCAAATAGAGATAATGTTTTTAGATAGTGTTAAAAGAAGGAGCTCCAACCAGTTCATCCTAAAGGAAATCAATCCTGAATATTCACTGGCAGGACTGATGTTGAAGCTGAAACTCTGATACCACCTGATTTGAAGGACTGACTCATTTGAAAAGACCCTGATGCTGGGAAAGATTGAAGGCAGGAGGAGAAGGGGATGACAGAGAATGAGATGGTTGGATGGCATCACCGACTCAGTGGACATGCAGCAGCAGCTGCTGCTAAGTTGCTTCAGTTGTGTCTGACTGTGGGACCCCATAGATGGCAGCCCGCCAGGCTCCCTCATCCCTGGGATTCTCCAGGCAAGAACACTGGAGCGGGTTGCCATTTCCTTCTCCAATGCATGAAAGTGAAAAGTGAAAGTGAAGTCGCCCAGTCGTGTCCAACCCTCAGCGACCCCATGGACTGCAGCCTTCTAGGCTCCTCCATCCATGGGATTTTCCAGGCAAGAGTACTGGAGTGGGGTGCCATTGAATCTGAGTAAACTCCAGGAGTTGGGGATGGACAGGGAGGCCTGGTGTGCTGCAGTCCATGGGGTTGCAGAGTTGGACACAACTGGACGACTGAACAGAACTGAAGAAAAGAGGTTGGCAACTAATAAAAAAAAATTATTTAAAAGTTATTTCGGACAAGCCCACTAAATCTGCTGCCCTCTAGCTTGTGGTCTCTGTGTAGTTGGTGGTGTCGGGATCTTGGTTTTGGAGTGAAACAAAGGAGTTCCAGGCCTGGCTGTGCTGCTCACTTTGGTGGCTATTTGGAGAGGCACAAGCTTGTTCTGGGGATGGAATAGTGTGTGTACTGTGTATGAAAGGGCTTCATAATCAGCTAAGCACTCTACAATGGTAAGGGTCCATTATAACTGAAGTTCCAGAATCTCCTGTAGATAGTAACTGACTAAGCGAGGACCACTCATTCAGCACACAGGAAGGGGAGACCCAGGAAAGAGATGGAGAGCATCATGAGGGATATCCGAGGGATGCTGCAGGTCAGGGGTCTTCAAACAGTGATCTCCAGGGCTGTTGGCTTCTGGCAGAGGGGCTCCTGCTGCTGTACGGTGTACAGCCTAAGAGGCTGGTCCAGTAGTCTGACCCTACTCTAGCTAGAACTGCTCAGTCTTAACTATTTTATATGCTGGATGTATGTGCAAAGTGTTATTAAAAGTAATCTTTTGGCACAAAAAGTGCTTGAAATTGTTTGGGTGGCTGCTGAGAGTGGATGGGGTTACCAAAGGCTCTGGAGCACCGCAGGAGCTCAGGCCAACTTCCCTCCCTTGGGGACAAAATGGGTATGACCAGTGGGAACCTGGAAGAATCCCTGGGAGATGATGAGAAAGGAGCAGATGGCTTCACCAGGCGTCGAACCTTATTTACAGAGCAGCCATGATTTGAACCATTTGTCCACGTTGTGTGCAATTCATGTTGTGTCCAGAACAAATTACTAGTAACAGGAAGTAAGCAGTTAATACAGTATATATAGAACGTGTGCTCCAGGCGCTGTGCTACGCCGCTTCACTGAGTTCTTAGTGCTCAGTAATTTCCATTTGTCCCTGCATGTTCGCCTCTAGTCTTCTCCACCCTGCTTGGTGCCCCATGTGGAATATATTAAGGGGCTCCTCTGCCCTCTGATTTCTTTTGGTTTCAGCAATGGAAGGAATGGAGGGAGGAGAGTGAGGTCAATACATTTATTCATGTGGCTCCTTCACTGCAGGGTTGCTACCATCTGGTTGCATCCCTGCCTTGAAGGTCATAACTCATATCAGGCACCCTCTTCACAGAGATCTTGCTTTCTCTGGGTGTAGGTCCCCAAGTTTGTCATTGTGCCCCTTCAGACCTAGGCGCGATGATGACACCCACTGGTGCTGGCCTGGGGTACTGTACCTTCTATTGCAGTTTTGCTACATTTTTTCACACTTCTGTGTAAATTGGTCTTTCATTAAACCCTCCTTGTATTATCCCAATCTGAGGGTACTGTCTCCTCCTGGGGTTCTAATGGGTGTAGGCATATCAGTAAGGTATGTACAGTTATTGTACCACCCTTCAGATGAGGAAATGGAGAAACAAAAAGGTTAGGATATGCATCCAAGGTCACACAGTGAATCAGTGAGCCCAGAGAATTGAAAAACCAGGCAGTGTGCCCTTGAGCAATGCATTATAGCACCTCTTCAAGTAGTGAGGTGGGTGGGTGGGTGAATGAGGGGAAAGGCTTTCAGCTTGGTTCCCATTACAGGGAGCTTCCTGCTTGTTGCCCTGAGATCCAGTCTTTCTCATTAGCCCCTTTTATCTAACAGCCCATCCAGCACCATTAAGTGCTCCCAGGTGGGCAGCCTGTAAGAGGTGACAGTGGGGTGAGGTCCAGGGAAGAGCAGACAACAAAGCTGGTTTCTGTGGTTGCAGAAAACACCACCACCCAAAACAGTACAACTCCTAATTAGTTAAATGAGCAGAAATTAGCCTCCTGGATGTGGCAGGGGCTGACATCTTCCCCTCCATGATTTTATTTCGGGGTGACAGTTTTGTCAATACAACATACTGCCTGGAACCACACACAGTGTCTGATTCTGTCTGAGAACAATTTTTTTTTTTTTTCTTCTAACTTGCACAGGCTCTGGCTGGGAGTGACAGAAGCCAGCCTCTAACTTTGCTGACCTACTTCCCGGCTGCCTCTCCAGCCAGCAGCTCACACAGCATCCATTTTAACCAGCTTTTCAAGGTCGAGACTCTTCAATGCAGAGGCTGGCTTTTGCTTGACACAAAGCCAGGTACCATCAATTGTCCTGTTTACTAAATTTCCAGTGTTCCCTTTCTTTAGCTGAGTAAAAAGTATGGATTGGGCTCCTGTTTAGGACAGATAACAAATGCAGCTGCTTTGAGCCGAAATTGGCCACTTGGTCTATACTTCAGGTGCTTTAAAAGGCAGGTTTTCTACTATTATGGAATACCTGGGCCAGACCGAGTGCAAACAGCGTGGATTTAGGCTGTCCCAATAGACAATCAGCCTCCTCTTTTTTTTTTTGTGACGCAGACAAATGTATGCTCCACATAAACACAATGTCTTATTTTTCACTTTTATGAAAGGATCATATGAAACCAGCTCTTCACAGATAAAAAGCAAGTGCTTTGTGTATCTATTACTGTACCTTTCATCTCCCAAGGCTTTGTGAGAAACTTCCAGCTGGAGCTACATTCTTTTCTGGTTTGATAAAGATAAATTGTATTCAGTGGGAGAGAAAGGGGAAACCTTTTCTTGATTATTCTCTAAATAAAAAGTCAGGGGAAATGTGATTTTTTTTTCTCCAGCCCTCAAAGAAATTAGTCCCCCTTCAAAATGACCCCACATTTTCTGTGCTGCTCAGCATACTAAAACTGTTTGATCTTTAAGAGAAGCTTGTTACATATTGGGTCCTGGGAACTCATTAGAGAATACAGAGGACAGATCTTTTTCTTGACTAGTATCTGTTCACGATCAACACTCAGGTTCAGGCAGTATGGTGTAGTGGTTTCTGCCGTAGGCTCTGGAGTTTAAACCTCAGCTTTTTTACTTGTCAGACTGGTAACTTGCCAGTACCTCACTTTCCTCATCTGGGGCATTAGATATAATATTGTTGCTGATGTTCAGTTGCTAAGTTGTGTCCGACTCTTTGCGACCCCATGAACTGCAGTATGCCAGGCTCCCCTGTCCTTCATTATTTCCCAAAGTTTGCTCAGATTCATGTCCATTGAGTCAGTGATGCTATCTAACCATCTCATCCTCTGCTGTCCCCTTCTTTTGCCTTCAATCCTTCCCAGCATCAGGATGCTTTCCAGTGAGTTGGTTCTTTACATCAAGTGGCCAAAGTATTGGAGTTTCAGCTTCAGCATCAGTCCTTCCAGTGAATATTTAGGGTTGATTTCCCATTAGGTTTCCCATAAGATATTTTGAGAGGTAAATGGAGTATACCATGGAAGATGTTCTAAATAATGCTTGGCACATTGTTAGATTTTAACAAATGTTCACAATCATTATCCACCATAAGAAAGATAGAAAGGTGGGAAGAAACCCAGTCCAGTGAGTGTGTGTGTTAAGTGTGAGTGTGAGTGTGTCTCTGTGTGTGTGTGTACATGAGCAAGAGCAAGTATGGAATTGAGTTGCCGGGAGAAGGGAACTTGAAGAAGCAGGGAGCAGAGCAAGAGGAAGGTGGCGGGGATTCTAGAAGGAGCTAAGTGGGATCCAAGTGTCTTCAAGACTGATTCTCATTTTGTGTTTGCTTTCAACACAAGCAGGACGGAGAAGCAGCCAACTGCCTATCAGGTTGCTGTCCTTGCCCAGGTGGTGCCATGAAGAGCTCTGAGCTTAGCTTTCAGTGGAACTACAAGTGCTGGGGCTGGTAGTCTCCTGAGGCCAGTCAGAAAGGGGCACAGTGGGGCCGACTCTTGATGGTTTGAGTGCTGCAGTGACCTTTTGTCTTCCAGGAAGCTCTTCTTTCACAACACCGGGAGCCACTCACAGACCAAGGAGCTGCAGGAATGGACCCAACAGGCTGCAGGTGTCTGTGACCTCATGGTTTAGAGATTTGGGATATTTTGACCTTACCATTTTGTTCCAAGGACATTGTGAATATCATACTTTTAATAGCATTGTGCCAGTATTGATTGTTTTATTTTGGAAATGTATTTTTTTCTTAGGGACTCCCATTAATTCAGTTTTAAATCTTGATTAATATTCTAGCTAGCACAGGGAATACTTTTGGATATTTTTCTATTTTTAATAAGATTATTTGCATTTGGATCTGATTCAAAGAGAAACAGAGAAAAGAGGGAAGGTTGAAAAAGGGATCAGGAAAGGGAGACAGCATAGAAGGCAGAGAGAGAGGAAGCAGAGAAACACAGAGGAATACATACACAAGCACATTTACACAAAGACACAAAGGAAAATCCAAAGATGCAGACTTAGAAAAATTGGGGGATTTACAGAAGTTGTCACACAAAGAGAAAGGGAGACAGAGAAGCACAGAAAGACAAGGAGAGAGAGAGCTACACAGGACAAGTGTTCAGGTATGCTCATGTGTGCACGCACATGCACGCACAATCGCAAAGCAAGAGAATCGTAGACAAGACACTCACACACGCACCCCACAGCCACGGAGGCAGCAGCTGCTCTGGTGCGTTGATTGCCAAATTTTAGGGAATAGCAGGATCGGAATACCATTAGGATCAAACAATGGGGTTGAACCTCACGATTAAAATGGCAGAATTAAGATCAGGTGTATAAAGTTCTTCACAGAGTGCTTGATAAATAGAAGTTTTTAATTGTAATAGGATCTTAGCCCAGATACTTGCAGCAGAAACCCCTTTCCTGGTTGGAGGACCGCTTTCAGGTGACCTTAGAGATTTTTTCCTTCCAGGGTTGGGAGCAAGCTGGTTCAGAGCCTCCTCCTCATCCATTGACATTTCCCACTCCTCTCTTTCACACTCTTGAGATGCATGGTGGGCACAAAATAAAGCTATTATTTGCTCCTCTTCAGTAAGGTGGCAAACCTTGTAAAGACTGGTGGAATGGGGGCTGGTGGGCAATGAAATTTGGTAGGAGAACAGACTGAAATAAAATAAAATGTCTGTGACTGGGGGCACCAAATACCGTGAGACTCATTCTAAGCAGTGTTTTTTTATGGCTGTTTCAAGATCTCAAAATCCTTATGGTTTCTTAAATCCCAAGGAAATGGGCCTGAAGACACAGAGAATGTAAACTAGATCTTTGAAATTCCCTCCGGTTATTCTCTGGAAACCTATTTCTGCAGAAGTGCATTCTGATTGACAAAAGCTCACTTTTATATTCACAATCTCACCCTGTCAAGGTCTAGTCTAAAATCACCCTCAGAGAATATTGTGCAGTAACTTCTAAAAAGCCCAAATCCTCTCGATTTATGCATTTAATTTATTGTTTTTCTCTTTCAGAGCTTTCCTTTGTACATAACCAAATCCCAATTTTGAGTGCCTATTGCACGCCCCTAAACCATGATGTTGGAAGGTATTTTTAAACTTTAAAACTTGAAATTCCCTTCATTTACTTTCAAGTCCCTTGACCTTTGGAAATTTGTATAAAATTTCCCATCCCTCCCAATCTCCTACTTTATGCTCCCTTTGGAAGCAGTTAATTAATTTCATTTCTCAAAGATGCTTTGTTTCCTTAAGTAGTTCAGTCTGGCTAGTCTTCCACTGGGTATCACTTTTCGCCAGCACTTTACGCAGATTCATTCAGAAATGGCTCATTGTGGGCCAGTTGTCTGGGTTTGATGGGGCTGTTGCTTATGAGGTCAGGGTCTGTATGCATCACTCAGTTGTTCAAGAGTCATCCTCAAGTCTCTGATATGGGCTAGGCACTGGGATACAAAAGCCTGACCTATTGAATCCCTGCCTCCAGGCTCTAAAGCCCCCAGTGACAGAGCTGGGTGGGGCCCTCACAGGCACTTTGGGGGATTTCATACTGAAAATACAAGATGTAAGAGCTGGTAAGTAAGGCCAGGCCAGTGCCTTTGATGGGGAGTTGAGAAACCAGCAGAGTACATGCATCTGTCAAGCCAACAGGCCTGTAAATGGAAGATAGAACCAAGAGTCAGTAACCAGACAAACAGCAGATTAAAAGGGGATTAGGGTGAGTCCGTTCCAGGATGACAGCCATAAGCTCAGTGTGGGGGTGTTGACAGCTCAGACTGATGGTCCCGGAGCTACACAGCACAGGGGTGTTTCTGCTGGATTAAAGGCGCAGGCTCTGGATGGGGTCTACCCACCATCCACCATCACTCAGGCCTTCCATGCAGTATGGTTTGGAAGAGGGCAACCTCCACTGCACTCAGTCAGAGAGCAGAGGGATGTTCTGGGATGTTCACATGAAAGGCCTGATTAACTTCTTTGAGTCATCTCCTTTGCATGGTTCTAGGTGTTGAAGCTGGAAAAGGTGTCTGTGGTAACCTTATGTTTCTTTAATTGCCTTCTCTGGCTTCCTGTCTTGGGCTGGGGGTTCAGGATGAGGAAGTGCAGGGAAAGCCCAGGTGTGGACAGGTCAGGCTAGCAGAGGCGGTGGTTGATAAGATGAATGTGCAGAGATGGGATAGCTTGGGGCAAAGATCAACATGGTGACTTGCATGACTTAGGGTGAGTCTCAGAAATGCCTGTGAGTTTGGGGGAGGGGCATACGGTAAAGACAGAGATGTAGAAGATGGGTGGACTGATAGAAGCAGCCAGAGGTCCAGTGTAGAAGTTTAAAATTTTGGCGAGTTTTCCTATTATTGTCAGAAACTCACTGTGGCCTTAGAAGTGTGGTAGCTACAGTTATTGTTGCTGTTCAGTCTCTAAGTCATGTCTGACTCTTTGTGACCCCATGGACTGCAGCACACCAGGCTCCCCTGTCCTTCATTATCTCCTGGAGTTTGCTTAGATTCATGTCCATTGAGTTGGTGATGCTAACTAACCATCTTATCCTTTGTCACCCCCTTCTCCTTTTGGTAGCTTCATTATAAACCTAAAATTATGATTTTTCAAGGAGTTTTCAGGACTGAGAGTGAGGGAGCTATCCCTTGGAAGTGTTATACTGGGAAGAATTGGTTAGATTCCACATTGTGCATGGACCTCAGAGAACTCTCTACTTCTGCTCACTCCTTCAGCCCCTTGCCTATTCCAAGCCCTGGGGCAAAAGTCAGCATGACTATTTGCATGACTTAGGGTGAGTCCAGGCTTCCCACAAGGCCTGGGAAGCAAGACATTTGGGTAGAGCTGGGTCTTTTGGTAGAAAAGACCCACTTACACTCAGTCTATTTAGTCTATCAAATGATGCCAAGACTGTGTCAACCATACCAGCCATGATTGGGCATAAGCATTTCTGCCTTTCACACTAAATGATCTTAGTTCTATCAGTGACTGGACTAATTTCTGGGCACACAAGTTCTTAGAGCAGGATGTTTTACTGTTGTCTTGTAGATTGAGAAATCTGCTTAGCGGTTTGAATCTGAAGCATTAAAAATAATTTCATCTCATCTGAAGGTCCAGAAACTTAAAAAAATTGATGTTCTGACACTGGCCAACATGGGGCACAAATGACATGGTCATAGATGATAGATGAGGGATGAGGTGCCTTACCAGTAGAATGGAACAGAAATGACAGTGCTGGGCCTAAGCTTTAAAAGGCAAATTCATTTCCCCTTGTACTCTGGGGAGTCCTGAATTGCCAGGTAGTAGGAGAAGCAAAGTAGTTGGGATTTAGACTTTTGTGAGATCCAGCTGAGCCCAGCTTTCTGATCAACCCTGGCAAAGTCCCAGATAGGTGAGTAAGCCATCTTGATTATTCCAGCCCAGTTGATATTGCCAGATGCAGGCAGTATCACATACAGCAGAAGAATTACCCATCTGAGTCCAAGCAATGCACAGAATCTTAGAAGATAGTAAATTAATTGCTGTTTTAAGCCACAAAGATTTGGAATGGTGTGTTGTGCAGCCATAGGTAATCAAAACAAAAGACATAACCTTCATCAGTTCAGTTCAGTTCAGTTGCTCAGTCATGTCCGACTCTCTGCAACCCCATGAACCACAGAACGCCAGGCCTCCCTGTCCATCACCAACTCCCGGAGTTTACCCAAACTCATGTCCATCGAGTCAGTGATGCCATCCAACCATCTTATCCTCTGTCATCCACTTCTCCTCCTGCCCTCAATCTATCCCAGCATCAGGGTCTTTTCAAATGAGTCAGCTCTTTGCATCAGGTGGCCAAAGTATTGGAGTTTCAACTTCAACATCAGGTCTTCCAATGAACACCCAGGATTGATCTCCTTTAGAATGGACTGATTGGATCTCCTTGCAGTCCAAGGGACTCTCGAGAGTTTTCTCCAACACCACAGTTCAAAAGCATCAATTCTTTTGTACTCAGCTTTCTTTATAGTCCAACTCTCACATCCATACATGACCACTGGAAAAACCATAGCCTTGACTAGATGGAACTTTGTTGGCAAAGTAATGTCTCTGCTTTTGAATATGCTGTCTAGGTTGGTCATAACTTTTCTTCCAAGGAGTAAGCATCTTTTAATTTCATGGCTGCAATCACCATATGCAGTGATTTTGGAGCCCAGAAAAATAAAGTCAGCCACGTTCCCAATGTTTCCTCATCTATTTGCCATGAATTGATGGGCCCTGATGCCATGATCTTCGTTTTCTGAATGTTGAGCTTTAAGCCAATTCTTTCACTCTCCTCTTTCACTTTCATCAAGAGGCTCTTTAGTTCCTCTTCACTTTCTGCCATAAGGGTGGTGTCGTCTGCATATCTGAGGTGATTGATATTTCTCCCGGCAATCTTGATTCCAGCTGTGCTTCCTCCAGTCCACCGTTTCTCATGATGTACTCTGCATAGAAGTTAAATAAGCAGGGTGATAATATACAGCCTTGATGTACTCCTTTTCCTATTTGGGAAACAGTCTGTTGTTCCATGTCCATTTCTAACTGTTGCTTCCTGACCTGCATATAGGTTTCTCAAGAGGCAGGTCAGGTGGTCTGGTATTCCCATCTCTTTCAGAATTTCCCACAGTTTATTGTGATCCACACAGTCAAAGGCTTTGGCACAGTCAATAAAGCAGAAATAGATGTTTTTCTGGAACTCTCTTGCTTTTTCGATGATCCAGCAGATGTTGGCAATTTGATCTCTGGTTCCTCTGCCTTTTCTAAAACTAGCTTGAACATCTAGAAGTTCATGGTTCACATATTGCCGAAGTCTGGCTTGGAGAATTTTGAGCATTGCTTTACTAGCATGTGAGATGAATGCAATTGTGCAGTAGTTTGAGCATTCTTTGGCATTGCCTTTCTTTGGGATTGGAATGAAAAGTGACCTTTTCCAGTCCTGTGGCCACTGCTGAGTTTTCCAAATTTGCTGGCATATTGAGTGCAGCACTTTCACAGCATTATCTTTCAGGATTTGAAAGAGCTCAACTGGAATTCCATCACTGCCACTAGCTTTGTTCATAGTGATGCTTTCTAAGGCCCACTTGACTTCACATTCCAGGATGTCTGGCCCTAGGTGAGTAATCATACCATCATGGTTATCTGGGTCATGAAGGTCTTTTTTGTACAGTTCTGTGTATTCTTGCCACCTCTTCTTAATATCTTCTGCTTCTCTTAGGTCCCTACCATTTCTGTCCTTTATCGAGCCCATCTTTGCATGAAATGTTCCCTTGGTATCTCTAATTTTCTTGAAGAGATCTCTAGTCTTTCCCATTCTATTGTTTTCCTCTATTTCTTTGCATTGATCACTGATGGACGGCTTTCTTATCTCTCCTTGCTTTTCTTTGGAACTCTGCATTCAAATGGGTATATGTTTCCTTTTCCCCTTTGCTTTTTGCTTCCCTTCTTTTCACAGCTATTTGTAAGGCCTCCCCAGACAGCCATTTTGCTTGTTTGCATTTCTTTTCCACGGGGATGGTCTTGATTCCTGTCTCCTGTACAATGTCACGAACTTCATTCCATAGTTCATCAGGCACTCTGTCTATCAGATCTAGTCCCTTAAATCTATTTCGCACTTACACTGTATAATCATAAGGGATTTGATTTAGGTCATACCTGAATGGTCTAGTGGTTTTCCCTACTTTCTTCAATTTAAGTCTGAATTTGGTAATAATGAGTTCATGATCTGAGCCACAGTCAGCTCCTGGTCTTGTTTTTGCTGACTGTACAGAGCTTCTCCATCTTTGGCTGCAAAGAATATAATCAATCTGATTTTGGTGTCGACCATCTGGTAATGTCCATGTGTAGAGTCTTGTCTTGTGTTGTTGAAAGAGGGTGTTTTCTGTGACCTGTGAGTCCTCTTGGCAAAACTCTATTAGTCTTTGCCCTGCTTCATTCCGCATTCCAAGGCCAAATTTGCCTGTTACTCCAGGTGTTTCTTGACTTCCTACTTTTGCATTCCAGTCCCCTATAATGAAAAGGACATCTTTTTTGGGTGTGTGTTCTAGAAGGTCTTGTAGGTCTTCATAGAACTGTTCAACTGCAGCTTCCTAAGTGTTACTGGTTGGGGCATAGACTTGGATTACCATGATATTGAATGGTTTGCCTTGGAAATAGACAGAGATCATTCTGTCATTTTTGAGATTGCATGCATGTACTGCATTTCAGACTCTTGTTGACTAGGATGGCTACTCCATTTCTTCTAAGGGATTCCTGCCCACAGTAGTAGATATAATGGTCATCTGGGTTAAATTCACCCATTCCAGTCCATCTTAGTTCGCTGATTTCTAGAATGTCGATGTTCATCTTGTCATCTCCTGTTTGACCACTTACAATTTGCATTGATTCATGGACCTAACATTCCAGGTTCCTATGCAATATTGCTCTTTACAGGATCAAACCTTGATTCTATCACCAGTCCCATCCACAACTAAGTGTTGTTTTTGATTTGGCTCCATCCTTTCATTCTTTCTGGAGTTATTTCTCCACTGATCTCCAGCAGCATATTGGGCACCTACCAACCTGGGGAGTTCGTCTTTCAGTGTCCTATCTTTGTGCCTTTTCATATGGTTCATGGGGTTCTCAAGGCAAGAATACTGAAGTGGTTTGCCATTCCCTTCTCCAGTGGACCACATTCTGTCAGACCTCTCCACCATGACCCATCCATCTTGGGTGGCCCCACAGGGCATGGCTTAGTTTTGTTGAGTTAGACAAGGCTGTGGTCCATGTGATCAGATTGGCTAGTTTTCTGTGATTATGGTTTCAGTCCATCTGCCCCTCATGCCCTTTCTCAGTGCCTACCATCCTACTTGGTTTTCTCTTACCTTGGGCATGTGGTATCTCTTCGCAGCTGCTCCAGCAAAGCACAGCCGCTGCTCCTTACCTTGGATGTGGGGTAGCTCCCACATCCTTCATAGTCTTACTTATTGGAGAAGTTAGCAGATTATGACCCCTGGATCAAATCTGTCCCACTGTCCATTTTTGTGAATGAAATTTTTTTTGGAACATAGCTTTGTGTACTTGCCGAAGTATTTGCCTATATCTGCTTTGGCAGAGTTGAGTAGTTGCAATAGACAATGTATAGCCTATAATACTGAAAAAGATGTACTCTCAGATCCTCTATAGACAGTGTTTTATTTACTTGCCCATGATCTATTACAGTAATCTACAAAAAAGGTAAAAGATAAGCAGAAATGATCTCTTTTAAAACAGTGAAAAAAACCCAAGTGTGTAAAAACCACTGGTATACGGGAAATGCCTTGTCTTTAATGGTCAGAAGTTTTAAATGCGCTTGTGTGGTTTGGCTCAACTTCTTGAGCCCATGCTCTCTGCCATGAGAAAAACATGCTCCAGATAGCTATAGGTGATTTTGCCTGGGTCTCAGAATGAGTGACACATACAGCGGAACTAAACCTGTAGTCTTGTTGGTGAGCTGGTCCAAATACAGCTGAGTCCAGCAGAGTCCAGCAAACCCTGCAGACCTATGAAACATAAATAAATGTTTCTTTCTCCTGCTTCTCCTCTGTAATTGACATTTACAGTCCTACTGTTGTTAGTTGCTGAAACTTTTGGGATTGTTTGTTACCTAGCATATTTGCAACTATGCCTAACTAATACAAAGTTCAAGAAGCATAGAAAGAAAGGGAATTTTCTTTACATTGGGTTGCTACCAGTCCATACAGTACCACTGTGAAAATTAGAAAAAGGTGGTCCTCTGTCAAGATACTTTATTTCCCATCTGTCAGAAAGTTTATATATTATGACTATGCTGTGATAAGACACTTGATTGCTAACATCAGATGTATTATACTGGATAAATGAAGTTATGAGATCCGTTATGTGAAGGTTACCCAATCAGATGTATCGCCTGAATGCAGTGAACACATACAAAACCAAAATTGATGAGTCTGTACTGTGAGAGAACTCAGTGAGTTGAGTCCTCCTGAATTAACCTGCTATGTTAGAGGCAGATGCAAGGGTATCATTGAAGACATTAGTTTGCTGCATAATATTATGTTTCACTGAAAGAAATTATAAGTTATTTTTCATGTGTCTTTGCATCCTTTCATGGGCGAATTCTATTCTCAACCTCCTCACATATGGTAACAAAGGTGTACCAGGATAAAGGTAGTGCACTAAGAGAGATAAAGAAGAAAAGCTCATTAAAATTTTAAAATATTACCACAATGACATGTGCCAGTTCCATCTGGGCAAATGCAAAAAAAAAAAAAAAAAAAAAAAAGTTTCTTCTTTGTTCTTTTTTTCTCCTTTGTTTCCCTGTAGGGCAGGGAGGGATAGTTAAACCTGGTTTACTGACAAGTCAGGACTGAGCTGGGTGTTATTGGATTAATTTTTCCATGTGACTTATCTACATTAGTTCAGGTTGAGATGTGTATATAGTGAGATGTGTAACTTTGCAGACTGCTTCTGTTATTAACTTAAGTTCATGCATCCAGAGCCCTAGGAATTAATCATACCATATGTGCTAATGAAGAAAACCTAGGTTGTTTAGGGGAAAAACAGTGCTTTGAATTCTGGCCCCTCAATTTATTAGTTTGATGAGTTTCAGTTTTTCATTAATAAAGTGGTGAAAGTTCTTCCTGCTTCAAAGGGTTGTTATGAGGATTAAATGAGATATTGTACAAGAATAACTTAGAAGAATGTGCTACAGAGTTGACATTTACTGTTGGTATCCTTTTCATTTCTCTTCAGGCCAAAACAGGGGGAAAAAGCAAAGTGGAAATTATGTGTCTTTGGTGTCTTCCCATCTCTCTTCTTTCTTATCTTTGGTGTCCTTTTATTTATCATTTCTCTGTCTCTGACATCCTTGCTTCCATTTTGTGAGCAGCCAAGTTTACATTTTTGTTCACATAAAGTTGCAGAAGCAAGTACAGGATTTTAGCATGTGTGCTCTTGCTCAGTTAGATCCAGGCAAACGTCAGGCATGTCTGCATCTGTTACTGAACTCAGGTTTGGCTTCTTGCTGCTTGGAAGCCAATCCTCAAGAGACAAGTGCTCGTAGGTGGCTTTATTCAGGAGGCTGGCAATCATGGGAGAAGGTGGACTCGTGTCCAAAAACCAACTCTGAAGATTCTGCTCAACCATGGAGGTTTTTAAAGAGAGTCATTTACGGGAGGGCTTCAGAGTCTTTGTTATCTTCCACTGTGCAGACTTCCTTCTAATTGGTTAGAGGTGTAGTAACAGGATGGTGTTCCAGGAATCTTGTTTTCAACCTGAAGTTACCATCCTTCACCTGGGTGGGGACTTTAATTCCTGCAGAAGAACTCAAAGGTATTGTTATCTGTATTGTTATCTATATTCCTTGAGGAGGGTTTTCCAGATGGCTCAGTGGTAAAGAATCCTCCTGCCAATGCAGGAGGTGCAGGAGACAGGGATTTCATCCCTGGATGGGGAAGATCCCCTGGAGCAGGAAGTGGTAACACACCCCAGGGTTCTTGCCTGGGGAATCCCATGGACAGAGGAGCCTGGTGGGCTACAGCCCATGAGGCCACAAAGAGACAGACATGACTGAAGTGACACAGCACACGTGCATTAGTCCTTGACTGCTCTTCCTTTGTTTCTGTTCAGTTCAGTTCAGTTGCTCAGTCGTGTCAGACTCTTTGCGACCCCATGAATCACAGCACGCCAGGCCTCCCTGTCCATCACCAACTCCCGGAGTTCACTCAGACTCACGTCCATCAAGTCCGTGATGCCATCCAGCCATCTCATCCTCTGTCGTCCCCTTCTCCTCCTGCCCCCAATCCCTCCCAGCATCAAAGTCTTTTCCAATGAGTCACTCTTCTCATGAGGTGGCCAAAGTACTGGAGCTTCAGCTTTAGCATCATTCCTTCCAAAGAAATCCCAGGGTTGATCTCCTTTAGAATGGACTGGTTGGATCTCCTTGTAGTCCAAGGGACTCTCAAGAGTCTTCTCCAACACCACAGTTCAAAAGCATCAATTCTTCGGCGCTCAGCCTTCTTCACAGTCCAACTCTCACATCCATACATGACTACTGGAAAAACCATAGCCTTGACTAGACGGACCTTAGTCGGCAAAGTAATGTCTCTGCTTTTGAATATGCTATCTAGGTTGATCATAACTATTCTTCCAAGAAGTAAGCGTCTTTTAATTTCATGGCTGCAGTCACCATCTGCAGTGATTTTGGAGCCCCCCAAAATAAAGTCTGACACTGTTTCCACTGTTTCTCCATCTATTTCCCATGAAGTGATGGGACCAGATGCCATGATCTTCATTTTCTGAATGTTGGGCTTTAAGCCAACTTTTTCACTCTCCTCTTACTTTCATCAAGAGGCTCTTTAGTTCCTCTTCACTTTCTGCCATAAGGGTGGTGTCATCTGCAGATCTGAGGTGATTGAGATTTCTCCCAGCAATCTTGATTCCAGCTTGTGCTTCCTCCAGTCCACCGTTTCTCATGATGTACTCTGCATAGAAGTTAAATAAGCAGAGTGACAATATACAGCCTTGACGTACTCCTTTTCCTATTTAGAACCAGCCTGTTGTTCCATGTCCAGTTCTAACTGTTGCTTCCTGGCCTGCATACAGATTTCTCAAGAGGCAGGTCAGGTGGTCTGGTATTCCCATCTCTTTCAGAATTTCCCACAGTTTATTGTGATCCACACAGTCAAAGGCTTTGGCATAGTCAATAAAGCAGAAATAGATGCTTTTCTGGAACTCCTTGCTTTTTCGATGATCCAGCAGATGTTGGCAATTTGATCTCTGGTTCCTCTGCCTTTTCTAAAACCAGCTTGAACATCAGGAAGTTCACAGTTCACGTATTGCTGAATCTTGGCTTGGAGAATTTTGAGTGTTACTTTACTAGCGTGTGAGATGAGTGCAATTGTGTGGTAGTTTGAGCCTTCTTTGGCATTGCCTTTCTTTGGGATTGGAATGAAAACTGACCTTTTCCAGTCCTGTGGCCACTGCTGAGTTTTCCAAATGTGCTGGCATATTGAGTGCAGCACGTTCATAGCATCATCTTTCAGGATTTGAAATAGCTCAACTGGAATTCCATCACCTCCACTAGCTTTGTTCATAGTGATGCTTTCTAAGGCCCACTTGACTTCACATTCCAGGATGTCTAGCTCTAGGTGAGTGATCACACCATCGTGATTATCCAGGTCATGAAGATCCTTTTTGTACAGTTCTTCTGTGTATTCTTGCCATCTCTTCTGAATATCTTCTACTTCTGTTAGGTCCATACCATTCCTGTCCTTTATTGAGCTCATCTTTGCATGAAATGTTCCCTTGGTATCTCTAATTTTCTTGAAGAGATCTCTAGTCTTTCCCATTCTGTTCTTTTCCTCTATTTCTTTACATTGATCACTGAATAAGCCTTTCTTATCTCTTCTTGCTGTTCTTTGGAACTCTGCATTCAGATGCTTATATTTTTTTCTTTTCTCCTCTGCTTTTTGCTTCTCTTCTTCTCTTCTTTTCACAGCTATTTGTAAGGCTTCCCCAGACAGCCATTTTGCTTTTTTGCATTTCTTTTCCATGGGAATGGTCTTGATCCCTCTCTCCTGTACAATGTCACGAACCTCATTCCATAGTTCATCAGGCACTCTGTCTATCAGATCTAGGCCCTTAAATCTATTTTTCACTTCCACTGTATAATCATAAGGGATTTGATTTTGGTCATACCTGAATGGTCTAGTGGTTTCCCCTGCTTTCTTCAATTTCAGTCTGAATTTGGCAATAAGGAGTTCATGATCTGAGCCACAGTCAGCTCCTGATCTTGTTTTTGTTGACTGTATAGAGCTTCTCCATCTTTTACTGCAGATAATATAATCAATCTGATTTCGGTGTTGACCATCTGGTGATGTCCATGTGTAGAGTCTTCTCTTGTGTTGTTGGAAGAGGGTGTTTGCTATGACCAGTGCATTTTCTTGGCAAAACTCTATTAGTCTTTGCCGTGCTTCATTCCGTATTCCAAGGCCAAATTTGCCTGTTACTCCAGGTGTTTCTTGACTTCCTACTTTTGCATTCCAGTCTCCTATAATGAAAAGGACATCTTTTTTGGGTGTTAGTTCTAAAAGGTCTTGTAGGTCTTCATAGAACCGTTCAAATTCAGCTTCTTCAGCGTTACTGGTTGGGGCATAGACTTGGATTACTGTGACATTGTTTCTGTATTCTCTGTTTTCCCTGATGAGCAACTGTTTGAATCTGGCCAGTGGAGCTCAGGGAAGGTCACAGAGGCTGAATGAAGTCTATTTCCTACAGATAAGAAATAGGGGCCACAGAAAGGATTTGTACCTGGGAGAATCCCATAGGGTCCTGTTCCATTTCTCATCTCTTGAAACTGAAAGTGCAAGTTGCTCAGTCGTGTCCAACTCTTTGTGACCCCATGGATTATACTGTCCATGGAATTCTCCAGGCCAGAATACTGGGGTGGGTAGCTTTTCCCTTCTTCAGGGGATCTTCCTAACTCAGGGATCGAACACTAGACTGTAAACTCTCTGAAGACAGGGGTTTGTGAATCTTATTCTCATGGTACACATAGGGCCCGGCCAGGACCAAGTACATTGTGAACTGAGCAGTGATGCTTACTGAATTATAATCATATTGTGAAAATGTGTCTACGTCACATTGTGAAAAATTCTTTCCTCTGTTCATTTAATATTTATTACTTGTTCACTGTCTGTGTGTCTGAATTTTCTGGCTGTGAGTAGGAATGATCATATTGTTGGAGATTTCATTTGGAAAGGAAGTGTTTCTCTAGTGCTCCTTTTGAACTTCTGGGTCAGATTAAGACATACTTGGAAAAAAGATAAGTCAAAGTGTAGATTGTGTACCAGTGGTGGAATGAGACTACATGGCCATGTGAAGCTGCTCAGTCATGTCTGAGTGATCCCATGGACTGTAACCTACCAGGCTCCTCTGTCCATGGGATTTTACAGGCAAGTACTGGAGTGGGTTGCCCTTTCTTTCTCCAGGGTATCTTCCCAACCCAGGGATCAAACCCGGGTCTCCTGAATTGCAGGCAGAAGCTTTACCATCTGGGCCAGCAGGGAAGCCAATGAGACTACAGCTAAGCTCTAAAAACTTCTTACTTTAAAATTTTGTGTTACTCAAAACTAACTTTCAGAAATCATATTGATTGAATTTCCAGTAAGCAAATATTACATAAGTTTGAATTTCTAAAATGTAATTCTAACAGCATTTGGCTTTTTATCTGTTTTGTATGTATGTTGGGGATCCTGGTAAGATTTAATTTGAGAAAACAGCACAACTGCTGAGAAAATTGCTCTGGAGCAGTTGGGCAAACTTTTTCTGCAAAAGGCCAGATATTACATATTTTGGGCTTTGCAGACTCCATGGTCTCTCTTGCAATTACTCAAGTAGGCTGTTACAGCCTAAAAGCAGCCACAGAAGATAAAGGGTCCAAATGTGGCTGTGTTCTAATAATACTTTATTTACAAAAGCAGGCAGGGGCTAAGATGTGACCTTGTAGTTTGCAAACCCCTGATCTAGAAGAGAGAGGATGATGGACTTTGTAATTCATAGACTTGTGTGTGTGTGTGTGTGTCGCTTACTTATTCTCTCTCATCATCAGTGTGTGTGTGTGTTAGTCAGTCAGTCATGTCCGACTCTATGTGACCCCATGGACTGTAGCTCACCAGGCTCCTCTGTCCATAGAATTCTCCAAGCAAGAATACTTGAGTGGGTTGCCATTCCCTTTTCCAGGCATCATCAGTGTCCTCATCTGTAAAAGAGGGCTGATGAAATCTACCTCACTGAATGTCGAGAAGTTTAAGTAAGATAGGCTATGAAAACACCCAGTATTGCCATCATTTTCTATCTTGATTTTCTTTCCTCTCTTTTCTCTTGCCTTAACCAGAACACATGCATTTCTTTGGTGCAGCTACCTGAGCTAGTCATTGCTTGGGGTTTGATACTCACAAAAAAGAGAATTAAGGCCTAAGGGGAATTTGTGTTAGAAACAAGAACTTACCAGCAGAACTGGCACTCCAGAGAGAAGATTCTGAAGCCAAGGCTCTTTTTCTATTCTCCCTTTAAAAATTTTTTTCTTTGGTCATGCTGAGCAGTGTGAAGGATCTTAGTTCCCCAACCAGAGGTTGAACTTGTGCACCCTGCAGTGGAAGCATGGACTGTCAAGGAAATCCCTCCATACTGTCTTAATATCCTTACTTTAGAGAAGTTATTTCTTCACCTTTGATCACTACCTGCTCACCTCCACTGCAATTAGTTTTTCAAATAGTAAAACAGGGACTCAGATTTTCTTTGGGCCTGGACAAGTCTAACAGTACTCACTCACTCTCTCTTACAGTGCAGGGAGTTTTGTACCACAGAGACTCAGAGAACATAATTTTGGTGTTCAGTTGAAAAAGAGCTTAGATTGACTTAAATAGGCAGTTTTGGAGGTGGACACACCTGTGGTTGAACTGATTCCTGTCCTAAAAAGTTATATGATCTTGGGCAAAAGAGCAAACTTATCTGAGCTTTCATTCTTTCATAATAGTTAAAGGGAAGATAATACCTACCTAGATAGCATATTCAAAAGCAGAGACATTACTTTGCCGACTAAGGTCCGTCTAGTCAAGGCTATGGTTTTTCCTGTGGTCATGTATGGATGTGAGAGTTGGACTGTGAAGAAGGCTGAGCGCTGAAGAATTGATGCTTTTGAACTGTGGTGTTGGAGAAGACTCTTGAGAGTCCCTTGGACTGCAAGGAGATCCAACCAGTCCATTCTGAAGGAAATCAGCCTTGGGATTTCTTTGGAAGGAATGATGCTAAAGCTGAAACTCCAGTACTTTGGCCACCTCATGCGAAGAGTTGACTCATTGGAAAAGACTTTGATGCTGGGAGGGATTGGGGGCAGGAGGAGAAGGGGACGACCGAGGATGAGATGGCTGGATGGCATCACGGACTCAATGGACGTGAGTCTGAGTGAACTCCGGGAGATGGTGATGAACAGGGAGGCCTGGCGTGCTGCGATTCATGGGGTTGCAAAGAGTCGGACACGACTGAGCGACTGAACTGAACTGAACTGAATACCTACCTCGAGGAGAAGGCAATGGCAACCCACTCCAGTACTCTTACCTGTGAATCCCATGGACAGAGGAGCCTGGTAGGCTGCAGTCCATGGGGTCACTAGGAGTCGGACATGACTGAGTGACTTCACTTTCACTTTTCACTTTCATGCACTGGAGAAGGAAATGGCAACCCACTCCCGTCTTTTTGCCTGGAGGATCCCAGGGACGGGGGAGCCTGGTGGGCTGTAGTCTATGGGGTCGCACAGAGTTGGACATGACTGAAGAGACTTAGCAGAAGCAATACCTACCTTGAAGGGTTGTTGGAATGAACTATAGGAAATGTGTAGAAAAAAGAAAACAAACGCCTTAGACTTGGATTGGCAAATGGAGAAAGCTAGGATTAAGTTTGATATATAAATACTGTTGGAAAATAAATGAAATATCATCATCATGATTTTTATCATGACACATATGGTAACTGAGATGCTGTTGTTTAGTTGCTAAGTCATGTCTGACTCTTTGTGACCCCATGGATACTGCAGTAAGCCAGGATCCTCTGTCATTCGCTATCTCCCAGAGTTTGCTCAAATTCATGTCCATTGAGTCAGTGATGCTATCTAGACAACTCATATTAATCTCTGTCATCACCACCATTTACTATTTTCTTCAATCTCTCACTTTTTTTTATTACCAACAAGTTATATACATCGTTAATAACAATGCATTGCCATTTTGAATCTCAGTTGTAAAGCTCAGGATATTCAGACTTTGTGAAGCTGAGGATTTGGGAAATCACTGAGCCCTAAGCTTAAATGCCTCCTCCTATCTTTAGCTTCCTTTGTGTAAATTCTTATAGACTAAGTGAAGTGGCATTAATAGAAATCAACTTACAGGGCAATTGGGAGGATTATGTACATAGTAGTGCCAATAAATAAACAGATAGATAGACAGAGGCTTAATAAAAATGAGTAATCATACCACTTCATTCTCTTCTAAGCAAAATATACAAACTAGGCTAAGTCTGTTTGGTGCCCCTTGGGAACTCTCTCTCATCTTCCAAACTATGTCTTCTTGAGGTCCTCAGGGTGTAACTCCCGTTGTTCATCCACACCAGGTGTGAAGGGCTGTTGACAACCTGAAGTGTGGTCACTCTGGGATGGGGACGTAGGGTGGATGGGGTGATGGTAGTCACTGTAACATGTGTTTAGGCCATTATTGCAAACATAGATGGCTACAGGGACCACAGAGGAAACTCAAACTAGTGATGCAGCCTGGATGTACATGTCCAGTTTCTTAAAACACATCAGACTGTGAGGTCATCTTTTGTTTTTCTCTTTTGACTTAGAAATAAAAATAGAGAAATATTTCTCTAGCTGTTCTCCAATGTGATCTGTGGAAATCTGGGGTGCCTGAGATAATTTCAGAAAGTCCATGGTGTCCAAACTAATTTTATAAAATACAGAGCATTACTTGCCTTTTTCACTGTATTGGTATTTGCTGTGATGGTGCAAAAGCAATAGTGATTCAGCAGCAATAAAGGCAGTGACACCAGACCATTCTAGTAGTTATAGTACTCTCCATGGTCATGCACTCAAATTTAAAAAAGAAATGCCAACTTCACTTATAGACGTCCTTGGTGAAATAGTAAGCATTATTAATTTTATTAAATCTGTCTCCAGAAAAACATTTGTGCAATTGTTTAAGTTACAAGCTGAACTAGCCATTCCTTTTTTTCTTCATGGAACACCATTTTTTAAACTATGGATATTCAGACATGGGTATCTGGCATTCATTCAAAAATGAATGAAATCAGCTTGTCACTTCAAGGGAAACAACTGTCAGAATTTGTTGCCAGTGGTGAAGTTGGAGCTTTCAAATAATATTAATATTTGGGAAAACCTGTCTCTGTAAGCGTGAGCTTGATAGCATGCTAATACTTTAAAGACTTTTCCCAACAAGATAACATTAAAAACAAATGTTACTTTTTTGATGCTATAGAATGGAATGTGTCAGCTCTTGGAAGATCTGCACAACTCATTAAACCAATATTTTCCAAATGACTAATACATTGTATTGTAAAATCTTGCATGGGTAGAAGATACTTTCAAAATGTAAGACCAATGGATTTTAATGTAGCAGAGTATGAGTTTGTTGGTATGGTTGCAGATTCCACATTATAACTAACATTTAAGAATATACCACCAGCTGAGTTTTAGTGTAGTATCAAAGAATCATGTTCATAATTATATGAAAAAGCTATGAAAGCATGTTTCCATTTTCCAATTGTGTGAGGCTGGTTTTCTTCATTTGCTTTAGCCAAAATAACATAGCACAGTAGACTAAATGCATAAACTGTTAAGAGAATCCAGTTGATTCTACCGAACCAGACATTAAAGAGATTAAAAAAAATATAAAAACAAAGCCATTCTTCTTGTGATCTTTTTTTGTTTTGGAAAAATAACTTTTCATAAAAATATGTTATTGATGTTAATAGGAAATACCTTTATATTTTATACTTTTTCAGTTTTAATTTTTAATATAGTAAATATTTATAGATCTACACAAAATCCATTTGTAGATTTACACAAAAACAGAGTCTTTGAGGGCTTAATGATTTTTTTAGAGTGGAGGAGGATCCCAAGACAAATATTTGAGAATCTCTATTATAAGACATGCAGGAGCTTAAGAACAGTGATAAGAGCAGCAAAGGCTTGGCTTTGCTGTTGGGAGGGTGGAACCTGCGGCAGCAGCAGAACGCCCGCTCAGTCTAGTGGGGCTGCAGTTCCTCAGCACCTACTGATTGTTGCTATGAGGGGAAAGTAAGTTCAGAATCGCCAGAGGTTCTGGTTTTCAAAGAAAAGCCAGAATTTCACACCCTAGTGTCACATCTCTCAGTTTTTATATTGATAGCATATTCAGGAAAATTTTAATACCCTGTGTGGATAGAAGAAAATTCACGTGGGTACAGGATGCTGCCTATGGGACAGCGTCTGGTCCAGGCTTGTAGGCTGACAAAGCTCTGTACCAGAGGGGAGGAATGTATGACTGTGATGATGATACTAGAGTCAAGATTAAATAATAGTAAGGATTTAAAGGGGAAGGATTTTAGAGTTTTGTGTGTATGATAAAAAAATTATTCAAAAAATCACAAATTCCTGGAAACTTACCAGGTGATTGTGCTCTACATGATAGACATTGTGTTCAATCCATTGGGGAGTCTGGGAGAAAAAATGAGGGCTTTTCCTTGCTTCCTTTTAATTTCTTTTCTGAAAATGAGCGCTTTTTGTCTCTACTCCTCAGTGTAAAGAAAACCAACTCCAGACAACATAATAGCTCTCTGTTTTATTATAGTGTGGTTGCATACTTCTGTTCTCAACAGTTTGCCTCCTTATAAATTGGCCAAAAAAAAAAAAAAAAAAAGAAGCGATGCTGGATTCCTTAAAGTTAAGCAGCTTGTACCTCCATTTGCAACAAAAGTGAAAAACAACTCAAAAGTAGCACAATTGGAAAATTCATCAGGATTGTGTAAATAAAAATGTTTTTAATTCAGCAGTCTAATTTCAAGAGCAAACCAACTCATATAAAATGTGCTGTTATGCTTCTAAATCAAATGATTCTAGATTTGTAAAGGGTATGAAATAACAAGTATTGGATATATTTAAATTTTCTTTAGCAATTTTGATTCTGTTTACTTAAACATATAAGCAAACAAATAAACAAACCTTTCCAATCCAAGTATCAATTATTATTTTACTCATGGCAGTTTTTTAAAAAAAACACCAATATAATCCATCTTTTTCATTTGTGTGAAGTGAGAACAAAATCAATTTTTGAGGTTTGTGGTATAATGACAAGAAGTAGAATGGGGTCAGATATTCCTGGATTTGAATTTTCCTTCTATCATTCATACTAGCTATGTGATAAGATTTTGTATAAAATTTGAAGCTCTGTTAAACCTATTTTGTCCTTTTGCAACACGAGAATAGTAAGGCTGGTTATGCGAATTCAGTGAGGAGCTAGCAATCAACACAGCTTGGCAGGCAGGCAAAACAGCTACAAGAATATAAAAAGAGCTAACCTTTCAGAGAGTTTATCACTATGTACTAGGTATTGATCTAGACATTCTGTATGAATTAACACATTTAATACAGTGGCTTCATGAGAGTGGTGGTATAATTATTCTCAGAGGTTAAGTAAGTCACCCAAGATGACACAGCTAGAAAATTGAGGAGCTAGGACTTGAACCCTGGCAGTAGCAGCTTACTAAATTCTGCCTTCTTTCGTTTCTTCTACCTCTCAGCTTTGAACATTTCCATGGTAAGGCTACTAGGTCTGTGATGCTTATGAGTGACAACAAAAAAAAAGAATGTAGAGCTGAGGGTGGATTTGTCTGTGATTCAGGCAGCACTGTGTGGTCCTGCCAAGAACATCAGGGGTTGGTTGGTACCCGTAGCTCCAGTCACTAAATCAGACTCAAACCCCATTATGATTATCACTCTGTGTTTAATAAATCTTTCAGAAATCAATTTCCAGGGACTCATTTTAAGAAAGAGAATACAAAATTTGCTCTAAGCTGAAGAATTATTTAGAATAAGAGAAGTCATCTATTTTTAAAAAGCTGATAAATATCACAAGCACTGCAAAATGCAGAAAAAAATCTTGTATGTCTTCATATGACAATGATTTTATAAAATCACTTTCCATAATAAAAATATAAAAATAATTCAGTCTGTTGGCATTTAAAAAATATGTAAATAGTTTAGAAGAGTTCCTTTGAACTTTGTAATTTGTTCTTGGTAATGTCATTTACATTCAGGTTGACTGTCAGATTTGAGAAAACCTCTAGTGAGTTTCATTTGTAATTGAGCTGTTACAGATGAGGCACTCAGTTTGTGGCACTGCTCTGGGTTTTCCCCCAATATATTCAGGAATTCTGAATTTATTTCACATGTTTTCCATCAAAAGGAGAAAAAAACCAATAGTGCATTTATAATTGTATATGCTGCATTATGGAGTATGCTTCCTCAATAAGAAAGAACTTCTGTTCTTATTAGGCATTAATGAGAACCAAATCTTCTACTTATAGTTTTAAACCTCTGGTGATTGGAAGAATTTTCCTCAGGCTGGCTTCTGTTCCACACATTTCAAATTACATTTCTCATCCAGTACCCACAGACTTCCATGCTGGGTCCCCAGGAGCTGTGAATATCTCCGAATGACCTCTGGCCCTGGTGCTGGTGCCAGATGAGTTGGCACAGTAGGCAAGAAGAGTGTGCCTAAGAGTGGTCCTACCCTGGGATGGCTAACAATGACTTCACTATCCACAGAAGTGACTGTGAGCCATCGAAATGCCTCTCACTGAACTCAAACTAAATACACTCCAGCTCAACCTGCCCTCAGCCAGATCTCTTGAATGCTATGACTCTCTAAAACACCTTGGTCAAGTGGAAAGCTTGATGGACAGGAAATTAGAACAAAAAGGCTTAGTGGTCTTAACACATTGCAGTTAAACTGTCTTACTTTTGCACATTTTCCCAAAATGGTTGACCGTATGAAATATTGCTTGGACTTCTCAAGTCACCAGGTAATTGGAGAAAGATCAGGTCGCTGTGTGGTAGAGAACAGTTTAACAAAGACACCTTATTATTATTTAATAAAAGAATAATTTTATTTATTTATTTAATTTTGCCTTCGCTGGGTCTTTGCTGCTTTGCACGGGCTTTCTCTAGTTGCGGTGAGGGGGCCTGCTCTTCCGTGTGGTGAGTGGTCTTCTTGTTGCAGTGGTTCTCTTGCTGTGGAGCACAGGCCCTAGGCATGTGGGGCTCAGCAGTTGTGGTGTGTGGGTTCTAGAAACTGGGCTTCAGTAGTTGCCGCACACGGACTCAGTAGCTGTGGCTCACGAGCCTAGCTGCTCTGTGGAACGTGGGATCTTCCCAGATCAGGGGTTGAACCTGTGTCCACTGCACCACTAGGGAAGGCCCAAGATACATTATCTTGAATTGATCTTCATTAATGCTAGCTAATCATCTGACTCAACAGGTAAACGTTTAAAAAGAGGCAAAATATTGAATACAATTTAGTAATTAATTCTGAGTTTTTGGCCTTGTAATTACAAATGTTGGATGTCACTTTAAGCCAGCCTTTTAAAGATTGTTTGAAGCAGATTGTCCAGGCTTCAGATAGCTAGTGTGTATGAGGAGGATTTGGAGTCTGTATTTATAATCCTTAAAGAGTGGGTCATTTGATGATTAATACCTGTTTTGGAAGGCTTTGAGAAATTACTAATCATTTTACAAAGGAGGAAACATATTTGGAATAATTTTTCTTTATGTTTGACAGGCCACGCTTGTAAGACATTACTAATTGGTTCATGAATTTGTCATTAGGTTTGTGTATTTTTTTTTTGGAAAAATATACATACCACAAAATTTTTATGTGTACCAAAAAAGTACAATGGGTATGACATTATTGGAATTGCCATGAATGAACGAAACTAAAACAAAACCCAAAAAACCTTTTCTACTGTTACGAGTCTGGGTGCTTTTTAATTGGGATGAAATTTTCAGTGCAAAATTGGACAGTCAAGTCCTCACATAACTTAGATGTAAATGAAGATGGTGTATGCTGGAGAACTGTACATCACTAAGAAGCTGCTGTCCAAGTTATGGAACATTTAGTATGATGGTTTCGGGAAGTGTGAGAATGAAAAAACGATGTGTTCATGTATTATTTTATATAAGTCTCTTAGGTACATGTTCATAACTACATTAATAAATTAAATATTACAACTAGAGCTAATGATTTCAACCATCTGTCCATATAACAAGCAGCCGTAAAATCTCCATGGGATAAACAACGAGCATGTACTTATCACCCCAGCATGTTGTTCAGGCCGCCTGGGATTGAGCTGAGCTGCTCCCGGCTCTCTGGGCTGAGCTCCAGGCTGTATGCTCTGTTCAAGTTGGCGCCTGGGGCTTATTCTTCTGAGACCAGTGGGCTGCCCAGGGCATGTTCTTCCCTGGCAATGGCAGAAGGACAAGTCCAACCTTGCAAGCACATCTCAAGCTTCTGCTTGCATTATATCTACTAATATGCTGTTTGCCAAAGCAAGTCACATGATTGAGTCCAACGTGAAGGGGCAGAAATGTACTTTCTATTTGCCTAAGAGGTGCCAGGCAGTCTCATGGCCAAGCCCTGCATCAACGGGCAGTCGCATCTTCCCTTCTCACTGAAGTGAAAGGGAGAAAATGAACAGATGCTGAATTTATTTCCCGTGGTTGTTCTCTTAAATGACCACAAACTTGGTGGCTTAAAACCACAGAAATTTATACTGTCACATATACAGAGGCTAAACGTTCAGAATCAGACTCACTCATGGGTGTAATAGGGCTGTGCTACCTCCAGAGGCTCTATTGGAGAATCTTAACTCTTCCAACTGCTGGTGGCTGCCAGGATTCCTTGGCTTGTGGCCACATCATTGCAGTCTTCAAGGCCAGCATCTTCAAATCTCTCTCTACTCCATCATTTTGCCTCCTGTTCTGCATCAAATGCCCCTCAGCTTCTTTCTGAGGGTATTTAAGGCCCACCTACATAATCCAGATAATCACCCTCATGTTGAGATCCTTAGCTTAATCATATCTGTGAAATCTTCACCATGTAATGTAATATTCCCAGTTTTTAGGGATTAGGACTTGGCGTCTTTGGTGGCTGCTATTCTGCCTGCTACAATCACAGTTCCTGCAAATGTATATACTCATGTTGACTAAGAATTAAAAAAAAATCTTTTTGGAAAAATAGTGGATTACTGTATATTTGGAGTGACTTCAATTGTAATTTAATTGGTTGTATAGGTCTAGAAAGACTGGGAATTAGGGCTAACACTTGTACTTAGGTGTTAAAGTCTGAAATTCACATCCTTTAACAGTTCTGCCATCAGAGTCAGAGTCAGGAACCTGCTGTCTTAGTTAGCTCAGGCTGCTACCCACAGACTGGGTAGCTTAAACAGCAGAAATTAATTTTTCACAATTCTGGAGGCTGGAAAGTCCAAGATCAAAATGCCAACCGATTTGATTCCTGGTGAGAGCCCTCTTGCTGGCTTGTGGACAGCCAGCTTTTTGCTGTGTCCTTACCTGGTGGGTGGTGAGGGGAGGAGAGAGAGCGAGCTCTGGTCTCTTTCTCTTCTTGGATTCTCAGTTGCTATGTTGTACGTGACTCTTTGCAACCCCATGGACTGTAGCCCTCCAGGCTCCTCTGTCCATGAGATTTTACAGGTAAGAGTACTGGAGTGGGTTGCCATTTCTTCCAGGGGATCTTCCTGACTCAGTAATTACTCCTGTATCTCCTGCATTGCAGGCAGATTCTTTACCTCTGAGCCACCTGGGAAGCCCCTTCCCCTTCTTATAAAGGCACTAATCTCATCATGGGGGAATCTACTTCATGACCTCATCTAAACTCAATTACCTCCCAAAGGTCCTGCCTCGTAAAACCATCGCATTGTGGATTAGAACTTCATCGTGAAATTTTAAGGGACACAAACATTCAGTCCACAGCACCTGTACAGCTCAATATCTCCTCCACCTCCAGCTACCTTCAAATCTCTGTCCCCTTGAACTTTGACATTCCCTTTCTGAAAGGATAGAGGAAAAGGGACACTGAGAGATTAATTTCAAGATAGCTACTTGGAGCAACCAAATAGACAAAGAGATAATAAAATGTGTATTTCGTTGATGTCAGGATGGAATCCTGCTTGGCTAGTTCAGCCTTTGGGGAGGAGGCCAAGTGACACATTGGAGGTAATAAATACACAGTGGTTTTCTAAGAGGAGCCCTGAGAACTACAGAATTCGGATACCACTCTTCTGACCTCAATGCTGTCTGAGTGAAGAAGGCATGGGCATGTCCCCAAAGGTGACAGACTCTTGTGACTGATTTAATAATAATATTTGGAGGTTTACTTTGGAGAAGAGGAGCTGTGTAACATAAACTTTTCAAGCACCTAGCAGCAGAAAGAGGTGCTGCCTAAGAGGATAACCTGTGTGTGTGTGTGTTTTTTTTAATTAAATAAAAATGAATCTTAAAGGTGGAAAAAATAGGGTAAGTGTAATCTATTAATACTTGCTTAATTTTATAAATGAAGTAACTGAGTTCCCAATTGATTAAACATTACCAAGTTTATATAATTAGCTCCAGAGCAGGAACGAGAACTAGGTTTTCTGAGACACCAGGTTCAGAGTGTTCTCACTGCAGTAACATAACAGATGCTCTTTGGTTGGGTTTCCAGGCTGCCAGAATTTCTCTTTCTCCGGGGCTAGCTTGGGATATATGGATATTGTCCCTGTAGACCATGGTCGTATAGCATGGCCCTGTCTCTCTGACCAGGAGAGTCAGAGAGACATGAATGTGGAATCTGAAATAGTAACACATGGAGAGTGGTAATTGATGGTGCTGGGTCACCTGGTGACCGTTCTCTAGGAAGAAGGTAGTATGTGGGAGCAGTGTGGAGTCAGCTCTGCTGCTTAGCATCTCTGTGGCTTTGGGCAAGGTACTTCTCTTTACCTATCTTCTTTGTCTTTGAAATCACCTACTTGGTGATACTGTTTTGAGGACTCTATAAGAAAATATCTTTAAAATATATAGAATGGTGCCAGACATATAGCAAATATTCAACATGTATCAGTTTCTAGGAGATGCCCCGGGCTCCTTTGCTTTTCTCAGTCTTGTTATTTACTTCTTCTTTTGATTCTAAGTGATAACATGGGATCTTCTCTATAAAAGTTTCTCTCCTCCTATAGTTAAGCAATTCAGAGTCAGCTTCTATTTCTTGAAATAAGAATAAATTAAATAATATTGATGTTCATGCATTATGGCTACTACATTATTAGGAAAATTAGATAAAGTGTTATGACTCCTAAAGCTACTTCTAGATTAATCTGATTAACTTCAGGTACAATTTAATAGGCTTCCCAGGTGACTCAGTGGTAAAGAATCTGCCTGATCAGCAGGAAACACAGGAGACTTGGGTTTGATCTCTGAATCTGGGAGATCCTCTGGAGCAGGAAATGGCAACCTACTCCAGTATTCTTGCCTGGGAAATTTCATGGACAGAGGAGCCTGGCGGACAACAGTCCTCGGGGTCACAAAGAGTTGGACACAACTGAACACGCACACATGTGTTGACTCTCAGCTGGGGTGTGCATGTGTGTGCGTGTATGTGTGTGTGTGTGTGTGTGTGTGTGTGTGTACCCTGACAGTATAAAATGAGAGCATATGTTCTGTTTGACAAAAAAAATTAAAAATCAATATTTGAGGGAAGGAGTATTAAAAGTAATGTGTACTAATGCTACTTTACATCAGTGAATGGAAGTTGAGCCAGTTAGATCTATATAAAGAGGGGACAGACAAATTGATCTAGATCATGATGCGTAGTGAAATGGTTCATCATTAATGTATTCAAGAGCTGGTTATCAGTGCTTAAATTACCAAAATATTGACTTCATCTGCCAATACTAGTTGAGAAAATTGTTGCATTCTACCATATTTATTGGATTACATAGATCTTAGTATGTCTACTATGCAACCATAAATAAAATTCAGCTGATACATTTAGGAGAGAAAGATCATTTTGATAGCCTATATTCCATAACATTAAAGGGAGTGATTCCTAATATTATGCACCAGATACACTTTTGTTTAACAACTTGCTGCCTTTGTACTTTACATAAATTAGATATATAGCAGCAGGTTCAATTAACTCTACAGAATAAAAATAGTAATTTCTAAAAGCAACTTCAGGACATTTCTGTGTGTAATTCTACAGGATGCCTTCATACCAGTCAATGAATGTAATAAAGATGCTGGTAAAAATAGCATTTGCATTGAATTTAGAATGGAAAATAGAATCAGTAGGGATATTAATAAATACTAAATCTCCAAATGAATCTTCAAGTCTATTAAGAGTTTTAATGCTGCATTTGAAGCTCATAACTCCAGGCAATTCCCTATCTAACTTAGGTTTGGCAAATGTTTATTTTGAGAAATGTTCAGTCATCTGTTTTATAAGCTGATTCTCTTTATACCTGAAACTTTTCATAAGAAAGTCGTCAAAAAAATTGGTTCCATTTTTAGGAAGGGTGGAGCCCATCTGCTTTAGGGTTGGGGACATACACACAAAGGGCTTCCCTCATAGCTCAGTTGGTAAAGAATCTGCCTTCAGAAGACCCTGGTTCAATTCCTGGGTTGGGAAGATCTGCTGCAGAAGGGATAGGCAACCCACTCCAGTATTCTTGGGCTTCTCTTGTGGCTCAGCGAGTAAAGAATCCACCTGCTATGTGGGAGATCTGGGTGTGATCCCTTGATTGGGAAGATCCCCTTGAGAAGGGAAAGTCTATCCATTCCAGTATTCTGGCCTAGAGAATTCTATGGACTGTATAGACCATGGGGTCGCAAAGAGTCAGACATGACCAAGTGACTTTCACTTTATTTCACTTCACACAAAGAATATTGCTTATTTGAACAGAAGAAACCTGAGAGGCTATCATATCTAATCCTTTATTAATAGATTGTAAACTGTCAGAATGGTGGATTACTTGTGTAAGGTTGCACAGGAATTTGGCAGAGCCAGGGTCATGCCCAGTCCCAGTCTAGGAATCCTTCTGCCACATCTACGTTAACTTTCCTTTTATATGAAGAAATTGAATCCTGAAGAGGTTAAATGACTTACCAAGAAGGTAAAATAGCTAGTTAATGGCTGATGGTGACCAGCAGGCCTTTTGATGCTTTTCTGTGGGTTTTGATCAAAATTTGTAAGGATATGATCCAATGGGCCCTGTTCCATGATTGAGAGGTTATTTCTCTTATGTCCATCTAGGCATCTGAATACTTTATAAAGAAGAAACTTGTCTTAATAAAGAAGAAATTCCTTTTGTTCTTAATCAGACATTAGACAGAAAATACAGTTACCCTTGGGAAAAGTATTGGGTCAGAATTATGCCAGAGTACCCTGGATTTTCCCAGGTCTCACCAGCCAGTGAGTACAAATAAAATCCCAGTAACATTAGGATCTCTGTGTCTGGGGCTCATTCTTCCCCCTGGCAGAGACAGAAGCAGGCTGGGACTCAGTTTAGCCACTAAGACCCCTGGCCATGTAGGGCTGTAAATGATGCATAGAAAGGAAGCAAAGGCAGTCGAATCAAACTTTCCTTTCATACTGTGCTCTCTTTAGACAGTCCAACCACATCCAAGGGAGTTTCAGCAATCTGGCAATTGCTAGATTTAACCCCATTTATCATTAGTATCAATGACTAATTTTTCTTTGTCAATTGAACCTGTCATTTCTCTCCTCCAGTCCATTAATTCAACAAACTTTTATTGACCTCCTACCTACTGGGTTCCAAAAACTAGAAAAAGTGTAATGAATAGACAGACGTGGTTCCTGGCCTCATGGAGCTTATGCTTTGGAGGGAGACACAGGCAATAAATACATGAACATACCAAAGTTTACAGGTTATAATAAGTGCTTTGTTTGTTATTCCCTCGGTTGTGTCCAACTTTGCGACCCCATGGACTGTATGCAGCCTGCCAGGCTTCTCTGTCCATGGGATTTCTCAGGCAAGAATCCTGGAGTGGGCTGCCATTTCCTTCTCCAGGGGATCTTCTCGGATCAAACTCGGGTCTTCTGGATTGCAGGCAGGGTCTTTACCGTCTGAGCCAGGGAAGCTCCATACTAAGTGCTAGGTAGGAAATATACAAGGCGCTGTATAAAGAATAATGGTGTGAGAGCAAGCCTATGTTATGTAGGGCGCTCAGGATGCTATGAAAAGGACTCTACAACATAACAGCAATATATTCAGTAGTAAATCCCTCAGTTCTTCTCCCAAAGGACTTTTATCCATGCATTGGGGAAAAGGAAAATACCAAGCTCTTTCCAGTGCACCGTTGTAAGAGGGGAGAACACTCATGAGAAGATTCCTGCAGGACCAGAGGCTGCAAGTAAGCAGTAGGAGCAGATGCCACAGACTGAAAGATATAGTCTGTATTGATAGTGATCAACTAGGGATCCAAATTATCACCATAGCCCCACTTTTCAAGTGAAGGTGTGTGGGGGCCTGGTAACAAGGAAAGCCTGGTAGAGGCCTTGACCACAGTGGGCCGTCTGGATCCAGACCCACCTAATGGTCATTCTAGTCCCAAATGTATAATTGGAACAAACTTACTTGGGACTTGTCAGAATTTTCCTTACCTGAAGGGCAACAGTTATCATTGTGGGGATGTCAAGTAGAGGCCTCTGGCACTGGGTCTTCCCGAGTCCTAACCCAGATAGTAAATCAAAACCATGACTGCCTGCCAGACATCCAAGACTTAAAGAAGGCAGAGACTATCATCCCTTTCATATTCCCATTTTGATTCTTCAGTATGACTTGTAAAAACCAGGTGGCTTGTGGCTAAGGACAGTGGAAGACTATAGACTTTACCAAGTAGCTATCCCAATTGTAGTTCTGAGCCAGAGGTGAGTTTCTTTGCCGGAGCAAATGAGCTCAGCCTTGGGCTATACTCAGTTCAGTTCAGTCACTCAGTTGTGTCTGACTCTTTGCTACCCCATGAATTGCAGCATGCCAGGCCTCCCAGTCCATCACCAACTCCCGGAGTTCACTCAAACTCACGTCCATCAAGTGGTGATGCCATCCAGCCATCTCATCCTCTGTTGTCCTCTTTTCCTCCTGCCCTCAATCCCTCCCAGCATCAGAGTCTTTTCCAATGTGTCAACTCTTCACATGAGGTGGCCAAAGTACTGGAGTTTCAGCTTTAGCATCATTCCTTCCAAAGAAATCCCAGGACTGATCTCCTTTAGAATGGACTGGTTGGACCTCCTTGCAGTCCAAGGGACTCTCAAGAGTCTTCTCCAACACCACAGTTCAAAAGCATCAATTCTTCGGCACTCAGCCTTCTTCACAGTCCAACTCTCACATCCATACATGACCACAGGAAAAACCATAGCCTTGACTAGACGGACCTTTGTTGACAAAGTAATGTCTCTGCTTTTGAACATGCTATCTAGGTTGGTCATAACTTTCCTTCCAAAGAGTAAGCGTCTTTTAATTTCATGGCTGCAGTCACCATCTGCAGTGATTTTGGAGCCCCCAAAAATAAAGTCTGACACTGTTTCCCCATCTATTTGCCATGAAGTGATGGCACTGGATGCCATGATCTTCATTTTCTGAATGTTGAGCTTTAAGCCAACTTTTTCACTCTCTTCTTTCACTTTCATCAAGAGGCTTTTTAGTTCTTCTTCATAAGGGTGGTGTCATCTGCATATCTGAGGTGATTGATATTTCTCCCGGCAATCTTGATTACAGCTTGTGCTTCTTCCAGCCCAGCATTTCTCATGATGTACTCTGCATATAAATTAAATAAGCAAGGTGACAATATACAGCCTTGATGTACTCCTTTTCCTATTGGAACCAGTCTGTTGTTCCATGTCCAGTTCTAACTGTTGCTTCCTGACCTGCATACAGATTTCTCAAGAGGCAGGTCAGGTGGTCTGGTATTCCCATCTCTTTCAGAATTTTCCACAGTTTATTGTGATCCACACAGTCAAAGCAGAAATCGATGTTTTTCTGGAACTCTCTTGCTTTTTCCATGATCCAGTGGATGTTGGCAATTTGATCTCTGGTTCCTCTGCCTTTTCTAAAACCAGCTTGAACATCTGGAATTTCACAGTTCACATATTGCTGAAGTCTGACTTGGAGAATTTTGAGCATTACTCTACTAGCATGTGAGATGAGTGCAATTGTGCGGTAGTTTGTGCATTCTTTGGCATTGCCTTTCTTTGGGATTGGAATGAAAAGTGACCTTTTCCAGTCCTGTGGCCACTGTGGAGTTTTCCAAATTTGTTGGCATATTGAGTGTAGCACTCTCACAGCATCATCTTTCAGGATTTGAAATAGCTTAACTGGAATTCCATCACCTCCACTAGCTTTGCTCATAGTAATGCTTTCTAAGGCCCACTTGACTTCACATTCCAGGATGTCTGGCTCTAGGTGAGTGATCACACCATCGTGATTATCTTGGTCGTGAAGATCCTTTTTGCACAGTTCTTCTGTGTATTTTTGTCACCTCTTCTTAATATCTTCTACTTCTGTTAGGTCCCTACCATTTCTGTCCTTTATCGAGCCCATCTTTGCACGAAATGTTCCCTTGGTGTCTCTAGTTTTCTTGAAGAAATCTCTAGTCTTTCCCCTTCTGTTGTTTTCTTCTATTTCTTTGCACTGATCGCTGGGGAAGGCTTTCTTCTCTTGGTATTTTTTGGAACTATGCATTCAGATGTTTATGTCTTTCCTTTTCTCCTTTGCTTTTGGCTTCTTTTCTTTTCACAGCATACTATCTGGTCCTTAATCTTGCAAATCTGTTCTTTTCCACCTTTATTAGAAAGGATGGACAGAAACAGTTTGCTTTCAATGTAACAGAAAAAAGTAACCATTGTTTACTTTGTTCCATGGCCACACTCACTCTGTCCCTTCCCTGTATCATATCCTAGTCCAAAGGGACAAGGGCCATCTGGACATTCCTTAGAACATTACAATAGTCCACTGTATTGATGATGCTGTGTTCATCAGATTAGATTAGCAAGAAATGGCAGCTATGTTGGAGGTCTTGGTAAGCTACACATGCTCCAGATGGTAGGAAATAAACCCGGTGAAGATTCGGGGCCCTGTCACATTGATGAAGTGTATTAGAGTCCAATGGCCTGAGCCATGCTGGGAGATCTATAAGTAAACGAAAGCATCACAACTTTCATTTCCCAGTACCGATAAAGAGGCACTATGTATCAGGTTCTGGAGGAAGCATATTGTACTTTGGAGTGCTGTTCCTGCCCATTAACAGGGCGTCTGGTAAGCTGCTTTGAAACAGGCCCAAAGAAGGAGAAGGCTCTGCAGCAGGCACAGGCTGTTATGGAAGTAGTTCTGCTGTTTTGGGTCACATGGCCTGGCAACCTCTGCGGCTCTGAAGGCACTGGTGGTAGAAAAAAGCACTGGGTAATGTTTACAGGAAGCAGTGATAGGAAAATCTCACCATGGACTCCTGCTGCTGCTGCTGCTGCTAAGTCGCTTCAGTCGTGTCCGACTCTGTGCGACCCCATAGATGGCAGCCCACCAGGCTCTGCCATCCCTGGGATTCTCCCAGCAAGAACACTGGAGTGGGTTGCCATTTCCTTCTCCAATGCATGAAAGTGAAAAGTGAAAGTGAAAAGTGAAAGTGAAGTTGCTCAGTCATGCCGGACTCTTAGCGAGCCCATGGACTGCAGCTTACCAGGCTCCTCCATTCCAGGCAAGAGTACTGGAGTGGGTTGCCATTGCCTCCATGGACTCCTAGGATTCTAGAACTAGACCATTCCATCTACAGTAGAGAAGTATACAGCTTCAAAACAAAGCTTCTGGCACATCCCTGGACCCTGGTAAAGGCTGAGCATCTGACTATGGGACATCAAGTGGCCATGCAGCCAGATGTGGCCTTTCTGAGCAGGCTGTATCCTCAGGCATGGTGGACTCTCCAGCCCTGCATTGTAAGATAGGAGAAGAACCCTCATGATATGGCTCCCACAGGACCAGAGGCTATAAGTAAGCTATAGGAGCTGATGCTGCAGAGTCCATAATACCCATCATTGTTGTACCAGCCCTGGGCCTGCACTTACATCTATGGTCAATCAACCCTCATAACCAAGCAGCTGACAAAGAAGGAAGATGCCTTAGTCAGGCTCATGGATTGGTGGATACAAGCCAAAGTCAGAGAGTAGCTGCATTCTAGACCCGCTTCAGTGTCTCTGAAAGACACCAGGCAGTGGGAAGTCCTGCAGTGGGTGGAGTTCCACGTGGTACAGTGGGTCATCCAGTTCATGTGGAAAGTGAAGTGGTCCTGTGTAGGAATATATTCAGACTCATGGCCTTGCTGCTTGGTTAGAGGCTTAGAAGGAGAAAGATTAGAAGATCAGAGGCAAGGAGGTCAAGATGGATCTGCGGGAATGGGCATGACTTTTGTATGGCATGTAAATGATCACAAGAGATTATGAGGCCCAAAACAAAGTTGCAAAGTGTAAAGGCCCAAAAGAAAGTTGTAAAGTCAGGTGCCATCAGCCTAGCTGGCATGAACCATCTCAGTGATGGCACAATGAGTAAAAGGAAAGAATAGCCATGGTTTCAGGATCAGGGCAATTCACTAAGGCTGATCTAATTATATCCACTGCCAAATGTCCAACTGGCCAGCAACAGGGACCAGTGCTGAGCCTTTAATATGGCACCATCCATTAAGGTAACCAACCAGCCTCTTGGTAGCAAGTTGACTACACTGGATACCTTTTACCTTGAAACAGGCATCAGTTCATCTTGACTGGTGTTGACCCATTCTTCATTTATGAGTTTGCCTATTGCTTGCACATCCTCAGCAAATATCAGAACCTCAAAACCTACAGAATATTTAATCTACTCACATGAGACTCTGTATAGCATTGCTTTGAGCCAAGGGACCCACCGTATAGCAAAAGGACATGTGGCAATGGGCACACAGACTTAGGATCCTTTGGTCTTTATTATTTACTATGCTACCCAGAAACCACAAGAATGATAGGGTGGTGGAATGGTCTATTAAAGAGCTTGCTCAAATGCCAGCTTGAAGATGATATATTGCAAAGATGGCACACATCACCATCTATCTTAGGCATGTGCCTTAAATCAATGACCTGTAGTGTTCTTAAATAGGCGGAATACATAGGCCTGGCAACCAAGGAGGTAAAGAAGTAGGAATGACCCCTTACCATTTTTTCCAGTGACTTACTTGGAGAATTGCTACTTCCTTTCCCATAGCTCTGAGTTCTGTGAATCTAAAGATCCTGGTTCCAGAGGAAGAGTGCTTCCCCAAGGGGACACAGTAAGTGTCCTATTGAACTGTGGTTGCCACTGAGTCACTTTGACTTTCTTATCTCCAGAGACCAGCAGTTAAGGGAACGAGTTACATATTGTTATGAGTAATTGGCCCTCATTATTAGGCAGATGTGGTAGCACTGTTGGTAAAGAAGCCGCCTGCCAGCGCAGCAGGCGCAAGAGACACGGATTCCATCTTTGGGTGGGGAAGATCTCCTGCAGTAGGAAATGGGAATCTGCTCCAGTATCCTTGCCTGGAGAATCCCATGGACAGAGGAGACTGGCAGGCTACAGTTTATAGGGTCACAAACAGTCGGACAGGACTGAAGAGGATGAGCATGCAAGGGCTGCGGCTACACAAAGGGAGTGGGAAGAAGTTGACGTTTAGGGGATGCGCTAGGACACCTTGCTGCTGCTAAGTCGCTTCAGTTGTGTCTGACTCTGTGCGACCCCAGAGACGGCAGCCCGCCAGGTTCGCCCGTCCCCGGGATTCTCCAGGCAAGAACACTGGAGTGGGTTGCCATTTCCTTCTCCAATGCGTGAAAGTGAAAAGTGAAAGTGAAGTCCCTCAGTCGTGTCTGACTCTGTGCAACCCCATGGACTGTAGCCCACCAGGCTCCTCCGTCCATGGGATTTTCCAGACAAGAGTACTGGAGTAGGGTGGACGCCTTACCCAGTTTTAATTGAAAATTAGAAAGTACAGCAGCTTCTGCCTGAAACTGACATCGGAATCAGTAGCTCAGAACCCTCAGAAATGAAAATCTGGATCATCCTACCAGATACGCCATTTAGACCAGTCAAGAGTGCAGGGAATCTAGAAGACGTGTGGCAGAAGAGCCAAATAATAATTATCAAGTTTCAGCCTTGAGATCAAATGTAGAAGCCAGATTATTCTTTGTACAAGTCTTGTAAGTTTATCCCAGAAACAAAGTCAACCGTAATCATGGAAAAACTGTTCCTTTCGTGGGTAGACTTACTGTAAAAACAAGTGCATAAGAGGTGGGCTATCATGAGCCATAATTTTCCATCTAGATTCCTCTTGAGAACTGATGCATCCCTAGCTGCTGGGGACACTGGCTGCTCCTGGCTCCCAGCAAGGTCACTTAGTGGGAATTGCTCTTGACCACGAAGAACTGCCTTACCCAAGGTATGTAATTGGCTGATAAGGGGTTAAAAGGCCTGGCCTTGTCTCTCAATTTGGGACAACTCCTACAGGCCCGCCCAGGTTTAGAGCTCCCCATCAGATCGCCTGAGTCTCTGTTGCCATCACTCTGTTGGCTGGTTTCTCCCTCTGCCCTGTCCTGAGGCCCTCTCTTCCCTGGATGCTGAGAGCACCACCCGCACCCCCTCTCCCCCACAAGTAAACCGTCAGCAGGCAAATTTCCATCTCAGAGTCTGTTTCCAAAGATCTCAGTTTCAGACATCATCCGAGTGGAAACGTAAACCCAAACCAGTTCTTTGATGCTTGTACATGTGGCCAAGGCCTAGAACCATGATTGGATGGAATGTAGCTGGTCCCCTGGGAAAAAGGTATAAAAAGTTTTTAACCGTTTTGCTCTGACCTATTTGCATCTGGAGCACAGGCCTCTGTTGGGGGTTTAAATTCATGAGCAATCATAATTATATGCCTAAGGGAAAATGTGATGGTTTGGGGAACAGGGGCGACAGAGCTGGGGAATGGAGGGAGAACTGGAACTGAGCCTTCTTCTAAAGGGCAGTTTGTAACATGGGAGCCATGATGTAAGGAAATCAGCATGAGAGACAAGGAGAAAGAGGAAAAGGAGTTCCCTGTCAAAAAATCCTGTCCTGCTTTTATGTTAGGTCTTATCTTTAACAAAGAGTTCCACCCTATATATTCAGGTAGCTGAGTGGCTGTGGGAGAAATACACCTGGGGCAGGACTGCTTCCTGAGATTTATAAAGCACACTCTCTTCCTTCTGAGCTCTAAGTTGTGGTTACTCCACTCTCTACCAGCTCTGATAGCAGGGCACCTTTCCCATCTCACTCACAAGACTCTCTGACTGTGGTCAAATTAGATAAACAGAGGCCTCTGGGGGTGGGGAGTGTAAGGGAGTATTCAGGGAAACCTTATTGAGCTCGTTTGTGAGCTCTTGGTAGGGGAAGGAGGCTTGTGTGTGAGGTGGGGCCTCAGTGTTGGCTCCATTTCTTGAGAGGCTATGAGTGGTCAGATGTCATGGCCTGGGGCTGGAGCTGCAGCTGGGTCCTCTCATGAGCTTCATTTCATCCCTCCTGGGTGGTACTCGGCCCCTAAGGCCATGAGGACCATGCCGCGTTGTGCAAGAATGGGTTCTCCCGCTCAGATCTGTAGACGGATTGCCAGGCAGAAAAATGTGGTCTGTAACGGGGTCTGCCAGCTGTAGCTTGTGGGTTGGGGGGAGTAGGGTGGAGGGAGGCCTGCTGCATAGGCAGGGGGTTGTCATTTTTAGACCATGACTAATAAGAAATCTGGATTTTCTCAGTTGTAAAAACTCTTCCCGCTCTTCCCTTTCCCTGTCCACAAGGTAATTGCAAAAGTCTAAAGCTCTGGAGTCATTTTATGTTCTCTTTTGATGGCCTAAAGTGAATTAGAAGCTGGAAAACATTGTACATGGGAAACACTATATGTGTATTGTGTATTACATCTTAAGCTAAATGTTATATGAGAACAAATGGTTTAAGGGAGTTGGAGCACACAAAAGAGGCTGGCAATCATTTTAAGCCCAACATTTGGCTCAAATTAGCAATTTTCAAATATTCATGTTTATATTTAAATACAAAGATTTCTTATTTCAAACCAATTGCTGCTGATCAGTAGCGTAACTTCAAATTTGTAACAGCCTACAGGAATGGGGAGGAGGGGCAGGCCAGTGTGAAATGGAAATTTGAACTTGAAGTTAGAAGAGCTTCGGTCTCAGCTTTTCCATTACAAGCTGTATGGCCTTGGGCAACTTACTTAACTTCTCTGTTTACTTGTTAATAAAATTAGAGTAATAATTTTTAACCTTATAGGGATATGGGGAGGATCGAGAGACATCATGTGTTTAGAGGATAATGTTTTAGAGAAACCAAACAATCCACATGGATGCTAGTTCTTGTTAGTGGGAATGTGTATGGAGGTGGTGCATCAGCTTAGTAGGATTCAGGTGGCTTTGGGGAAAGCATCAGCTATGAGTCACAAATAGAAATACATGTAACTCTAGAAAAGGGGGTTCTCTGGTGGCTCAGATGGTAAAGAATCTGTGTGCAATGCAGGAGACTAGGGTTCAATCCCTGGGGTGGGAAGATCCCCTGGAGAAGAAAGCGGCAACCCACTCCAGTGTCCAGAGAAATCCCTGGCCAGAGGAGCCTGGTGAGCTACAGTTCATGGAGTCTCAGAGTGTCAGACACGACTGAGTGACTCACACTTTTATAACTCTAGAAAACAAGGCTGTCATTGAATCCAATTCCTCATTTCAACGAGTGGTTTTCCACGAGTCCTAGACCCCAACAAAATGAGATTCTCTTTCCCCCACATTCTATGATTGTTATGTAGTTATTCACCTCTAAGCTGCTGGCATTGAACAAGAAAGACTTCTATTCCATGGTCTACCTCCTTTGGAAATCATTACTGTAGCTTCTAGGTTGATCTCTTAGGGCATTTTTAGCCTCTGGGACTTCAAGCCATGTCAATTTTTTGCTAAAAAGGAAAAATGGCAAGATTCACCCCTAATTCTACAGCAGGCCAGTTACATACAATACTCCACCAAAGACACCGAACGTTGAATATACAGGCATACCTTGTTTTATTGTACTTTGCTTTATTGCATTTCACAGATACTGCATTTTTCTTACACACTAAAGGTTTGTGGCAACTCTACAATCAACAAATTTGCTCACTTTGTATCTCTGTGTCACATTTTGGTAATAGTCACAGTGTTTCAGACTTTGTCATCATTATTATATTTGCTTTGGTAATCTGTGATTAGTGACCTTTGATGTTGCTGTTGTAGTTGTTTTGGGGTACTGTGAACTGCACCCACATAAGACAGTGAGCTTAATCGATAAATTGTGCGTGCTCTGACTACTCCACTGACCGGATGTTCTCCCACCCTTCTTTGTCTTTCGAGCCTCTATTTCTTGAGACACAAAAATATTGAAATTAGGCCAATTAATAACCCTACAATGGTCCTAAGTATTCAAGTGAAAGGAAGAGTCACATATCTCTCACTTTTGAATCAAGAGCTAGAAATGATGACGCTTAGTGAGGAAAGCATGTTGAAAACCAAGTTAGGCTGAAAGTTAGTTCTGTTGTACAAAACAGTTAGCTAAGTTGTGAATGCAAAGGATGAGTTCTTGAAAGAAATTGAAAATGTTATTCTAGTGAACAAATGAATGATAAGAAAAGAAAACAGCCTTGTTGCTGATATGGAGAGAATTTTAGTGGTCAAATCAATCCAGCCACAGCATCCCCTGGAGCCAAAGCCTAATCCAGAGCAAGGCCTAACTCTCTTCAGTTCTGTGAAGGCTGAGCGGTGAGGAAGCTGCAGAAGAAAAGTCTAAAGCTAGCAGAAATTGATTCATGGGGTTTAAGGAAAGAAGTCATCTCCATAACAAAATAGTGCAGGGTGAAACAGAAAGTGTTGCTCTAGAAGCTACAGCAAATTATCCAGAAGATATAGCTAAGATAATTAATGAACACTAAACAAATAGAATTTCAGTATATTAGCCTTATGTTGGAAGAAGAAGCCATGTATATCTTTCATAGCTAGAGAGGAGAAGTCAATGTCTGGCTTCAAAACTTCCAAGGACAGGCTGACTCTCTTGTTAGGGGCTAGTGCAGCTTGTGACTTTTAAGTTGAATCCAGCGTGCTTTTACCACCCCCCAAGTCCTAGGGCCTTAAGAATCATGCTAAATCTACTCTGCCTGTACTCCATCAGTGGGAAAAACCAAGTCCAAATGACAGCACATCTGTTTACAACACGGTTTACTGAATATTTCAAGTCCAACGTCGAGAGCTACTGCTCAGAGGAAAAGATTCCTTTCAAAATATTACTGTTTGTTGACAATGCACCTGGTCACCCAAGAGCTTTGATGGAGATGGACAATGAGATTTACGTTGTTTTCATGCCTGCTAACACAACATCCATTCTGTAGCCTATGGATCAAGAAAGAATTTTGGCTTTCAAGTATTATTATATAAGAAATACATTTTATAAGGCTATATATAGTAGGATTCCTGTGATGTATCTGGGCAGAGCCAATTGAAAATCTTCTGGAAAGGATTCACCATTCTAGATGCCGTTAAGAATGTTTGCAATTCATAGGAAAAAGTAAAAACACCAGCATCATCAGCAATTTGGAGGAAATTGATTCCCACCCTTGGATGACTTTGAGGGCTTCAGGATTTCAGTAGAGGAAGTAATTGCAGATATGGTAGAAATAGCAAGAGGAGGAGAAAGCTTGGTAGAGACTTATGACATAACTTTCCACTTAAGCTATACAGAAGAAAAGTAGAGCTCTGAGAAAATCTGGTTGCAAGTTGTGAGAAGTTATTTCAAAATTAAATTGTAAAAGAGGTAAATCACAATTTCCTAGGCTGAAACAACCACAGCTGGCAGTTGGGGAAAGCAGTATAAGGTTTTGATTCTAAGTTGGCTTTAAGTCCAAATCAATCCCAAGGAAGCTTTGACTTGGAATAATTATAAATCTGGGTGATTTGGGAAAGAACTCTAAACAAATTCCAAGAATAAGGCTAAATTTTTAAGAAGTTATAATTGATGAAATGTTATTTACTCTTTTGATATGGACTTAAATGTGGCTTCCATAAAAGCTTGATCCATAAAAATTGCTGACTTTATTGGTTTCTATTGTTCAGGTGTTATACTTTTCAAAAAAACACTTTGGTAAAAGGATCCCAATTGCAGTAGCATCTGAGAGATAGAGACCCTTCTGTCTAGTATTGGTACAGTAATTCTACAGTTGGGAAGTGAAGCAGGCTTCACAGGGGTAGGGTGATGCCACAGGCTTCTCAGTTCCTGTTGGGGTTCCTATCTCTTGATTTGGGTCTCTGATACTTCTGCAGCACAGGTGATCTTAAGAAGGGTTACCTCTCCACCAATACTCCCTGGCTTGATTTCTGTCTGCTTCTGGCTAATCTGCTTCACTGACAATGATGTCCATGGAAATTTAAAGCACCTCTTCTTACCTTCAAGCACCGTTACTCCATAAACTGGCCATTTGTTAACTTATTGAGAAAGACTCTGGGATCCTTCTATGGGGATATGTCATTCTAGGCAAGGTCCTTTTCCCACTTAACCTCATTTCATTTCTGTCTATAAGACAGATTTCTTTCCAGGTCCTGTTGTTTTGAACTAGTCTTGTCACACCTTGTCATCAGGCCTTCCCCATAAAACTTCTCAAGAAAACATGAGCCAGTAATATTCGGCCGTTTGCTGGCAGAAGAGGGAGCCGTTATATGGTGTGTTCTGAGGGTCCCCAAGGACTTTGTGCCCCCAGAACTATCAGGTGATTCTCAGATTTGAATACTTCAGATAAATGCTAGCAGTCCCTAAGAAGGGTCTCTGTGAAAATTTTAGATATGCCTGCCTGTGTTCCAAGACACTGAGTTCTATTTCTAACCAGCTATTGGTTAAAATAAAGTGCTTTAACAGTGCTACAGGCTATGGAGCGGACAGTGCTAGGGAGAGGGTCAAAGTTCAAGACACGGTTGTGGGGATCTATAATGACCCTTGGGCCAGCCATTTGATGATGCCACACAGAAGGAAGTGGAGGAGTCACATGAGTTTTAATAAGGTGGCACTGAAAGAGAACATGGCTGAATGTAAGCTTTGCTGATAATGACCAGCAGGGCTGTGTCTTGCCATGGGTATTTAGACAGAGTCTCTAGAGGTCTTTAGAGAGGCATACCGATGGAGGCTGCACATTTTTTGTCTGTCCCCTAATGATAATATAGGGATTTGTACATTAGTTCATTTTATTCTCAGTAATTCTACAGACTTCACATCAGTTTAATGTGAGATTTTCTTGTACCACCACCCAGTTCTTCCATAAGTTTTGAATATCATTACTCTCTTAGTTGAGTCTTCTTTTACTTCTGATAATAGTGGCAATAGTATCACTAATTGATTTTCTTCTATTTTGGGTGAAGTATATTTTATACATGCCGGATGTGAGATTTGGACTGTGAAGAAAGCTGAGTGCTGAAGAACTGATGCTTTTGAACTGTGGTGTTGAAGACTCTTGAGAGACCCTGGGACTGGAAGGAGATCTAACCAGTCCATTCTAAAGGAGATCAGTCCTGGGTGTTCTTTGGAAGGAATGATGCTAAAGCTGAAACTCTAGTACTTTGGCCACCTCATGCAAAGAGTTGACTCATTGGAAAAGACTGATGCTGGGAGGGACTGGGGGCAGGAGGAGAAGGGGACAACAGAGGATGAGATGGCTGGATGGCATCACTGACTCGATGGATGTGAGTGAGTGAACTCCAGGAGTTGGTGATGGACAGGGAGGCCTGGTATGCTGCAATTCATGGGGTTGCAAAGAGTCGGACATGACTGAGTGACTGAACTGAACTGAACTGATATATTTTTAACCCATACAGAAACCCTACAAGATATTATAATTCCCATTTAATGAGTGAGGAAATTGAGGCTTAATGGCTTGACTAAGGTCACTCAGTGAATGGTGGAAGGGGGGCAGGAACTCATCTGTGATTCTCCAAAGCCCCAGTGTACCCAATGCACCTTGCCATTCCTCCTAAACCATGAGGAAAAATGTGGCTTTGATTCTTTGCAATCCTCCTTCAAGGCGACTTAAAGGATAATGGATGGTGATTATATAAATTGGTCCTTCACATTTAAGAATTCCCTCATAATCTCATAAATGGCTCATGACTGCTAAGTCATTTCAGTCATGTCCCACTCTGTGTGACTCTATGCACTGTAGCTCTCTAGGTTCCCCTGTCCATGGGATTCTCCAGGTAAGAATACTGGAGTGGATTGCCATCTCCTTCTCCAGAGGACCTTCCCAACCCAGGGATCGAACATGTCTTACTCTTATGTCTCCTGCATTGGTAGGCAGGTCCTTTACCACTGCTGCTGCTGCTGCTAAGTCGCTTCAGTCGCATCCGGCTCTGTGTGACCCCAGAGACGGCAGCCCACCAGGCTCCCCCGTCCCTGGGATTCTCCAGGCAAGAACACTGGAGTGGGTTGCCATTTCCTTCTCCAATGCATGAAAGTGAAAAGTGAAAGTGAAGTCGCTCAGTCGAGTCCGACTCTTAGCGATCCCATGGACTGCAGCCTACCAGGCTCCTCGAGACCCATGGGATTTTCCAGGCAAGAGTACTGGAGTGGGGTGCCATTAGTGCCACCTAATAATTTGATTTATTTTCATGGAAGACTATTCTATCACTTTAAGACATTAACGTTTCTGTTGGAGAAAAATTATTTCTCTCCAATCTTGTGGCAGAGAGGCAGGCAAATCAACATATCCTAAATTCTATTTAAAAGTTGTGATTAGATCCAACCCTGTATAGAACAAAAGGAAGTGAATTTAGAGTTAGTATTGATGGGTACCATATGGCCTGAGAAGAAAAAAAAAAAGAACTTTCAACAGGAGAAAGTTAAACTTGAGTGTCATCCAACCTTGTGCAAACCAAAATTTCAGGCTTGACCGCTGCTCTCAGGCAGATTTCTCTCTTCCTCCCACCCTGTAGCTAATTAGGGTTTGGGCTAAGAGAATGAGGGGGCAGGGATCAACAGAGTGGAGGCCTTGTTGAGGTTTGAGTGAAAATTTGGCTCATAGTTTCTATACATTATTTGTGTTTTGTTTCAGCCTTCATGGTACTGGAATTAAAAAATCGGTCTGTGTGTGGTGTTAATGTATTTAACAGCATGATTGATTTAACAGAGTCTCGGTGAGGCGGAGGAGAGCACTCTCTCAAAAGGCCAACCTGGAGGAGCGCGTTCCACGTCTCGTAGCCGGCGGGTGAGTAAAACCACGACTTCTGTGGCCTTGCCCCTGCCCCTGCCCCTGCCCCTCCCCCGATCCGCTGCTGAGCTGTGTCGGATGCCTGGCAACGGCGCCGTCGCCAGAGGGGGTGGCTGGAGAACCAGCAGCACCATTACAACTATTACTCTAAATTGAAGTATTGGAAATATAAATAAAAGATTGTCATGGCCTTCTTGGTTTTGGAAGAAAAAAGCTTTTCAACAGCAATGTTATTCAATTCAGCTCCTGCTTTCTTTGCCAGCAGCTCAGTTGAGGAGAATGGGACCTGAACAAGGGATTGGGGTGGCAAGGGTGCTGCCAGCGGAGGCAGCAGCTGAAATCATCTGGGGTCAATATGCAGCGTCCACCCTCCATGCCTTTCCATATCTCCATTGCAACAGGAACAGATGAGGCCCCCTGAATATATGGAACCCACAGACATATCCAGAGGGAGGCCTTGAAGAGCCAACTGTCAGTGCACAGAAAAAGCCTTTTCTCTCCTTTGGCACAAAGGTGATGGTTCAGGAAGACCCATGGGTATAGCTTCCCATATTGGAAGTGAGATCATCAGACTCACTCAGCCAAATCTCCTGAAATCAAAATTCTATTTCTTGAGGCCTTGGCTGGGAGTTCAATCACTCAGTCATATCTAACTCTTTGTGACCTCATGGACTGCAGCACACCAGGCTTCCCTGTCCTTTACCAACTCCCAGGGCTTGCTCCATCTCATGTCCATCGTGTTGGTGATGCCATCCAACCATCTCATCCTCTGTCGTCCCCTTTTCTTTCTGCCCTCAGTCTTTCCCAGCATCAGGGTCTTTTCCAAAGTCTCAGTTTTTTGCATCAAGTGGCCAAAGTATTGGAGTTTCGCTTCAGCATCAGTCCTTCCAGTGAGTATTCAGGACTGATTTCCTTTAGGATTGACTGGTTGGATCTCCTTGCAGTCCAAGGGACTCTAAAGAGTCTTCTCCAACACTACAGTTCAAAAGCATCAATTCTTCAGCACTCAGCTTTCTTTATAGTCCAACTCTCATATCCATACTTGACTACTGGTAAAACCATAGCTTTGACTAGACGGACCTTTGTTGGCAAAGTAATGTCTGCTTTTATTAATATGCTGTCTAGGTTTCTCATAGCTTTTCTTCCAGGGAGCAAGCATCTTTTAATTTCATGGCTGCAGTTACCATCTGCAGTGATTTTGGAGCCCTCAAAATAGTCTGTCATTGTTTCCATTGTTTCCTCATCTGTTTGCCGTGAAGTGATGAGATAGGATGCCTTGATCTTAGTTTTCTAAATGTTGAGTTTTAAGCCAACTTTTTCACTCTTCTCTTTTACTTTCATCAAGAGGCTCTTTTGTTCTTCTTTGCTTTCTGCCATAAGGGTGGTGTCATCTGCATATCTGAGGTTATTGATATTTTTCCAGCACTCTTGATTCCTGCTTGTGCTTCATGCAGCCCAGCATTTCGCATGATGTACTCCGTATATAAGTTAAATAAGCAGGGTGACAATATACAGCCTTGATGTCCTCCTTTCCCGATTTGGCTGGGGAGGAACAATTTCAATCCTGTAGTACACGTAACTTCTGCTTGGCTTCTGCTCCACACCAGTCTGGAGCGTCCTCGGCAGTGTGGTCAGAAGCTGGGCTGGGACTGAGTGTTTGGCGTCAGATTGGACTTCATAGAAAGAGCTGTTGGCTCCCAGCGGTCTGAGCCAGTCTCAGCATTACCAGCTGGCAGGGAGGCTGGAGTCATCATCCATGCTATTGGCAGAGCTGTGCCCACTAGCAAATCTTGAGATTAGAAAGCTAGAAAGGACTTTGGAGATTATTTGAGATCGTTCACTTCACCTCGTAGTCAAGGAAGCAGACCAGAGAAGACGAATGACCAGTCTGAGGCCACAGAGCCTTTGGTGCAGAACTGGGGACTGGCCTTGGCTCTCCTGGTCTCAATTCCTTGGCTGGCTCACTGTACCACTTCTTTTGCAGTCCGACTGGTCCTTGGGGTTTGCTGAGTCCTGACTGCGCCACAGCAGGGCCTGGCTGAGGGTGAGGAGCCCTCAGGGAACAGCTGCCTTAGAGGGAGTCCCACCCCCTCAGGAGACATGCTTGCTTAGCACCTTCTAGGAGGTAAAAGAGAATGAAGCTAATTACCCATCCAAAATGCTGGAACCTTCTTTTTTACACTCGATTCTCTGGTCTCCCATGGTGTATGAGTTGCTTGTTAAATTAATGTTTGCCTGTCTGGAGTGCCAGAGGAATAGACATTATAGACCAATTAGAGATAAAAATCAAACCAACCAGAGTTGTCCTTTTAAAAATTAAAAGTCCTTTTTATGTGCTGTGGAGGTGTCGGCATTATCATAAAGACTAATTAGGACATTTTACAACATCCTGGTAACGGGAGGAAACAACCTTGTTGGTAACTTTAAAGATTATTAAGCATCTTTAGCACTTGAGGTCAGATATTTAAGACGCTTTCTGTGCTCACCTGCTGTTGCTGCAGGAAGTATTTTATTGTCTCATAAGAAGAAAGAAGCATTTTGAAAGCGTAAATGCCCAGCTGTAATGGACGGTCCTGCACTTTGCAAGGCCCTAAAACAGGGTCTCCAGGAAGAGCTGGCTGTGACTTGAGATGAGATTTGTCACGCTGTGTTCTGTCGGGCTGTGCTGAAGGCAGTTTCCATCTTGGCCTCCTGGAGAAAAGAAAGCATTATGAGGAGGGTGTGTTCTGGCATTGGCGGCAGAAATAAGGAAAGCAGACCATGCAACTTCCTATTAAAAATGCTGTTTTTCACTTATGGGCAAATATGTCTCCTATATTCAAGCAAACAGGTACAAAAACACTGAAGGAAATAAGCGGGGGGGACATGGGGGTCCCCTGAGCATTTTGGGGGGACATCATGCATGTGATTTGCTCTTTCCTTCTAGAAATCACTCTGAATTGGAACACACTCTTTGGAACTTGACTGAAGACAAAAGGCGCCTGGCAGATGTGGGTTGGATGCTTAAATTGTACGTCATTGTTATTTAAAGAACTGCATATTGTCTTGAAATTCAAATGTCCTTTAACAAATAGGGAAATTGTATCAAGGTCAAAGCAGAAGGGTAAATTTAAATGTCACAGAAGTATCGAAAGCGCAGAAGATCTCTGTACAGAGCTTTCTAGAAAGCTCAGGAAATCTTAAAGAATTCCCAATTGAAGGCTGTGTGTTTAAAGTGTCATTTGTCTGTGAATCTGTTGCACAAGGCTTTCAGGTTTTCAGTAATTTTAATTGAGACTAAAACCACACAATTAGGCTTCACTTAGTTATCAGTGAGAACACTAGCTATTTACTTTGTAGTCTGAATGATATAACAAGTGTAAAGAAAACACAGGGCAGAGTTAAAAGTTAATTCTCAGCTTTATGCTCTGGGATTGTGCCGCATGAACTATTCACATGAATTGGGGTTTTTAGGGTAAAATTTCAGAATATGGTTCTGAAACTTGACCGTTTCCTGCTGACCCGTCTGCCACGCTGCAGTTTTCAAACAACAATTTCTCTTTTTAAAAGGTTATTTCTCAGTGTAAATATAATGCAGTCTTATTAAACAGAATCTGAAAAAAGTCACCAACATACACCACCCACACAAACATAGTTCCTGTCTTTGCGGATTTCTTTTAACCTTTTCCCTGTTATTAATCAGTTTATTTAAGATTTATGTCATTGTAACTACAGTATTTACACAATTTTATATCCTGCCCTTTTTACCTAATATATTGTAACCTTTATCCACGTTATTTTATGGTATTTGTAAACATAATGTTTAATGACCTCATAATCTGTTATTAAGTGAATATATTATGGTTTGCTGAGCCAGTTCTCTTTAAGACCTCTTGGTTGTTTCCAGTGTTTTGGAGAGGTTACACAGTTAGCCATAGGAGAAATCTGGCTCGAAGTCCTTCTCTAAATTTGTGCTTTTTTCTGCGATTGCAGACTGCAGATATGCAATATATGAGTGTGTTTCATACACTCTGGCCACCATGAGTCTTGCTTCATATTTGAAAAGTGAAAGTCACTCAGTCGTGTCTGGCTCTTTGTGACCCCATGAGCTATACAGTCCATGGAATTCTCCAGGCCAGAATACTGGAATGGGTAGCCTTTCCCTTCTTCGGGGATTGAACCCAGGTCTCCTGCATTGCAGGCAGATTCTTTACCAGCTGAGCCACTATGGAAGCCCTTAGATAATTTGATAGATCACAAAGGGGATTTTCGATTAACTTGTATTTCTTTTGATTACTACTCAGACTCTTTGTTTTTTTTCATATTTTGTCAACTATTTGTAATTCCTTAATTATGCAAATTTGTTTCTCAGTTTGATCTCTTTATTTCAGTTATTTTATCTTATTATACACAGAAGCTTGAAATTTGTATATAGTTAATCTATGTAGTTTCTCTTTTTGGCTTTTCCAAGCTTTTAAGCTTAGAAATTTCTTTTCATCCCAGAAGTTTGACCGATATCCATTTTTCCTGTTTCTTTCTATGGCTTTATCCATTTATATTTTACACCTTTAGTGCACCTGCCATGTGTTTTGTTGTATGGTGTGAGAAATGGATATGAATTGTTCTTGTTTCCAAACTGTGAATCTATGTTATTGATTGAATTCCTCTTCTTTTCTGATTTGTGATGTCTTCTTTATTATCCATAAAAATTTTTAAATTGCATGTTTTCCATAAAAATTATACCAAAAGTCTTTGGCATTAGTTACTTTTATTTGTGTATTTATGTTTGCATTGTGGCAGGTTATCACGACTAGACAGTTATACGACTTGTTTTGGAGCAAAATGAATGGGATAAGTGTGAACAATAGCCTGGCGTATGTAGGGAGCCCCAGAAAAGTCTAGAAAGAGCAAAATCTGGAGCACACTGTCTATGTTGGGGATGCTCATCAGAATCACTGCAGGTGGTAACTGCAGCCATGAAATTTAAAAACACTTGCTCCTTGGAAGAGAAGCTACGACCAACCTGGACAGCATATTAAGAAGCAGAGACATTACTTTGCCAACAAAGGTTCGTCTAGTCAAGGCTATGGTTTTTCCAGTGGTCATGTATGGATGTGAGAGTTGGACTGTGAAGAAGGCTGAGCTCCGAAGAATTGATGCTTTTGAACTGTGGTGTTGGGAAAGACTCTTGAGAGTCCCTTGGACTTCAAGGAGATCCAACCAGTCCATCCTAAAGGAGATCAGTCCTGACTGTTCATTGGAAGGACTGATGTTGAAGCTGAAACTCCAATACTTTGGTCACCTGATGCGAAGAACTGACTCATTGGAAAAGACGTTGATGCTGGGAAAGATTGACGGCGGGAGGAGAAGGGGACAACAGAGGATGAGATGGTTGGATGGCATCACTGACTCGATGGACATGAGTTTGAGCAAGCTCTGGGAGTTGGTGATGGACAGGGAAGCCTGGTGTGTTGCAGTTCTTGGGGTTGCAAAGAGTTGGACACAACTGAGCGACTGAACTGAACTGATTGATCAGAATCATCTATGGAACTTAAAATTTATAGTCTTAGATTCTGCCCCCAGCATTTTTCATTCTGTTGGTTTTAAGAGATGTTTGAACATCCTTGTTTTAAAAATGTTGCACAGATGGTTCTGATGTGTACCCCAATTGAGAACTATGGTCCATAGCTTGGGTCAGTAGACTGTGGTCCACATACCAAATCCAGCCTGCTGTTTACTTTTATATGGCTCATGAACCAACCATTTAAATTTTAAAATGGTTTAAAATAAAATTTTAAGAATAGTATTTCATGACATAAGAAAATAATTTGAAATTCAGACTCTGGTGTCCAAAAGTGAAGTTTCATTGGAATCCACCCATGCTCATGGGTATATGTGTTGTCTATGGCTGTTGTCCCCCTACAGCAGCAAGACTGAGCAGTTACAGTAGACTCTAGGGCCCACAAAGCCAAAAATACCATCTAGCATGTTAGAGGAAAGGTTTGTGACCCCTGGCCTAGGGTAGTTTTGAGACTCAGAGATCCTTGGTTTTAGCATATTACTGAAGTGCTATCTCAGAATGTTTAGTTGTCCATTTCAGAAGCAAGATTACTATAGTTATATCAAGATTCTAAAGGCGAGAAACAGAGCTGAAAGTGATTAAAAATTGTGGCTCTTCCATTTGTGCCAATAAAGTGAATTCTATATACTGAAATCCTGCTGCAACATAACCAGCTGTGTGGAAGATAGATAAACCAGTCTTTAAATGCGTAGCTGTATTGGAAGGAAAGTAAGGGTAAATTTCAGATGCACCAAGCAAAGAAGAAAAACAAACTATATATATGTATAACTGAGTCACTTTGCTGTACAGAAGAAATTAATACAACATTGTAAATCAACTATACTTCAATAAATTTTTTTTTAATGAAAAAGAAAAAGAAAAACAAACCCAGGTGGCTGAGACAGCTCTGAAGCTGGCAGCTGCCCTGAGGGAATCTTCTGTCTGTGGTCACTGCTGAAGGGATAGGACACAAAGCCTTGGGCCAATGCAAAGTAGAGAGTTGAATTGTCCCATCTCCCCCCACATCTTATGCCTCATAACACTGGAACTCTTGAGGACAACATTGTTACTGACAGAGTGACCTAGAAAAACAAGGTACACAAAGGAAGACAACAGAGAAAATTGCTATTTCAGTCTTTGGTTCAGGGTAAGGAAAAAAGTATTCTGCCCTGAAGATTCATAACACAAATCTAACTCCCATGCAGACCTGGGGCCTGGATTCACACATTGTGCAAGATATGAAGATTCCAAGAATTTAGTTTAAAGTAGCTTCAAATTAGTAGTGCCCCAGATGCCTGGTGGCAGCAAATCTATATTTTCTCTGGAAGAAGAAACATGTAACACATGCCTCATATAACTGCTACATATAAAGTTCCAGAAGACACAGACTCACACAACAATAGACAAACAAATTACAAAATACACCAGAGTCTAAGGCACCATGGGCGAGAGTCAGAACAAGCAACAGATAGCAGAAGCAGTCCCAGAAGAACTTCAGATAAAGAAACGACTGGATACAGAATGTAAAGTAGATATGTCTGATCAGTTCAAAGAATTAAAAGTTTAAAAATATGAGCAAGCAAGAGACTGTTCAAAATGACCAACAGATTGGAAGGAGAATGAGGTAGAACATCTAGAAATGAAAAACAAATCTTAAAATAGTGTGTTGTTGTTCAGTCACTAAGTTTTATCGGACTCTGTGACCCCATGGACCGTAGCATGCCAATCTTTGCTGTCCTTCACTGTCTTCTGGAATTTGTTCAGACTCATATCCATTGAGTCAATGATGCCACCTAACCATCTTATCCTCTGTCATCCCCTTCTCCTGCTGCCTTCAATCTTTCCCAGCATCAGAGTCTTTTCCAATGAGTCAACTCTTTGCATGAGGTGGCCAAAGTACTGGAGTTTCAGCTTTAGCATCATTCCTTCCAAAGAAATCCCAGGACTGATCTCCTTTAGAATGGACTGGTTGGACCTCCTTGCAGTCCAAGGGACTCTCAAGAGTCTTCTCCAGCACCACAGTTCAAAAGCATCAATTCTTCAGCCCTCAGCCTTCTTCACAGTCCAACTCTCACATCCATACATGACCACAGGAAAAACCATAGCCTTGACTAGACGGACCTTAGTCGGCAAAGTAATGTCTCTGCTTTTGAATATGCTATCTAGGTTGGTCATAACTTTTCTTCCAAGGAGTAAGTGTCTTTTAATTTCATGGCTGCAATCACCATCTGCAGTGATTTTGGAGCCCCCCAAAATAAAGTCTGACACTGTTTCCACTGTTTCCCCATCTGTTTCCCATGAAGTGATGGGACCAGATGCCATGATCTTCGTTTTCTGAATGTTGAGCTTTAAGCCAACTTTTTCACTCTCTTCTTTCGCTTTCCTCAAGAGGCTTTTTAGTTCCTCTTCACTTTCTGCCATAGTCATCTGCATATCTGAGGAGATTGATATTTCTCCCGGCAATCTTGATTCCAGCTTGTGTTTCTTCCGGTCCAGTGTTTCTCATGATGTACTCTGCATATAAGTTAAATAAGCAGGGTGACAATATACAGCCTTAATGTACTCCTTTTCCTATTTGGAACCAGTCTGTTGTTCCATGAGATCTGAAAGATAGACTAAAGAGTTTGGAACTTATTCTGTGTCTCATGAGGAGCTGACGATATTTTTTGAGCAGGAGTGGTGGCAGTGGTCATATGGGGATTCAGAGGCCCATCCTATATAACCGCAAGCCTACCGTCTTTCAGAGCATGCAGATAAGTGCAGATAAGCCCCGTCTTAAGAGACTTAGGAAGCTTAAACATTGCAACTAAGTTTCAGAGTGAAAATAAGGGTCCATGTTGGGCAAGTGGTAAGTTGGTGAAAGTGAAAGTCGCTTAGTTGTGTCTCTTTGAGACCCATGTACTATACCGGAGAAGGCAATGGCAACCCACTCCAGTACTCTTGCCTGGAAAATCCCATGGGCGGAGGAGCCTGGTAGGCTGCAGTCCATGAGGTTGCAAAGAGTTGGACACGACTAAACGACTTCACTTGCATGCATTGTAGAAGGAAATGGCAACCCACTCCAGTGCTCTTGCCTGTAGAATCCCAGGGATGGCGGAACCTGGTGGGCTGCCGTCTCTGGGGTTGCACAGAGTCGGACACAATTGAAGTGACTTAGCAGCAGCAGCAGCAGCAGTACTATACAGAATTCTGTATACAGTACTATATAGAATTCTCCAGGCCAGAATACTGGAGTGGGTAGCCTTTCCTTTCTCCAGGGAATCTTTTCAACCCAGGGATCAAACCCAGGTCTCCTGCATTGCAGGTGGATTCTTTACCAGCTGAGCCACAAGGGAAGCCCAAGATTACTGGAGTGGGTAGCCTATCCCTTCTCTAGCGGATCTTCCAAACCCAGGAATTGAGCTGGGGTCTCCTGCATTGCAGGTTGATTCTTTACCAACTGAGCTATCAGGGAAGCCCTGGTCAGTTGGTAAGTCTAGCCTCCAAAGGGCTGAAACAACAAATCGATGTATATAAGCACGACCATGGAGAAGGAGAGACAGGAAGAGCAAAAACCCAAGAGAAACACGATTGGCTAAGAGGGTAGAGAAGTTTTATAGGCAAAGGGGGATTATAGCAGGGTGAACAGGGAGGTTAATAATGTTATCATTGGTTGAAGGTGAAGGTGGAAGGGCAAATAGTTGAGGACACATAGTGTCAGCATCAAGAAGTTACCAGTAAAGCAATGTTTTGTGGTTCTGGGAATCTAATTGGCTAGAAGGGGAGACAGTTTCTCATTCGTTCAGAAGATCAAAGCCTTGATTTTATGATCACTTCTAAACTTTGTATTATTTATCTAACATTTCTTATTTTTCAGTGTCCTTCAGGAACCTCTTTTTGTACATTCATTGCTCTAATGGATGTTGTTACAGTTATGACACTGCCACTCCCCTGCCCTTAAGTCTCTGCCCCCACCTTCTGAAGGCTAATTTTTTGAAAATTTGCCCAGACAGCTCCAGAGAGATTCTCTGATTCTGCTTACATCCTATGTTTTCTGCCTGATCTCTGTAGGTTAATTTCATTGTGAGGCGGCATGCAATTAATGAGACTTATTATGTTAATGAGCATAGAAGTTATTATTTAATAATTATGTTAGTGATGAAAACAGTTATAGGTTAATTGTTACAATTACTGTTAAAATGACAAGCTGAGGAATGAATTTATATCTATAGTTCAATTGAAAAGAAATTTAAACATAGAATTGTGAGCAAGTGACTGGTTTGTAGGAGACAAAGAATGTGTTTATACATGTAAAAGTTAACAGCTATCAACCTCACCAGTAAATGTGGAACAAGAAAGATTTTGACATAAAGAGACTTTGCACAGAGCAATCTTAGGTATTTTTTTTTTTTTTAAGAAAAGTAAAACTGAGAGAAAACTACTCCAGTTTGGAAGGCCATCAGTAGATAAAATATTGGGACCTTATGTAGATTCTAATGTCAAGGTCAAAAAAGTATCAACAGAAGAAAAGCCATAACTAGATCAGAAGACTTGCCTTCTTGGTCACTAAATAGCCACTGACTTTCGACTGTTCATTTTACCTTCTTTGTATCTCAATTTCCTCATCTGTCAAAAAAAGGCATTAAAATTCTATGTAGATGAATATTTATGGAGGCATTGATTTCCACACACCAAAGCAACGAAGGCTGTTCCCTGGAGTGGGCCTAAATATCGATGAAGTGTGTGTGTGTGGTGTGTGTGTGTGGTGTGTGGTGTGTGTGTGTGTGTGTGGTGTGTATGCATGCTTGCTCACAGACACATGTAGACATGAGACCAGGCAAAATTCTATAATTAGTCTTTGCAACGAGAAACCTTTGTGTGTAAAGGAATAGTCTTAAAAATCTCCTTAAGACATTTGCATGTGTGTTGCAAAACCTATTTGTTGTCACCAGCTACACAGGCTATGAGGGCATGTCTGAGTTCTGGGAGGGAGTGTCATGATCAGTAAACTATGTCTGCCCTGGCCATGCCTTTACAGTAACTTCTGATTTTTTACATTTTCTTTATTAATATTATTTTAAAATTTAGTCTAAAAACTTTTTTTGGACACATATCCATTATTCTCCTTGTTTTGCTTGGACTCATAGACTGTTGATTTGAGAGGGACCCTAGAACTCACCTAATTTAACTGTGCCATTTATAGATGACAAAACTGAGGACCAGAGAGGGGAGCATATTTGTCTGAACTGATAGAAAATCCCACGGACAGCAGAGCCTGGTGGGCTGCAGTCCATGGGGTCACAAAGAGTCAGACACAACTGGTGTGACTTAGCATGCAGCATGCACAGGGTGAGCTGTAGCAGATTTGGAACTAGAACTCCAGTCTTTGCCGCTGCTGCTAAGTCACTTCAGTCGTGTCCAACTCTGTGCGACCCCGTAGACGGCAGCCCATCAGGCTCCCCAGTCCCTGGGATTCTCCAGGCAAGAGCACTGGAGTGGGTTGCCATTTCCTTCTCCAGTGCATGAAAGTGAAAAGTGAAAGTGAAGTCGCTTAGTCGTGTCCGACTCCTAGCGACCTCATGGACTGCAGCCTACCAGGCTCCTCCGCCCATGGGATTTTCCAGGCAAGAGTACTGGAGTGGGGTGCCATTGCCTTCTCCCCAGTCTTTGACTCCTTGTTAAATGTTTTGTATATTCTAAGCTTGCCAGGACTCATTATAAGATATGTCATGATCGTATATCATTTTATATTGGCAAAGCATTTTATAATTTTTAAAACAAATATATCATTTCAATGCTTCCTTGTAACATCCTATAAGGAAGATTCAGGCAGCTTTGTCTATATTTTAGCTATATGAGAAACCCTGAAGTTCTCTTGTTCAGGTCACATGATAAGTAAGAGTTAGCAGGGCTACTAGAAACCAATCTTTCCAGTTCTTTCTGGCTTATTGCTCTTGCATTGCTCCATGCTATAGAAACATAGGGGATGAAATGATTAGGATTTATTTAAAAAATTCTAAAGCTGATTTAAATTTACCTTGGTAAATAATTTTTCAAAATATCAATTCATCATATTCATATCAATTCATCTAAGAATTTCCCTTTGGCATATTTTGCCCTGACCCTATGCGATCTCTGCAGTAGCAGAAAGAAACAGACCAACACTTGGGCTGTGAATAGCACCACTCTATAAGAACTGTTTTGTGCACTGTTCATGGATCAGGAATCTCAGCCATGTGATACTGTCAATGCTGCTAATGAAACCCTGGGCCTGGCTTCCCAGATGGCTCAGTGGGAAAGAATCTGCTGGCCAATGCAGAAGACGCAGGAGAGGTGGATTCGATTCCTGGTTGGGAAGATTCCCTGGAGGAGAAAATGGCAACCCACTCTAGTATTCTTGCCTGGAGAATCCCATCGACAGAGGAGCCTGGCAGGCTCATGGGGTTGCAAAAAGTCAGACGCAACCGAGCGACTAAGCATGCAAGGCCGGTAGAGGTATTAAAAGAAGAGTGCAAATAAACGTAAGAATTTGGAAGAATAAGAATGGGGAAAGTGACCTAGGACACGGAGGTTGAAGAAGAGGACCCCAAGGTGGGGATGGGTGTAGTACCACAGTCAGTGCTGTAAGGGCTCAAGGAGCGTGGGGGTGGGAGGTGACTGGTATCAGAGGCTCAGAATTTGAATCTAAAATTGCTCCTTTCCCCAGGTCTTTGGGCTTCCCCGGTGGCTCAATGGTAAAGAATCCACCTGCAAGGCAGGAGATGGCGGCTTCGATTCCCAGGTCAGGGAGATCCCTTGGAGAAGGAAATGGCAACCCGCCCAGTATTCTTGTCCAGGATATCCCATGGACAGAGAAGTCTGATAGGCTGCAGTCCATGGGGTCATAAAGAGTTGGACATGACTTAGCGACTAAACCACCACTGCCACACCGGGTCTTTAACTGAGCTATTTCCAGCTCCATTTGATAGGATGCAGGGTAGCAGCCAAAATGAACGAAACTACACTTAGGTTTCCCCAGGTCCTGGTGAATATGGCCAGGATTAATAAAAAGGGCTAGTAGGTATGAAGATAAGCTTATAATGACAAAACTAACATTTATTGAGTTGATAGTTATTAAAATTAGTTTCCAATAACACATATTGAGTGCCAGCCCTGTTCTAAATACTCTGGGGGTAGGTATTGAGATGTTGAATTCTCACAACTCTATGAAATAGTTCCCTTTCACAGATGAGAAAATTGATGTGCAAAGAGGGGACATAGCTTGCTCATGATCACACAGCTAGTAAGTGGCAGTTAGAATTCAAAGCAGAGTCTTTGGGACTAATAACCAGCCTACCCAAGTCAATGTTGGGTAAATAGTGATACCAGAAAGGATTGATTGCCTGGGTCCTCTAATGCCATCACTGCTTGCTAGGCAGGCAGTAACTTGAGGTGCAAACTGTGGGCTCAAATGTAGAGTCAGCCACTGAGGATGACTGTGTGCAGACTGGCCATTCCATACTCAGTGTGTCAGCTTCCTGTGCGACTGTGAAAACCACTTAGCTGACAGATGTGCCAACCACTGCCTCACCAGTGAGTGGTTCTCTGCCTGAACTGGAATATGCCAGTGTCAACGGAGGTGTGCAGAAAAGTGTGGTGTATCTTTTTCCAACCCTCCTTCACTGCTAGGTTCTGGGGGTATACAGTATCATGCCCTTTCAAGGGCAGAGGGAGAATCAGTCATGATAGGTGTTAGAATCAGGTCAGGGCTATTGGCGGCTTGCTGTGAGGGAGGAAAAAGGGATTAGGAACAGGAGTAATTCTCTGTCCTCATTGATTTCAGAGGCTGTTTCTGCAACTTTATTTCTCCTTTTGAACAGATTCACAGTGGAAGGAAGAGATTTGCTCAATGGTGGCTCTGAGAGGCCTGCAGAGCTTAGAGCTGCCAAGGTCAGGAAATGGAACACATGCTTTTTGCCAAGGCAATTTTTTTTTTTTTCTCATCAGATTAGTGGTCATGCAAGGAAAAGGGCCAGTGATAGGTCCAGAGGCAAGTATAGGGGGGGAGAAATAGCCACAGCCTCCTGTGTGTTAAGAGCTTAGGATCAGAGCAGCTTGAAATTGTCTGTTCAGTTAAAACAGGGACCTGCCTTAAAGTATTGGCTTCTGAGTGCTGGCTTGAGGAAGGTCAAATAGAATCTATACCATTGCTTTTGCTGTAGCTGTTATAAGTCATCAGAGGAATCATGAATTCAGTTAAAGCAGAGCAATAGGATTTAAAATAAGTAGAACTGATCTACTTTCTGGGTGAGGACCTGCAAGATTTCCTTTGTTCTCCCAAGATAATTTGCCATTTTGTAGATTACAGGTCAATGATGATGTTGAGTATTTTTTTGAAATTGTCTAGCTTCCTGGCTCTTTTAGGAGATAACCGAGGAGGAAATACTCTTTTATTTATCCTTGTGAAACATTCCCTGTGAGACTCCAGGATCTCCCCCTGCACCCAGTGGATACAAATATCTGCAGATATGCAAATGCTAAACTACATTATTAAACTATGCACATCCTCCCATATACTTTAAAATCTCTAGATTACTTAGAATACTGAATACCATGTAAATGCTATATAAGTAGCTGTAAATACAATGTAAATACTAGCCAGTAAATACAAGTCTTTGTTTATTGGAACTTTCTAGAATTTCTTCTTTTGCTGAATATTTCTGATCCCAGGTTGGTTGAATCTCAGCATATAGAACCCATGGATAGACGGCTGGCTGTACTTGTTTTCCAAATCCAAAGAGAGTAGATAGTGTGAACATTATCTGGCAAATCCAGGGCATTGTTATTAGCTATCAATATGAAAAATGTTTAATAAGGTTACTTTCCCCTTTGAGTATAGCTAGGCATGCAACGGGAGAGCACACTGCCCCCAGGGTACTATTTATAAGTAACTTCAGTGAAGGAGGGGCTCCTTGCTGCTAAAACCTATTGGGCTGCTGGGGAGGGGCTTTGCTCTGCTGCTTTCAGGTCAGTGAGGCAGAAGGACATAACACAGCTGGATGGCAGCTCATGGTGGTGCTGAGTCTCCATCCACTCCTAGCCCCTGGGTCTTCCTTTGAAGTGCTACCTTTCGGAAGTGCTAATAAGAGCTGTTACAGTCACTGTGGTGAGGGTTTGTGCTGTGCATAAAGGGGCTACGTGGCAGCTCCCTGCTTTAAAAGAAATGGAAGCACAGCTGACCCTGGACAAGCACCAGTCCTTGCTGATGCTGGGACTCCAGAATGAGATGCAGTCCTACTTGAATCAAGTTCTGTGCCCCAGCCTGGAGGTGGCTAGCTCTCTCCACTAGAGGAAGAGCAGCAGTCTGCAGGGTAAACTCTTCGTGATAGATCCAATGGAAGGAGCATTTCTCTAGGAGGGCTGTGGAACTTAATGTCTTGAAGTTACTACTATTTGGAGAGCATCTCCATGGAGAGATTGGCTTTCTGCAACACTGGAGCCTGGAGTCTTGCTCAGGGACAGCTGGGCACCAACATGGCTTTGTCTGCTCAGACAAGGATAAGGCAGAAAGCCTTGGCTGACAGTGCATTTGATTTAAGATCTGGGAGGACTTGAGGCATTCTCCAAATGGAAACTCACAGAATGATAGAATCACGGTGATGTGAGCCTGAGCACAAATGGGCAGGAATCTGTTCTCGCTCAACTCTGGCAGAGAAAGAAGCTGGGGCAGAGTCTTTGCACCTGCTCCTGGGCCAAGAAGCCTCCCTGCTGGCTTCTCTGCATCCCTGGTTACACAGGATGGGAAACTGCACGGATGTGGCCTCTACTCACCATTTGTTATAATACTGCAAATAATTTCTCCATTTTAGCTTTGTTTTTATTTTAAAGTGTCTCTGTGTGTGCGTGCATGCAATAAGGGGGAGTAGGCTACTAAACCAAATATGAAAATTAAGAGTACTAAATTTTCTGAAATTTGAGTTTGACCAAGGGGTTACCCAATGGCTAAACTGTAAATAAACCACATTTAAAAGAATCTGATGAATTAATTTGAGCCAGAACTAAAGTCATACTGGTTTTAACTTTTAATTTTTTTGCATAATTTCAGACCTATAGCAGAACTGCAAAACTAGTACAAATGCCTTTCATGTAGATTCCCCCAATATTAACATTTTACTGTTTTTGTTTTTATCTCTCTCTACCTCTCTCACTTCTTGACTATTTAAGATGAAGTTGCAGACATGACACCTCTTTGCTTATAAACTCTTCAGTGTGTGTTTCATAAAAATAAGGAAATTCCTTTACATAGCCAGAGAACAGTTATCAAAACCAGAAAGTTAATATTAACATAGTTCTATAAACCTCACTCAGATTTTGCCAGTTTTCCTAATAATGTCTTTTATAGCAGAAATCAAACCCCCCAAATCAAATATTCCTTTAGTTGTCATGTCCCCTTAGCTCTCTTTGTTTTGGAAAGGTATCCTCGTCTTTCTTCAAAGCGATGCATATTTAAAAGTATCTAGAGTAGATTAAAGGAGGGAATCAAAATATTGTGGAGCCTGCCAATTTTCCTTTCGTGTTTGTAATGGAATTACACAGTCTTAGAATTTTAGTTGGATACATGATCACCTACTTAAAGACTATCTTTCCCAGGCGATCTCTAGTTGTGACCGTGTGACTAAAATAGGAAGCAAGTAGAAGTAATGGGTACAACTTCTAGATCAAGCCCTTAATGGGAATGATTGTGTCTTATTTACATACTGTTGCAAGGGAGAATAACGATATGATAGCAGGACAACTCCCTTGGACCATGAGGCTCATCAACGACCTGATAATGTGGAGCAGCCATGCCAGCCCTTGTCCGTCTAGATATTCACCCCTACCCTCTATTCCTCTAAAAAAATTAAGGACTGGAAACCGCCCCCGCCCCACAATTTTATTTTGTATGAGTCATTCTTTTTTTTTTTTTTGTATGAGTCATTCTTATTTTGGGTCTTTTCTTAGAGCATTTGTACCAGTATGCAGTTGTCTGAGCCACTTTTTATGGAATTGTTCAAATCTCTGAAATAGTTCTGCCAAAGGAGGAAAAAAAAAAAAAAAAGCACAAAATTTTACAAACTACTAACCATATACCAATGAGGTGAACTTGTATTGCAATTTTTTATTGGTAATTTTATCAAGACTGGAAAATGTTGTCCCCTTTATGCTTTTATTAATTCTTTTAGCAATTGTATTTACTCATTTGCATTGGTGCCAAAGTTGTATTCTTTGTGAAATTACAAAGCTGTCTTTGTTATGCAAATTTAAAGTCTTAGAGGAATTTTGGGTTGAAAGATCTGCTCCTGCAATTTCCATATGTTGGCATCAGGTGGCAGTAGAGCTATACATGTTCTGATCAGCCTTGTGTAACAGGGCTTTCACTGATGACACAAGCATGAGTTTCTGAGCTAAAACATTGGATAAAATATGATTTAGTTATTTTAAAAATGCAATACAAAGTAAAGAAAAATTATTTCACAGAAAATACAAACAGAAACCTCATATACATTTTTCATATGTTCTTTAGCACGACCAAGCTAAAACATGGTCTTGATATTAAACTTGCAAAAGGCTTTATTTCCTATTTTCTATTTCTTATAGAACCACTATTATGAACACTCCTTTCTCTTTATTGCTTTTTCAAGAGAGGTAGTACTCTCTATCATAATCTAGACAAAAGGCTAGCCTTTCTGGTCAACTAAAAGGGCGTAAATTAAACTTTTCTCTTTAGCTTCTTGCTAAAATCGTTTCTTATTTCTACAAATTTAGCAGGAGTGAAGAAATTGTAAATGATTGTTCTTTAAGCATATTAAAATCTTGTGTTCATCACGGGTTAAACTACATGTAGTATTCTGCCACTTAGAAGTCTTTCCAAAAATTTCCCTCCCAAGTCAACATAACTTGGGAACCTACTTGACCAAATATGCATGCGTACGTGGGTGTTTATTCAGTTGTGTCTGACTCTTCATGGCCCTGTGGGACTGTAGTCCACCAGGCTCCTCTGCCTATGGAATTTTCCAGATGAGAATACTGGAGTGGGTTGCTGTTTTCTATCCTAGGGGAGCTTCCCAACCTAGGGACTGAACCCATGTCTCTTGTGTCTCCTGCAGTGACAGGCGAATTTTTACCGCTAGCGCCACCTAGGAGCCAAGCTTTAAAAAACGTAATAGCCTTGTTTAGTACCCGGGTTACCAAATGAAACACCTAGAAGAAAAAAGGGAAGTTGAGCCAAAGTGAACAGTATCTGGACTAGTTTAATGATCTCGGATAATTTCTGCTTTCCCACCAACAGGGGCTCCAGGAGAGAATGGGAGAGGAATCTTCTGTGTCTCCAAGCAAAGATGTAAAGAAGACAGAAGCTGTTGTGGTCCTAAGGGAGGGTGTCTGGTGTAAGGCTGTCACTTGATCTTTGTCCTGGGGCTGTTATGTCATTGTACATGGGATTGAGACATCTGCTTCTTGATGCATTTTATTTGGAATTTCCAGTGTCAGTTGGGCTAGAAATAGTATAAATGTCAGGCACACAATTCACAGGTTTGGGTTCTGAAATCCTTGCAGGAAGGTAGAAAATAAAATATGCAACTCTCTGTCTTACCCAGGGGCAAAAACATCCCTGGAAAGTTACTTTCTTTTTTAGATGAATTTGGGCCTACAGCTCTGTCCACAGCCTCAATTATGGTCCCTTTTGAGTCTTTCTCTTTATTTTCATATGGACTTCTATAAAATGGAAAGGAATTACACACACATACATGCATACACATACACACACACATGCATGTGTGTATATATAGCAATATAATTCATAGCTTCACTTATTTCAAGGAACAGTATGAAACATACGAGCCAAAACAAAATGAGCTGTTCATTGATGAAACATTTACTGAGTACCTGCTATGTGTCTGATACTCTATTAGGTGATGTGATGTCAAAGATAAAAATAAATGGTTTTTACTTCCACAGTGTCCTCCATGCAATACTTCTGTTCTAAAAAAGTGTAAAGAGTAGTCTTATGAGAGACACAATATTATTGAGGCTGCCAGTTTTCCTTTAATTTCTATTTTTTAAATATATGAATCACTGACATATAACAAGTACTTAGTCTTTCTTAGTATTTCCCTCTAATACAGAAAAGTTAAGGGAAAAACTTTAGAAGCATGAGACTCAGACTCAGCTACCATGTGACTCAGACCCCAAAGTGGGCAGTATTCTGGAAATGGTAAATCCCCGTATAATAGGGAGCAGTTCTCCTAGGACATTTTCACCCCTGAAAAGGACAAATTCGGCAGAATTCCCTCACTCTCAGTTGTTTTTCTAAATTCTTTTGTATATACTGAATGCATTTAGACCTCACAACAATGCTAGGAAGTATTATTTCTGTTCTCATTTTATAGATGAGAACTGGTGCAGAGCATGGATTAACTTGTCCCAAGGTTACATGTTATGCATCGGCCAGGATCCAAACAAAGACGGCCAGGCTCCAGGATCTGTACTGTTAACCAATTCTCTGTACACTTGTGGTCTTCAGTGAGGGAGAAGGGGAGTCCATAACAAGAAACACACGCCTCCCATTTTGGAATTTTATTTCCATTCAACTATCAGTAATTGAGAAATCAGCATAACCAGTCCGTGATTTAGACACCAGGGACCCAGAATTCTCAAGAACTTACTATGAAGTAGGGGAGATGGACATATCTTCAGATAGCTATGGTGAAGGCAGAAAGCAACAGTGCTGTGAGAGGCTAAGAGAATACTCCATCAGTACAAAGGAGGAAGCCCAAGAGGAAGTAACCTGTTCTGATTTTAGTGGTTGGAATATCTCACCAGAAATGACTGTTAGATCTATGTTAAATAGAATTTTCGTTGCCCAGCTTATTTGGAATGGGCAATTCTTGATTCTTTCCTTGTTGAATAGACTTTCTTTTTTGCCTCATTATATGGGGCTAACTAAAGTCTATCAACCATCAGCAATTTAGACACGTGCATGGGTGGATGTTTTTGTCCTCAACCTAATGGCCCCCACTTTATTCAGTTGTCTTCCTTCAACTCTCAGAGTCTCAAGACTCTCATCTCATTGTTGAGTAACTGTGAAGTGATTTCTTTGACTTACCCACTGACCTTGAGCTCTTTTAGGGTAGAGGGAAAGCCTTCTGGCTGGCAGCCTTAGACCTATCCTGGAGTCAGGCACTCACATACTGAAAAATAAATGTATGTGAAATGAATGAAATGCAAACAACTAACCCTAGGAATAGGGAGAAAAAAAACCCCACCACCTGTTTATCATAGTTCAGCTCAGTTCAGTCGCTCAGTCGTGCCCAACTCTTTGTGACCCCAAGGACTGTAGCATGCCAGGCTTCCCTGTGCATCACCAACTCCCAGAGCTTGTTCAAACTCATGTCCATCGAGTTGGTGATGCCATCCAACCATCTCATCCTCTGTCATCACTTCTCCTCCTGCCTTCAATCTTTATCATATGGCCCCATCCAATACACTTTTGACCCTCTTAATGAGGACAGAAGCTGTTCATTAAATAAATTAAGCACTAAGTTGAGAACACGAATGTCAATATAGACACAGGCTGTTAATTTACTGGTCACTGAAGCATCCAGTGCTCAGAGGACCTCAGCGACCGTACCTCCACTAAACAGCAGGTGATTGAAACATGGCTAAAAGGGACGACGCCAACATGGAGCTCACACAATTTGATAGAATCATCCAAAATGAGATCCTCTTCCCCTTTGAAAAATGGATGTTCCTTGGCATCAAACTTTGAAACTATCTAAGTGATTAGACCTATCTGTTCCCTTTTGACTGTTTTATTTCTGTTTTAAAATAGATTGTACCATTTCTTACTTGTAATTTGGCCTAATGTTGCCTTGAAATAAGAGGGTGATAAAGAAAGGGAGAAGAAATCTTTGATCATTCGTCATGCTATGGAAAATCTGACAGTGGCTTCAATTAACAGATGGGACCCCAGAGAATTTCTCAGGCTGATCTTCCCCCAGTGCTCTGTCTAATTGAGTGGAGGAAAATAGCCTTAGCAGCGACCTGGATAGCTGCCGAATGAAGCCATCGCTGTTTCACTGAAGCTAAAATCTCTGTCACGCTCTGGGCTTTTTTTATTTTTCATGCTGATCTGGCAGGCTACTGAAGCATAGCAGTCAAAGGATGATGGCATTAGTGAGGTGCAGTGGAAAAAGCGCTGGAATGGAACCTGGGAGTCTCAGCCAGCCTTGAGATCTTAGAGTGGGCTCCGTTCTTTTCCCCCGTCTGGCCTCAGTTTCCACGTTTATAGCATCATCGGTTGGAGTAGATGATTTCCTGGGTCTTTCTCAATTCTGACATTTAGTAAATCCTTCTCACCTTTTCTTCCAAAGCCTCTTAAGAGGATAGGTTTGGAAAATCCTTGCTTGGGGCATACACAACTGCTATCTTACAAATGGAATGTTCGTAAGTGTGTTTTTGACAATTGGAGGCAGTGTGAGATCAGTGGGGAGGACAGACTATGAGCATGTCTTTGCAAAGGCATCTGGGAAACTCTTCATCCTCCTTCCCCCTCCCATGCCTATCCATCCCCCACAGCTGCTGCAGGGATCTACCTAAAACACTAAGTCTTTAACACCTGTTTTTCTTCTGATTAATGCAAGCCACAAGAGTTGGGACCACATTAGTCTTGTCCAAGGACGTATCTTGTAGCTCTGTCCTAGCACAATGCCTTGCCTAGAATAGATGCTCTATTAATGTTTGTTGATTGAATAGAATGTATACATGTTTAAAACTTTTCAATGGTTAACCACATGTTTTAGTTTCCAGGTTAAAGCTTAATACTTTAATTCATGCATTCCTTCATGATTTTTGCCCTAGTTATCTATCCTCCTCTTATACAGCCCTTCTGGATATATTCTTCCCTCCAAGTATACTATAATCTCTGCAGACCTCTAAGGATATCACAATGTTGGGCATTTTTGTGCCTTATGCCTGTTACGTTTCCCGCGGATGCTTTTCTCCTAGTGCTCTGGTAGTTAACTAGTTCATCAAAACATATCAAATTCCAGTTGTTCTGGAGAGTCTTTTCTGATCTTCTCCCTCCATTATGATTTATGATGTCTCTTTCTAGGTTCCCATGGCATCCAATGTATCATGCTATAGTTATTACCATCCATAGCACACACTCTAGAATATGTTAATGCCCATTCAATGGTTTTTAAAAGGAATGATTTAGCGAGTTAAGCTCTAAGCCTCCATTTCAGACCCATACTGTGTCTGTATTTTCTCCTTTTCAGTCATTCGTGAGGTCTCAGAACCTCAATCTGCTCCCTGGTCTTGGGGTTCTTCCACCTCTTAAAACTTGGCTAAGTTGTAGAAGTCATGTGTTGACTGCTTCATGGAAATACATGATAAAAATAACAAGCTGATTCTAGAAGCTTAGGAAGTTTTTGCAGTCACTTTCTCTTCCTGCCTTCTTCACCCCTTTCTGTGATGATACTGGAATCTCAGACTTCTGCCCTCTAATTTATGCTCAGAGTTGGAGTTCCCTAATCATTTTAATTCCTTTGATTTAATCTTCAGATTTCTTCTTCTTGTTATTGTTCAGTTGCTAAGTTGTGTCTGACTCTTTGTGACCCCTGTACTACAGCACACCAGGCTCTCCTGTCCTCCACTATCTCCTGGAGTTTGTTCAAACTCATGTCCATTGAGTTGATGATGCCATCCAATCATTTCATCCTCTGTCTCCCCCTTCTCCTTTTGCCTTCAATCTTTCTGATCATTAGGGTCTTTTCTGATGAGCCGGCTCTTCGAATCAGGTGACCAAAGAATTGGAGCTTCAGCATCAGATATCTTATGAACCCCATTTTTTAGATTGAACCCCTCTTGGGTCTGAGGATATGGTTAAGGCAATCTATTGCTGCATAGCAAATTAGCCATAAACTTAGCAACTGAAAATAAAAAATATTTATTTCACATCAATAATAGTAAATATAAATATTTATTATTTCTGAAGACTATTCATTCAGAAGTGGCTTGGTTGTGTGGTTTTGGTTCAGGGTATCTCATAGGCTCTCAAGCTATTGTCTGGGCTATAGCCTTAACTGAAGACTTGACTGAAGGACGGTCTTCATTCCCAACGTCATTCCCATGGTTGTTGGAAAGTCTCAGTTCTTGCAGGCTCCTAGGCTGAGGTTCTCTCTTCCTCACTGGCTGTTGACTGGAGGCTTCTTCAGTCCCCTTCCTTGTGGGCCTTTCCATTGGGCAGCTCAAAACATAGCAGCTAGCTTCTTCGGAACTGACAAATCATTACTTCTGCCATATGCTGCTGGTCAAAAAGACCAAGTCCTGGTAAAATGTGGGAGGGAATAGCAGAAGAGCATGAATAACAAGAGGTTAGGACTTTTTGTCTGTAATGGAAAATAGCATTTTTGAGAACTTCCAAGCTGGCTGGGGCTCAGTCCAGATGGCCTCTGGTCTATTTGGGAATGATTTTCTCTATGCATTTCTTTATTGATGTTTTGGGATTTTAATCCAAACACTTTTTACCATTTTAGATACATCATTTCAGCTGATGTAGCTTTTGACTCTTTGGAAGAAATATGAGCATCCCATACAATTAAGAGTGTAGAATGCAGTCTTGGCCTTAAGCCATCATATTTCCTAGGCTCCAAATGGCAAATTAGAATAAAAGTTTATAATTTTGCTTTATAAGCATGGCATTATTTTCAGCACATTGACGGCGGGTGTCAGGAGGGCACAGGAGTGCCTAAGGCATGCTGACATGATAGATTTAAAAAACAAAATCACCTGCTTTGTGGTTATTTCCACTGCTTATATATTATACTTCTGTGTTATTCACATAAGTGAGTTTCTAATTAGTTAGAAGTCATTAAGAAAAGACAATCAATGCTGTTATTCTCAGAACTTAGTAGATAAATTGACATGACAGAAACATTTCCAAGGGAATATATTTTGAGGTCAAAGGATTAGATTATGCTGTCATGAAGTGAGCAGACAAACATGCAAGGTCTCCTGGTCCGTGTAGTCCTGCACTTTTCACAGCTCAGCTACTGGACAGTGGTTTTCAAAATAACATGCGTAGAGTTCAGGGGGGTGGATAGGGTAGGGGAAAGAGGTCATGGTTAAGGCCAGCCCTGCACAAGAAATTTTCAACCCCTCCTTTCTTCTCTTTCTGCAAGCAGAGTAGCTCTATAATTTTTTTAAAATTGGTTTCCACATAGCAACAATTTCATTTTGAGAAAAGATTTAGCAGCTTGAAAAGAAAAGAATCTACAAACTTCCAGCCTGGGAGATAATAATTGAAGCATCTTGGGAGTACAACTTTGAGTAGGTGAGACTTTTTTTGGTAACCAAGAGAGTGATCAGAGAGAGAAAATGGGTGGTTCTTCAAAATTTTCCTTTGAGGAAACTGAATCTTTTTCTTATTACGTTGCTTCTTTCAAAATGCTGGCACAGCAAAGGAAACCATAAACAAAGTGAAAAGACAACCTATGGAATGGGAGGAAATATTTGCAATGGTGTGACTGACAAAGGCTTAATTTCCAAAATATACAAATAGCTTATGCCAACAAAAAACAAACGGTCCAATTGAGAAATGAGCAGAAGACCTACATAGACATTTCTCCAGAGAAGACATACAGATAGCCAATAGGCACGTGAAAACATGCTCAACATCACTAATTATAAGGGAAATGCAAACCAAGCGTACAATGAGGTATGACCTCACACCAGTAAGAATGGCCACCATTAAAAAGTCTACAGATAAGAAATGCTGGAGAAGGTGTGAAGAAAAAGGAACCCTCCTACACTGTAGTGGGAATGCAAGTTGGTGCTACTAACACAATTTTGCAAATCAACTATGTGTTAGTGTTAGTTTCTCAGTTGTGTCCAGCTATTTGTGACCCCATGGACTGTAGCCTGCTAGGCTCCTCTGTCCATGGAATTCTCCAGGCAAGAATATTGGAATGGATTGTCATTCCCTTCTCCAGGGGAAGTTCCTGACCCAGGGACAGAATCCAGGTCTCTGTCATTGCAGGCAGATTCTTTACCATCTGAGCCACTAGGGAAGCCCATAATCAACTGTATTTCAATTTAAAAAATGGTGTTAACTGTTAAAATTACCATCAAAAGGCTCAGGCTATTCCCCCAAATAATAAATCAATTTTCCAAGGGGTCCTTTGGCATTCTGAAGTCACTCAGGGCTTAGTCAGGTGTGGGCTCCTCAATGGTGGTACTGTTGACAGTTTTGGCTGGATAATTTTTGCTGTGGGGGCCACCCTATGCATTGTGCAATGTTTTAGCAGCATCCCTGGCTCCTAGCCACAGGATGGCAATAGCATCTTCCCTCCCTCAAGTTCAGTTCAGTTCAGTCGCTCAGTCGTGTCTGACTCTTTGCGACCCCATGGACTGCAGTACTCCAGGCTTCCCTGTTCACCAGCAGCCCTGAAGCTTGCTCAAACTCATGTCCATCGAGTTGGTGATGCCATCCTATCATCTCATCCTCTCTCGTCCCCTTCTCCTCCTGCCTTCAGTCTTTCCCAGCATCAGGGTCTTTTCCAATGTTTGAATCAGATAGCCAAAGTATTGGAGTTTCAGCTTCAGCATCAGTCCTTCCAATGAATATTCAGGACTGATTTCCTTCAGGATAGACTGATAGGATCTCCTTGCAGTCCAAGGGATGCTCAAGAGTCTTCTCCAACACTACAGTTCAAAAGCATCAATTCTTTGGCACTCAGCTTTCTTCACAGTCCAACTCTCACATTCGTACATGACTACTCGATAAACCATAGCCTTGACTAGACAGACCTTTGTTGGCAAAGTAATGTCTCTGCTTTTGAATATGCTGTTTAGGTTGGTCATAGTTTTTCTTCCAAGGAGCAAGCATCTTTTAATTTCATGGCTTCAGTCACCATCTGCAGTGATTTTGGAGGCCTGCAAAATGTCTCTCACTGTTTCCACTGTTTCCCCATCTATTTGCCATGAAGTCATGGGACCAGATGCCACGATCTTATTTTTCTGAATGTTGAGTTTTAAGCCAACTGTTTCACTCTCCTCATTCACTTTCATCAAGAGGCTTTTTAGTTCTTCTTCACTTTCTGCCATAAGGGTGGTGTCATCTGTGTATCTGAGGTTATTGATATTTTTCCTGGCAACCTTGATTCCAGCTTGTGCTTCATCCAACCTGGCATTTTGCATGATGTGCTCTGCATATAAGTTAAAAGAGCAGGGTGACAGTATACAGCCTTGACATATTCCTTTCCCAATTTGGAACAAATCTGTTGTTCCATGTATGATTCTAACTGTTGCTTCTTGACCAGCATACAGATTTCTCAGGAGGCAGGTAAGGTGATCTGGTATCCCATCTCTTTAAGAATTTTCCACATTTTGTTGTAATCCACACAGTCAAAGGCTTTGGCGTAGTCAATAAAGCAGAAGTAGATGTTTTTCTGAACTCTGTTGCTTTTTCAATGATCCAACGGATGTTGGCAATTTGACTGGTTCCTCTGCCTTTTCTAAATTCAGCTTGAGCATCTAGAATTTCTTGGTTCACGTACTGTTGAAGCCTGGCTAGAAGAAATTTGAGCATTACTTTGCTAGCAAGTGAGATGTGCAATTGTGTGATAATTTGAGCATTTTTTGGCATTGCCTTTCTTCGGGATTGGAATGAAAACTGACCTTTTCCAGTCCTGTGGCCACTGCTGAGTTTTCCAAATTTGCTGTCATATTGAATGCAGCATTTTCATGGCATCATCTTTTAGGATTTGGAATAGCTTGACTGGAATTCCATCAGCTCCACTAGCTTTGTTCATAATGATGCTTCCTAAGCCCACTTGACTTCCCATTCCAGGATGTCTGGCTATAGGTGGGTGATCACACCATCGTGGTTATCTGGGTCATGAAGATCTTTTTTTTTTTTTGTATAGTTCTTCTGTGTGTTCTTGACAGCTTTTTTTAATATCTTCTGCTTCTGTTAGGTCCATACCCTTTCTGTCCTATTTTTGTGCCTATCTTTGCACGAAATGTTCCCTTGGTATATCCCTACCCCAAGAGTACAATCAAGTGTGTCTCCAAACTTTGGTTAATGTCCCTGGGGAGGGGGTAAAATCACCCCTAGCTGAGAACCACTGATCTGGTGAGTACAGTGAATGGCCAAGGTGACTGTGCCATTTGGGGCCCCTGTTGATGTTGAGTGTGAAGCACTGTCGCTGCTTTTCATGTGGACTCTGAAGGTATTTTCCAAAGAGAAGTGCGAAGATATTTGGAATCAAGTTCTGGCATCGAGAGAAGAGGTCTTTCATCCCCCAAAATGATTTCTTGGAAGGTAGCAGACTCCTTCAATTGTACCGGTTCTGAAATTTGGTTATAAACCAAGCCTGGTTCATTACAGCTTTGTCTTTTTCTCAATCCAGTTGAATCTTTCACCCAAGGAGAAGCCAAAATGGAAAAAGAAAGGTATAGTGGCTTCAGAGTCCACCTGAAAAGGAGTGGCAGTGCTTCACACTCAGCCTCAATCGGGGGCCCCAAATGGCATTGTCACCATTCACTGTACTCACCAGATCAGTGGTTCTCAGCTAGAAGTGATTTTTGCCCCCTCCCCAGGATATTAGCCAAAGTCTGGAGACGAATTTGATCTGCCTGATAGTTCTTTTAGTAAAAGTTGGGAAGGAAGAGTTGGGGAGAAATTCTGTTTTGAAGTCAGGCTTTGTTGCCAAAGTATTTCTCAGCAAGTACTTGTGGTGGAGTAGAGATTCTTACCTTGAGCTTCCTCCTGGACATTCCTAGATACCACCACTGCATTCTCTTCTTGTCAGTTAATCATAATATGTATTTTGTTTGCTCACTTGACACTTTACAAAATTTGCAGTTCCCTCTTGCCTGGCTCCAGGCACGATAAGAGCAGCAAAAAGAATAACAAAACAAAAGCTTTCTTTGAAAAGAATTTGCCCTTAATTGATTGCAACTGTAGCAGCCAAAGCCACCAAGGAAAAAGCCTGGCCTTTGGCTCTGCCCACGGGAAGCGGCCACGTGCTGACCTGTGATCAGTTACCTCGGGGGCACTGAGGGTCAGGGGTGTCTGTTTGAAACTTCCTGTCACAACAGTGTCATTTGCAGACATGGCCAGAGAGGAAACAGGGATGGCAAGGGCTTTCTCCTCCTTCATCAGATGCCTCCTCTGATAGTTTTTGCAGAGAGGTTGTAGAAAAGGTGATTGCAGGAGTCCAAACAGCAGGTGCTTCCGAGGCTGGGCTGTCCTTGAAAGGGAGGCCCCTGATTCCTCTGTGGGTCCCAAAGGCAAGAGCAGAAACTCCAATAGGAACATGCAGCTTAAGAGACCTTTTGGAGCCCTCAGTTGTACTGAGGTGACAAAGAAATAGAAAAGTAGGTTTGTATTGGTTGGATGCTGACAGTGGAAATCGTTGTATAAATGTCTAGAAGAATAAACTGGAACGTATTTTCAGGTGATTGAGTTAATGTCTTCATGTATGGATGTGAGAGTTGGACTGTGAAGAAAGTTGAGCGCTGAAGAATTGATGCTTTTGAACTGTGGTGTTGGAGAAGACTCTTGAGAGTCCCTTGGACTGCAAGGAGATCCAACCAGTCCATCCTGAAGGAGATCAGTCCTGGGCGTTCATTGGGTGGACTGATGCTGAAGCCGAAACTCCAACACTTTGGCCACCTCATGCGAAGAGTTGACTCATTGGAAAAGACCCTGATGCTGGGAAAAACTTAGGACAGGAGAAGGGGACGGCAGAGGATGAGATGGTTGCATGGCATCACTGACTCAGTGGACATGGGTTTGGGTGGCCTCTGGGAGTTGGTGATGGACAGGGTGGCTTGGCGTGCTGTGGTTCATGGGGTCGCAAAGAGTTGGACACGACTGAGCGACTGAACTGACCTGAATGTCTTCAAAAATAGGGTTGATAATGATGGAGACCGGTATGTCTGATAGGAAACAGAATGAGACCATCTATGGAAGTAGGCCGAGCTTGGCACCTAATAAATAGTGGATAAAATGATAAAAGGGCTACCCTGGTGGCTTAGTGTTAAAGAATCTGCCTGCCAGTGCAGGAAATGCAGGCATGGTCCCTGGGTTGGGAAGACCCCCTGGAGAAGGAAACGGCAACCCACTCTGGTATTCTGGCCTGGGAAATCCCATGAATAGAGGAGCTTGGCTGGCTACAGTCCATAGGTCACAAAGAGTTGGACATGACTTAGTGACTAAAACAACAAAAAAAGATAAAAATAATGATTGTCATTGTTATTAATTGCATAGGGGCTACTACATATCCCTATAGAGATCCAAAGAAAAGGAGAGAACCGAGAGAAAGGTGGAGATAATTTAGGCTTTCAGGCTAATTATGGCCTCAGTTAGTTGCTTTAGGCAAGCTTTTGATTATCTGGGCAATTCTCTGCCCTTGTGTTAGTTTCCTTTTGGCTGCTGTAACAAACTACCACAGACGGAGTGGCTTAGAACAACAGGAATTAATTCTCTCAATTCTGGAAGCCAGAAGTCAAAAATCAAGGTGTCAGCAAAGGCCATGTTCCCTCTCATTTATGCCCAGAGCAAATCCTGTTGAAATAGAAGTGTCCTCAAGGGCAGAAGAGAAGCCTGTTGGAGGGAGGGAAGGCTGGGGTTAGGGTGGTGCTACTGGGTGAGATGTCCTAACATCAGCATTAACTTGCAGTTATGAGACTTAAAAAAAATTCTTCCCTGTGGAAGAGAAGGGGTGAATTGAGAGACTGAGTAGAGATGGTGGGGCTTATTCACAGATCATGTATACTGGCTGAAGGCCAGAGAGGGGCTGGTGATGACTGACATCTTGCTTGAGAGATGGGAGGTATGACTGACAGCCGTGAGGGGCCTGGGATGGTAACCATGCTGGGAGGGCAGTTGGTGAATTTGCTTTTAAAGAGTGGATTCTGGTCTCATTCAGCTATAGGAAGCTCCTCCCTCACTTGTAGAATTACCACAACTTAGCACCATCAATGCCAATTTTACATGTGGCTTCACCATTACGTGTGTGTGTGTGTGTGTGTGTGTGTGTGTGTGTGTGTGTGTGGTTGGGTCATGTGTCAGAGTTTCACGTTTCTAGAATATCAGTGTTTAGAAAAGAAAAAAATCCTTGTAGTCTGTTCTGGATGGTTCTGTAGAGCAATTTGCACCAATCATTTAGAGTGATCTGTGGTACTCCAAATGATTTATTATTTGCAAAGGTAGGAAAATATACAACTTCATATGCTTAGTCAATAATTAGTGAATAATCAACTCCACCAAAGAACTTCTGTAAATTTTCAAGTACCAAATGTTTCACTTCTCAAATATCTGTTTTTCTCAGTCGTTGACTGCCATTCAACCATTTAACTGGTTAATATGAGTGCCCAAGATAAATAAAAGGAGACCTTTTAACCCTTAGACTTCAAGTGACAGCTTGGACTAAACCATCAGCCTTCCACCCAAAGAAAACACAAATACAAGCCTTAATGAAGTTAGACACAGACATGTTTTGAAGATCAGGTAATTTATTTTTTGAGGGAGAGGAAGGGTAAAGAATTAAATTTTATTAATTGTATGTATATTTTCAGTCCCATTTAGTTTTGCAATACTGAAGAATTGCACAGAGTGACTCAAATTATTATTAATTGCAGAAGAGGCCCAGACATGGTGAGTTTTCTAAATTCAAGTGGTTTCTTTCCATGTTTTGGGTCTTTGTGTTTTGTTTCAAAAATGCTTTTCTCTACAATGATTTTGTACAATTTCAGTTTTTCTGATCAGATGTAATTACCTAAACTATGTATATAGTTTTTTCCTTCTCAGCATAATTTGGAAACACTGTCATATGAATTCATGGTTTGCACAGTCCAGGAAAATGAAATCTTGAAATAGCCTCTTGGAGGTTCAGATTTGCAAACTATAAATACTCTCTCCTGTGCACGTGTGTGTATGCACGCATGTGCACATCTATGGTATCTGAGAGAGAAAATTTCAGCAGGAAGGTGGAAGAGTGGAAATGGAATAAAAACAACAGTTGAGCTGAAGCAAGCTCCCAGAAACAGCTTGCCTCATCAGGGGGATGTTTTCTTGTCATTTCCTCAGTTCAGTATTGAATTGCTCCACTGTTCTCATGGGATTGAATTTTAATTGAATAGACACTTTGATTGGAAATAGTTCTCCCCTGGTCAAGCAGATTTGCCTTCTCTCAGCATCATCACTCCTCCTTTCTGCAAGTGAGTCATGAGAATTGTGGGGTGCGAGTCCACAGTTGGTTGAGCGGAAGAGTCAGTCAGAAAGTGATGTGATGGGCTCTTCGTCCTGAAAGGAGAAGCATTTCCAGGTAGGAAAGAGGACTGATGAGTTAAAATGAGGGGGTGTGTGTGGTTTGTATTTGCTTCCTGGCATTACCTCAAAGAGAATATCACTCCAAAGAGCCCAAAGAGAGGGCAGGCCCACTGGGCGATTGCTCAGGGTGTTAAGATGTTACCAGACACACTAGAAATAGCGGCCCAGTTAACAGGTCATTATAAGAGGCCAGCGGAGAAGGCGATGGCACCCCACTCCAGTACTCTTGCCTGGAAAATCCCATGGATGGAGGAGCCTGGTGGGCTGCAGTCCATGGGGTCGCTGAGGGTCGGGCACGACTGAGTGACTTTACTTTCACTTTTCACTTTCCTGCATTGGAGAAGGAAATGGCAACCCACTCAGTGTTCTTGCCTTGAGAATCTCAGGGACAGAGGAGCCTGGTGGGCTGCTGTCTATGGGGTCGCACAGAGTCGGATACGACTGAAATGACTTAGCAGCAGTTTAAGAGGACAGAGAAGCAGACAGCGTCCCCAGTGGAACTTGGAGAATAAAACATCTTCCGATGTTTGCTCTGCTGCACTAAATAGATACAAGACTTTAAAGAATATCAGCCTGAAGTGACTCCAGACTGTTACGCTGTCTGGTGTTGCTCACATGACTGGGTGCCACTTTGACCAGAGCCACTCAGAGCGTTCATGTGCTTCTCTGACCACTGCCTGTCGCAGGCCACAGCAGCCCAAGTGTTTCCAGAGGAGGAGACGCGGCAGGGAAGACCGTCTTGGTTATGCACCAAACAAACTCTTGGCCCTAGCCCCCACCTCCGAGATATTAACAATTTAAGATTACTTTCCCATTAAATATCAACGATTAATATGCTGTTTTCTCCAAGTCTGTTTCATTTTTTCTGGCTGGAATCACTGACCATCTTTTCCTTCTTTCTATCATCACATTCTGTGTTTGTGATGCTGGTCTCGTCCCTAGCTTCTCTCTCACCCATTTCTCTTAACTCCATCCTTCTATCCTTCAGCCCTGCCCTCTCACTCTCTCCCTCCTCCAGACACCCTACTGCACTGCTTCACCTATGTCCCGCCCACGTGGAGGAGAAGCTCGGCTATGGAGTGGAGCTTGGCTGGCAGACTGTAATCAGAGTTACATTCTAAAAGAACTATTTCCACATTTTGACAAGAAGCTGCTAGAGTAAAAGGGTGAGTTGTAATTGTAAATTTTTATCTCTCTGGCTGTTGAGCTCTATGGAACCTTACATAAACTATGAACAAATATTTCCATTGTAACAGCTTAGAAATAGTCTCAAATTGGTCACAGTAAGAAAAGCAAGATGACTATGAGTGATTATAGAACTCCCACTAAATTCCAGGTAAGTTTGACCTGTTTTGGGCCACTGGAAAGGCCTGCCATCCACCGAGTGAGGACTCTGTTCCAGACCTCTGTCTTTCTCAGCTTCAAGTTAGATTTCAAAGCAAGCATCACATTCTAGGTCAGACTGATTTAAAGATACAAATGATCAGAACCCTCCTCAAAATGTTACATGATAATAAACTTAAGGGTTAGCTCTGGTCTGTACACTTAAACATTCTTGGAAAACTCTTACAGGTGTGTATCAGACCCATGAATGGAAAGAAATGAACAATTACTGAGTTGTTATGACTTAGGAGTTTTATAAGTATTATTTTGTGCTGTTGTTTGGTCGCTCAGCTGTGTCCAACTCTTTGTGACTCCATGGACTGCAGCATGCTAGGCTTTCCTGTCCTTCACCATCTCCTGGAGTTTGCTCAAACTCATGTCCATTGAGTCAGTGATGCCATCCAACCATCCCATCCTCTGTCGCCCCCTTCTCCTCTTGCCCTCAGTATTTCCCAGCATCAGGGTCTTTATCAAAAGCCTATGTACTAACAAGTGTTAGTATTGAGATTAAACTGCCATAGCAAATAACTGCTATGCAGATATAGGTGACTTAAAATAGATTATCCTTCCTTTATAAGAATAGTCCAGTTTGGTTCCAGGACGATGGTATAAAACATGGGGGTGAGTGAAGGGGGTGGGACCTCTGCTTCATGCAGAGACTCAGGACCCAAGCTAACATAAGCTCTGCTTTTTACAACGTGGGGCTTCCAGGTTTTCTTTTACTACCAACACTGGGGGGAGGGAGTAAGCAGAGCATGAAGAGTGTGTGCATGGGGTAGAGGGTTATGATTCTGGCTTAGAAATTCCACCTTATTATTCCTGTGCCCATTTCAATGACCAAGACTGAGTCTCAGGGACATCTTTGACATTAACGTGGGCTGGCAAATGTAGCCTTGCCAAGTACCCAGGAAGCAGAGGAAATGGAACATCTGATGAATGGCTGGTAATCTGTGTCACAGGCTCTAAATGGAAGAAATGATTATTCCCCATTTTACAGGTGAAGAAGTTTTAACTTATCCCTGATAACTCAGCTAGTCAGTGGCTGAGAAACAATTTGGGGGTGCAGGGTATCCTGGAACCTCCAAAAATTCCTGTTTAAAGCCCTGTAGTAATTGTAGGTGTCACTTGTTGAGCCCTTTCCCTTCATGATGATACTAAGCTGTAGATTTACTACCCCACAAGCACCAGTCCAGGTAATTGAGGCTCAGAGCTGTTCTGTAACATGTCTAACTAGAGCAAGGTAGGACTCAGGAACAGACTCCTTTTTTTTTTTTCAGACTCCGTAGCCTATCTATGGGCTCAGCAGTAAAGAATCTGCCTGCAATGCAGGAGATGTGATGCCTGGGTCGGGGAGAGCCCTGGAGGAGGGCATGGCAACCCACTCCAGTATTCTTGCCTGGAGAATCCCATGGACAGAGAAACCTGGCAAGCTACAGTCCATAGGGTCACAAAGAGTAGGACCCAATTGAATCAACTGATCACATCTAGCCTATATCCTATAGTCCATAGTCCCTATAATACTTCCTATGCTGACCCCATAGCAATTCAGCTTTGGACTCATAAGAGTAACCTGATGGAGTTTGGGGAGGGTTGGATCTACTAAGTTAGTGTTAAACTTTCCTTATGTGCATTTTGCCCTCTCCTAAGCACAAGTTTGTTCCACTCCTGCTGTTTTAAAAATCAATTTTTTCCCTCTATTCATACAGCTTTGATTGGATGTCTAAATGGCAAAACAGACCTTTACATGGAATACTATTACAGTACTACTTTCCCCCACATATTCACAGATTTATTCTGCAAAAAATATGGGATGGGAATTATCACATAAACAAGTGTTTCCTGAGCACTTTATTATAGAGGAATGCATGATGCTGGGAAAAGTGGAAATATACTATTGAGTCCCTGTCCTTTCTAGTCTTACAGATGAGTTGGGGAGAGGGAAAATGACTGTATAAAAAGATAAATGATAACACACGGTGGAGATTGCTGGGAGCCACAGGACCAGTGCCAATAATAAGTACTACAAGATGGCTGGGAGATGGTTTTTGAGCAGTGGCTAATGTGCTGGCCTCAGTCCTGGGTGATTTCATATGTTATCACATTAATCCTACAGGAATTCAATGGTGGGGAGTAATCACTGGGGACTGGGATAGTTGAGAAAGTCTTGAGAGAGGAGGTAAGACTTGAGCTGGGTTGAATTATATGGTGCTATTTCACAACAGTAATGAAAGCTGGCTGAGCTGAAACCCAGAGCATAATTTCTCACTGGCTGGCTGCTCTAGATAGTAATAGCTTCAGTGCCCTTCAGAATGGAATTTTCTGAGTCTGTGAAGATGTGTGAGGTGTGCCTGGCAGGTAAGCATTCTTCCATTTCCCTTCCACCCATTGCTTTAATTAAATATACTGTTCTCTTGGTTACCTCTTCGGATCCTCCAGAAGTTCTGGATCATCACTTGCAGCAGCTGAAATGGAAATTATGCAGAGAAGGAGAAATGTCTCCCCACTGCCAGTCTTGTTGAGAAGTAATTAACGTACATCACTGTGAAAGTTAAAAGCAGTCACTCTGAAGGTTTGATTTACATATATTGTAAAATGATGACCACAGTAGGTTCAGCTAACATCCATCTCCTTGTGAATAAGAGAAAAGATTTGCACTTCTTCAGTAAAAAGAAAAGACAAACAAGGAAAATATGTTTTCCTTGTTATTAGATTAATAATCGTAAGACTTGTCTCTTTTCCTGTGAGTTTGGGTGTATATATATATATATATTTTTTGTTACTTTAGATTCCACATGTAAGTGAGATCATACAGTATTTGACTTTCTCTGGCTTATTTCATTTGACAGAATGTCTTGAAGGTCCATCCGTATTTTTGCAAATGGTGGGATTTCCTTGCTTTTTCTGGCTGAATAATATTCATTTATCCACTCACCCATCTGTGGACACTTAGGTTGCTTCCATCTCTTGGCTGTTGTAAACGATGCTGCCATCAGCATGGAAGTGCTGGCATATTTCTTAGTTAATGCTTTCCTTTCCTTTGGTTGTATTTCCAGAAGTGGAGTTACTGGGTATATGGTAGTTCTATTTTTAATTTTTTGAGGACCCTCCTTGCATTTTTTCCCTAAGTGGCTGCACCAGTTTATAAAGGCTCCCTCTTCTCCACATCTATGCCAGCATTTCTTATCTCTTGTCTTTTTGATGACAGCCATTCTAACAGTCACGAGATGATATCTTATTGTGGTTTTAATTTGCATTTCTCTGATAATTGGTGGTGTTGAGCATGTTTTCATGTACTTGTTGACCTTTCATATATCTCTGGAGAAACATCTATTCAGTTCCGCTGCCCATTTTTAAACTGGGTTGCTTGTTGTTTTGCTATTGAGTTATAAAAGTTTTTCATATATTATGGATATTAGCCCCTTCTCAAATATATGTGCTGTGTGCCAAGTCCTTCAATTGTGTCCGACTCTTTGCAACCCCGTGGACTGTAGCCCACAAGGCTCCTCGGTCCTTTGGGATTCTCCAGGCAAGAATATGGAATGGGTTGCCATGCTTTCCTCCAGGGGATCTTCCTGACCCAGGGATCGAACTCAGGTCTCCCACATCGCAGGCATGTTCTTTACTGTCTGAGTCACCAGAGAAACCCAAACTATATGTTATATATATGTAGTTTGAAAATATCTTTTCCAGCTCCATAGGTTGTCTTTTAACTTTGTTGATGAAAAATACCTTTAAATCCTTTTTCACGTTGTTGGTGGGGGACTGAAGGCAAGGAGAGAGTGGAGTCTGGCTGGACTACAGATCTTCCCCAGATGAGTTTATCTCGTTTCTGAATCCCTTTTCTGATGCTATGTCTACCACTCCACAAAATTCAGTTGCATTTGTAGCAGGAAGACCCCAAATTTATGCTCTTCCTCTAGGAGTGAGGAGATGACAATATATATACCTAACATTTATTGAGAGCTTAAATCCTCCATATGGATTATTTTATTTAATCCTTACAATAATGCAGGTCCGTTTGACAGATGAGGAAACTGAGGCTTAGAGAGGTTAAGCTGCTCAAGACTACACAGCTAGTAAGAGGTATGCAGAGGGATCAGAACACTTGATTTTCTCTTTTTAAACTTTTTAAAAGGCAGCAGTTTTATTGAGAAATAATTCACACACTTTGTAATTCACCCATTTAAAGTGTACAGTCCATTGGTTTGAGTTTATTCAGATGTGAAACTTTCACTGCAATTGATTTTTAGAACATTTTCATCTCTCAACACAGAAACCCTAACACCCTTTAGCAATCACTTCCTGTTTCTCCTCAACCTCTTTCTCCCCCTCAGCCCTAGGCAACCTCTAATCTACTTTCTGTCTTTAAAGATTTATCTGTTTCATAGAAATGGGATCATATACCATGCAGTCATTTGTGACTGGCTTCTTTCACTTAGCAGAGTGTTTTCAGGGGTCATCCACATTGTAGCATATGTTAGCACTTCATTCCTTTTCATGACTGAATAATGTTCCTTTGCATGGATATACCATATTTTATTGATTGATTCATCAATTGGTGGACATTTGGGGTTGTTTCCACTTTTTGGCTATTGTGAATACTGCTTATGTGAATATTTATGTACAAGTTTCTGTGTTGGCATGTGATATACCTATGAGGGGACTCTCTGTGTCATGTGGTAACTATGATTGACCTTTTGAAGAACTGCTAGACTATTTTCCAAAATGATGTACCATTTACAGCTTGAAATCTTCAGTAAGAACAACTAACAACATAATTTATACCTTGGTCACTTATTTGCACAAAAAGTATCCATACAATTTAGTAAAGCTCTAACAAAACCAATTAGAAACCAGAGAACTTTCTTAATAAGAAATCTTAAAACTGAACTCTGGGGTTTGCAAGCTTTGGTGCTTTTTGATTTGAAGACATCAATTGAGGTAAATGATGAGAACTGCCATATTTGTATTTCCCTTTATTCCCTGAGGTATTATGTGGATTTTCTGCTTATTTCTAAGACTGAGTGATTTCTAGCAATATATGTGCAGATGCTGCAATAGCCCAGGGTTGTCTATTATTCTGCAAAGCCATTGGCGTTCACTGAAAGGCAGCAGACAAAAGACGACATGCTCAATGTCTATGCGTATGTCATTCTGGTCTCTTGAAAAGTTGAGTATTATAGGCATCAAGTTCACTGCCACTTGATTGTGACATAAACCTCAAGACTATTTTTTTTTCAATGAAATAGGAAAAAAAGGGAGAAATACAGAAAATAATTCCTCCCCCCTTTTTCCTTTCACTGCAGCAGATTTTTGAAAGGGGCCCAAAACGGGATTTTCAACAAGGTATATACTCGAAGGAATCTGGAACCTTTGTCAAGTGCTTACATAGAGTGCACTGGGTGGATATGAGAAGAACATAACCCTCTGGGAGTTTCTATTCTGTGTTATTACAGAATAACTCAATGCTAAACTGTGATGGTGGAAAGGAAGAGAGGTGGTGTGTACTAGAAAGAGGCTGGAAAGCTTATGCAGGAAGTGGAAACATTCTAAAAAGAAGCCAAGCCAGGACTTAGTTAAATTGGAAGAAATGGCATAGCTATTCCAGGTGGGGTCAGCGACACCAACATAACACAAGCCAGAATGACTTTAGGGGTCAGCAGACAGAGGGTTGGCTGGAGGAGAAGGTGTAAATGAAAGTCGGGATGAGAAAAGTTTAGAAAGCAGTAGAGCATCATGGGAGAAGCTTTGGACATGGATTCTGCTTCCGGTTCTGCCACTAGCTAGTCTTTGGTGCTGGTTCTGAGATGCAACAACTTGGGCCTTCTGTTTCTTTCTTTTCCTTTCTCACTTTTTTTGGCCACACAACATGTGGGAACTTAGTTCCCTGACCAGGGATCAAACTCATGGCCTTGCATTGGAAGCGTGGAGCCCTAACCACTGGACGGCCAGGGAAATCCTGGGGCTTCTCTTTCTTAATTGCTGGACTATGGAAGTGGAACTAGTTCTGATTCTCAAACTTGGTTTCACATTACAAGGTCCTATGTATCTGTTTAAAGTACAGATTCCAGGATCTCACCCCTGGAGATCATGTTTCCATGGATACAGCCGTGGCCCAGGAGTAGTGATTCTCTTAGCTGAGTCTGAGTTTTAAAAACTAGTGATGCCTTGGTTCCACCTACAGAGATTCTGATTCAGTGGGTCTGGGAGGGTGAGGGAAGGCTTTGGGAGTTTTCAGAGTTCCCATGTTGATCTAATGAGCAGCCAGGCTGAGAACCATGATCTCTGGTTGAGTCTGAAGTTTTACTGGAGGGCTGGCTAGAGACTCTATCCGAATGGAAGGACTCTAAATCCTTCCTAACTCTCAAGGACTTTGATTCTGTGAAAAGTACGTTGGGATCAGGCAGTAGAGGGCCTTAAGTGCTGGATCAAGGGATTTGTACTTTGTTTTATAGGTGGCGAGAGACATGTTAGATGTTCTAGCAGAGGAATAATTTAAGACCTCTCACCTGGGATATTTCATTGCTTTGGAGCCTGACAGCCACCATCAGGCAAGGAAGGGAAAAGAGCAAACTGCCCCTTCGTTAATGCTTTTAGCTGGAAAGGGGTGACCATTGCCAAGTCTATTGTGACAGGGTCTAGTGTCTCTACATAGCGCAGATAGAAACAGTCAAGGGGGAGAAGTGGCAAGAGTAGAGAACAGGGCCGGGGCAGCAAAACAGTGGAGCATGGCCTTCATCAGAGAACAGGTGCTGCTGGTGGGCTGGAGAGAGTGGTGCACTGCGTGTGTATTCAGTTGCTTCAGTCATGTCTGACACTTTGTGACCCCGTGGACTGCAGCCCGCCAGGCTCCTTGGTCCTTGGGACTCTTCAGGCAAGAATATTGGTGTCGGTTGCCATGGCCTCCTCCAGAGACAGGGGTAGATAGGGTGAATTACAAATTATATTTCAAATTACCACCCCTTCCCACTTCCAGTTCTCCTTTGAATCCTCAGTTGAATCGGATTGCCTCTCCGTTGACCAGGAGTCTGGCTGTGACAGTCCTCTGACCCTTGCCAATCTCTCCTTTTGACAAAGAGAGAGCAGGCTCCAGGCTTACAGCCCCGGGAAGGTCTCTAGCTAGAATTTAGAAGCACACCCCTTCTTATCTAAGGGATGGACGCTTAGTCCTGGTCCCTGGTCCCTCAGTTTCAGTGAGTTCAGACAAGCAGGGCTGGGATCTTCCATTTACAGTAGCGACTCAAAGTTTGCTTCTTAAATAACCTTGAGTAAAACATGAGTTGGTTAAAAGAGAAATGTTAATAGTAGCCTGGCTAGAAAGGTGAGGCTGAAAGGAGGTACAATTGTGAAGGATTATGCAAACCAATGACCTTCAGGAAACACAGGTGGGTTCTTTCCAGAACCTGGCCTGGTAGGAGGAAGCCTGGGTTCTTAGTGCTGGCCAATCTCCTGCCATCTCTAGTCTGTAACTGTGGAGGACTCCGCTCGATAATCTTTGAAGTTCTTTCCAGGTCTGAAACTCTGTGTTTCCATGACGGTAATTTCTAAACACAGTCTCTTCCCAGGAGACAGATCACGCCTGGAGATTCTCCAGTGGTCATAGCATCATCCTGTGTCCTGATGGGTGCTGAGAGCTTGTGGACAGCTCCCTGGCTTGAACCCTGACATCACTTCTGTGGGACCACCAGCTCCAGGTCTCCTTGGAAATTGCAGGGCAACTGTAAGGAATGTGGGTGCTGCAGGCTAAAACATCAACATCTTTCAAGAAGGAAAAACCAAACCAAAACAAACAAAACAAAACAAAAGACGAATGAAAGCGAATTAAGTAACCTCACAGTTAACACGGAGAAGGCAATGGCACCCCACTCCAGTACTCTTGCCTGGAAAATCCCATGGATGGAGGAGCCTGGTAGGCTGCAGTCCATGGGGTCATTAAGAATCGGACACAACTGAGCAACTTCACTTTCACTTTTCACTTTCATGCATTGGAGAAGGAAATGGCACCCCACTCCAGTGTTCTTGCCTGGAGAATCCCAGGGACGGGGGAGCCTGGTAGGCTGCCGTCTATGGGGTTGCACAGAGTCGGACACAACTGAAGTGACTTAGCAGCATAGTTAACAACGGAATTTCCCTCCACTTTCAATTTCTGGGGGGGATGGGTGTGTTTCTTTTCTTTTCCTGTCAGGGAACAGATGATGAATCTTATTTCCGATGTGGTTTTTGCCACTATATCTATGCTTCATTGGGCCAACATGAAGAATATCCCTCCAATTCCCCCTCATCTCCACCCCTCACCATTAGTGCCAACAGATATTGTCCCACAGGTCATTTGAGAGCAGTTTTGTGGTTCTCTAAGTTTGTGGTTCTTTAATATTAGTGTAAGAAGCACTTAGAGAGTGTACTGAAATTGCAGGTTTTGGGGCCCCAGCCTCAGCAATCTGTCAGAGCAGGTGTGGGTTAGTGCCCCAAAGCAAGAATCTTTAACAAGCTTCCCAGATGATTTTGACACTGATGGTCTGCAGACCACCCAGCCAGAAGTCTGGTGTTGAGGAAGGTAGCCCTGCATGTAGGAACCTCCTTAAGCATCATGGTGTGAACCAACACTTCCCTCCACCCCCCTCCTTTTTACTCGGCCCTTCCTTAAATGAATATCAAGGGCAACCGTGATGTGATCAATATCTCAACAACAGGGGAAGGATAATGTAATGGTATCAGGGCATAAGTTCAGGGAATTCAAAGTCTGCCTTCAAATCCTTACTTTCTAGCTTTGTGATCTTGGGCAAGTTGCTAACCCTCCAGTCTCAATTTCCTCCTCATTAAAATGGGGGGATCACAACAGGGTTAACTGAGTTAACCCGCAGAAAGTTCCTGGCATGAGGTAAGCATTCAGTGAAGGTTAGCTGTTATCATTATGGTAGGCGTTGGGAGAAAAGAAGAGGAAAAGGGACGGAAGGGCAGGATATGGGAGGTGCAAGATAGGAGTTGGCTCCCCAGGGCTGACCAGCACCAGGAGAAAGGTGCAGTTCCTTCTAGTGAGGGATGTGCACGTGTTACCTCTCATCCCGACCTGGGTGAGCTTCTGTGTCTCCCTGAGTGGCAGCGACCACCCAGTGTAATGTGAAGATGGAGTCGAAAGCGCAGAGTCCAGAGCTGGAGAGAGCACGAGCTGTCTCCACGATGCCACACGGGGCGCTTAGCTTGGCATTCACACCACAGAGAGGACTCCATGGCCAGTTTCTGGGCAATAGAGGGTGTTTAGTGACATCATGGAGCTCACAGCCAAGCACCCCATTAAGCCCAATCTCCCAGGACTGTGCCCTGGGCTGTTCTCAACATACCATCCCCTGGGCAGCCCCAGTGCTGTGGGGGCATTGGCTCATGCTTCCTAGAAATGGTTTTACAGGAGAGACTCAGCAAATAAGAGGCATTTGCCCCTGGAAAGCTGAATGGAGCACTTGCTCGGGGTATTGACACACACTCTCTGGTTTATTTTTCAGGTGCCTACCGAAACTTAGTGTACAAATAGCACAGGCATGAGATTTGTGAAACACGCTCCCTGCTATGCCCACCCCACCCGCCCCAAGCCCCTCTGCCCCTGGCCCTTATCATTTTCCGGTATGCCAAAGTACAGTACCTTTGGCAGAGAATGCAGACCTTTTTCCCCAAGGTGTGTCTGGAGTCTCAGAGCCTGGACTGAGCCTGTTTGAGTTCTTACAAGGTTTTGTTTGGGCTGTAAATCTGCTGACAAGGAAAGGTGGATACATTTAAAGGGTAAAATGAGGGGAATTTCATACACAGAGAATAGAATGTTCAAGGTTGCCAGCCCAACTGCTGACGCCTCTTGGGGTGTTGGTGATGGCAAGGAGGAAGAAGTTTGGCTCTCTTGACCTGCCTCCCCTCGCTTTCTTGGGATCTTTTCCTTCCTTTTCTCCAACCCTCAGTTTTAGGAAAGGATAAAGAGAAAGCACCCAAACACAAGAACAGAGCAAGCAGTTACTGTTTTGGTATCTGATTTTTATCCCATTTGGAATTTCTAAAGTCACCTTCCAGACTTGGCATCCAATTTTATGAGTATCTCGTAAATAATAAGGAAACGATTATTCTGGCTTCTAGTTGTTGTTTTGTGTAGTCATTAAGTTGTCTCTGACTCTTTGCGATCCTATGGACTGTTCCCACCAGGCTCCTCTGTCCATGGGATTTTTCTAGGCAAGAATTCTGGAGTGGGTGGCTATTTCCTTTTCCAAGGGATCTTCCCGACCCAGATATCGAACCTGCAGTGTCTCCTACATTGCAGGCAGATTCTTTACCACTGAGCCACGGGTGAAGCCCAATATGGGATGTTAATTTAAATACTAAGAATGACGACTTTTGCCGAAGGTACAAGTTCTTAAGGGCGGATAAACCAGAAAGTACCACCTTCGGAAGCCCTGAGCCACGCCCCTCTCTCTTCGCAGCTTTCCTATCTGGCCACCAGGATCCACTCTTTCCCTGCCTTGTAGCAACTCCAGCAGTCTTTTTTTCCTCCCACTGTCAGCCCAGTATGAATTCAATCAGGGGCCTCCCTCTGTGTCACCAAACAAACCCCAACTCCTGATGCGGGGGTGGTGGTGGGAGATGCAGAGTCCTGACCCCAGCCAATAATAACAATGTTATAACATGTTCTAGATTTGCCTCTTAGGCGCTCAGCTTGCTTTTCCCCACCTGCCTTTAATTTTTGCCCTTACCACAAGCCGATAGAGATATACATCAAAGACTTATCAGATGCATGCGCTCAACAGAACTGAAATGCTCAGTCCATCTAATTTCGAAAATTCTAAATCGCTACCTTCAATGAAGTTCAAAGAATATAATTGTTCGTATGTGCCTTAAAAAAAAACAAAAACCGAAAAACTCCTTTGGCTAACTGAATTGAGACATGCCACTAGGAGAATGTAGCAAGGTATGAAAAAAAATAAAGGAAAATACGAGTAAATTGAAAGTTAACAGAACATTTTCTAGCAGTAATTTCAGTTTGTACAAAGGCTCAGGGTTGGTCTGTATTGTGATGTCACTGAAATATCTCCGATTTAAACCTAAGTACTTTAATAGCTAGTTAGGGAAAGAAAAACTCTCTTTCCCAGGCAAGGGGCAATAGAAACCTTTCTGTTAGATTCCTTTGATTACAATAGTCCTTTGTTAACGGATTGTAACTTTGCCCCAGGAGTGGTGATAAGCTCCTAAAATCCAGAAGACTTGTCTTTCCCGTGAAGAGACTGGTTCACCTTGAAGATGGATTGAAAAGAAAATAAACGTCTAACGTTTAAACTTTATTCTTGTCTTCTCACTTCTCTTTGCCTGAGAACTCTGACAAAGTCAACATTAGTGTGGAAATAATGTAAAGCCTAAGCACACGGAAGGGAAATGATTATCCACATTTGTTGCTTGGAAACCCTTCTCAAATTAGCAAGTACCTTCTTTAGGTGTGTCCCTGCCACTTGAAGCAAAAGTTAGGCAGTTATTGGATTTGTTTGATAAGTGCGCTATTGAGAGAAAAAAAATACCCACTTTGGAAGGTCGAGATTATCTCTGCTGATTTTTCAATGATCATTTATTAAACAATAACCGGATGAGTAATTAGATGGAAGAGGGCAGTGAAGAGTCTTTGGGTCTCACCCAAGAGCTACCGCATCAGAGAGTGGACCAATTATTTTGTAACTGGTAAAAGGCCAATAATTATTTTGCAATTGTAAAAAGTCCAATAATAATTTTGGACTTCCCAGGTAGCACAGTGGTAAAGGATCTGCCTGCCAAAACAGGAGATGTAGGAGACTCAGGTTTGATCTCTGGGCTGGCAAGATCCCCTGGAAGAGGAAATGGCAACCCACTCCAGTCTTCTTGCCTGAAAAATTCCATGGACAGAGAAGCCTGGTAGACTGCAGTCCGTGGGATCACCAAGGGTTGGACACAACTGAGCGACTGAACACACACACAATAACAATATTAGTCATAGTAATATTATTATGATTTTGTAACACTAATTATTTTGTAATACTATTTCCAAGCTATGGCAATTTGAGGATTCAAAAATGAGAAGAAACCTGAAAGATGGTTCTGTGGTCTCCTACTTTATAGTCAAAGAAATAGAGGCTCAGGGTCACACACCTACTTGGTCAAGATTAGAATCCTGGGCTACTAATTCCTAGGCCACTGGATTTTCTGTTCGCTCCCAACACCCTTGTTTGATTAGCAGAGCCATTTGCTGGAGGAGCAAAGGAATAAGAGGCAGTGTAACCTGATACTGTGCATTTTATGCATTTTATTCTCCCTACTCTAGGTACCAATCTATGTACATCTTGTTCCAATCCATTAATTATGGTGGTCAGAGAGAAAAGAGGATAGGAGAAAGAAGAGAGAGAAGGATGAAAGTTTTGGCAAAAACATTAGCGAAGGATCCCAGAGCAATGGCCAAGTCAGATGGGATGGGTCCCGCTCCACCCTAAACAGGCTCAGCTCCCTCTTGCTCTTTTGTCCACACTAGCACTGCTTGCTAAGCGTTTCTTCCTCACTTCATCTCCATTTCCCTCTATGGTAGATGAGTGTTTTCATTCCTGTTATGCCTGAGAAAGTTCCAAAAATACACAGAGAAAGTCTGGTTATATGGTATTCACAATTGGCCCCAGAACAGAAAGTAGTACTTTGAGAAGGAGCTTGTGCGTAGTGTCTGTTTGTTCAGGATCCAGTATTATTGTGTAGGTCTGGAGTTTGAAATAAGCACTCACATATTTGTGTTTCTTTCCAGCCAGTCTTAAGCTTTGGAGCTTTTCTCATTGCCTAGGCCTGTCTTAATAATACTGCAACAGAAGTTCCTGAGCTTTTCATCAGACAAACAGGAGTTGAATTCTGGCTGGACCTGTATTTAACCATGGGCAAATTTCTTAATCACCATAAGCCCTGGTTTTCTCACCTAATATGGGAATAATAATATATGTACCTCTGGATAATGAGGAGTAAATAAGATAATGTTAATAAGGGGATTTCCACAGTGTGTGGCATACAGTCAAAGCCCAGGAAGTGGTGACTGGTATTGTCATCGCTATCAGTTGCAGACATGGGCCAGGGCTTGGCAGGTGTCTGTACCACATAAAACCTTCATCTAAATCAGAGGCTTTCATAGAGTAATCCAGAATATTCTCTCTATTTTGTTGAAAGTGTAGATATAAGTCTCAGATACAGTTTAATTTCCCTTGCATGTATGCGTGCTGTCACTTCAGTCATGTCAGATTCTTTGCGTCCCTGTGGACTGTAGTAGCCCACCAGGCTTCTCTGTCCATGGGCTTCTCCAGGCAGGAATACTGGAGTGGGATGCCATGCCCTCCTCCAGGGGATCTTCCCGACCCAGGGATTGAACCCTCATCTCCTGCAACTCCTGTACTGCAGGCAGATTCTTTACTGCCGAGCCACCAGGGAAGCCCTTGATTTCCCTTAGACCTGTATTATGAAGGATTTGGACAGAAACAGGGTCTAGGGGCATGCCGGAACTGTCCCTGCTGGAATGAACAGGCTTCAGGTTTAATCCATCATCTGGGAGGCAGGGTAGTAGGTATGAGAAGAGAGGGTGTCAGTCACTGGCTTTACACTGAGGTTCTGAGATCTGTTTGGGGCAAAGTCAGAACCTGGAGGGCTTTGTGGAACCTGGTAGCAATTCAAAAGGATGTCCCCATGCCCTGGGACAGGGTGTTCCAAGAGAGAAACTGCTTCTGTCTGGGGGATTTTTAAAAGCTTTGCTTCTGACAGCCATGCTTAGCAATTGTAAAGTTCATGAATCTTCTTACTGCTGATAATTCTCAACTCTAGTATGATGTATACAGGGAACATACCTTCCCAAGTGGTATCATCAGGGATTTCTGGGAATGTTTACTTCACCATGCCTATGATAGGACCTGGAATATATCTGTTTGGGGTTCAAGTCCTGGTGCCACCACTAACTAACTGTGGATGTTGGCAAAGTACTTGGTCTTGGGTTCCACTGAACCTGATTTATCAGGTTACTTGCTCATCTGTAGGCTAGCTGAAGAGGTGGGTTGAGAGAGCATAGTCAGATACTCTTGATAGGTGTTGATGGTATTGAGGTTGACACTGGGTAAGCAAGGGATCAAAGGCAGGAGAAGGACACAGCCGGGAGAATTGGTCAGAGTCTCCAATTTTGCAAGAAAGCCAGAGCTAGCCAGGTCTTCTAGTAGCTCTTCAAAAGAGTGACAGGTGGCATCCAGTACAGGCTGGACTATACATTTGGGCCTGTGAGTCATCAGGACATGGGACAAATTCCTTGACTCCACTGACCCTCAGTCTTCTTACGTGTAAAATGGGAATGATGGCTACTTCCCTGCTTGTCCTTCAGTGTGTGTGTGTGTGTGTGACCTTTATACAAGGTCATGGTATAAACACACTTTCTAAAGCTGATAGGCAACTGAGACATGTCCATCATTTTTCTTAGCAAAGGAGATGGCTACTTCTACTCTCCTTTGAATGCTCCCCTTTTTACTTTCTTTATCTCTACTTGCTTGAGGAAGGGGCATTGTACACCTCAGTGCAAAGTAAGAAAACTGGTTGAAATGGTCTAATATTTAGAGGACTTATCAGCATGCAAAGAAAAATGGTTATTATTTTAACTATAATAGACAAAGGTTAATAAATGATTGAATTTTGATATTTATGATCCAAAGAGGGCTTTATTCTCTCCTAATAACTTTAATACAAAAGACTTGAAAAAATTACCTGATTTTATAGGTTTACAGAACAGTTTGGGGGGTTAGGGAGTGGAGTGATGATGGAGAGTTGAAAGCTTGAAAAATCAGCTAGAGAAATTCAAGTCTGGAAAATGCCTAGAGAACCCGTTCAGTTCTGCAAAAGAAATTTCCATATCAGAACAGCTCACTTGACCACATGTATTATAGCTCTACCTAGCCCTGGTTTTAACTTTTATTAGGTTATTCCATCTGGCTCCTGATCGCCATCAGAAAGTATTATATGTGAGGAATCTCTGCAGCCTGAGGTCTTAGTTCACAGAGAATTTTGATACTTCCACTTATCTTTATTGGGCAGCTTGTAAAGAGATTGAAGTTCTTTACTCAAACACTGCCTCTAAATCCATATGGAGAGATGATGGGTAAGTGATTAAGTTGTTAAAATGGAGAAAATGCAGGCTCCATTAATGGTCAGAGGGATGACACCAGGTGGTACACTGAGCTGTTTGGCTGCTTGTCTGGGCTGCTTAATGAGGGTGTGATGTGTGTGTGCTGTGCGTGCGCACGCGTCTCTGTGCCGTGTTCACCTTGGGTGAAATTGTGATGGAGGTTCAGACAGTTCTCGCGATCCTCCCTCTTCTTTTGTTTGTGTTTGTTCTTACTGCTTCTCCCTGCTGGCCCAACAGCTTATTATTCTCTCCTTCTCTGCTTTAGCCTTTCTTTGCAAAGTCTGCAGTAGGGGCTCCGCTCTCCTACATCCCAAGGGTAATTGATCATTAACAGCTTAGAGTGGTATTAAAGGGGATGTGGGAGGCATTTGCTTTTTCAAGTTTGTGCTTCAAAGAAACTCTTGGGCTAAAAAGGGTGGAAGTGTTGACCAGGATATGAGGCACAGGGGTCTAGTGCTTAGAAAAGTCACTTCACCCGAGGACCGGATGATGTTCTGCCTGGGGGAGAGTTTGAGAAGGGACACTAAAAGCTGTTTTAAAAAGGAGTAGCAGGACCAGGGTGTCAGGGGGTGGGGGAGATTTGGGTCCTGGTTCACTGCAGGACTGGGGGCAGTGGCAGGCTCTCTAAGGAGAGCGATTTAATCTCTGTTATTGGGGTAGGAGGCCCTCGATTGGAGAAAGTGAGCTCCGGAGCTCTGGCAGGGCTGGCCGGCATTCTTGTGGTGACTGGGCAGCAGGGAGGTGACATGCTAAGGCCCCTCCAACTCTAAGCACTATCATTCTGCCATCACCTTTGACTGGTTCTGAGGGGAGTTCAGCCCCTGGTCTGCATCAACCTATGTTTTCACTGGAAAATGCAGTTTTCACTCTGCTCTTTTGTATTGGGAAAGCAACATTAGGCTTTTAAGAGAGTTCAGCCCACTTCCCCCTTTCCTGCCAAATGTCAGTCTTTGCTTCTTCCACCGTGCTTAGGTCTATGTTTTTCAAGGGGCACTCGGGTGGCTCCAGTCTGCTAATTTAGACATTCACAATTTCCTGGAGACTGAATACATTCCTGCCTTGCCATTCTCAAAGCAAGGTCACTCAGATAACATGAGATACAGTGGAAAATGGCGTCGTTCTCATTTGCAGTAAACATCTCTGATTAGTATTCATTTGAGATATTAACAGTGCCGAGAGTAAACACCAGGGTTTTATCCCCTCATCTAAACGGGCATTTAACTCAAGGTATGTCCCTTCTGTTTTGTCGTGATTCATAAATCACCCGCCTGTAAAAATCAAAGGCTGAGAAGATTTGGTTACCTGTGGCCATGAAGGACTTTCTATCAGTGACGTTTGCCTTCCTGCCCTGGGTTCTCTTAAGTACTGGAGCCTTTCTCCCGCCACCTTTGACCTGGACTTCCTGTCCTAGCATAAACATCTCTGTTTTATTCTGACAGATGTCTGTAGAAGCGTAGTGAAACGTTTCGAGACGAGGGTTTGTTTGTGTTTATTTGGTTCCTTTGCAAAGTGGTCTGGCTGGATGTAATCAGCGTGGTCCTTCTGCTTTGTACAGTGGGCTTCAGTAATGATGTGCAGATGCCAAATGTGACCTGTTTGGACACAAGGTAGTTCACCTCTAGTCTTATTTGCACCTCATGACTTCATGTCACTGGGGGCTTTGTCTCCAATAAGCCAGCCCAGAAAGAGAAGCAGCCGCCATAAATGTGAACACACACTATAAAAAAGGCTAGAGTGCTCACTTCGCTATAGGTTCTGAGGAGGAACATTTGAAAACTGAGCTAAACCACTGTGGCCTTTCTTTCCTTTGCTTTTTTTTCTTTTTGTTTCTTTTCTTCAGTGACAGTTATGAGTCTGTCCCTCAGTCACACCATTTGGCGTTGGAAGGTTACAAGGCTGGGTCATTTAAGAAGTCCGTTTCAAAGGGTCTTGAGGTTGAGACTTTGGACTGAAGCTCAGCCTGTAAATACCTTGTTAAAATTCCTGGGACAGAGTCTGGTGAGTGGGAGGTCGATACGTTCCTCCCTTGGTGACTTCCTGCATTAACTGCCATTCCTCCAACAAGAGTCTTCTTTTGTCTTCAGATGTTCCACACTGGAAATGAATCCTGATGGCATCAATCATATTATTCAATTTTTAAAAATTGTGGCAAAATATGTTGCTGTTTGGTTGCTTCAGCTGTGTCAGACTCTGCGACCCCATGGCTCCTCTGTCCATGGGATTCTCCAGGCAAGAACACTTGAGACGGTTGCCATTTCCTTCCCCAGGGGATCTTCCCAACTCAGGGATTGAACCCATGTCTCCTGCACTGCAGGCAGATTCTTTACCACTGAGCTACCAGGGAAGTATACAAAATATACACAATATAAAATTTACCATTTTAACCATTTTTAAGTAAATAGTTCTGTGACATTACGTGCTCTCATTTTCTGCAACTCTCAACACCCTCCATCTTTAGAACTTCTTTGCTGTCCCGGACAGAAACCCTGTGCCCATTAAACATAAATTCCCCACCCCTCCTCTCTGCAGCCCTTAGTAAGCATTATCTACTTTCTGTGAATTTGACTCTTCTAGGGACCCTACAGACAGAAACCATGAACTTGACCATGATTCTTCTAGGAGACCATGGACACTTGTCTTTCCTCCATGTAATCACCACTTCTCTCCCTAGAGATGTCCTCTGCCAGTGGTGTGATGCTTCCTTCTGTTTGCTGTCTCTGTATTTACATGCCTACACACCTCCACATATACGTTCCTTCAAAAATATCGGTGGGTACACAGTGTTCTAAGTCTTCTGCAACTTACTCTCTTCATGTAACAACACTTCTTATCAATTATTAGGGTTTAATTCTTTGTTTGACTGGCTTCATCCTATTTTGAAATATGGTGATGGTTTAGTCACTAAGTCGTGTCTGATTCTTGTGACCCCATGGACGGTAGCCTGTCAGGTTCCTCTGTCTTTGGGATTCTCCAGGCAAGAATATTGGAGTGGGTTGGCATTTCCTTCTCTAGGGGGCCTTCCCGACCCAGGAATTGAACCCAGGTCTCCTGCACTGTGGACAGATTCTTTTACCGACTGAGCTATGAGGGAAGCCCTTTTATGGATCTATCATACTTTATTTATTGCTCCCCAACCAATGGACATTTGTTTTCAGTTTTCCTTGTCATTCCTGATGAATAGCTGTACATAACTTTTAACATCCTCCTTTCGTGCATGCGAGCAAATATTTTTTTAAAGCCTGATTCCTGGAAGTAGAATTGCTTAGTTCAAAGGCATGTGCACTTACAATGTTTACAGGTGCCACCAAATTGTTTTTGCAAAAAGCATCGCTAAGTTACACACTCCCTGAGTGATTGATGATGTTGCTTTTCCTGGAATCCCCTCCAGCATTTGATATTATTAGTCTTTTAAACTTCTTTCCAATCTTAAAATTTGTTATTCACATTGATCTATTAAGGTAACAGAAGAACTCAAAGAAGGAGTAGGAAAGAGCAGATCAGAGTAGAAAAAGGGAAGGGAAGATGAGAGGATTTATCCTGGGGTGCTAGTACTCCTTTTAAGACTGTGCAGGGCTGGATTAAGGCCATCAAGAACAGATGTTCCGAAAGACAGTGGACAGGGCCTCTGACGCTAAGTCCATAGTCCATGTGCCCTCTTGTTGTGTGGCTGGGGCTAAGGGGTGACCCAGGACTGTCTGCCTCCCATGAGTTGGCCACAGTTGCCTCTGTTCAAGGCAGAGGCCAACACCTGTGTGGTCTCAGAAGCAGCAAAGCTGTAGGTGGTCCTGAGATTTATCTTGAATCTGCTTCACCCATGGGGCTCCCTCTGCTGGAGCACTCTTCACCCAACTCGTCTGCCCAACTTGCTTGTCTTTAAGTCAGTTCGAATGTCGCTTCCTCGGAAAGACCTTCCTAAGCTCACATCGGTCCAGTCCTTTCCCTTCAAAAACACTTGTAACGGTTATAGTTAAATGTTCGTGTGGTGATTGCCTCTGACTGTTGATAAAGTCTGTCTCTTCCTTTAAAGCCTAACCTCAGGGAAGATCAGAAATGGGTACATTGTAGGCACCCAATAAAGACTGGTGGACGGATCAAGGAAAGCAAGGCACCTACAGGGTAGAGCAATTTACTTTTCATTCACAAATGAAAACACGGAGGTCAGAAGAGGGTCTAAGGCTTACACACACAGACCATCCTTGTGGACCCAGCCGGTTTCCAGCACTCTGATTAGTGCTCAAAACAGTGTCTAGTGCTTGCTTGAATCATTTCACATCAAAGCCACCCTATGAGGTAGTTGTTATCTTCACCCCATTTTACAGATGGGAACATCAAGACACAGAGTTCTTCCTGGGAGCTAAGTGAGGCTGATGGTTCATGTCATAGCTGAGCTTGGCCCTGACAACTTTTTAAAAGTTGGGAGAGAAGGCTGGTTACTCTTCCGCTCCCCCCTCTGGGAAGGAGTCCCTGAAATTGCTAGTCTTGGTTTACTTCTTTAAGGATGCTAGGGGATTGCCTCTCAGCTTTTGAGTAAATCAAATAAGCCAAGGTATTAATGGCCCAATTATCCTACAAGAGAGGGTCCTATGCATTTTAAAAGAGGATACCTGGGGTTAACAGCTTGATCACAAGGGATAGCTCTTGTCTAGTGGAGACTGCAGGCTGGGGAAGGATCTGCAGTGTTTCTCACCCTTCCTAACAGCACATCAGAGAGGGCTCAGTCCCAGCTCTCCTGGGTGGAAAAGTCTAGTCTTGAGTGTGACTCTATTTGTAACACTTCCCGCCGAAGCTAAAAATGCTCTTACAAGGGAAATTCGATTGCCTCATGAGGATGGATGAAAGGCCTTAGGACTTTTCTTTTCTCTCTCCTGAGCTCCAGAAGGCACTTAGGAATCATGTTCCCAGTCTCAAAATAGAAACCAAAACCTACTTTAATTTATCTAAATTACTTATTTATACCTCAAATTTTCCACGAAGGGAGTCAACCAGAACTATTCTTGAGAGCTTTGAGGCAGCATGGGAGAATGCAAAGGGAAAGGACTCTGAGATCAGGCTGACTGGAGTTTAAGCCTCAGTTTTTTCTACTTATTATTGTGTGTTAAGTTTCCTGTTCTGAAGTGTTCCATTCTGGGAAAGGTATTGATGATGTCTGCCCTTGTGATGATGGGAAAGTTTGTCAGGCACCTAACAGAGAGCAGATCTTGGGCAAACATCGATTGATTGCTATAACTTTCACATTTAAATGAATTTACAAAGTCAAGTTTTGGGGCCAATAAAATCCCCTAAAAAGTGTTAGTTGCTCAGTCATGTCTGACTCTTTGTGACCCCATAGACTGTGGCTTGTCACACTCCTCTGTCCATGGAATTCTCCAGGCAAGAATACTGGAGTGGGTAGCTAATCCCTTCTCTAGGAGATCTTCCCGACTCAGGGACTGAACCTGGGTCTCTTGCATTGCAGGTGGATTCTTTACTGTCTGAACCACCAGGGAAGCCCTAAATCCTGCCCTTATTAAATTTATTCAGTTTTTAGGACTTTCAGAAGCATTGATAGGGGTATGATATGTGTGCTTTACTTCTACTTCCTCTTAATTCAGTGTGTATTACAATGTTATGAAAAAATGTGTGACTCATCTAATAGTCACATTAGTCCTGGGGGATGATTCTTAAAATTAGTATGTATCTTTCAATTATTTATATATCTTAAAATTCTTACCTGAAATTTCTCTCTTTAGCTACCCATAAAACCATAAAGAATTTATTGAGAGTCATTTCCCTGGGACCCTAATCAGGATACATCTCTGAAGCCATGACAATCGCCTTTTAAACTTTTAATGATGTAGAATGATTTTTATTTCTAACATTACAATTTTCAAATAATGTATGTGCAATGAATGTAAATAGCGACACTAAGTAAGTATCACATAGTTGGAAAAATCTCCGTGGCTGATCATACTTGGGCCAAAGTAGATTGCAGATTGGATATAATGGGAACAGGGAATATGGTTCAATTAGAAAGTTCTGCCTGTGCATGGACCGGTTTAACATCTATCTTATCTTGCCTATCTTATTTATTCTTTGTGTCCTTAGAATCTAACACACAGTAGGTTCTGAATAAATGTTTATTGTGTGAACACATGAATAGTTAGGAATTATTTCCATATCTGTCAGTTATATTGACCTGTGCAGTTACCATAAATCTTAGGGCCTTTGCTAAATTTTCCATTCATTCTGCAAACTTACTGGTGCCCACTCTCTGCCAAGCACTGAGCAGAACGAGGCATAATGCTTCCCTGCTCTCTCGGTGCTTACGTCCTTAGGAGGGCAAGATATCACCTTGATAAAAATCAAATCACAATTGTTGAGACTGGTGCAGTCCAATAAGGGAGAAAACCAGAGAGGCTGGAGGGTAGAGGTAAGTGTCATGTGAAGGGTTTGGCGAGGTAAGCGGAGAACAGGCTAAGCTGGGCCATTGTTATGGACTAAACTGTGTTCCCTCAGATTTATATTGGAAGCCCTAACCCCCAGTGTGACAGTACTAGGAGATAGGGCTTTTAGGGAGATAACTAAGATTAAATGAGCCTAAAGAGGTAGGGCCCTAATCCAATAGTCCTGGTGCCCTTATGAGAAGAGAGAGGCACCAGGGATGTGCTTTCACAGAGGAAAGGCCATGTGAGGACGCATGGAGAAGTCAGCTATCTGCAAGCCACGGTGAAACTGACCTTGTTGGCACCTTAATCTTAGACATCCAGCCTCCAGAATGGTGGGAAACAAAGTTCTTTTGTTTACACCACACAGTCGGTAGTATTTTCTTATGGCATCCCAAGCAGACTAATATAGCCATAGAGACCATATTAGGGAATCTGGTTGTTACTCCAAGAGTAATGAAAAGCAGTGGAAGATTTTAAAACAGGGGTCAGCTTTGTATTTTGGAATGATTACCCTGATTGCAATGAGGAAACAGAATGGGGAGAAGTACAGGCAGATGTGCATTTCTTGGGGAAAAATATCCCTGCAATCATGGTTTAGAATATAATTCTCTTTCCATAATCCTGTTCAGAGTTGTTCTCAAACAACATTCCATCCAGAGAAGATTCTGCAAAGAGTGATCATAAAGTCGCACAGTTAGGTCACCAAAAGTGGCTTGTTACAGTTTCTGCAAACCTCTTCTTTGACTCTCTGAAGCCAGCTGACCAGAAAGTGTGCTGCAGGAAGACAGGGGCCATTGATGAGGACCTGATTCATCTGTTGTGCTCTTGTTAGGTATGGCTTCTTTCTCTCTGCTGCTAAGGTTCTTTTTGATTGAATGCACAGGCCAGTGAGAGAAGGGGAGGAAAGTCGAACTTCAACCTAGAATGCTGTGAGTTATCTTTCCCATCCAGCCCTCTTACCCTCTTCCAAATTATCTCAGTATTTGTTTCAACCCTGAAACAATGAAGAACAACTCTGATGGGGAAAAAGAAAACAGAAAATTTGGGAAACTATTGTAATCACCAGTCAAAATAAGCAGAAAATTAACAAAAATATTTAGTGTTAGTTGCTCAGTTGTATCTTACCCTTTGAGACCCATGTAACCCATCATGCTCCTTTGTCTGTGAAATTCTCCAGGCAAGAATATTGAAGTGGGTAACCATTCCCTTCTCCAGGGGATCTTCCTGACTCAGGGATCGAACTCAAGTCTCCTGTGTTACAGGTAGATTCTTTACTGTCCTAGCCACCAGGGAAGACCAACATTTAAGTGGTAGCTTAAAAACAGCAACCATTTATTTTTCTAGCTCACAATTCTGTATGATGGCAATTTGAGTCGGGTTCAGTGGGGTGGCTTGGCTGTTCAAAGCATGGGTGTTGGCTGGCCTTGTCTGGGGATCAAGTCATGTGCCTGCTGTCAGCAGCTGATTAGCTTAGGGGCCGGCTGACCATCAGTGGTGTCCTATCCTACTTCCTGTGGTCTCTCATCTTTCAGCAGAGCAGCCTGGGCAAGAGGGTGAGCCCCTGTGGACATGTGCTTCTCAAGCTTCTGCTTGGGGCATACTGGCTAACATTGACTTGGCCAAAGGAAACCCCAATGCCAGTCAGATCCAAGGGGTAGAGAAACAGACTCTACCTCTTGATGGGAATTGCTGCAAGGATGCACTCTGTAGGGACATGGCAACAGGGAGGGAAAGAATTAGTGGCCAGTTTTATAATCAACCACCCTTCCAACGTCAGTCATGTGCTGTACGATGCTCTCAACTTTGCAGGGTTCGCCTACCATCCTTGTTAATTGTCTTTAACTCGGCGTAAACAAAATGCCTGGTTTAGCCTCCTCCTTTGCAATCTTATCCTTGAAATCACAATATGTTGGTTATTGTTATGGGTTGAATTGTGTCTCTCCAAAATTCATATATTAAAGTCCTAACCCCCAGCCCCTTAGAAGATGGGCTTATTTAGAAATAATGCCACTGTGGATGTCATTAGCTAAGATGAGGTGATACTGGGGTAGAGTTGGCCCCTAATCCAGTATGACTTTTGCCCTTATAAGAAGGTGGCCATGTGAAGATGGGGAGACTAGGAGAGCACCATGAGATGTCAAGGGCAGCTGCAAACCAAGGGATGCTAAAGATTGCCAGCAAACACCAGGAGGTAGGAAGAAGCAAAGGCTTCCCATTGGCCTATGGGGGATCACGGCCCTACTGTTGCCATTTTGAATTCTAGCATCCAGAAGTGTGAGTCAATACATTTTGTTATTTTAAGCCAGCTAATCTGTGGTATTTTGCTATGGTAACCTGAGGAAACTAACACAGTTATTTATTTTTTAAAAATAAGAAAATAGCTTAAATCATACGAAGTTTCAACCTTTGTATTTTTCAGATACAAAATGGTTGAGTAACAGCAATTTCACATTAAATAAATACCTGACTATTGAAAAAACTTGTGGGCTACTTAAAATTATGTGTATGCAATCTTTGGTACGTTGCTACACTATGGAAGATGTCAATTTAAAGTTGTCTATTTAAAAAAAAGGCATTTCAACTTCAGTAGAAAGGTCAGGCTCAGCTAATGCTTCTCCCCCACAATATCATCTTTCTTGCTTCTACATCCATGCAGAGGCATTAGAATAAAAAGCTGTATAATTAATTTGCAAATTTTCTAAAAAATTTTTTAGTACTGAACTTGATTTAAAAAAAAAAATCATTAAGTAGTCCCTGACCTTGGGATCATAAAAAATCAAGGAGTGGATTTTCTAGGCCAGACAAAATGTGACTTTCGGCTTCTAAATAAGATATGTGGATCGCATCAAATTTCCTTCATCGAGACAGTCCAGATTAGCTTGTAACTATTTCAGTAGAATTGAATTTCAGTTACTTTTGCATGGAAATCAAATAATAAAAAAGTCATGAAATCTAAAATTTCTGAATCTTACGAATACCAGCTAATTAAGAGACTTTATCTGTCATGATTATTTTGAGCAACTGATTATTTCCATCAATCAACCAAGCAACCCTGATAAGCCAATCATTTTTTAATCGATGCTGAGCCACTGAAAAGTTACCATAGATACCAAATTCTACAGCCATCACAACACAAAGTCAGGTTAGAATTGGAAGTGACAGGTGTATTCATCACATAGTTAACCAGCCTTTGAAGGGAAAAAGAGAGTTTGTCAGAGTCCTTAGGCTGGGTATAAAAGATTGCAGAGAACACTCAAACAATTCCCAAAGAGCACTTCAAAAGCAGGAGAAAGGGTCCGTTTTTCATTAGAAATGCAGGAAGATGTTTGCTTGAAATTCAAGCTCTAAGTAACAAGTTCCTTGAAGTTTTGCTTGCCTGTCATTTACCAGGGGTCACCAGTAAGTTATCTTTAGAGCAGAGTTTCCGTTTTTTCTTTTTTCTGCATCAGAAGTAATAAGGATGGTTGAGAGCATGGGGCAATGATTACTGTAAAAAGCAGTCCTGATTGCACTGTTTATACATGTGGAAATGTGAATATATATGTGTTTACATATATGTATATATATATTTACCTGTGGTCAATGCTGTCAGAATAAAAGCATAGAAACAAAAAATATATTTTGAGATCCATTGGACATAAGCCAGTGTCTGTTACAAGTAAGAATATTGCATGCTCAGAGCTTCAGAGAATAAATGGGGAGAAAAAAGGGGTTTGGAGTGAAATAAATGAATGGCAAACCCAGGTCCATGTCCAGTGAGCTGTCCTCCTCATACATACCAGCACTTGGACTGTGTGGAGACACAGTGTGGACCTCAGGCCCTGGAATGAGCCCTGGCAAGGAGTCAGGAGAGTGCAGCTCTACCCGGCTCTGTCATTTACTCTGTATGAACATGAAGCTCCCCAGGACTCTACGACCCAGGACAGGAGCTTGGTCTGCCTCAGTTGGTATAAGTTTCAACAGGTGCTAGCATTCTTTGAGTGCTGAGGGTTATTTGTGTCTACAACCAGCAGTGGCTTCTGGGGACTTGTTCATCCTGCCCAATTATCAGCTCTCATCTGTCCCCTAATGTGTGTCATGGGGAGCCCTGAGCACCATTTTGCTTTCATACTCCTAAAATGCTGTGTTTGGGAACTGTATAAGCATACCAGTTCAAAGAGTTTGATAAGTAGAGGAAAGGGGATTTGAGGAAGTTTCTGAGGCTCGGAACCAAGGGTGGGAACTCGGGTATGTGTGTCATCATGTAGGAAGGACTCTGCTCATCCGGAAGGAGGGTGGCTTCCCTGGGCACCAGAGTCTTGCACCACTGATCCAAGCTTTTTGTATCTCTCTCCTTTATAGTTCTGAAGGGGGAGCGTCATCATAACAACCAAAAGGTCAGTGGAGAAGCTCTGAATCCATATCAGACGATATACAATTTACTAGACAGTAATATGATTTATTTTTAGTTATATTATCTATTTAATGTCAATCTGCACCCATATTTATATCTGTTAATGAAAAATAAAAACCCAGTGTTGGTTCAGTATTAGGCACCTCTAACTTTCCCTTTTCCCATCTCAGTTCACAGTTGTGATTATAATTGACCCATGGTGGCTTCTTTCTTATTTGCTTATATGAATGAGGTTCCTTTTATTCTAACACCTTGATTCTTTGCCTCCCTCAGTATAGTCAAGGATTTTAATGCTGTGTGAAATGTGTTAAAGCCTTGCATTCTTATATTTCTAATGACAACAACAGCAACATAAATGGAACTTTGTTATAGATTCCATTCTGTTTCCTGTACTTTTTTTCACCAAACATTATACTTTTTAGAACTATTCCTATTGCTCTCTGTCCTCATCACTTTGATATTCATTCAGCAAAATATTTACTGAGAACGTATTATGTGTCAGGACCTATGAGCCAGAAGCTGCAGTGATGAAGTCTGCAGACAAGACCTTTGCTCTCTGGCTAGCTTTGCTCCTTTGCTACATTGTACTGAGTGGCAATAGACAATAAACAAGTAAAGACATAAACAAACAATATAATTTGGGACAGTGATCAGCACTTTAAAAAGAATAAAATAAGCAGAAGTGATGGTGTCTGGAGGTCAATGGTACATAACGGGTTGGCCAAAGTCATTCTAAGGGGTCAGATTTGAGTTGTGACCTGGAGGGAGATCACTACAGGCAGAGGGGAGTGCAGTGATGCTACCAAAAATTACTTGTTCTGAAATAGAACTATGTATTCCATTGAGTGACTGCTGAAAGCTTCAGGCAGGACTGAGTAAAGACTCCTGGGTGTGCTTTGAGCTTCTTCAGTTCTCTTTCTCCTTCCTGTGCCTTGTTCTCCTCTCTGATCAGGAGGATGAGTGGACAGAGGCCACCTGCTGTGGGACAGAGTCAGTGGGTTCCCGTGTGCTTTTCCTTGATAATAGTGAACTCTTCCTCCATCCCCTCCCCATCCATTCCTTCCACCCTCCTTCCCTCGCTCCCAGCAAATATTTGTGGCATACCTACAACATACTAAGCCCTGGAGGGTACAGTGGTAGTCAGTCAGTTCAGTTGCTCAGTCGTGTCAGACTGTTTGCGACCCCGTGAACTGCAGCATTCCAGGCCTCCCTGTCCATCATCAACTGCCGTAAGCAGGGTCTTTATGCTAACAGAGCTTATACTCTAAGCATTTTCCCTTTTGAGTTGCATCTTAGGATGTCCTTCCTTCCTCCCTATCCAAAAAGTTTAAATCTAATGGGAGAAATGGTTGACTTCCTTCTTCTCTCTGCTTCCCATCAGGGAAACTTCCCACCACTGCCTTCTCTTCTTATGGTCACTTCTCATGGTTTGCAATCTGTCAGAGGTGATTAGGAAGGATTTTATTTAGTTTTTTTTTTTTTTTTTTATTAGAGCAGTCAGAAGTAAATCAATTAATAAAATTACATTTGCTAAAAAACAAAATTGAAAATCCAGCTGTGTTTCACAACATTAAGATGTGCTAATCGTGATGCCAATAAACAAAAGTGTTTGTTGGAAGAAATATGTGTTTTGTTGGCATAGAGGACAGGAACCAGATGTGTGCAAACCATACCTTCTCTGAGAATGGGCTGGGTCCAAATGTTCGTTTGTAAAGAAGTTGTTTAGAAGGCTGTGTACTTTCCCGTGGATGCAGGGTTACTACAGAATTAGGCCTCTAAGCCTAACTGCAAAACGTTGGTTAACCTGTAACATACTTGATGCATGCATGCGTGTGCATGTTCAGCTGCTCTGTCGTGTCTCTCTTTGCAACCCTGTGCAAGGTAGCCCGCCAGGATCCTCTGTCCCTGGGATTTTCTAAGTAAGAATACTGAAGTGTGTTGGTGTTTCCTTCTCTAGGGATCTTCCTGACCCAGGGATCAATCTCTTGCATCCATTCTGCCTCTTCCCACTGTGCCACCTGGGAAGCCCTATATACTTGATAAGTTGTCCAAATTGTCTAGCTGCACTCTAAAACTAACCGGCTCTTAACAATGTCAAAGGCATTCTCCCACCCCTGTTCCCCCAGCCATTGTTCTGCTTCAGTCTCTTGTCTCTCACTGAATCACCCTGATAACTTCCTCCCTGGTCTGCTTCTCTTGTCCATGTTCGTCATCCATATTGCAAGGATGAGATTTCTGAAATGCAAATTTGCTTGCAGCCCTCCCCTGTAACCCAGCAGTGGTTCCACTGCTTGCAGAATAGAGACCAGACTCCTAAGCAGAGGGTGAAGGCTCACGTGGCCTCTCTTTCTCTTACTTTTGAGCTCATCTTTCAATGCTTCCTGTCGGGATCTCCCCAGGTGCACCTCTCTGTATCAGGCCTTTGCTCATTGACTCCTCTGCTTGGATGTCTTCCCTCTCCTTGTCTACTTGGAAAGTTCCTCCTCCTTTTCCCCAGTTTAGATCAGGAGTTCTCTCATCCCTGATCATTCTCTTCCCAGCCCTGGGGTTCATCTATTCCTTTTCTATAACATAATATCACACAGCTTTGTAATTATTTGTTTACACATTTTTCCCTTTGGATGCTGAGCTCCTTGAGGTCAGGAACGATTTCTTGTTCATTTGCCTCTAGGACTTGGAGCAGCAAAGGTAGTCAATAAGTATTTACATAGATGAATGTTTATAGCCAAGAGTCTGGGAGAGGAAGTAAGGGCTATAGAAACAGGGCTTCTCACACTTATCTTGGGGGTAAAGATCTGAAGTTGGTTCTGGGTCAAAGAAGATGGTGATGACTTAGGGTGGGCTGGACTCTGAGTGGTCAGTCATATATGTGTGTCTCTTAGCTCTTGTAAGGTTGAACCATAGGGTTTCTGTAGGGTTGTTAAGGGAAATAAATCTGGAGAGTCAAGTTAAGATCTGGAATGCCAAATGAAGGCATTTCTATTGCTTTCTCTGAAATAGTGGATGCCTAGTGTTATTTGAACTTGTAAATGACATAATCCAAAGGTGCTTTGGAGTACTCATTGGCAGGTTGTGGCTGGGCTGATTTGGGAGAGGGTGTAGCTGGTGAGACCAATGTGAAGTTGGCTGGGATAAATGGGATATGAGCAGATAGGAATCAGCAGAAATGTCAGCAGGAATGGAAGATGAGATCTGATGAAACTTGTCCTGATTATGAGGCTATATTTAATATTGACTCTGTAAGATGTACTTTGAACTATTTTGCTAGTGACCCATGTCTTTGGCTTCTTTAGAGCTCCTCTGGAGTGAGTCTGTGACTGCTGGCTCTCCAAGGCCAAAAAGAGTCAAGAGTGCGGAGGATGGAGCTGAAGTCTGCACCAGAGAATACCAAGATCCATCTGAGGAGGGTGACCATTCCTTCTGATTTGAAGTGGAGAATTGTGTTTCCTTTTGTAGGTGATAACAATTTCAGGATTAGTGATTCTTCTCTCAAATTCAGTTCTCATTGGTCTTGAAGACAATAGCTACAGTCAGGCTTGACTTATAGGCATCGATTTTTCACATGTGTATGGTGCATCCCATGTAAGATTCTGATGTCATATCCCCCCTAATTGGGTGGTTCTTGGGGTTCTACCTCTCAACCTGATGGCTCCAGAATCTTGATGATATGTTGACATCAAATATACACCCAAAGATAGAGTAGGGGCAACTTGATGTTGGGGACTCTGAGAGGTCTCCATTACCTGTTAAATACATTCAGGACCCAGTTTCTGATGGATATATTCACCTCAGTAATTGACAAAGAGGCAAAAATGTTTAGGAGAAGTAACATGATGACTTACATTTCCACTGAGGTGTGCAAATGAGTATTGGGCCCCTCTCCTGCCCTGGGCTCTCATCCTCTCTGCCCACTTTGCATTTCTGCATCATCAAATTCATGCAGGTGTGTCGTAATAGGACTGTGCCCAGCTATACTGTGTATTCCTCTCCTGGTTCTCTGATAATGTGGGACACTGAAGGAGCTTACCCAGCCCTCAGACTCATGTTATCTGGAAGTGCAGCAGGTTATTGTCTGCTGTGGTCTGATTGCTTGTATCCCTTCTGAAATTCATGTATTGAAATGCTACCCCTCCAGGTGATGGTATTAGAGGGTTGGGCCTTTGGAGGGTGATGAGGTCATAAGGTGGGATCCTCATGAATGGGATTAATCACACAGACGGGGTGAGCTGGACCTCAAGTCATTAGGAAGTGGACCTAGGGCCAATGATTGGGCTACTTTTAGTTATTGGTGGAGAGATTAACATCAGCCTTGGTAGAAGATAGGGCTAGTAATCTTTGGTGGTGGAGATAAGACAGGTATAAAACTCTTTTATGGTCAAGTAGGTGAAGATTCCGCAAGTAAGCACTCCCAGGTCTCAAGCAACCAAGACCTCCTCATCTACTGCCCAAGAGCCATGCCTCCAGTGCCGGATTTCTTCTCCTCACTCATAGGCCATTACTTTGGAATACAGGGAGTCTAGAAGCCACTCTGCTCATTGGCTCAGGTTGAAGACCTTCAGTAATGACACTGAGTGTGGCGAGGGCAGGTGGAAATATTGATTCCCTTCGTCCTCCTGTTCCTTTACTAACTCCTTAAGGAATATCCCAAGAGTTTATGGGTTGTTACTGTTTTCTTCCTTTCTAATTATGTCCTTGATTGGGATACAGATTAACTAGATCATTTATGAGATGTCTTTGACTTAGTTTTCAGAGACTGAGTGGGCCCACCAGGGTTAACTCTTCTGACTCTACCAGCTAAGGACTTCCTATTTTACCTATTTATTGCATTGTACAATCTTCATTGAGTATGATATTCTCCAGAGGCAAATCTCTCTCCCTTGGCTCACCCACAGATGGGGAAGCACTCAACAGGGCCCAACCCAAGAGTCTCTTCTGGTCCCTAGACACACCTGGGTCTTGAATCCTGAAAGTTGCCTGTAGCCATAGGCTTGACTTGGACACAGCCGAATGGTTTGGGAGAAGATCAAGGGTAGAGAAGAAGATGAGTTGTGTGAAAAGTGCTCATATTATTAAGAACCAAAGAGACAGATTAGGACAGTAGTTCTTAAAGTGTGGGCCCCAAACCGTCAGTATCAGCATCACCTGGTAAGGGCCTCACCCCATAGCTACTTAGAAACTCTGGGGGTGAGATTCAGCAATCATGTTCTCCCAAGACCTCCAGATTGCTCTGATCCACGGTCAAGTTTAAGAACCACTGCATTAGAGAGACTAGAGCAACGATTCTCAAAGTTGGCAGCTCCGTTGAAATATCTTGAGAGGGGTTGATTTTAGGGCTCCCAGTGCCCAGGTGGCATTCCATAACAATTAGATTAAAATCTCCAAGGATAAGATCCAGGCATTGGTATTATTTTTAAAGCTCCCTGTATGATTCCAATGTGCAGCCCAAGTTGAGCTAGGTCCCTGGGAAAAGGAAGATAAAAACTGAAGTGTCTGTGCTGATCACGTCCTTTCCTCTTTCTCTTCCTCCTCTATCTATCCAAACTCAGGGATTATTAAATAGAGGGCTTCCCTGGTGGCAGACAGTACAGAAACTGCCTGCAATGCAGGAGACCAAGGTTCAGTCCTTGGATTGGGAAGATCCCCTGGAGGAGGAAATGGCAACCCACTCCAGTATTCTTGCCTGAAGAATCCCATGGAGAGGAGCCTGGCAGGCTACAGTCCATGGGTCACAAATCATCAATATTTGATATTTACAAATATATATATTTGTATATACACACACATATATATACTTTACAAATATATATATTTGTAAAGCTCCCTGTGTGAATCTAACGTGCAGACCAAGTTGAACATCACTGAGCTAGGTCCTTGGGAAAAGGAAGATAAATGAGCTGAAATGTCTGTACTGACCACATCCTTTTTTCCTTCTCTTCTTCCTCCATCTCTCCAAACTTAGGGACTGCTGAAAACAACTTAAAAACTGCCCCCATTGTTGAGTAATTTATTTCCTGTGTATCTGTTTTATCACAGTCTAAATATGCATAAGTTAATAACTTACTATAACTTCTTTTCTGAAAGTGTGTATTTCTGGCTACTAGACACAGGCTGACTGGGGTATTTCTCAGCTAGCCCTTGTCTGGCTCTTGGAAGTGGATCAGGTACCATAGGGTCTTTGGGTTCAAGCACCTCCATACTATGAACTAAGGAATTCCCCACATCCTCTGCCAGGGTGCTTGGAAGTTCTCTGAAAATATCTCTGGACTTAATCTGAGATGGTCCTGGGAGTTACTTTATAAAGTTGGGTTCTGCCAGGAGAATCTGTGTTAGTCACCCAGTCGTGTCTGACTCTCTGTGACCTCGGGGACTGTAGCCCACCAGGCTCCTCTGTCCATGGCATTCTCCAGGCAAGAATACTAGAGATTCTTGCTGTTCTGTTCTCCAGGAGATCTTCCCAACCTGGGTCTCCTGCATTGCAGGCAGATTCTTGGCCATCTGAGCCAGTGGGCTAAATGGAGGCCAGGAGAAATATCAACCTATTATGTGGCCCTCATTTGAACCGTTCTCAATTCTGTAACTGGGCATATAGACAAAAAGTGGGGAGAAGTTAAAACTGTTTTTGTTTCTAAATTTGAAAATCACGAGGTCATGAGCACGTATTCTAGAAGGGTCTCCCCTTGAGGAAGCTTTCAGCATCATAGTCTGTCAGTGCATGCAGGGGTCTTGAGAGCATCCTTTCAAATGCCTTCATTTCAGAGATCTGGCAACCAAGGCCCAAGGAGGGTTAACACTGGCCCCAAATCACACAGCAAATTAACTACAGAATTAATACCAGAAACCAATTGCTTCACTCCCACTTGGTTGCCCCCACCCTGCTATATTATGCAGCCTCTTATATTTGATTTTTTTTTTTGGCCAACATGGGCCTCCTTCCATTCCCCCCTTACCTCAAGGATTTTTATTAAGGAAATACCTGTTTTATTTTAAGTGGCTGATAGAACTCATCAGTTAGATCACTGAGATGGTTTTGAGGATGCATTAAGTCATTTTTATATGTGCTGGAAAATGAGTCTGTGAAAGTATAATGCAGGGTAATGAGATGTCAAAAGTCATGGAAATAAGAGGATCTGAGTATAATCGTAAAGACTCTGAAATAGGCTTTGGAATTTTCCAGGGTTTTTGGAGCCCTTTCATTGTTTATGTTTTATTGGTTGTATAGTAATGTGAAAAACGCAAATAGTCACATTTTTCCATTTGGAGCCTTGACTCAGAACACTGAAGATCTTTTTCAAGCATTTTAACCATTTGCCACACCTTTAATGGGGAAAAAAAGGTTCAGAAATTCCTTTATTTACTTTTTCACATGTTTTATATTTTCTGGATTTCTTAGTGGCAGCTGTAAAAAGGGCTTTTCATGTGATCATTTCATTCAGTAATTTGTCTAAACCAAGGCCTTTTCCCTTTTTTCTAATGCCTGCCCAGCTGTCACTGTTGCCTGCTAAAGTGATTTTTCTCTATTATGTTGTCACTTTACACTCCCACAGGGTCCAATCCTGCAGGCCTTATATGCATGGAACTCACATTAAAGTCATTGGGAGCTTTAACATGTAAGAATGTGGGGTTGAGGCCCAGAGAAAGAGCCTGTTTTGAAACCTCAGGCTCTTGAGTATAGATGCAGGTTGCAGTTAAAATGCAAGGATCCTGCCTTACCTCTGATCCCACTGGACTGCTGATATGCAGTTGCATGGTATGGTCAATTGCAGGAAGAATTTGGGGACAGAAATTCATCCATCTGAAGATGAGGCTTTCGAGAGTGTAATATTCCAAGGCGTTTTGCCTCCACTTCAACTCTACCATTCAAAGTTGGTATAAAAGCAGGAAAATGTTGAGATGGGGTGGGGGGCGGGTCCACAAGCGGGAGGAGAATGTGTTCCATCAGATTTAGTATTTTCTTTGGTGCTTTCCTAGAGGAGAGGCCTTGACTGGCCAGAAAATGGAATCAACAAGTATGAGGAGAAACTGAATTGTACTTACGAAAGGAAAATGCCCTGGGCGAGGGGATAGACTGCTGGTCAACATGGGCAGCGTCCGATAGTTAAGTTTTATTTTGTTTTGTTTTTCTTCTGAGTCGGATGGTTTGGTTCTGCCCTTTCGCATATGAAATGGCTTTAGGATATGGGTGACATTTATCTCCTGTGATCAGGATCAAGTGGTTTTGGGGCCTGAGATGTTCTATTTTATCTTTTTGTCTGAATGTTACTTCTTTAGGAATCGAAAGTGCTATCTCTCAACAGGTGCACATCACAGTACATAAAACAGAAACAAGGACCTACTGTGTAGCACAGTAGGGAACTATATTCAATTTCTAATAATGACCTATAATGGAAGGGAATATGAAACTGAATCAGTGTTGTACACTTGTGTGTGCATGCATGTGTGTTAGTCTCTCAGTCGTGCCCAACTCTGTACAATCCTGTGGACTGTAGCTTGCCAAGCTCCTCAGTTCATGGAATTCTCCAAGCAGGAATACTGACATGGTTTGCCTTTCTCTTCTCCAGATCTTCCCAGTCCAGGAATTGGACCTGGTCTCCTGCATTGCAGGCAGATTCTTTACTGTCTGAGCCACCAGTGTAAATCAACTGTACTTCAATTAAAAAAAGAAGTTGTACCTCTTCCAGAAAGCCCTCCAGGAGTCCTCCAGACCCCCCATCTTGGTTTTCTCCTACTTCTCAGTGTGTGTGTGAAGGGAAGAGGTGACTTCACCTGACCCACTTTTGGCTATAGAATTGGTGTCTCAGAGATGCTTGTGACATAAGTCACTGACATAAGTCATCTGACATAAGTCATCATTGATGTCCACTGACATAACTCATCATTGGGATGGGGTTGGGGGGGTGGCATTGGGCTGAAGGGGAAGGAGAAATTTTCTCATCAAGAGAGAGTTCTCTGAAAAAAGAGGACTGACTATCTCTCTACCTAGCCTGAATTTCAGGGGAAAGAGTTGGGTTCCTGAGGACTTTGTGAGACCCCGGGCACACACAGGGTCAGCTGAGCGCCTAGGTGACAGAGAGACACAGCGCCAGGGACACGACTCCTTTTCTCATCTCCTCACAGGTCTCCATGTGGCTTTGGTACTGAGAGTCCCCCAGTGGGTTCCAGCTGGGCCCCTGGGGAGGTGGCTGAGCCCAGCGGGACTTCACTGAGAGTCCTGGATCACTAGGGGAGGTCTGGGCCCTGCCGAGGGGCTCGAGAACAAGAGACTCCACAGACTTGTCTGGGAGCATGCGGGACACCCCACAGCCTCCCTGAAGTAATCAAAGGAGGTTTGGGGGGGAATCTGCAGAGCTGTGAGGACAGATGTGGGCTCAGAGCTCTACTCATGGCATGGGGATGACTCTGGCATGATATTCCCTTTAGAGAAGACTCCAGAGAAGGAAATGGCAACCTACTCCAGTATTCTTATCTGGGAAATCCCATGAACAGAGGAGTCTGGCAGGCTACCGTCCATGGGGTCACAGAAGTGTTGCACGTGACTTAGCTACTAAATCACTAGAGTCACATGGCTCCCCTAGAATAAAGGGTGGGGGAATACCTGGGAAGGGTGAAGGGCTCAAAAGGAAGGCTGCTTCCCCACCATCCCCACCCCTCCAACACAAACCTTCCCTCACCCTCCAGTCAGATTGCTTCCCAAGGTTCCTCCTGGGCTGGGGCTGAGTCTCTAGCCCTACACACTCATGCATGTTTCTAAACATCTTGGATGCTAATTAAGCACCTTCCCACAGAGAAAATTCCTCGGTTGTTTTAAATATTTATCTCTGTTTCCAGAGCTACAGACCCTGAACTTCCTGCTCCCGGGGGATTTATACCAGCCTGGGGTTTGTATGTGGTTTCGTCATAGACATTTTGTTGTGGGCTGTCCAGTGGTGCCCAGGAACAAGGCTACCTGTGCACTGAGGTACTATGCCTCATTCAGATGAGTCATGGGGTAATTTTTTGAGGCCTCTGAGTTTATCTTGAGTTAGTATCTGAAAACAGAAAGAATCATAAAGAAGAGAGCATTGGTCGTGAAGTCAGAAAATCAAGTTTAATGGCTTTGCCATTTCTAGCTATATGTCTCGGGGTCACTTAGACTGTCTCTGTTTCATCCATATGCCTACCAGAGTTTATATGAAGTTCAAGTATAATACATACATAAACAATGTTTAATATATATAGTATACAATATTTAGTGTATATACCATATAGTATTCATTATACTATGTTATATAATATTTTTATATTATGTATAAGTATATAATATTTATGTGTAGGTTAAAGTATTATATACATATCAATTTGGGAAAAGTACTGAACTACATGTGTATTGGGGGTTCTTATTTTTGAAATAATGTAGTTTTCATATCCCATTATATTTAGTTCTGTTGGAGCATGTTCCCAGTGACGTTTGAATTTTAAACAAGAAGCCCTGTGATATAATAGCTCAGTTGTTTTAAATGGACTGTCCCTTCTCCTCTTGGGGAAAATGAAAGTCACACCAGAAAATCATCTAGTGTGCTCCTCTTGTTTCCAGCTGCAATTGACTGTGGAAGCAAGGAACAAAGAGAGAGGTAAGTCGATCAGCTGTAAAGGGGACAGTGACCTTCATTCACTTCTACTCTCTCTCTTTTTTTGTGTGACCGAGGGACAATAATAATAAATTCTCTTCCCTTGCCTATTTCAAGACAGAGAGATTTTAGGGGTGTTTTATGACTTTGGCTTATCTCAAGCCAATCCGCTCCACTAGTGGTGATGAAAAAACCCTTGATGCCCATTAGCATAAATGAATGTTACTTTGTTAAATCTGATGGGGTCCTAATCAGCGCTGATTCTCTCTTTGGCATGGCCTTTGGGAGTGTGCAGCCAGGTGCTCCCCCAGATGTGAAAAGGAGAGAGCCCTGCCTCCCTCCCTCCCTGCCACCACCCCAGAACCTTCAGCTGCACACTCATTCATGCCTGAATGAGAATCACTCAAGTGTTTCTTGAGCCATGCTTCCTGCTGCATCTAATAAAACCTCTCTCTCCCCAGTCCTGCTCTAGGAAAACAGACATGACTGGGAGCTGGGAGAGTGGAAGATGCGGGCGATCATATCCCCAGACCTTTCTGCCGAGAGAGCAGGTCCTGCAGCCTGGGGATCCATCACCATCAACAAAGCTCAGCAGATCCATCCTATTCTCCTTTCCCTACAGAGGGGCTCCTTGTGTCCTGTAGCTTGGCCCTTTCCCTGGCAGAGTGTGGGCTAACAAATGAGTGTGTTTGCCAGTGTGCAGGAGGATTTTGGGTGGGGACAGGAGGGAGGGAGGAATAAAGACCTGAGATACTAAGCCATGGAGGGAGAAAAACCACCTTAAGTCTCCGGTCCCATCACTTCATGGCAAATACATGGGGGGGAAATGGAAACAGTGACAGATTTGACTTTCTTGGGCTTCAAAATCCTTGCAGATGGTGACTGCAGCCATGAAATTAAAGATGCTTTCTCTTTAGAAGAAAAGCTATGACAAACCTAGACAGAGTTTTACAAAGCAGAAATATCACTTTGCTGACAAAGGTCCATCTAGTCAAAGCTATGGTTTTTCCAGTAGTCATGTATGAATGTGAGAGTTGGACCATAAAGAAAGCTGAACACTGAAGAATTGATGCTTTTAAACTGGTGTTGGAGAAGGCTCTTGAGCATCCCTTGGACAGCAGGAAGATCAAACCAGTCAATCCTAAAGGAAATCAGTCCTGGATATTCATTGGAAGGACTGATGCTGAAGCTGAAACTCCAATACTTTGGCCACTTGATGCAAAGAACTGACTCATTGGAAAAGACCCTGACGATGGGAAAGACTGAGGGCAGGAGGGGAAGAGGGCAACAGAGGATGAGATGGTTGGGTAATCACCAACTCAAGGGTGTGAAGGACAGGGAAGCCTGGCATGTTGCAGTCCATTGGATCTCAAAGAGTCTGACACGATTGAGTGAATGAACTGAACTGAACTGAAGTCTACACTTAGGTCTCCAGGGGACCATGTGGTGTGGAAAGCAAGTCCAGGACTTAGAAGACCTGAGATGCTACTCAGCTAGAGTGTTCCCCAGACATTACCTAGGCTCTCCTGTCTCAACATCTTGATCTGTAGAAAGGAAAATAATTCTTGTCTTCCATCTCTTCCAAGATTCTTGGAAACTTTCGGTGGCAGCTAGACTTTGTCTGGAATTAAAAAATGCATTTAGGGACTTCCCTGGCAGTCCAGTGGTTAAGACCGCTTCTTCTATGCAGGGGGCATGGGTTCGATCCCTGGTCAGGTAAGTAAGATGCCACACACCATGAGGCATGGCCAAAAAGTGGGGAAAGCATGTCTAGGCGACAAGTGAGCTGTAGTGGTCTTCAAAGCACGTGCCGCTCAATCCCGAGTCAGAATTCCCTGTGAGGCTCCTCTAGTGGACCCGGAGCTGGGGTACATGACTCAGGCCCACCAGACACCACTGATACATGAGCCATGGGAGGGCAGATCGCAGTGAAAGCCTGGATGTCCCCATGGACCTGCCCCAAAGAGACCACCTCTGAGCTCCGGTTCTTCGTGCAGCCTGGGTCTCCAACTGCCTTCAGTTCTGTTAACTCTCTTGATAGCCTTCTAATAAATGTCCTGTTTGACTTAATGCCCCAGATTCCAACTGATAGAACTTCCAGGCTTTTTTCGTTAGAAAGACTCTCTACTGTGAGGACCTTGTGACTTGACCTGTGTGGGGGAAGTTTTCCCTGTGATGAGAGTCACATGATTTGGTCTCATGTTGAACTTAAGAAGAATGATGCCTCCCACTTTGAGCAAAGTGGAGAAGTCACATTGGCAGTCTCTTGGAGTGGGGGAGGCAGTGTCCTTAGTGTCAGGTTGTAACATTTCTGGGACGTTTAGAAGAGAATCGCATAATGATGCCGTCACCATCTTGAAACTTCTTGACCGACAGGACAAAGGTGAGGTTGAAGTTGCAGGTTCTGGAACCCATTTACCTGGCTTCACATACTGGTTCTGTTGCTATGGGAGCTCTAGGGCCACTGTAGCTCAGTCTCTCCATCTGTAAAATGGGGACAATTATAGCAGTACCTCATAGGCTGTTACAAAGATTGAATGAGTTAAGATACCTGTAACATACTCAGAATGGTACTTGGCACAAGGTAAATATTTGCTGTTGTTATTTTCTTGAGACTGATTACTCTTCAGTTGTTACCAAAAGAGCCAATCCTTAGGAGAAAACCTAAAGTTGGGTTTACAGAGAAATAAAAGCCTTTTTTTAAATGAACTAAAGGGTGAAAAGAAGAAACTGCTACTTGCTGGTGTCTAGAGAGATGGAAGGATTTCTTTGTAACATTGATCCCAATCTGGACTCTTGCATCCAGTGGAGGAGAAGCTTCTAGCTAAGCTTACCATCAGTTATTCGGGAAGCAGCTTCAGCAGCACACATATGGCTGGATGCAGAGATTGCAATATGGAATTTTTGCTCACCTGGGGTCTGCAGAGCAGGCTTTGAACACATGGACTCTCCTTTTTGGGAGAGAAATGGGCTAACTAATGCTAATAGCTTTAGGACATCTTGGAGGGCATGGGGATTGATGACAGATGGCGTGCGTGCGCTACAACATCTATGTAAAACATGTCTGCGGGCCCAACAGTGACAAACTACTCACCTTGGCAAAACAGGCATGATATTCATTTGGAGGCTTGCTTCTAAGAAAGATAAATCCTGCTGTCATTGCACAAAGAGATAAGAAAGACCGGATGACAGTTTTCCATTGATAAAAGATTCTGTCTGTATTTTAAAAGAATTTACTTTCTTCCCCTCTACTGATACCCACATGAGTTAAGGCAGAGATATGCTATCTTTCATGTTTTTGTCAGAACGTGTTATTACTGCGGGTGGCAGTGACTCAATTGCTTCATTTAGTGATCGGACGCAAGTGGAATGTCGCCTGCACAGGGGCTGTGGGATCCGAATGGAGTACAGCCCCCAGAATTAAGAAGCAAGTTCAGATGCATTCCTGGCTGGAAGGGAGACTAACAAGAGCTAACCTAACATGAGGGAGGTTAACCATGTGTGAAAATCTCCCCTAAGAGAAGTTTTAAAAATTTGCTGCTGACTAGGCTATTTCTCTTTGGGAAGACACTGTTGTACAATGCTTAGTGTAAAATAAGCAGTAATCTGGGCTTCCCTGGGGGCTCAGATGATAAAGAATCCATCTGCAGTTCAGGAGACCCAGGTTCGATCCCAGGGTCAGGAAGATCCCCTGGAGAAGAAAGCGGCAACCTATTCCAGGAGAATTCTTTGGACAGAGGAGCCTGGTGGGCTACAGTCTATGGGGTCCCAAAGAGTCCCACACTACTGAGTGAATAATTAATCACCAGTTGAGGCAATGTTGCCAAACATGGTTGAAAGAAAAGAAGGGAAGGAGCGAGTATCCATTTGTCAATGTCCTGGTTGAGGCAAAGATGACAGTCCTGTTTCTCCTGCTTGGTCTAAACCTGGGTGAATAGGCACAGTGCTTACAGGTAATCCTAAGCAAAAAACTTCTTATCTTAATTTGGTTTGCCAGGTAGACTTTTCTGTCGGGAAGGCAATGTACTGACTAGCTGGCATGAATATTCCAGTCTGCCTATCACTTTCACTTATTGACAATAGTCAGTCTTCACCACAACATAAGGAAGTAGGAGCTTCTATAAATCCCATTTCATTCATTTATTTACTTTTATTGCAGTAGAGTTAATTTACAATGTTGTATTAGTTTCAGGTGTACAGCAAGGAGATTCAGTTATCCATATACATGTATACGTCTATTTTTTTCAGCTTCTTCTATCTTGTAGGTTATTACAAAATATTGAGTATAGTTCCCTGTGCCATACTTATTGGTTATCTATTTTATATATATTGGTCCTTATTGGTTATCTATTTTATATATAGTATTGTGATAAATATTAAAAATTAATATTTTAATTTTTAACTAACTATTAAAAAAACTAAGATCATTGCCTCTGCCCCATTACTTCATGGAAAATAGAAGGGGAAAAGGTAGTGACAGATTTCCTCTTCTTGGGCTCTAAAATCACTGCAGATGGTGATTGCAGGCGTGAAATCAGAAGACAGTTTCTTCTTGGCAGGAGAGCTGTGACAAACCTAGACAGTGTGTTGCAAAGCAGAGACATTACTCTTCCGACAAAGGTCCGTATAGTCAAGGCTGTGGTCTTCCCAGTGGTCATATATGGTTGTGAGAGCTGGACTGTGCAGAGCACTGAAGAATTGATGCCTCCCAACTGTGGTGCTGGAGAAGACTCCTGAAAGCCCCTTGGACAGCAAGGAGATCAAACCAGTCAATCTTAAGGGAAATCAACCCTGGATACTCATTGGAAGGACTGACACTGAAGCTGAAGCTCCAGTATTTTGGCTACCTGAGGTGAAGAGTTGACTCATTGGAAAAGTCCCTGATGCTGGGAAAGATTGAGGGGAGGAGGAGAAGAGGGCATCAGAGGATGAGATGGCTGGATGGCATCACCAAAGCAATGGACATCAAATTGGGCAAACTTTGGGAGATGGTAATGGACAGGGAGCCTGACGTGCTGCAGTCCACGGAGTCGAAAAGAGTTGGACACACCTGGGTGACTAAACAGCAACAATACAACAATATGTATATATTAATCCCAAGCTCCTAATTTATTCCGGCCCTCCTGTCCCACTTACTCCTTTGGTAATCATATGTTTGTTTTCTTTGTGAGTCTATTTCTGTTTTGTATATAAGTTCATTGTATCTTTTTATTTTTTTTTTAAAGGGTCCACATATAAACCCCATTTTAAAGATTAGGAAACTAAGGCCCTGATATGTTAACTTATCTTTAAAACTGGCTAGTATTGTCTCTATTTGACAGATGAAAACACTGCATATTGGCATGCAGTGGATAAGAACTGGGCTCCAGAATGAGAATCTGGAATCCAAAGCTCCATCTCTGATAGCATAGGTGGCTGTAGGAAGGTACTGTAGTGGTTTGCATTGTCCAATAATAGCAGCGAAGCTATTACACACATGATCTTCTAGATCTTGTCATTACCTGTGAAGGGGTGGAGTTTTGGTGAGACTTTAGGACTCTTCTGTGACTCCAGTGTGGTGGGAGTGATGCTGCATGGCTTCTGATGGTGGGTTGTAAAGAGGACCCATCTTCCATACAGCCCTCTCTCTCTGGGGACCCTTCCCCTGAGAACCCATGCTGAGAGGAAGCCCTCAGAGAGAGCCCCCTTGGAGAGATCCTTGGGAGGGGACCTGAGGGTCCCAGCTGATGGCCGGCATCAGACGATTCCAGCCCCTTGCCTCCAAGGCTTCCAGTGAGGTACCAGACCTTGTGAAGCACAAATAGTCCTTGCTGTGTTCTTTCCAAATCTCTGAGCAACAGAATCCTCAGGCTAAAAATGATGGTTTCTTTACATCACAAGTTTAGGTTAGTTTTCTACAAAGCTGCAGTATTTAGAGCATCACTTTAACCCTGCAAATGTTCATTTCCTCACCTGCAAAATGGGAGTAAGAGCAGTACCTATTTCACGGTTGATTGTGAGGACTTAATGGGTGTGGACTACTCAGCATACTTTCTGGAATAAAATAATAGCTAATGCTTACATGATACTGTATGCTAGATACTGTCCTAGGAACTTTACATTATATCAATATTAAATCCTTATAACAACCTCATGATGCAGGCATTATTTTAAAAGAAATTTTATTTTTATTGAGTTGAAATTGACATAGCATAAAATTGATCGTTTTAAAGGGAACAATTTAATGGCATTTCATATATTCACAATGCCGGGCAACCATCACCTCTATCTAGTTCCAAAACATTTTCATCACCCCGAAAGGAAATACGGGCAAATCTTTAAATCCATTTTATAGATGAGAGAACTCAGGCAAAGACAGGTTATGTGACTTACCTGTGGTCAGATGGATAGTAGTGGCAGATCTGGGTTTAGGACACACTTGGGCTTCAGGGTCCATGGTCTTTCTGCCACTCCACAACACCTGGAACTCACAGAAGTGAACCGCTCCAATGAAGTGTCCTGATCAAGGCAGCATGACTATCAGGTGGCTTAGCCCTGTCTGCCCTGCAATCCAATTGTGTGCTTTTTCTGCTGAGATAAAACTTATCAATCAAGCCCCACAAATAGCCACCGTATGGACACATGGTATCAACATCCAGTGCCTGATCACCCTATAAACTCATTGTGCTGAGGGTCAGACCCCAGCCTTCTGACATGACACCCCTTCCCCAACAAGGTGTGGGGAAGTGAGCCCTTGAAATGGCCCACTTCGCTAAACGTCTTAATTGCAACATCGATCTATCTGAAGTGGAAAGTATGTGCTACCACTTCAGGAAAGCGCCTGTTTGGCAGAGAAAAGAATCACCAGTCCCAAAGTCATAATTCTTTTCTGCGGCCTACCAAAATATTTGGATAATGGCTCGGGCTAGGGCCATCCAATCTGAGGCGGCCTGAGCTGCTGTGGTTTTTCTGTAGCTGCCCTCTCCCTGTGTGCATAGAGAGAAATTTATGATCCTTGGCTCTGGAAGCGGAGAAGTGTGCTGTCCTCATAAGAACAGCACTCTCTGCTCTACGGGCTCGGTGTCGATCTGATTGCCTCTCCTTTCTTTAGCCACATCCACGCTCTGGAACGTCCCAGAGTTCTACATGCAGTTGCTGTGGAGGTGGGGATTCAGGTACTGGGTAGAATTGAGGAACCATGAAATGCAATGGGTGTAGCCAGGGAACCCAGTTAGGAGACAGGAGGCATACCAGTTACAGAACAGAGTTGAGAGCCATTTCTGGCTGGTATAGGTCTGGTGGGTGGTGGTCCAGAAGCCCACTAAAGCCCTCCAAGAAATAAAGGGGCTTTTGCAACTAGGTACTGATGTGATGTGTCAATGAATGGAAGACAATGGACTTTCCTGATGTTGGGGTCTGATGGGGCAGCAGAGTGGAAGCTGTGCCTCTTGAACCTTGGGCCTTGAACCTGGCCTGTCTATACCCCACGTGACAGGAAGAAAGACGCCTGAGGTCCTAAGGGCAGGCACTCTGTGTGCTAAGAATAACCATGATGTATGCTCTGCAGGGAGACGCCACTATTCATCCATCACCAGCAAAGCGTGAACTCTGAGTGGGTTTGTTTTCTCCAGCAGTTGTGGGTTACTCTGTGCCAGCCCACACTTGCTTGGCAATGGGGAAGGGACGGAGATTTGGGATTCACTCATCTCCTAACCCAAGTCCTGGCCGTGTCACTTATTAGGTGTGTCACCAGGTCACAGCTGGGTCACCTGCGTCACAGGTCCCTGAGGGTGACTTTTTTTGGAAGTTGATGCATTGAATGCCTGTGAAATGCACGGTCTGTAGGAAGGATTTAACGGGTGTCAGCATGGTGTGCACGTGTGGGGAAGTGGAGACTCTGTGACCACGAGCTGAGCAAAGTAATTGGGCCACACATTGCAAGTTACTCATGGCCTTTATAGCACTTTGCTGTAACCAGCTGAGTCAGGGGTATGCTTACCTGCGGTGCTGGGTTGACACAAACTTTTGGTTCTGAGATGTGAATCAGCATCAGTGTTTTAGTCTGGTGGCAATTTGCAGTTTTGTGGTCATATTATAGATCCAGTTTGCATTTGCCATTTTGAACTGGGCTGGCATCCACAGGCTTTATTCTGGCAGGTGACCCTTGTGGTCACCCGGTGGAGTTGTGATTTAGTAATGGGAAAGTGTTTCATTTTAACTATGAAATTTAACACAAATAATACAGCTGCTCAAGCGGGCAGTGACAGTGTATGTTAATTTGATTTATATACACGCAATGTACCATGCCTAATGCTGAATGCTGGAAGACTCCAGCGAGGCTGGTACCAGCATCGTAAATGAGCAGGTACCGCTGTGGGCCCCCTCCATGTGTGCCAGTGGACAGAGCTGTGGGAGCTGGCCTGTGTGAGAAATGGGAGCAAGGGTTCTCCTGGAGGGCCTGGAGGTGGGCCAGGCCTTCCCAAACCCGGAATGTGGCTTTCCTGGAGGCATCCATCAGAACTCTTTCCATGCATGATATCCATTGGCAGGTCCAGGGTATTGCTCTCAAGGAAACCAAGAGTCTCTGGTGTGGAGGCTGGTTTCCAGCTCCCTATCAGCTCAGGGGGCCTTCTGCCTCGAGAGCAAACTTCAGTCCTGTAAGAACAAAGAGAGAGCTTTCCTGGTTCCTCAGCTCACCCTAGAATCCCTGAGAGCAAACGCTTCCTGAGACTGACCCCTGGTAAAATGTACATGGAAATAGAAACACACAAGCTCTCCTTTGTGTGTGTGTGAGATGCGTGGTGTATAGGTGTGGACTGTGTGTGTGGTATAGATATGTGGTGTGTGTATAGTATGCATGTGTTGTGTATGTATGGTATGTGTTGTGTGTTTATGCTGTATGTGTATTGTGTGTTGTGTGATAGATGTGTGTTATGTGTGATATGTGTGTGTGTTGTGTGCATAGTATGTATGTGTTATATGTGTATGGGTGTGTGTTGTGCACATGCTACATATCATGTAGTGTGTATTGTGTCTGTTGTGTGAGATGTGTGTGGTGTATATGGTATATTCATGTGTTGTGTGTGTGTGGTGTATGTTGTGTGTTTATGCTATGTGTGTATTGTGTGTTGTGTGTGATAGATGTGTGTGGTGTATACGGTATATGCATGTGTTGTGTGCATAGTATGTATGTGTTGTGTGTATGGTGTGTGTTGTGTGTGCATGCTCTGTGTGTATCATGGAGTGTGTATTGTGTTATGTATATTGTGTATGTGTGGTGTATATGGTATGCGTGTGTGCTGTGGTATATGTGTTGTGTGTGTATGTGGGGGTCTGGTTCTCACGCTCACCTGGACACTGTGTAGTCACCCAGGTTCATCCCAGGCACCTCAGGTCACAGCCAGAGCACTTTCCTTCCTTACCTTTCTGCATCGTGGTAAAACCAGCCTACCAGCTGGTAGAAAATGTAGAAAGTGGAGGGGGAAGAGCCCGTAACCCCACAACCCCCTCACACTGCCGCTTTGAGGTCTTCTCTTCCAGGGTTTATCCGCTTGAATAAAAGGCACATTCATGATCGCCGGTGGTGCTCCAAGTCATGATGACTTTCCACATTGCTGCTTAGTCTTCATGGGCTTCCTTGGTGCTGCGGTGGTAAGGAATCTGCCTGCAGTGCAGGAGACCTGGGTTTGATCCCTGGGTCAGGAAGATGCCCTGGAAAAGAGAATGGCAACCCACTCAAGTCTTCTTGCCTGAAGAATTCCGTGAACAGAGGAGCTTGGCGGGCTCCAATGGGGTCGTCCATGGGGTCGCAAAGAATCAAACACGACCAAGCGACTAATACACAGTCTTCGTAACTATCGTGCTTAATGCATGTATGATATTCTGTCCTGTGATGGACCTGGCTTTCAAGATTTTGGTCTAAAAAACAGCAGTGGCCTGCATGTTCTCCTTTCCATCGGGCCTGGGCCCCATCGCCACCTTGAACGCTGACCTTAACTGCGGCTGAAGTGGCTCACCTCTCAGGACTGACAGTCTCTGCAGGGACCAGAGACTGTCTTCAGCACACCCAGCCCATCTTCATCAGGCCTCTGCTGGGGCCTGGGGTGGACAGCAATGGGACAAGCCCCCAGGCACCTTCATGGCCTCCCAGAAAGTGTGCAGCTGTGCCTACCCTGCCACCCCCCACAGTGCACTGCACCCCTGCTGGGTCCTTCCAGGCAAGCACTCTGTGTTGCTGTGTTTACCTTTTGCTCTCTTCTCTTCCCATCATCACGGATTCCCAGAGGCATGTTTCCTTTTCATCCAGAGATGGGTAGGACTTCCAAGAGTTGTGAGAACATGCTGAAATGATGCGTTTTTCAGGCTGAGCAGCAAGGGTAAACTTCATAAAGGATTGTTGCATGATCTGTGTTTGCGGCCTGGGCCCCTTGTGGACCCCTGGTTTTCAGGAGTCTGTGCAGGTTTCCGTGACACCGGAAGCTCACTGCCCCAGCTCTCTTGTTGGATCTGCACCTGTGTGCTGCATTTCCCCTGACACTTCTGACTGCATCCTTTGTGCTTTCCAGGAAACCACTCTTCCATGCTGTCACTTTTCCAGCACGAGTCTCTCTGACAATCCTGCAACCTGCCCTGACCCCGACCTTGCACCTCATCACTTGCATCCCCTCTGTCCCTTCTCTACATCCTTATTCCAAGGTTGTTGGTCCCTGAAATTATCTAATTATGGGGATTAAATTACAGTCTGAAGTCACCTGTCACAGCCCAGGCTCCTATACTTTAGGAGGAGGGAGATCATGGAACTGATGTCTTCCCACCACTTCCATTGTCTTCCTAGGCTCCCAACACCACAAGCAGGAGGAGGTGCCTGGACTAGGGGAGGTGCCTGGAGTAGGGAATCTGCCCTTCCTCCTCTGGTCATCTTCCACATTTCTTGCTGGGCTAATCTAGCTATTTCCTTGTCATTGGCCCAGGAAGTACATGACTCTTGGATTTATGCTCTCAAGATCTTTTTCCTTGACCTTTCCTCTCTAACTAGTCTTTTCCTACAACCATGGGCACTCCATTCCTCTAGAAAAGCGACTCTCAAGAACAAGTGCAGCAGAAGTAGTCCACAACCTTCTGTGAAGTGAAGGGACACTGTTACCTCCCGTGGGACAGGCAGTGGTTGTCTGGTCACATAGAGAGCTGAGTTCACATCCTTGCTGTGCAACACACTAACTGTCTGGCTTCACTCTGCTGAACCTTATTTTTCTCTTATGTAACATGGAAATAATGCCTACCTCCAATGACACAAGGCATGTTTGATCTTTCGTGACCCCATTGACTGTAGCCTGTTGGGCTCCTCTGTCCCTAGGATTCTCCAGGCAATAACACTGGAGTGGGTTATCATTTAACTCTCCAAGGGACTTTCCAGACCCACAGATCGAACCTGTGTCTCCCACATTGACAGGCAGGTTCTTTACCTCTGAGCCACCAGTGAAGCCCCATATGAAATGGGTAGGTTCAGATTAACACCAAGAGAAGAAGACTCTTCTTTGTATGAACATTTAGCAAAGTTCTTTACATCTAAATATACTATTTATTGATAAGGATCATTTCATTTGGACCTTTGTGCTACTGAGGAAGAAAATATTTAAAGAGATTTTTAAGCTTCAGTAGCAGAATCTCAAGTGTGTGTGTGTGTGTGTGTGTGTGTGTGTGTGTGCGTGCTTGTATATCCATGGATGCAGGCATGGGCAGTAATTTGGATGGGGTTGGGGAATCTCTGAAATCATACAAAGGAAAGAATTTCCTTTTCTTGGTATTAATGTCAACCTACCCATATCATGTGGGGCTTCCCTGGTGTGAAGAACCTGCCTGTCAATGCAGGAGATGCCAGTTGGATCCCTGGGTCAGGAAGATTCACTGGAGAAGGGAATGACAACCCACTTCAGTATCCTTGCCTGGATAATACCATGGATAGAGGAGCCTGGCAGGCTGTAGTCCATAGGGTCGCAAAAGAGTTGGGCACAACTTAGCAACTAAACAATAACAACCCATTTCATGTGGATGCCACTTCTCATTGTTTGCCTTTTAGTCTCAGTTCAGTTCATTTGCTCAGTCATGTCCGACTCTTTGCGAGCCCATGGACTGCACCACGCCAGGCCTCCCTGTCCATCACCAACTCCCGAAGCTTACTCAAACTCATGTCCATTGAGCCAGTGATGCCATCCAACCATTTCATCCTCTGTCGTCCCCTTCTCCTTCTGCTTTCAGTCTTTTCCAGCATCAGGGTCTTTTTCAATGAGTCAGCTCTTCACATCAGGTGGCCAAAGTATTGGAGTTTCAACTTCAGCATCAGTCCTTCCAATGAATATTCAGGACTGATTTCCTTTAGGATGGACTGGTTGGATCTCCTTGCAGTCCAAGGGACTCTCAAGAGTCTTCTCTAACACTGCAGTTCAAAAGCATCAATTCTTCAGCACTCGGCTTTCTTTATAGTTCAACTCTCACATCCATACATGCCTAGTGGAAAAACCATAGCTTTGACTGGAGATGGACCTTTTTTGGTAAAATAATGTCTCTGCTTTTTAATACGCTATTTAGGTTGGCCATAGCTTTTCTTCCAAGGAGCAAGCGTCTTTTAATTTCATGACTGCAGTTACCATCTGTAGTGATTTTGGAACCCCAAAAGTAAAGTCTCTCACTGTTTCCATTATTTTCCCATCGATTTGCCATGAAGTGATGGGACCAGATGCCATGATCTTAGTTTTCTGAATGTTGAATTTTAAGCCAAGTTTTTCACTCTCCTCGTTCACTTTCATCAAGAAGCTCTTCAGTCCTTCTTCGCTTTCTGACATAAAGGTGGTGTCATCTGCGTATCTGAGGTTATTGATATTTCTCCTGGAAATCTTGATTCCAGCTTGTGCTTCACCAAGCCTGGCATTTCACATGATGTACTCTGCATAGAAGTTAAATAAGCAGGGTGACAATATACAGCCTTGAGGTACTCCTTTTCCTATTTGGAACCAGTCTGTTGTTCCATGTCTAGTTCTAACTGTTGCTTCTTTACCTGCATACAGATTTCTCAGGAGGCAGGTCAGGTGGTCTGGTTTTCCCATCTGTTTAAGAATTTCCCACATTTTGCTGTGATCCACACAGTCAAAGGCTTTAATGTAGTCAATAAAGCAAAAGTATATGTTTTTCTGGAACTCTCTTGCTTTTTAATGATCTAGTAGATGTTGGCAATTTGATCTCTGTAACCAGGAGGTCTTTTCTATGTAGCCATGAGATCTTTTTGTCTATAAGCAGCTAATTGTATGTTTCTTCTGAGCGAGATGCTCTCTGTGTGCTTACCTGTGCTTTCCCTATGTCCACGTGTCTGCTTCAAATGCCCACTGCCTTCCAGGCACAGCATGCTAGGCTGTGCATCTGCAGGGAACCCATGGTGCAGGGCCCTGCTTAGCAAACAAGGACAAAGCTGTCTGCAGGGCAAGAGCATTCTAGAGAAAGAAGCCTTTTGAAAGGAAATTAGGTCATAACCTTAGAAATTAAAAATATATTTACCTGCTTATTCCAGCTCTAGAAATCTGCCTGGTAGAAGATTTTCATGTTAGGCATAAAGAAGGATATATAAAAATGCCACTGCAGCATTTTTGTCAAGGCAGAAAACTAGATACAACTTAAGTATGTGCCAATATGGGAATACATAAATAAATCACACATATGGAATTCTATGTAGTCATGAAAAAGAAGGAGGTTGATTTCTGTGTGTTGCCCCAGAAATCTCACTGAGATGGTTAAATTTAGGGAAAAGGGAGGAAAAAAAGCAGAGATGTGTGTGGGTATGTACCTTTGTATAGAAAAGGGATGGAAGCATCGTGCTCTGTTGCCAGCTGTGTCAGACAGTTAATCAGGGAAGCAGAAATAGGAAGAGGTTTTGAATAAGGAATTTATTGTAGGTATGAGTCCTGACACAGCTGTGGGAGGAGCTGAGTAGGAAAGAGTCTGTGAAGGGGAGGTGAAGGATCTGGAAGCCATCTCTTCCAGCTTCTGCAGTGGGGTTGTAGAAGGGGCCCTTGGCAGGTGGCTGAATTTTCTGGATTTTCAGCGAAGCGTCTGGAGGTTACCTGGTGTTGCTGCTGCTTGACAGGGCAAGCTGATGGCTGGAAGGTGAGCTGGAGATGGAGAAGAAAAGAACAGTGACAATCTGGACCCACCAGCACCTCTGCCCTTTCTCTCATCACCTTTGACCAACACGACCTTCAGAGCATCGTGGCTGCTCCACTTTTGACTCAAAAATCTCATGCAAGCTTTTGACTGACTCTAACTTACAACCATGGGGCTTCTCTGGTTACTCAGTGGTAAAGAATCTGCCTGCCAATATAGGAGATGCAGGTTTGATCCCTCGTTTGGGAAGATCCCCTGGAGTAGAAAGTGGCAACCCACTCCAGTATTCTTGCCTTGGAAATCCCATGGGCAGAGGAGCCTGGTGGGCTGCAGTTCATGGGGTTTCAAAGAGTCAAACATGACTTAGCGACTGAACAACAACGACAACTTAGAACCATACAAGGAAGGGAGATTCTGAGATAAAGGGTTCCCAGAGAAACCAAGTTGACAATAGAATAATCCAGCACAATTGTGTTCCCTCTGAGGAAGGGAGCAGGAACCAGGAGGTCAGAAGTTATGTGTCTGTCATGCTCTGTTCATAAATACTCTCCTGAATCTTTCACGACAAAAATGTGTGCATGGAGTGCCTGTGTATGAAAACAAAACAAGACAAACAATAGAAATGAAAAGGAAACCAGAGGCTCTTAACTCTTTTGCAAACCCTTAAAGGGTAATTTTTTTTTTTTCTATAAGTAGCTCCTTTCTGCTGTGCTGATGGTATAATCTCTCCCACCATGAAATTACCAATGAGTTCTCTTGCTAAAAAGAGAAACTGGAAGGTGCATGTCTATAAAATCAGTGTGCATGTGTGTGTAGATCTGGCTGAGCCATGTGTGTGCGTGTGCATTTGTGTGTTGGGTGTGTGTGAACCCCTGTCTGATTTACTCCTTTTCCCTTTCCCTTTAATGATGGGCCCCAGATTATGCCAAAGACACCCAGGGGATGGGAGAACCCAGAGGAGGGCTTGGGAAGAGAACAGGGGAGATGAAAGCTCCCCAGGAGAGGCAGTTTGTGCAGCACACAGGGGGTTTTTGTTCCATTAATTTTTATTGGGAGAGGCACATCCCCCGCTGCTTTAGACTGCCTCTCCCTTGGGCGCAAAGCCAACCGTGCATGCATGCTCCTGCAGCAGGCTCTTTTGTAAATAACTTGGGCAGGAAAGAGACAAGGTTGAGATGGCTGCATCCAGTGTGGAAGTGACAGCCCAAGACCCTCGACTTGCTCCTGGCAGTCTAGGAGAGTGAGGAGAAATGAGGGGGCCGGGGTGAGCTTAAGGAGCCCCCTTAGTGAGAAGCACGGGCTCTTCAGATCCTGGCTAGGGGTGGCTAGCAGTGAGTGGATTGGCATCAGAAGGTGAACTGGTGCAATGGCCACTGGTTCTCCTTGAGTCAGACCCTTTTGCTGAGCATCTACCAAAGAATGGGGGAAAGTTTGAGATGGACATTCTCTCTTCATACTGGATTGCTGGAAAGTCCCATGTGCAGGAAGATTCAACGTTATCTGATGGTGATGGGGAAGGAGGCTTCGGCCCAGTAATTCTGATGCCTGCACCATCCGTAGATGAAAGAAGAACTTGGTCACAGACTGCTGACCCTGTCTTCCCGTCCAAACTTGTCCTGAATAAGGAAGGCCAAGGACTTGGTCAAGCTCTCTGAGAAGAGAAGGGTAGTGGCTCAGTCGTGTTCGACTCTTTGTGACCCCATGGACTGTAGTCTACCAGGCTCCGCTGTCCATGGGATTTTCCAGGCAAGGGTACTGGAATGGGTTGACATTTCCTTCTCCAGGGAATCTTCCCAACCCAAGGATCGAACCTGGGTCTCCCACATTGCAGGCAGACACTTTACCATCTGAGCCACCAGGGAAGTTCAAGCTCTCTTGAGAGCTCCCTTTTCATTTCTCCTGGCAGCAGGGACCAAGTTTCCTGCTGTGGCTTCTCAGTCCCCAGCTTGGAATAGTGTTCCCTCCATGTATTTTACGTGCCCCAGCTTCACCCTCCGACTCTTGGACAGTGTGTCCTCTTTCATACAACCTCTCCTTTGCTCACCCTGCTCCAGTCACCATGGCCTCCTGCTTGTGTGTGTTTGAACACATGGTCCAGCCTACGGACCTTTGCACTGGCTGTTCCCTGGAATGCTCTTCCCCGACAGCTCTATGCTGACCCCTCACCTCTACCACATCTCACTTCTCAATCAGGCTGCCCTCTTTCAACAGCAGATTAACCCCTACCCACACTCCTGCTGACCCCATGCCTCTTATCTGCCTTTTTTCCCCCCCCACATTTGCCAGCCTCTAGCACTCTGTGCAACTTACTGTTTGTTATGTTTTCTGTTTGTTTATAGCTTAATATCCATTCCCCAGCCCATTTTAAAAAATAGGATTTTTGGGGCAGAGATCCTGATCTATTTTGTTTACCGATGAATCCCTAAAGTATATAGTAGGTTTAAATACATATTTGTTATTATTTTTGGAATTGATAGACAATCTTTTGAAAAGAAATCACTTGGAGGAATCTCACATTTTTGGCAAAATTAAGTAGAGAGAATTTCTGATTAAGTCAGCATTAGAATGAAAGAAGCCTGCTCTTTGAGCATTTCCTCAAACTCCTGCAGTGGGTGTGTTAACACAGAGATGGGGCACTGTGATAACCATAGCCCTCATAGGTAACAGTAAGCATGTGGATCCTGACCATTGTACAGAGCTCCATAGACGTCCCATGTCTTGTATTTGAGCTTCAAGATGATGAATGGAGAAAAGCAAGGCAGATAGCATTACTTTAATTTTGCACTTGAGTAAACAGCCTCAGAAAGCTTAAGTGATGCGCATCAGGTCACACAGCTAGTGAATGATGTAAGCTGGGTATTCTGATCAGTAGCCTCTTCTTTTCTCTATTACAAGGCTGATTTCAACATACAGCCTGTCCTTTGCAGCCGCTTGGGAGGTTCCAATCAGTGTGGCTAGAGTGAAGACTAGAGGCTGGGGATTTAAGTTTGACATTGTACCGTGGGTTCACACAAGGCTAGGCTATTAGCTGAAACTTTCAATATCTAGATTCAGGATTTCAGAAGGCAGCAGGGTGGAGTTGTCTGTAGAGGTCCGGTTAGTTTTTAAATTGCTTTGCTGTTATTGTTCAGTCGCTGAGTCATGTCTGACTCTCTGCGACCCCATGGAACGCAGCACGCCAGTCTCCTCTGTCCGCCACTGTCTCCCAGAGTTTGCCCAGATTCATGTCCATTCAGCCTCTTTCTCTGTGTTCAGTCTTCCCCAGCATCAGGGTGTTTTCCAGTGAGTCAGTTGTTCTCATCAGATGGCCGAAGTATTGGAGCTTCAGCTTTAGCATTAGTCCTTCCAATGTATTCAGGACTGATTACCCTTAGGATCGACTGGTTTGATCTCACTGCAGTCCAAGGGACTCTCAAGAGTCTTCTCCAGTACCACTGTTCAAAAGCATCAATTCTTTGGCACTCAGCCTTCTTTATGGTCCATCTGTCACATCCATACATAATTACCCTTTAAATTGCTTAAACAGTATAATTCATGCTTGAAATTTTGACTGAAGCATCAGAGGGTGGACAGTGTTCCCTCCAGCCAGCCAGGTTTGTCTGGGACCTTTGTGGGCAGACTATTCTTTGAGTGATTTTAAGTGGGAGAAACTTGGGGGATCTTTGGGCATGTATGAAAGCATTTTTGATTGTCACACCCCTGCAGGGGGTACCACTGGCATCTTGTGGGTAGAGGCCAGGGATGCTATTAAATATCCCATAGCCCACCAAGCAGCCCCACACAGAGAATTATCCAGCTGCCAGTGTCAGTGGTGCCACGATGGAGAAATTTTGCTTTAGAATGAGGTGGGAATGACTGTCCCTAGTCCCCATCTTGCCCTTGTTTTTCTGACTCTCTAATTCTTTTCCTCCAGAAGGAATGAGATGAGGGCTGGAAACCTCTCTTCAGAATGATGCCTCTTGGGCTAAGTCAAGTAAGTCAGACAGACAAATACCATATGATAGCACTTATACCTGGAATTTTAAAAATGACACAAATGAACTTATTTATGAAGCAGAAACAGACTCACAGACATAGAAAACAAACTTATGGTTCCCAAAAGGGAAAGAGGGTGGGAGAGGGATAATTTAGGAGTTTGGGATTGGCAGATACAAACTACTAAATATAAAATAGATAAACAACAAGGTCCTACTGTATAGCAGAGGGAGCTATATTCAATATCCTGTAATAAACCATAATGGAAAAGAATATGAAAAAGAATATCCATATACATATAACTGAATCACTTTGCTGTACACCAGAAACTAACATTGTAAATCAACTATACTTCAATAATTAAAAAAAAAAAGACTCCTCCTTGGGAATTAATTGGCAGAGGGAACAAGGAGTTACAACCTCCCACAGCCTCCAGCTTGCCATCTGTTGCAGCATCCATCATATTCTGCCTATGCCAAGCTGGGAGGTGAGGAGCTACTGTGTTGGAGGGTTGGTATGGGTCTGTGGCCTTCACACGCCCTCCCTGAACCAGGCCAAGCTGGTAAACAATTGGCTGGGAGGGTAAGTGCTTTGCGTTGTCAGTCATCTAGAAGTTCAGGGCATTGCATAACCCAGCCGAACTCTGAGCTTAATCTGAGGCTCTGACGGTTTTCTGGTACTGCTGGAATGCCTGAGGATATTTGTTCTAACTTGTCCAATTGGTATTGAAATACTTTCCAAATGAAGGATAACACTGTCAACTACTGCTCTGGAAATTAGCATAAGCCAGATAGTGTTTACTTCCCTTACCAATAAAGTCAAGTTACAATCTCTTTCCTATACACAGTGAGCCTTCCATTTCTTAGAGAACAATATTGGGTAATGAATTGTTACATATACAAACATGTATATTCACATATATAATTTTTAATAGAACATTAGTGTTGAAAAAAACTTTAAAAATTACTTATTCTCACACTATTACTTAACAGATGAGGAAACAGAGACCCTTCAAATGTATTGACAAATTATTTTCTGAGACTCATGGGACTTGAGACTCTCTGCTTTCCTCTTAGCTTTAGGGAACCTGCTCTGTAGTCTGCTTTGCAGGCTCTTCTCCCTTTGGCAGTCTTTAAGTTCTGGAGCTGCTTGGGTTAGTTTGGATCTCCTCCCCTTTCCACTTTACATGTTCTTTGCAGATGATTTCAGCCCTTCCTTGCCATCCATTGCTGCCCATTCCATGTCTCTCTGATAATGTCTGATCAAGCTATTTCCAGCCCAAGGCATGTATGTGGGGTGAGTCCAGGCTCTGTTGGAAAGTTAGGGATGAGGCTTTCTGGGTTGGATGTCTCCTTGGGTGAGGGTCTGATCTCCCTCACCAGACCCTGAGTTCACCAGCCTCTTCATTTCTCCAGAGTCTAGCACAGTGCCAACATCTTCATAAATACTTACTAAGTGAGTAAGTGAATGCAGAAGGAGAATTCAGAGTTGCTGAATTGATGGGAAGAACTTCTGGAACTAGTAGTATAGTCCAGTATAGTAGACTATAAATGTGTTTACCTTCTCTAATTACTTACCAACCAGTGAAGGAGTCCTCAGTCTTGGATATATTATATATCAGAATAATCTGGAAGAATGTCTTTGCAGCTGAAGACACTGTCTTAGTCTGTTTGGGCCATTACAACAAAAATACCATAGACTGAGTGGCTTATAAGCAACAGAAATGTATTTATTTATTGAAGCCTGGGAAGTCCAGGATTAAGGTGCAGGCAGAGTCAGTATCTAGTTAGAAGCTCTCTTTCTGTACATAGATGGCCAGGTTTTCACTGTATCCTCACATGGTGGAAGCAATGAGGGGATTCTCTGGGATTTCTTTAATAAGGTCACTAATCCCATTTATGAAAGCTCCATCTTCATAACCTAATCACTTCCCCAAACCTTGTCTCTGAATACCATCACGTTGGGGATTAGGTTTCAGCAAAGGAATATTCAGGGGACACAAGCTTTCTGTCTATAGAAGAAGCCATTAATCAGAGTTTTCAGGTGTGGAATCCGGGCATTTGTTGTTGTAGGAGGTCTGCTGATGATTTTGCTGTCTGTCTGGATTAAGAACCAACAACTCACAAATTATCTAGTGGGTAATTTGTTTTTCTTTGAGAACACATCTTTAGTATTCAGCAGGAAATTAGGAGCCTCTTTGTGGTCATTATCCTGCAATACATCTGTAGTAGAATCTGCTTTATGACTAAGTGTAATCATCCTTTACCCAAGTGATAGAAATTCTTGCTACCACTGTAAGTTGTGTCAGAATGTTGCACTTTTGCTGATCCACTAATGTATGGGAGCCTTGGATACCCATCTTATTCATTATTAAAAATGAAAGATTAATGATAGACAAATGTCTCTGCCCTCACAGAAAATACATTCATGAAGGGAAGATGGTCAATAAATAAGATAATAAAATATGGTTAGATGGTGATAAGGGCTGTATTAGCTATCTATTTCTGTATAACAAGTTACCCCCAAACCTAGAGGCTTAAAATAACAAAATTTATTTCTTCACAGCTTTTGTGGGTCGGAAACCTGGAGCAGCTTCACTGGCTAAAGTTGAAGACCTTCTCGCTAAAGGCCTTCTATGAGATTGCAGTCAAAATATTGGCCAGGGCTGTAGTTAAGTTGAAGGATTGACTAGGGCTGGAGGATCCACTTCCATGATGGTTCAGTTCTAAGGCTGTTGGCAAGAGGCCTTAGTTCCTCTCCATGACTGATTCTCAATAGAGTGGCTTGAGTATACTTCCAACATGGCAGCTGCCTTCCAAATTCAATGCAAGTGAACTGAGAGCATGCGAAATGGTGTGTAAGGAGAAAGCCACAAGGACTTTTCATGACCTGGTCTTGGGAACAACATCCTGTCACTTCCTTCATGTTCTATTTGTCACAAGCATCATTAAGAAAAGCCCAGACTCAAGAGGAGGGGAATTAGGCTCCACCTTTAAGTGAAGGGACAAATATCATAGAATTTGTGGATATATCTTAAAACCACCACAAAGTCTTAGGGAAAAAAATAAAGAAGAAAGATATGGAGTGCTGGTGAATGGGGGGGTTGTCATTTTAGATGGGATGACTGGGGAAGGACTCACTAAGAAGATGAGACTAGAGTTGAAGTCTGGAAAAGGCTTGGGGGTTTGGAGCAGGGTGTGGGGGGTGTCACAGGAGATAAAACCGGGGAGGTAAAGGGTGTAATGTGACAGGTGGGGGAGGGCTTTTATATAAAGGTAAGACCTTGGCTTTCACTTTGACTGAAATGAGGAGTTAATAGAAGCTTTAAAAAAAAATTAGGGTTTTATTTTTATTTTTTTAAATATAAATTTATTTATTTTAATTGGAGGTTAATTACTTTACAATATTGTATTGGTTTTGCCATACATCAACATGAATCCACCACAGGTATACACATGTTCTCCATCCTAAACCCCCCTCTCTCCTCCCTCCCTGTACCATCCCTCTGGGTCGTCTCAGTGCACCAGCCCCAAGCAAGCTTTTGAGGGTGATGATTTTTCTGTTCTGTGGAGAATATAGTGTAGGGAGGCAAAGGCAGAAACAGGGAGAACCTTTAGGAGCTCTTGCAGTTATCTGGATGAGGGAAGATACTGGCTTCGCCTTGGAGGAGCTTGGAGCTGAGTGTGAGGGGGACTTGAAGAAGATGTGGTGAGGAGTGGCTATATTCTGGGTATATTTTACAGATAGTGCTTTGAGATTTGCTGATAGATTGGCTATGGGGTGTGAGTGAAATAAAAAAGAAAATTAAGGCTCACTGCAAGGGCTTTGGCTGATGTAACTGATAGAATGGAGTTGGCTGGTGTGAAGATATTAAGGAATTAACACGTGTCTCAACAAGTTTGATGTGCAAAACTGATTCAAACATCTTTAATGGAGATGAACAGTTTTCCTTAAGCATTTTAAAGCCAGCACAAAGACTCAAAAGCAAACAATAGTCATTGAATCCTCTGGTATCTATTTTTGAAATTAATATCCAAAGAGTTTAGAAAAGGACACAAACTTGGTTAGTTTTATTAACCTTCATTATTGGTAATCCAAAAGAGTAGAAAAGATGATTATTAATAGTGTCTACAAATGCTCACAGTCCCTAATGAGTGTAACTTCAGTGATGGACTAAAAAGTTGTCAAAGTGGATGAGAGAAAGAAACTAACATGAAGGACAAAGAAACTAAGAGAAAAGATGTATAACCACCCAGAAAACTCCTACTTGTCAGTTAAGCATTATCACTTTAACTATCTGACAATTCATTTCATGATTTACCAGTCGTCAAAGTGAATATTTGTGGATTGTCTAGGATACGTTAGCTATTCGGTATATGTAATATATGCATATAGGATACATTAGGTATTGTTCAAGGTTCTCACCTAAGACAGAAGTATTAATATCAGGTTGAACCATTTGAAGTAGCTGATATTTGACCACTTTTTGGCCTACCAAAATGACCATTTCATATTGTTCAAGATAGTATTTTATGAAAAAATTTTGATGTAGAGGCTGATTGCTCTAATCAACATGTCACCCTCCCATGTATATGTGTGTTGATATTCAATATTGTAACGTCCGTTTCCTTTTCATTCTCTTTCACCACCTAACAATGTTTCCCTTTGCTAATAACTGAGTTGTCTTCATTTCTGTCTCTTCACGCCTGTCACACCTGCCTGTTGTAATTTAAATTTCGTTCCCTCTTTTCCTGTCCTCTGTGTAAATGGAGCACAGCTGTTTCCTGTCACCTGTTTAGTCCAGTGTCCTTTCATGTACTTGAACCTATCTGTAAGGCCATATTATGAGCTATTAGCAGGCCCGAGGATGTATTTTATAACTAAGCACATCACATCTCAGTTATTTCTGGCGTTAGTTTAGAGTATTAAAGACCAGTCTCAGCTGGTTACAGCCTGACTCTGAGCCCCAGCTGTGTGGACCTTGCATGGTGATGCTGTCTGGTATGTAACATTTGTGACAAGCTCAAGCTGCTGGAAATAGTGTTCCAGCCTTGAGGGTGGGTTTAGCCATGGCTAGTTTATGGTGATGATCATCCTCTGATAATGTTCTTCCGTTTCTTATTTCAGAGCTGAATGTCTGTGAACCAAACCAGATCTGTCACTAGGTACACAGGCAATTTTATTTAAGATTGCAATAAGAAGTGGTTGTGTTTCTCAGTTCCCTTGGGTTCACCTGCATTTTTTATTCCAATACAACATATGCTCAGTTCTGCACATCGCAGAAACCCATCTTATCACTCTGTTGGGAAGGTCCTCACTTCCTATTATGTGGCTTCTCTGACGCTCCCACAACTTCATTTTGCATCGTCTCTTACTAGAAAACAACATTCTCCCTGCGTTAAGTAATACAATTACATTGAAATAGCTGCAGGATGTGTCCAGACTGGGATGGGATGATTGTACTATGTGAAACGGGGAAGCCATTATTTTTGCCTGTCTTCCTTAATTAGTATTACACACAGCATGACTTGAGTCCTATCCATAGTCGGTTTATTGGAGAGTAATACTATGAGGTGGAAAGAATGTCAGTAGATATTGAGAAAAGGGACTTTTCTGTGGCTCGTAAAATGGGGGATGGATGCAGAGCGTGTTACCCAGCACCTGCATTCTCAGAGCCTCATCTGATTGCGTTGAAACTCATTCTACTGTCTTTCTCCCCTTTCTTTTTCACATGTGGCTCTAGGCACAGAGGCAGTCATTTATCTGTTGTTTGAGTCCATCCATTGCCTTTAAGCATCCAGGTCTGCAAGCCCAGTTTTGACTTCAGATGGAATTGGTGCAGAGGGATGGAGAGTGGAGACAAGCAGAGCCTTGGCAGGCACGGAATGATGCCTCCATTCCAATCACATTTCCCTTTAATGAGGGTCCTGACGCGCTCTCATCCCTCCGCGAGTGCCATGCTGCATCCGGTGTAATGGCTGCACTTGATGGATAATTTATGCAAACAGAACACAAACAAGAAGTCATTAAGCCACCCAACGAGGGTCCTTGACTTTTGCAAAACCAAACAGTTATTCTGATCCTGATGAGTTTAATTTTACTTTTGGTTGAGTACCGATGAATACATTATATTTAAAATAAATATTATATTATCAATATTCATGATCAAACTGAATGTCACTTGGTATTTCATATTCTTTTTTTTAAAGAGTGATATACAGAGCTTGATTTTCATCAAGTTGCAAAGTGCTCCTTTAATCCTATCTTAAGTCTGTTTTTAATGGACTCCAACAGAGCTAGAGGTAAAAAGAAGGAGGAGGGGAATCTATTATTTGGGTATTTGTAAACTCTTGTACTTTTCATTTGATAGTTCTTCTTTTGTATTTGCAACTCTAGACTGTATGTAAATGTGAATTTGAGAATTCGACACAAAGAAACAGTGAATCACTGGACAACATAAGGGAAATTGGTATTGAATATGATTTGGTTACCTAGTGATTAAAACCACTTACAAGGAAATTAAAATTTTAAAAATAAGGCTTTAGCATGCATCATGCCTTTGTTGTAACTCAAGGGCCATGTAGGTGTACAATATTTGGATGTCAGTTTACATAATGTATTGTGTTCTCGGTGCTTTCCAGATGCCTGGCAGTTTATTTTAGTAATTTTAATTTTATTAGAACAGCATCCTATGACTTGGTTGTTGCATGGTGTTTCTGGGAGCACTCACATGAAGATCATTAAAGCCTAAATGGTCCTGGCAGGTAATCTAACCATCTTTTCATCTTTTCTCTCTAGGAAGGTGGCCCCTGTAGATTGTTTAAAGGAAAAGAAGCACCATTATACGAGGCACAAGTAACAGCACTGCATCCGCATCTCTCCCCTACAGAGGGGAAGAAAGGGCGGCTGTAAATCTCAGAGTGGAATCCTGCAGGCTTTATTACCTGTGGGGGGACCTGGGAGAATATTCGCCTTCCAGGAGCAGGTGCCACATGGCACCCACCCTCCAGGCTTTTCAGCCACAGTCAAACCCAAATGCGATGGAGCCCAACAGCACCTGTAATGGGTGGGCCTCCCAGACCCACGGCTGGGGCAGCTGTATCTATGACAGCCACTTGCACTGCCATTTCAGAGTAACATGGCAAACAAGAGGAGCTGGTATCTTGAGGGCTCCTAGCTTCAGGAGAGGGGCTCTCCAGGGGAGTCATTGTGAGGCCAAAATGAGAGAGAACTGGTGAGAACTGCAGTGAAAAAGAGAAGCAAGATTTTACCAGGGAAAGGAGAAAGATAAAAGAGAGCGAAAAAGTTGCCTTAAAGCCCAACATTCAGAAAACTAAGATCATGGCATCTGGTCCCATCACTTCATGGCAAATAGATGGGGAAACAGTGGAAACAGTTGCTGACTTTATTTTTCTGGGCTCCCAAATCACTGCAGATGGTGATTGCAGCCATGAAACTAAAAGACGCTTACTCCTTGGGAGGAAAGTTATGAACAACCTAGACAGCATATTAAAAAGGAGAGACATTGCTTTGTCAACAAACGTCTGTCTAGTCAAGGCTACGGTTTTTCCAGTGGTCATGTATGGATGTGAGAGTTGGACTATAAAGAAAGCTGAGTGCTGAAGAATTGATGCTTTTGAATTGTGGTGTTAGAGAAGACTCTTGAGAGTCCTTTGGATTGCAAGGAGATCCAATCAGTCCATCCTAAAGATCAGTCCTGGGTGTTCATTGGAAGGACTGATGTTGAAGCTGAAACTCCTATGCTTTGGCCACCTGATGCGAAGAGCTGACTCATTGGAAAAGACCTTGATGCTGGGAAAGATTGAGGGCGGGAGGAGAAGGGGATGACAGAGGATGAGATGGTTGGATGGCATCACCGACTCAATGGGCATGGGTTTGGGTGGACTCTGGGAGTTGGTGATGGACAGGGAGGCCTGGTGTGCTGCTGTTCATGGGGTTGCAAAGAGGACACGACTGAGCGACTGAACTGAACAATACAGTCCAGAGTTGGAACAGATCCCAAGGAATCAAGGTCTGGGCAGTTGGTAGGCCTTCTTGTGGATTGTCAGACAGAGCAAAACACTCTTGGCAGCTATAGAGGACGCGGGTCATTAAAAACTATCAGTAGCTCATCTGGGAAGGAATACAGAGTGTCACATCTTGAATTTCTTGTTGTTGCCAAGGATTTCTTGTCCAGGAACTCTTATTTTCCAGATATCTTGGAGACTCTACCAAAATGCGGTGTTCAAGTTCTATCTCTAGATTTACTGCTTCTATGGGTCTAGCGTAAGGTCTTGAGCTTAGACCTTTCACAAGAGTCTCAGAGTAGTTCTGATGTAAATAACCAGGACCATCATTTGGGAGTCGTCTTAGCCTATGAGGTCAGGGATGCTGAGGGTACAGAACTCTCTCTACTCTATAGCTTTGAAGTCCACTTTATTTAACTTGGGATCCTCTGAGGAGAGCTAATTTTCCTGGACCTCCCTCTTTGGTAATTTCCCTTTCATCTCAAGCTCTTAAACCTTCATATATGAGTTGGAGTGACCTGGATAGGAGGTTGCTTTTAGCTTGGCTTCAGTGCAAACTTCCATCAAGATTTCTATAAACTAACTTCTGCCCATTGACTATGAGTCTAGAATCAATAGACAAATGTCAGAAAGATTCTTTTTTTCCTGCCCCATCTGGGAAAGGGGAGATATTTTTGTATATTAATAGGAATAAGTTGGGTTTCCCTTGTGGCTCAGCTGGTAAAGAATTCACCTGCAATGCGGGACACCTGGGTTTGATCCCTGGGTTGGAAGATCCCCTGGAGAAGGCAATGGCACCCCACTCCAGTATGCTTGCTTGGAAAATCCCATGGATGGAGGAGCCTGGTGGGCTGCAGTCCATGGGATCGCGAAGTCGGACACGACTGAGCAACTTCACTTTCACTTTTTACTCTCATGCATTGGAGAAGGAAATGGCAACCCACTCCAGTGTTCTTGCCTGGAGAATCCCAGGGACAGAAGAGCCTGGTAGGCTGCCATCTCTGGGGTCGCACAGAGTCGGACACGACTGAAGTGACTTAGCAGCAGCAGCAGCAGCAGCAGCAGCAGCAGTATAGTCCATGGGGTCACAGAGAGTCAGACACAACTGAGCAACTTTCATTTTCACTTTCAGGAATAAGTTAACGGATTAGGCAGAAAAAATTGGGCATACCCTTAGGATATGGATATAGCTTTTGGCTTGGCCTTATGTCCTGAAATCAGATCTGTGTTTGTCTACTATCTATCTATATATTTTATGTTTGCTTGTCATTGCTTACAATTCTGCAACTAGGTTTCTCAGGCTCTCTTGCTGACTGGATTCTGAGTAGGGTTGGTCAGTGGAGACACAGAAGACTAGAGGTGGGCAATGGGGAGAAGCCGGGGTATTTTTCCCTCTCTCTGCCTTCATGCTTCATCCCCGGTTGCATTTCTTCCATGGTGGTAGCTCCCCACAGACTCCACCATAGTTTTTCCCAGGTAGCCTTAGAAAGGGTTCTGGGGACATTATCTCCTCCCTGTGTTTTTCGGTTCAAGGGTGATTGCGATTTTCTGTTGTTACTAATCCTTGGGTTACTTCATCTGTTTTGCTTCTTGGCTCTTTAGTTATATGTGTAACTAATTCCCTGATTAAATCCACTCCATTTACAATACTTAGAGAGGAAAGATTTCTACTTTCTGGCTGGATCCTGAATGATTCATTGACTACAGGTAGACACCCTCTTGCACAAAGATTGCTAGAATTTAAGAAAGGTGGTATGGTATAGTCTGATGGATTTGGACTCAGAATACTGGGGTTCAGGTTTTAAACACAGGCAAATAATTTCATCTCTTTGGACCTCTGTTTCCGTGGCTGTGAAGTCCCAATGTGTGGACTCCAAATGTCTCTTTTGTCCTTACAATGACTCTCCCACAGAGGGAATAGGATTTAGACTTTTAATAGGCTTATTTGAGAGCCATAGAAATATCATGTATGATCTGCCTCATGTTATAACTTATTATAATTACTCATTTTAAATGCTCACTATATATAAATACTCATTATAAATACTCATTATAAATATAAGTGCTCTTTTATGCTGAGCCCAGGAATAGCTTTGCCGATGCTTTTCAACATAATGATCCTGGCAAAGGATAAGATTTGGCAAGCAAGTCGAAACCCATTTTCCACCCATGATTCCAAGTCTTTACTTTTTTTTCAGAGTCAGAGACTGAGGCAGAGAGAGGCTAAATGCATGTCAGATGCAAGGGAAAATACATTTTTATTTTAAAATTATCTTGACATGTTAACATAGATTATATATATGTATATACACAAATGTACATATACATTTATATATAGACACAAATATATTTTAAATATATATTGCACATATATATGTATTGTATATTTAAAATCATAAAATTTGTTTGAATGGAGAAGCAGCTGGGAGACCACCTAATACAACACTTATATTTTATGGATGAGGAAAATGAAATTCACTCTCTGGAAGCAGAGATATGTATATAAGTTCTTTGGGGAAACTGAAGGAAAGTAACTGGGAGCTTCTCTGGTAGCTCAGCTTCCCTGGGAGCTCAGAATCTGCCTGGTTCGACTCCTGGGGTGGGAAGATCTGCTGGGGAAGGGACAGGCTACCCATTCCAGTATTCTTGGGCTTCTCTTGTGGCTCAGCTGGTAAAGAATCTGCCCACAATGCAGGAGACCTGGGTTCAGTCCCTAAGTTGGGAAGATCCCCTGGAGAAGGGAAAGGCTACCCACTCCAATATTCTGGCCTGGAGAATTACATGGACTACAGTTGGTGGGATCTCAAAGAGTCAGACATGACTGAGTGGTTTTCACTGTCACTTCACTTTCAAGGAAAACAATTAAAATGGGGTGTATTTACTTTTCATTTTCGGCAGTCAGTAGATCCCTTTTTTGGTTGGCAAGCAGGCCTCCACCACCTGATGTACAACAACTTTCGTACTTTTATTTTGATGATAAACACACAGAACAACATCTATTTTTTACTTTCAGAATTTAGGGAATGGAAAAGTTCACCTGCCAATTGTCACAGAAAATAGAGGGAATGAGAAATCCACCAATGGCTTTTAATTTCTCATAGTATTGCCATGTCTTGAGTCTGGTGAAGTCAGCTTGTGTTAAGCTCCATCGAAGTTCTATCCTTGCAGTTTGACAGAGGGGTTAGAAAACAAAAGGTGGCAGACAAAATGTAAAACTTCTGGGATTTATTTTAGCAGCTCATTTTTGGCAGAGACGAGATGGCAGAATATATGAGCCCCTGTTTTATTTTTTATAATCTACCTGTGATTTTTAAATCGTAAATGATGTAACAGTGATTGCCAGAGATTTCTCCTTCATTGTAAAAAGGAAAAGTGTTTGCAAATAAGGAGCAGAGCAGTTGATTTGTTTGGTTACATTTCGCAGGGACAGTCCTTTCTTGGTGTATGTGCTCCAGATGTTGGTGGGCAATAAGTTGGAGCTTTCCAGAATCCCGAGGTCAAGATTTTTCCGTGCAGTTTCGTCCAGTTCATTATTTGTGTGCCATATGTTCCCTTGAATTCACCCCTCTGCTCTGTCAGTTAAAGCCTTTTACTTTTGTTGTTATTGTGATTGTCGTTATCTTGAAGCATTTTCATTTGGATGTTTATCCTTCACAGCGCACAGCTCCTGAGGCAAACCCACCGGAGGGAGGTTGGAGAAACAGGACATCAATCTCACCAGCTGGGTTTACAGCTTCATTGTCTGGTCTGATTTTATGAGAACAAAGTGCATGTTGCTAGAAGAGAGAAATTGCTGGGGGGTAAACGTGTCCTTTGAAATGCCACTCTTGGCTTCCTGACAAGGTAGAAAGAAAGAAAGAAAGAAAAAAAAAAACTATGGAGGATTTGTTAGACACAGTGATAAAAGAGAAGCCAGGGCAGACTTTCTGGCTGAGAGCTGAATTCTCCCTTGTCACGTAGAGGTCAGCTTTCACAGAGGACACATCTCACACAGGAGCATTGAGGAGCATCACTGAGTATCTGCTCAGCCAAATAAAGAGTTTGATAATTAGTGGTGCCACCTCAAAGAGGGTTAACTAGACCACAGGGAAAGCCAAAGCAGTTCAGGGGCCTCTGTAGGGTCTCATGGACGAAGCGGCTTGATTCATTATTAGCTCTGCCACTTGAGTGTTAGCCCAAGTTCAAGTGCCCAGTTGGCCCTCTGTTCATTGAGAATGGCTTCAACCGGCAACCAGATCAGCACTCACTTGCTCAGGGAGGAGGAAAGGGCATGATCCTGTGGTTGAGGAAGGTACACTCTGGGTTGAGGTTGTCTGTGCCCAAATATTCCCTGTTACTGATTAGCTCTCTGAATTGAGCAGCTTTCTTCATTTCTTTAAACCTCAGTCTTTCTCATCTATAAAATGGGGACAAAAATGTCACTTCAAGAAGATCATTTATCTGCAAATAGTTGCACATTGTTCGACCTGTATGAAGAATTCAAAGAATGTTGACTTTCAGCATTTTTAAAGAGATTTTGCCCCACCTTAACGGTATTATCTATACATTGAAGCCATGACCAGGCAACTCAGGCTATTCCCCCAACTTCCAGGCTTGGGGGAAGTTATACCGTAGAGATGAAAGGGACATCTCTGATGGGCTGCTGGAGGTTTGCTCTACCTTGATATTCTGTCTCCTTTATGAAACAGGATGTGTGCACTCCCTATTCACAATGATGAGAGGGGATCTGGGGTCTTCTGCTTGAGAGGTACTTTTGGCTCTGGAAGGCTGAGCAAGCCCAAGCTCTGCACACACGAGGAGATGGCTCCACGTTTGGGAGATTGAACCACTTGAGTACAGCTGAAGATCAGAGGACCCGTTGGTTAAGATGGGTCAAATCTCTCTTAACAAATCTTTTCTCTTCCACCATCTTCCATCTCTTCTCTCTGAGTCCCCAAGAACCCAGCCCTCTGTGTATAGCTTGGGTTGCATACACTTCTCTCCCTCCCTTCTGAGGCAGTGAACCCAATTCCTAAGCACTTTGGTCTCCCTCGTTTCCCCCAGACTTACCTGTCCTGGGCTTTCCCCACTCCATACAATAACTAATCTTATAAACTAGTAGTGTGAGTCAAGGTGAACAACAATAGAAACGGAATCAGAAAGATTTCCCATTTGTTTGGAGGGATATCAACTGCTAATGGGATCAGTGTGTTTGTTTTTTTCCAATGGCCCATCCCAGTCCAAGTTCTCATCATGCTCTTCCATCTGTGTCATTATAACATAGGTCCCAGTAGGTTGTCTACTTTTGTTCACTCTCTTGGCTCTGGAATTCTACTCATTGCATTCTGATGAGTGTCTATAGAAGGTTCTGGTCATTTTTGCTCATCTGGAATCTCTATGACTCTCCACTGCTTATAGGCTGCATTTCAAACTTTTCCACCTATTTAAAGTCCTTCGTACTCAAGGTGAGGTGAAGGTGAAGTCACTCAGTCGTGTCTGACTCTTTGCGACCCCATGGACTATAGCCTACCAGGCTCCTCCGTCCATGGGATTCTCCAGGCAAGAATACTGGAGTGGGTTGCCATTTCCTTCTCCAGGGGATCTTCGTAACCCAGGGATCAAACCCAGATCTCCCGCATTGGAGGCAGAGGCTTTAACCTCTGAGCCACCAGGGAAGCCTTCATCTCTGGCCTTGGGATGACTCTGATCTTTCTCTGCATCTCTTTTTGGCAATTAATCACACACTGGCTTGGGACATTCTTGTACAACATTGATCTGTTATTTATCTTCTGTATATTCTTTCACCTTCTTTGCATTTATGTCTTATCTCTTCAAGTTCCCTGAGAGCACAAAGCAGTATTTATTTATTTATTTTTGGCTGCACTGGGTCTTGGGTGCTGCAGATGGGCTTTCTCTGGTGCAGCGAGTGGGCTTGTCTAGCAGTGGTTTCTCTTGTTGCAGAGCTGAGCTCTAGAGCGCTGCCTTCAGCAGCTGCAGCACGGGGCTCAGTAGTTGTGCTGTACCAGCTTAGCTGCCCTGCAGCATGCAGGATCTTCCTGGATCAGGGATCGAATGCATATCCTTCGCATTGGCAGGTGGATTCTTAAACGCAGGACCTCCATGGAAGTCCTCTTTCATCCTCAGCACCTTGTTTGCTTGTCATAGCTTCTCTGTAAGTATTTCTGGAACATCGAGGTTTAACCTTCCTCAGATGAGTTCTACATTTCCTTTCTAACAGTGATCTCCGAAGCCTTAAGCCAGATAGTAGCTAGCATGAGACCTTCTCTGACTAGCGGGGAGGCCGTGGGGGTTATGTTTTGGCACCAGGGGACCTTTGGGTGCCCTTTTAGTCATCCTATAATAACAGTGAATGACTCATCCTAAGGGCCACCCATGCCAGGCTCTGTGCTAAGCCTCTAATACATTATTTTATTTAATCCTTACAGTAGTCATAGGTGTAATTATTATTATGATTCCAGTTTTACATATTAGGAAGTTGAGGTGGAAAGAAATTAAATAATTTTCCTGACTCTCAGAGCTTGTTTGTGTGGTGTGCCAGGATGGTCTGACTTCAGAATGTGCAGTTTTGGCCGCTGTTCATAGCACACCTTGACTACATATGCACCAAAATCAGCCCTTACATTTGTACATTGTTACCCCATTTACAAACTACTTTCATAGGTAGAGTCTTATCTAATTGACTCAATACCCCTTATGAAGAAATTGGCGCATTCCTATTTTACCCCTTTACTTATTTATGTTTTAGATCGCATTCTCTTAGTTTTAGGCATTTTATGTTGCTGAGAATTTCTCCTCTTTCTTGTAAACTCAACTTCTCTAGCTTGGCTCTGCTCCATACATCATAGGCACTTGTGTTGATTAGAAATGCACTTAGCTGTTAGTAACAAAAAACTCACCTTACACTAGCTTAAATGGATAGCATTTATATTTCTTAATAAAACAAGAATTTTGAAGGTAGGCAGCTGTTGCATTGGTTAGTGACTCAACAGTGTCTGCCCTGGCCTTTCATACTTGACACCTCATGTTGGAAACATGGCTGCTGCAGTTCTGGACATCCTGTTCCTTCAAGATTAAGGGAAAATGTGTCACTTCCCCCTCCCCCCAACAACATTTCCATCTGTATCTCATTGACTAGAATGTATCCTCTGGCTATTTGAACCTGCAAAAAAGTGGGCAAAGCAAATGTTGAACTCGGAACTTGGCACCCCTGAAAACCAGGGTCATGTTAGCAAGGCGAAAGTGGGGATGGATAGTGGAAAAGTGACTAACTTTCTGCCAAAGCACTTGTTGAATCATAGGGGAATAAGTAAATTAACAAATGAATAAATCAAGCTTATTTATTTTTGTTATGTAAGCAATATTTACACGCATTCTTCTTATTATAAAAAATCCAGAGTTCCAAAGAACACAAGATAAAGAGAGAAAATTCCCCTCTTTACTTCACTCCCCTCCCTGGAGATAAGTGCTGTTATCAGGATGATGAGCATCCCTTCAGACACATCTGCAAGCATGGAGAGGTATGTCACACACATATCAGTGTGTATAGGTATGTATATATACCAACACACACGGGTTCATATATTTGCATTTATTTATTTATTTGGCCCCACTGTGCAGCTTGTGAGATTTTAGTTCCCTGACCAGGGATGACCAGGGATTAAACCCTGGCCTCTGGCAGTGAGAGCAAAGCCCTAACCACTGCCTGCCTGGGAATTCCCTATTTGAATATATTTAGACATAAACTTGTGATGAGTTTGTAATTTACTTTATGACATGGAATAAGATGCTTTTTCTATAAAATGGAAACATCGTAGGTTTTGGCTCTGTGATTTGTTCTTTTTCTTTTTGCAGTATATCTGTGTCTTGGAAATCTTTCCCCGTCAGCACCAGCAGTCTCTTTTGTTCTTTAACCTCACTCTGGAGTATCTCTGTATGGAAAGTGTCATGGCTCACTTAATTTTTTCCCTGTTTTTGAAAGTTAGGGTTGTCTGACCTGGACTGATAACCCCATTTGGGGATAAGAAGAGTGCGGCTTGATAGAAGCTCAGTGACTTTCATTGGTTGCGCACTCAGTTGGGTGGAGCAACTCAGAGCCAGGGTTCTCCCACAGTGTCCATTTCTCCATGGCTGCCACGTGGATGAAGAAGGCTGTGGCTGGAGCCATTTGTGGGGCTCCATGAGGAGCCTGGAGTTGGCAGAAGTGGTCCCTCTGGCAATACTGATTGATGTCAAGATCACACATCAAAAAACTTCTAACCAAATAGCTGCCAGAAACACAGACATGGTTTTATTTAAAAAGAAAAACTACCTTAGAAGTTTTTCTTCCTGAAATGATGTATTACAAGCATCCATGATTTCTCAGAAGGAAGTGATTTCAGTTTTGTTCCGGCATCTGTTTCCTAGGTAAAAGGGTGACAACAAAGCTGAGTGCCTTGGGCTTTCATGCTACGTTAGGGCAGTTTCAGAGAATCATCAAAGTGTTTTTTTTTTCCCCATTGTCTTGGTGGATGAGGGTAGATTTGCAAAAGTGCTCATATTTGAAAGTGTAACACACATGTTAACATGTGTAAGATGCAGTGGGATCACATAAGGCTTCTTGAAGGCTTCTGGGTCATTAAAGCTTCTGGAAGATCAAATAAAAGCTCAGCCTATCAGTATTTTCTGGGGGTTGGAAGGGAAAGAGCACTTTGTGGAAATTTCCACTGTGTATCTGTTTAGAATGAATACAGAAGGCTTGATGCCTTGAACAGGAATGTTCTCTGATTGCCTTTAGGAATGGAGTGAGACTTGGATGGCCAAAGCATGATTTGTCAGCTGTTCCAGATACTAATCAAGGTCAAGAGAGGTGAGTGTTGGAAGGTAGGAGCAGATACTCTCTTGACCTCCACTGATGCAGATAAGCCAGAAGGAGGAAGTTCCATTGCAGGAAAGGAAAAACATCATTTTTTCTTTCTTTCAAAATCAAGGATTATTTACATAGATGGAAATGTTAATTTTCTCAGAAGTCAAAGCCAGTGGCAAGACTATCAAGTAAGATTCATCTGTGTATGATTAATATCAGATGCCCTCTTGCTCCTGTGGAATCTTATTTTTTCAAATAACATCTGGAACTCATTCTTGCTTACATTACATGTATCTATGTGTTCATATAGATGTTTGACTCTGGTGTTACAGTGAAATGTCATAATTTCTTTTACAACAGATTCAAAAGACAAAATGTTACTTAGAGCAGAATGTTATAAATGGGAAAGGAAATGAAAGTGTGTGTGAGTGAAGGGAAAATCACAAAAGTGACCTGTGTAGCAAGGAAGCACTTTTTGTGTGGGATAGAAAACTTTAAGTAAAAACTAGAAGGCAAGGAGCAAATTTTAGAAATGGGATTTGGCCATTGATTATATGATGTTCTATGGATTAGGGGTCCTGTTGATGAACATTTGCTTTCATATTAGCACTTAATAGGGCAGTTTCATGTATGTTTGGGAACTACCGTCCTCATTAATTCATTGGCTTGCAGATGTAATCACAGAGAGTAAGTTTGGTTGAGACTGCAGAATGTGTTTGTGATCCTGTGGATTGAAGCCTGTCAGGCTCCTTTGTCCTTGGGACTTCCCAGGCAGGATTACTGGATTGGGTGGCCATTTCCTTCTCCAGGGGATCTTCCCAACCCAGGGATTGATTCAGAGTCTCTGGTGTCTCCTGCGTGGCAAGGAGATTCTTTACCACTGAGCCACCAGGGAAATTTGGTTTCCAGAGGTGCAAATAGCAGTTCCTCTATTATTCCCAGCAGGAGGCGGTGGGGGCGGTTGGGAGAATGAGTTCTCTTACAGAGGATTCTCAAAGGATAATTTTAGGAAATGACATAGAAAGTACCAGAATTTTTAGAAATTCAATTATGTTCATGACAAATGCCCTGATATTGAAAATAAATAAAATTGTACCTCAGTTCAGTTTGGTCGCTCAGTCATGTCCGACTCTTTGCGACCCCATGAATCGCAGCACACCAGGCCTCCCTGTCCATCACCAACTCCCGGAGTGCACTCAGACTCACTTCCATCGAGTCCGTGATGCCATCCAGCCATCTCATCCTGGGTTATCCCCTTCTCCTCCTGCCCCCAAACCCTCCCAGCATCAGAGTCTTTTCCAATGAGTCAACTCTTCGCATGAGGTGGCCAAAGTACTGGAGCTTCAGCTTTAGCATCATTCCTTCCAAAGAAATCCCAGGATTGATCTCCTTCAGAATGGACTGGTTGGATCTCCTTGCAGTCCAAGGGACTCTCAAGAGTCTTCTCCAACACCACAGTTCAAAAGCATCGATTCTTCGGCGCTCAGCCTTCTTCACAGTCCAACTCTCACATCCATACATGACCACAGGAAAAACCATAGCCTTGACTAGGCAGAACTTAGTCGGCAAAGTAATGTCTCTGCTTTTGAATATACTATTTAGGTTGGTCATAACTTTTCTTCCAAGGAGTAAGCGTCTTTTAATTTCATGGCTGCAATCACCATCTGCAGTGATTTTGGAGCCCCAAAATATAAAGTCTGACACTGTTTCTACTGTTTCCCCATCTATTTCCCATGAAGTGATAGGACCAGATGCCATGATCTTCGTTTTCTGAACGTTGAGCTTTAAGCAAACTTTTTCACTCTCCTCTTTCACTTTCATCAAGAAGCTTTTTAGTTCCTCTTCACTTTCTGCCATAAGGGTGGTGTCATCTGCATATCTGAGGTTATCGATATTTCTCCCAGCAATCTTGATTCCAGCTGCTGCTCCTTACCTTGGACGAGGGGTATCTCCTTACTGCCGCTGTTCTTGACCTTCAATGTGGGATAGCTCCTCTAGGCCCTCCTGTGCTGCGCAGCCACCACTCCTCGGGTTTCTCCTCCCAGCCGCCAGCCCTGGCCTCGGGCTGGGGTCCAAGGTAAGGAACAGCTGCTGTGCTTTGCTGGAGCAGCCGTGAGCAGATACCCCACACCAAGGTAAGAGAAACCCAAGTAAGATGGTAAGTGTTGCAATAGGGCATCAGAGGGCAGACACACTGAAACCATACTCACAGAAAACTAGTCAATCTAATCACACTAGGACCACAGCCTTGTCTAACTCAATGAAACCAAGCCATACCTGCGGGGCAACCCAAGACAGGTGGGTCATGGTGGAGAGGCCTGACAGAATGTGGTCCACTGGAGAAGGGAATGGCAAGCCACTTCAGTATTCTTGCCTTGAGAACCCCATGAACAGTATGAAAAGGCAAAATTATAGGATACCAAAAGAAGAACTCCCCAGGTCATTAGTGCCCAATATGCTACTGGAGATCAGTGGAGAAAGAACTCCAGAAAGAATGAAGGGATGGAGCCAAAGCAAAAACAATACCCAGTTGTGGATGTGACTGGTGATAGAAGCAAGATCCAATGCTGTAAAGAGCAATACTGCATACGAACCTGGAATGTCAGGTCCATGAATCAAGGCAAATTGGAAGTGGTCAAACAGGAGATGGCAAGGGTGAATGTCGACATTCTAGGAATCAGCGAACTAAAATGGACTGGAATGGGTGAATTTAAATCAGATGACCATTACATCTACTACTGCGGGCAGGAATCTCTCAGAAGAAATGGAGTAGCCATCATGGTCAACAAAAGAGTCCGAAATGCAGTACTTGGATGCAATCTCAAAAACGACAGAATGATCTCTGTTCATCTCCAAGGCAAACCATTTAATATCACAGTTATCCAAGACTATGCCCCAACCAGTAACGCAGAAGAAACTGAATTTGAACTGTTTTATGTAGACCTACAAGATCTTTTAGAACTAACACCCAAAAAAGATGCCCTTTTCATTATAGGGGACTGGAATGCAAAAGTAGGAAGTCAAGAAACACCTGGGGTAACGGGCAATTTTGGCCTTGGAATGCGGAATGAAGCAGGGCAAAGAAATAGAGTTTTGCCAAGAAAATGCACTGGTCATAGCAAACACCCTCTTCCAACAACACGAGAAGACTCTACACATGGACATCACCAGATGGTCAACACCGAAATCAGATTGATTATTTTCTTTGCAGCCAAAGATGGAGAAGCTCTATACAGTCAACAAAAACAAGACCAGGAGCTGACTGTGGCTCAGATCATGAACTCCTTATTACCAAATTCAGACTGAAATTGAAGAAAGTAGGGAAAACCGCTAGACCATTCAGGTATGACCTCAATCAAATCCCTTAAGATTATACAGTGGAAGTGAGAAATAGATTTAAGGGTCTAGATCTGATAGATAGACTGCCTGATGAACTATGGAATGAGGTTCGTGACATTGTACAGGAGACAGGGATCAAGACCATCCCCATGGAAAAGAAATGCAAACAAGCAAAATGGCTGTCTGGGGAGGCCTTACAAATAGCTGTGAAAAGAAGAGAGGTGAAAAGCAAAGGAGAAAAGGAAAGATATAAGCATCTGAATGCTGAGCTCCAAAGAATAGCAAGAAGAGATAAGAAAGCCTTCCTCAGTGATCAATGCAAAGAAATAGAGGAAAACAACAGAATGGGAAAGACTAGAGATCTCTTCAAGAAAATGAGAGATACCAAGGGAACATTTCATGCAAAGATGGGCTAGATAAAGGACAGAAATGGTATGGACCTAACAGAAGCAGAAGATATTAAGAAGAGGTGGCAAGAACACACGGAAGAACTGTACAAAAAAGATCTTCATGACCCAGATAATCATGATGATGTGATCACTAATCTAGAGCCAGACATCTTGGAATGTGAAGTCAAGTGGGCCTTAGAAAGCATCACTATGAACAAAGCTAGTGGAGGTGATGGAATTCCAGTTGAGCTCTTTCAAATCCTGAAAGATGATGCTGTGAAAGTGCTGCACTCAATATGCCAGCAAGTTTGGAAAACTCAGCAGTGGCCACAGGACTGGAAAAGGTCAGTTTTCATTCCAATCCCAAAGAAAGGCAATGCCAAAGAAGGCTCAAACTACCGCACAATTGCACTCATCTCACATGCTAGTAAAGTAATGCTCAAAATTCTCCAAGCCAGACTTCAGCAATATGTGAACCGTGAACGCCCTGATGTTCAAGCTGGTTTTAGAAAAGGCAGAGGAACCAGAGATCAACTTGCCAACATCCGCTGGATCATGGAAAAAGCAAGAGAGTTCCAGAAAAACATCTATTTCTATTTTATTGACTATGCCAAAGCCTTTGACTGTGTGGATCACAAGAAACTGTGGAAAATTCTGAAAGAGATGGGACTACCAGACCACCTAACCTGCCTCTTGGGAAACCTGTATGCAGGTCAGGAAACAACAGTTAGAACTGGACATGGAACAACAGACTGGTTCCAAATAGGAAAAGGAGTACATCAAGGCTGTATATTGTCACCCTGCTTATTTAACTTCTATGCAGAGTACATCATGAGAAACGCTGGACTGGAAGAAACACAAGCTGGAATCAAGATTGCCGGGAGAAATCCCAATAACCTCAGATATGCAGATGACACCACCCTTATGGCAGAAAGTGAAGAGGAACTAAAGAGCCTCTTGATGAAAGTAAAAGAGGAGAGTGAAAAAGTTGGCTTAAAGCTCAACGTTCAGAAAACGAAGATCATGGCATCTGGTCCTATCACTTCATGGGAAATAGATGGGGAAACAGTAGAAACAGTGTCAGACTTTATATTTTGGGGCTCCAAAATCACTGCAGATGGTGATTGCAGCCATGAAATTAAAAGACGCTTACTCCTTGGAAGAAAAGTTATGACCAACCTAAATAGTATATTCAAAAGCAGAGACATTACTTTGCCGACTAAGTTCTGCCTAGTCAAGGCTATGGTTTTTCCTGTGGTCATGTATGGATGTGAGAGTTGGACTGTGAAGAAGGCTGAGCGCCGAAGAATCGATGCTTTTGAACTGTGGTGTTGGAGAAGACTCTTGAGAGTCCCTTGGACTGCAAGGAGATCCAACCAGTCCATTCTGAAGGAGATCAATCCTGGGATTTCTTTGGAAGGAATGATGCTAAAGCTGAAGCTCCAGTACTTTGGCCACCTCATGCGAAGAGTTGACTCATTGGAAAAGACTCTGATGCTGGGAGGGTTTGGGGGCAGGAGGAGAAGGGGATGACCAAGGATGAGATGGCTGGATGGCATCACGGACTCGATGGACGTGAGTCTGAGTGCACTCCGGGAGTTGGTGATGGACAGGGAGGCCTGGCGTGCTGCGATTCATGGGGTCGCAAAGATTCGGACACGACTGAGCGACTGAACTGAACTGAACTGAACCGGTTATGAACTGCCCTGATAGTGCCGATAGTTACAGTTGTACTGGGGCTGGGCTTTGACTGGCAGTGCTGGGCAGATGGGCTGCTGGGACTGTGCGACCCGGCAGTGTTCTGAGAAGTGAGAGCGGTCTTCCTCTTCCTTCTGGCCTTCACGTTGCTAAAATCAGTGCCCACTGGTGGTTCTCACTTTCCGGTCATTCCTCCTCAGTCTCTTTCATTGATCCTTCTCAGGTTTCTGACCTCTGAATACTGGAGTGCCCTGTCTGTTGTTCCTGAACCCTTTCTCTTTTCCATTCATGTCCACTTTCTAGATGATCTTATCCAGTCACACAGGTTTAATTCCATCTGTCTGCTGATGGCTTCCAAATATATCCTCTAGCTTGGACCTCTCACCTGTGCTATGCACCTGCGTAGCCAACTGCCTACTTGATAACTCCAGTTGGTCCAGTGAGCATCCCAAACTTGGCAGTCCTAAACCTGAACTTTTACTAATGTCCTGTAAGCAGATCTACTGGCAATTTCATCTTGGTTAATGCAACCTCATTCTTCTAAAATCTTGGCAGTATCCTTGGCTCTCTTTTTCCTGCACACCTTACATCCAGATCAACACATCCCGGTGGCTCACTCCCCTCAACTGCCACCACCATCTTTACCCCACCTACCCTCATCTTTTGCCTCTGAACTGGCCTTCTCCTCTGCAGTCTATTCTCAGCCCAGCAGCTTGGATGATATTGTTAAAGCACAACACTTGGTTTTCCACTTCTTTCAGAGTAAAAAATCAGGATCTTTATTGGACTATATGTAAGCTCCATGTGATCTTGCTCCATGTCATCTCTCAGACTTCATATCCTACCATTCTCCCTCTTGCCATTCTCTTTACTCCAGCCACACTGACCTCTTGGATTTCTAGAACATACCAGACACATTTTTGCTCCAGGGAAAAATTTTGCTCCAGGGTACTTATGGTGCCCTCTTCCCAGAGTGCTTTGCTCAAGCCCCAAAAGGTTTGAGGTCTTTATCTAAAATTTTACCCTTCGTCTTATCAGATGGTCAGTTCAATTCTTTGTGCCCCGCCCCGAGTTACTAGCTGTGTGACCATTGGTCATCAAGTAAGATGCCTTGATTCCCCCATCTCTCGAATGGTGACAACAATAGCCGTTCAAACAAAAGGTTGAACCATGAGATTTCCATGACCAGAGGTCAAAATGGTAGAGTATTTGTAAATTTCTTATGGTTCCACCTTATACCTACCTCATGAGGATCTGATAAGGATCAGACAAAATAAATAAAACCCCCAGTGTGTCACAAAAGGCCTTCTAAAATCTGACTCGTGCAGCTTGTTTGCTCTCATCTTCTTTTGTGCTTCACATCTCACATATCAGACTTTGACAGTAGAAAACTTTTATTTCGTAAACCCAACTGGCTCTTTCAAATTCTTTTGGCTTTGATTGTACCCTCCCTTCTGGTTTTCAGTATCTAGCACATTCACCCTCTTCTCCTCCATCTCTGTGTAGATGTGTCTGTCCCTCCCAATTTCACCTTCCTTCTTGCTATTTCTGAGCTTTGAACAAGCTTATCGCATGTATTACAATGACTGATTTACATGTCTGTCTCTTCTGTTTGACTCTGACCTCTTCAAATACAAGGATGTCATTTATGTCTTCAACATCTTGCATAGTTTGACACCTGATTGTTCCCAGTAAATATTTGATGAATGAGTGAATGGACAGACGGAGAACATGGAGACCGTGTTTCAAGGTGGCTCTCACATACCAGTTGCCAAGGATAAGCTAACAGTTAAGAAGACAGGTAAATAGGAAGGCATGATGTAAAAGAAACACATTTCAAAGATCAAGGTAAATAAGATTTAGTAATATAACAGGGCAGGGAGAGAGAGCAGTGTTGGGAAGCAGAGATACTGAAATGAAATTGATCTGAGAGGATGGCTGCCTGCCTTTTGGCCTCTTTATGGTTCCTGATGGTGTGGCTGGCTTTTATCCCATGGATGACTGTAGGAAGCAATTTCCTGCCAGAGGGTGAGCTGGAGGCCTGTGGAGCTGTACCCTCATTCTGAGTGATGCGCCAGGGAAGCGCTGGGATGCTGAGCAGGTTCTTACTGCTGTCCTTTTAGAGGCCCCAGGCTATGCTGGCTTAGGAACAAAATCTCAAATGATTTTTAATTCACATGAAATGATGGAAGAAAATTCCCTGGCGCAATGGGACATTCTGGCCTGGCATCAGTGCCCTTAGATCTTCACACACACCTGGGTTATCAGACAAATAGAGGCTGGTAGCTTGGGGCTGAGGGTAAGCAGAGGGACCTGCTAGCGCTTGTTGAAATGATACCACCTGAGTCCTTTCTCTGCAGGCCACTGACCTTCTATTTGGATATGTAAAGTGGTAGTCTGGAGAGAAACCAGCTTGCATGATAGCGGCATTTTCCTCCAGGCCCTAGGAAATAAGTGAAGTGATAATTACAGGGAAGATAAAGTTAAATGATGCTAATAACCGGCTCAGTTAGATTCTTTACCGTGCTAGGATGTTTCATCACCATAATGCATAGGTTTAGATTATGACTAGACTATGTTGTCGGAGGAGGCGATGGCACCCCACTTCAGAACTCTTGCCTGGAAAATCCCATGGACGGAGGAGCCTGGTGGGCTGCAGTCCATGGGGTCGCGAAGAGGCAGACAGGCCTGAGCGACTTCATTTCGCTTTTCACTTTCATGGGTTGGAGAAGGAAATGGCAACCCACTCCAGTGTTCTTGCCTGGAGAATCCCAGGGACGGGGGAGCCTGGTGGGCTGCCGTCTATGGGGGTCACACAGAGTCGGACACGACTGAAGCGGCTTAGCAGCAGCAGGGGCCTATGTCGTACATCTGTATGTCTTCTGGTGCCTAGTACAACACCTTGCAAATGGATAGTATTGACTGAATAATGCTGCTAAAGCTGGATCTTTCCAACTACAGAACTGGCCAAAGAGTGAGGAACTCAGCTAGTCCCATTTTCTGAGATTCATCTAGGATAACAACCCTGAAAGGGCAGGATCTCTTATAATTTCGTTTTATAGCTTGTCTCTAGAAGATGGGCCAGTCTGGTCTGATTTGGTGGCTCTTAAAATTTGGTGTTGGGGGCTTCTCTGGTGGTTCAGACGGTAAAGAATCTGCCTGCAATGCGGGAGAGAAAATATGCGTTATCACTAGCAAGGGGACGAGAGTGACTTCATAGCAAATTGTCGGTTAAGGGAAATGGTTAGTAGTGTGAGCTCAGTTGCTCACTCACGTCTGGCTCTTGAGGCCCCATGGACTGTAGCCCACCAGGCTCCTCTACCATGGAATTTTCCAGGCAAGAATATTGGAGTGGGTTGCCATTTCCTACCCCAGGGGATCCTCTTGACCCAGGGATCAAACCCATGTCTCCTGTGTCTTCTGCATCTTCTTCACTGACAGGCAGATTCTTTACCACTGGCACCACCTCAGATGCCCCAAGGGAAATGGTTAAGTGCATAGATTTGGGGAATCAAGTTCCCTGCCTTCAAATTTTAAGTCTGATACATGCTAGCCAAATAATGCAGTGTCCTCTTCTGAGCCTTTGTCTCTTGTTTGTTATATGGGAATAGTAGAGGTATATATTGTTCAAGAAAAAAGTTGTTCTAACTCTTATTAACGTGGTAACATTTATTCAGTACTATTGCAAGAAGAGTATCACAAAAGGCGAGAGGGATGGGGCTCAGTTTTGAATATTGCAAAGACAGCTGGGGATTTAGAGCCAAAAAGAGGGTGAGGTATTCAATAGGTGGAATGTCACGAACAGGACACACTGAGGGAAGGGGATTCTTGCTAAGCTAGCTTAACAGGACTCTTGTTGAAGACAACCCAAGGTGATCAGGTATCAAGGACGGGAGAAGAAGAAATTGATTGGATATCAAGGGTGATCTGACACGAAGGGTGGGGAATCTTCTCTAAACTGACTTATCAGGAGTCTTGCCAAAACTGGATTCTGCAAAGCTGGGCATGGGAGCTCAAGGTTGATTCATGATTGAGAATAGGGCTGAGAGGAGCCTGACTAAAGTTTGGTCAAGGGGAGAGTATTTGCCATTATGTCTTAGGACTAAATAGTTAACATATGTGAAGTGTTTGGCACAATACAGGGTGATGAATAAATGTTAGCTAATAAAAGTGGCCTTGCTTTCTGTGAACATGAAATGTGAACTGCTAGTGTGAGACCCCTTTTGTCTAGGCACCTCGGAGGACTCCAATGGGTCAAATTCTAAGAAGAAAATTTTATTCTGGCTCCTGTTGGGGAGGAATGAGCCAGGAGTCAGTAACCTTTTGCCTAGCTCCAGCTTCTTGGATGGTTTATGGTGAGCAGTTTACTGTGGGGAGTGAGTAGGACTTTCCCTTTTGTAGAGAGTCTGCTAGGCTTGGTGGGGTAGGGAGGGTGGTCAGTGTGCTTGATCATTTTTTGTGTCCGTGTCAAAAGATTTCCATATATACAAAAACTTACCGCTTCTAAACAACCCTGTTTGATGAGCTTTCCCAAATGATATTTGGCTCCTCCTTGCCCAGGGAGGAAGAGGATCTTCACCCCAACAGAAATGGGACAACAGTGAATGCTCTAGAAGCCTGGGAGATACAGGGTAGGGGGAATACCCTTCGGTTTAAATCTGGGCTCCAGCTGTGCTGCGGACTCCCTAAGCCCTGATTACCACAGGGGCTGTCCGCTGAAAGGTCTACCCATGCATTGCACTTGCAGCTAAAGTCATCTCCCAGGGAAAAAGGAAGAAAAAAGTCTGCAGGGCAGAAACAGGTGAGGTCTCCCATTTCAGTGGTGATATTCAACCCTTGGCTTCTGATATAACAGGTCCCTGGGACTTTAGCTCAGTGTTTCTGAATCCAACTACCCTTTGGATGTGTTTTTCTGTTGGGGTCCCAGATATGACTGGGGAGTAAGGATGAGAAGAGAGGAGCTTATCCAGGTTCACCATATCACTGTCTAAAAGGGGTGAGAGTGAGGAGACAGGACTAAGTGTGGGGACTGAGCTGGTGTCTAGGGGAGGAGCTGCAGGTAACAGAAATCCACCAGGAAGGACTGGGAGAGGCCTCGCCACTAACTTTCAATCCCATGAAAAGGAATCGAGGGTATCAATAGGCTCACAAAATGTTATTATTTATTGGAGTGACCTTTGTTGCTAAGTAACGACATGATTTTCAGACTGTATTAAAAATTATAATTGGCATGAGCTTAAAATAATGTGTGCCGGCACTGGAGATATTAAGCTGCATGGCGGGGATGTAAATTAGCCCGGAAGGTTCACGGGGTGGGGTAGGGGGGTCAGCGCAGTTGTCAGATAATGCTGAACCAAGTCAAATTAATTTCTAATAATTTGTAGAAGGTAGGCAGACGAGAAGCACCAAGCCCCTGGAATCTGTAGGAACCACAAAGCTTGGGTGTCAGGCTAGAGAAATATGGGGCCTCACTCATGCCAAAAAGCATTAATACCAGTAGTTGGGATTCAAGGAATGACATTTTCCAAGTTCAGACTTAATCTCATTACAGCTCCTATTTTCTTGACTTTGCTGAGCAGAAAATTCAGTAATGATGGAGGGCCAGCGAGTGGCTCCTACCCCCAGGCTGCCAGCCTAAATGCTATCCCAGAATTTTAACCAGGGTTAGAACACATTCAAGTATCAGCAACAGGTTAAGTGCTGAGCTGATCATTAAGCTAGGCACAATTCCTTCTCAGCAGGCTGAAAATCTAAACAAGCCAGGTAGGCAGAACACCAAGTAAATTAAGATACATCTTATCCTTTCTCCCCACTGTGCAATGGAATCTTAATGTACAGAGGCCCTGGTGGGGCAAGAAGGAGCCTCTGGCTGTAGAACTGGAGTCGGGGGTGAGCAGGAGAGGCAGGAACAGGAGCTGGGTTGGGTGGGTGTTGCTTCGGTTGCCAAGGGTAAAGATGCTGTCATGGTATCACTGGGATGTGTTGTTGCTTGTTTGCTGTTCCATTGCTACGTCATGTCCAACTCTTCTGCAACAACATGGACTGTAGCCTGTCAGGCTCCACTGTCCATGGGATTTCCTAGGCATGACTACTGGAGTGGGCTGCCGTTTCCTCCTCCAGGGGATCTTCCGGATCCAGGGATTGAACCTGTGTCTCATGCACTGGCAGGCAGATTCTTTACCACTGAGCCACCAGGGACGCCCTGTCACTGGGATAGTTGCTGGTTAATTCTTATGAACTCGTGAAACTAGGAGAGACAGAACAGAGAGAATTTTGTGGTTGGGGCTCTTTGAGACATTTTAATGTCTTGTTTTGTAATATGTGGCCCATGGCAACTGGGGATCCACAACTTTGTGGGGTTAGTTTTTAACGGTGCTTGAATAGAATAGGGGAGGTAAGCGGAGGCTAAAACTGCTCCATCGTTGGACCATTTTACCTGCTTCTTCTGCCTCCCAGGGATGAGGTCTGGGGCCAAGGACTCAGAGGAAGGGCCAGTTTTCTGTCTGTGGCACAAGCTGCTGAGCCTTATAGACACATGTCCTTTTCTTGGGCACATGGGCTGACTACATTTTCTAGCATTCAGAAGCAGCATCTCACACCACCAAAGGGAGCCACACAATGGGCTGATGTTCTTATGGCAGGGTTTTGAGCAACATTAAAGCCCAGTGGGAAATATTTCTATTAAAGATATTAATAAGTCCTGCTGATTTATGTTTTTGTGACTTTCTCAAATAAATCTGGACTATCTCCTCATCTAATTCATAAGCTCCAAGAGCCTGGGTTTTTATGGTCAAACAAATCTGCGTTCACTGAGCAGTCTGCTGCTTCCTTAGCTCTTGGATTTGGAGCAAGTGACTTAAATTCTCTGGGACTCAGCATCTTCCTGCATAAGACAAGGGTAGGCATAGACTTGTCCCAGAGTTTGTGTTAAAGATCGTGTGTGTGCGTGCTTAGTCTCAATCGTGTCCGACTCTTTGTGACCCCATGGACTGTAGTGAGCTAGGCTCCTCTCTCCATGGAATTTCCCTGGCAAGATTACTGGAGTGGGTAGCTATTCCCTTTTCCAGGGGGAGTTTCTCAACCTAGGGATCAAACTTGGGCCTCCTGCATTGCAGGTGGATTCTTTACTGTCTGAGCCACCAGGGAAGCCCTATTTTAAGGATAGGATGAGTATAAAAGCATACTGCTCAGTGCTAGGCATGTAATTAGTGCTCAATGAATCTTTTTATGTATAATCATTATTATTCATAATGGGAATCCTTTGAGTGGATGCTGAAATCAGCAAACTCCTTGGTCTATAGATGAAGACTTTATGAGTGGAAAACCAGACCAGGACTTGTTCTTTTGCACTCCCTGGGATTTCTCAGTCTTTACTGTTAGCTCAGAAGATGCTTAAGAAGTGTCCACAGTGATGCAGTTCTCTAGAGTTGCGATGATTGAGGGAAGACTGACATGCAGGACAGGGCTCCTGGGAGTGGAGTAGCCCCCATGAGGAGCATGGCTCAGCTTCTTGGAATAGCACTGACTTTGGAATCAGACAGTCTGGTTCAAATATTGGCTATGTAATTTAACAGTAGTGTGACCTTGTAAGTCTAAGTCTATATCTTTCTGTAGAAGGAGGTGACGATTCTTTTGTCATAGGATTGTTTTGAAGATTCATTATAAGATACACAACCTCACTTTCAGCAATCCTGAGAATATCTAACACCTAGTCTGATATCATTACAGGAATGGATGATTTTTCCCTTCTTGTTTTTTTCTTTTATTAAGTGTTAGCTAGTGTCAAGGGTTTCTAACACTTTGTGCTTCATAATATCTAAGTATTTAAGATTATCTGCTTTAAGTCAATCCATACATTTTCTAGGTTACAATGCTAGCATGTGTTCCTTGTACAACATTTGGGAAAACAGTGAAGTAGAAAATGAAGAAAATGGAAATGACGACAAGCTAATTCTACCAGAAATAACACCTGGAGATGCTGACCTTCCTGTGTCTTTCCTTCCATCTTTTATCTCATCTTTTTTAAGAATCATACTACGTAGTTTTTCTTTTTTAAAATGTGGCTTCTTGGAGTTTTTACTGTATCATAAGCATACTTTCTGTTGCCATTAGCCTTTGAGAATGAAAATGATTTTTATTGCTGTACAAATATTCTATTGTTTGTAGGAACCATATATGTTGAACCATTTTCCAAATGTTGAGTATGTAGATTGGTCTTTAATTACAAATATCGCTTTGAAGATAATTTTCATTTGACGTTCTCCTTACCTTTCCCAACCTGCCTTCTGCTCTGAGAGGTTCGGCTGCATAGCTAACCCAACTATCAGTCTGTCATCTGATCTCTGCTTGGTTATGGCCAACATGGAACCCAGGTAACTGGATTATCTACGTCTCACTCCCTGCTTGGACTGACGGTCATAGCATCTCTCAAACTGGCTTCTCTCCAGGTTCTGCCTCTTCCCCAGGCCTCTTGAGCCTAGGAATTTTGTTGTTGTTCAGTTGCTAAGCTGCATCCAACTCTTTGCAACCCCATGGACTGCATCATGCCAGGCTCCTCTGTCCTCCACTCTCTCCTGGGATTTGCTCAAATTCATATCTGTTGAGTCAGTGATGCTAGCTAATCATCTGATCTTTTGCCACCCCCTTCTCCTCCTGCCTTCAATCTTTGGTAGCATCAGGGTCTTTTCCGATGCGTCGACTCTGCATCACATGGCCAAACTATTGCAGATTCAGCTTCAGCATCAGTCCTTCCAATGAATATTCAGGATTGATTTCCTTTAGGGTTGCCTGGTTTGATCTCCTTGGTGTCTAATGGACTCTCAAGAATCTTCTCCAGCACCACAATTCGAAAGCATCAATTCTTTGGCTCCCAGCCTTTTTTATAGTCCAACTCTCATGTCCATACATGACTACCGGAAAAACTACAACTTTGACTATACAGACCTTTGTTGACAAAGTGATGTCTCTGTTTTTTAACATGCTGTCTAGATTTGCCACAGCTTTCCTTCTAAGGAGCAAAAATCTTTTAATTTCGTGTCTGCAGTCACTCCCCATGGTGATTTTGGAACATAAGAAAATAAAATCTGTCACTGCTTCCACTTTTTCCCTTCTATCTGCTATGAGTGATGGGACCAGATGCCATGATCTTAGTATTTTGAATGTTGAGTTTTAAGCCAGCTTTTTCACCCTCCTCTTTCATTTTCGTCAGGAGGCTCTTTAGTTCCTCTTCACTTTCTGCCATTAGTGTGGTGTCATCTGCATATCTGAGGTTGTTGATATTTCTCCTGGCAATGTTGATTCCAGTTTATGATTCATTCAGCCCAGCATTTCACATGATGTATACTGCAAAGAAGTTAAAAGAACAGGTTGACAATATACAGCCTTGTCATACTCCTTTCCCGATTTGGAACCAGTCTGTTGTTTCATGTTCTGTTCTAATGTTGCTCTTGACCCACATACAGATTTCTCAGGAGACAGGAAAGGTGATCTGGTATTCCCATCTCTTTAAGAATTTCCCACAGTTTTCTGTGATCCTCACAGACAAAGCTTTAGTGTAGTCAGTGGAATATAACAGCCTAGGAATATAACATCCCCCTGTTACTAGTTTTGTTTTGAGTTTGGGATCTGATTCCTGCTAGAATCCTGACTGATGCAACATTTGATTTGTTGTAAGCAAAGTTGTATTTTGTGGCAGTCTTTATGTATGTCTGATGATTCTTTCTAGCAAATTGCTACAAGCCAGTTTAACATTTCTGATCCTTAGTTTCCTCACTTGTAAAAGTGTGATTAAGAATAATAATATCCAACTCACAGGGTTGTTGAGAGGATAAATGTGATAGTGTATGAAAACCTATAAATGTTCTACGCATACGAGACACAGGTTATTATCACCATCCATTTAACCCTGAGGGAGGCCCGAAGGACTTTGGTCTGGTTGCAAAAGCAATATTCATCTTTAGAAATATTTCAGAAATTCAAAAGGAGCTGTGGCTAACAGGGTCCTTTGCTTTACCATCATCAACTTCCTATTCTTGGCTTCTATTCAAGAAGTGATCTTAGGAACTGCCCTGTTTCGTCCACACACTTGGCAGCCCGTTATTTCTGTGTGGGGTTTAATAAGGAGGCACAGGCAAGGGACTTCTTTGGGTGGCACATCACACATGTGGTTTGGAGTACAGATGACTCAGGAGAATGCACTCACCTCCCCAAGCTGGTCAGTCTCTTCTGAGCTCTTGAGCTGATCTAGTTCACTGCATTCAACACAAATCTGCTTAAAAAAAAAAAAAATCCGTTCAAGCACGTAAGGTAAAAATTGCCTTATTGGCTTTTTGTCTGAAATTTTGGCAGAGCATAGACAGACTTCAGCATTTATTGCCTTTTGAGTGATTTCCAGCATTGTTCCAGGAAAAATACAATTAATCTTGTAGCAGCCGCTATATCAATCCTTATGAGGGGCGAGTTGTTTCAGCTATCATGTGGAGTCTCCCACTTCAGTGGTTGTTGCTCATCTTTTTTTTGGCTGAGGATACGTGTAATGCACACCAGAGGAAGCCTCTTGCTCCCATTTGTGTGTGTGCGTGCGCTTCTCTGCAAAGTCCCAAGGCTTGTAACCAGTGGTGCCTTTGAGCATCCAGCCATGCTCCGTAAGCTGAGCAACACATCTGGGGAAGTAGTGTGAGAGGCCCCCGTGAGTGGAAGGGAGGGGAGAATATGTATTCTGAGGGACTGGGAGCCAGGCCCAGTTGACTTGCATTTGTCCTGGACATGATGCTGTTCAGCTCTTGGCTAGAGGAAGGAGGAGAGCTGGAGTCTTACTGTCTTGAGACAGTGCCATTGGCTCCCTTCTTTGTACCATCTTTGTTCTCATAGTGGTGCACTGTAATATGAAGCTTTATCAGGTCCTGGCCCTGGGAACCACTGAACACATTTCCTTTCTTTCCAACAGCTCTGCAGAACCTGGTATTGGCTTTTCTGTGACCCTGGTCTCAGCTGGTATAATTCCTTCACTTTGATTATCACCCGAACTGATCCTGGGGTGGGGACTATGCCAGCCTTTCCCTGTCATTGAACTCATATGTGACCTTCAACAAGTCGCTTAGCATCTCTGAGTTAGGATGTCCTTGTCTGTATGAGAAGCTGACTAGATCACAATTTCTTAAACTTCCTACTGTAAAAACACCTCTGATTATTCCTCCCATCCATTGCCCTGCTCTCCTGCCAAACTGAATATAATAGTTCGCCCTTATCCGTGGTTTCACTTTCTGTGGTTTCAGTTACGTGTGGTCCATCATGGTCTGAGAATATTACGTGGAAAATTCCAGAAATAAGCAGTTCATGTTTAAACTGTGTGCTATTCTGAGTAGCCCGATAAAATTCCATGCCTTCCCTCTCTGTCCCACCCAGGATGTGAATCATCATTTTGTCTGGCACATCCCACCTCTTAGTCACTTAGTAACTGTTTCAGTGATCAGATCAACTGTCTTGGTACCACAGTGCTGTGTTCAAGTCACCCTTAATTTGCTTACTAATGTCTCCAAGCACAAGGGCAGTGATGCTGGCAATTTGGATCTGTCAAAGAGAAGCCATAAAGCATTTCCTTTCAGTATGAAAGTGAAAGTTCTCGATTTCATAAAGAAAGAAAAAAGATCATAGTCTGAGGTTGCTAAGATCTATGGTAAGAATGAATGTTTTATTTATGGAATTGTGAAGAAGAAAAAACAAATTCCTGGTTTTGCTCTTGCACCTCAGACTACAAAAGTAATGGCCACAGTACATGGTAAGTGCTTAGTTAAGATGGAAAAGGCATTAAATTTGTACAGTATGATATTTTCAGAGAGAGAGAAAGATCAAATTCACCTAACTTTTATTACAGTGTGTGTGTTCAGTCGTGCCTGACTCTTTGCTATCCCATGGATTGTAGCCTGCCAGGCTCTTCTGTCCATGGAATTTTCCAGGCAAGAATATGGGAGTGGGTTGCCATTTCCCACTCCAGGTTTTTAACAGTATATGGCTATAATTGTTCTATTTCTTTATTCACTATTGTTGTTAGTATCTTGCTGTGCCTAATTTGTAAATTAAATGTTATCATCGGCACACATATGTCGGAAAACATATTAGGGTTCAGCACCATCTGAGGTTTCAGGCATCCCTTGGAGGTCTTGGAATGTATCCCCTGAAGCAGATAAGTGATTGTGGGTTTTTTTTTCTTTCTGTTTCCAAATTAAAATCAAATTCATTCCTTGTTAGTTTTAGCCACTGAAATGTCGATTTCTCCCTACGTCTATGGCCACGCCATGGTCAAGCTACGTGGACTCTCTGAATTGCCTCCTAATTATCTCCTGGTCCCTACTTGCTCCCACCCTGCAGACAGAGTGCCCTTATCAACTCTCCTCCCTGCTTGGCTTACAGCCCTTTAATGCCTGCCCATTGCACATGTGATGAAGTCCAAAATGTTAAGTGGATGACCCACAGGCATCGATCTGCCCCTCTCACGTCCCCGTATGCCACCCAATCTTCCCTCATTCTTCGGGATGGCCTCCTTGGCCTTAATCCAGCAGGACCTCTGTATTGGTTGTTTCTTCTGCCTTGTCTTTATGCTTCTTGGGTCAGTTTTCCAGAGGGTCAGATTCCTCTGTTATGGTTTCTGCAGCTGAGTTCCTTTTCCTTCATAGTACTGTGTCGGGAGGTCATCATGTTGGCTCTTCCAACAGACCATGAGCAGCACCTTGTCATGGAACCCTTAGTATTTAGCAGAGGGCCTGACACTCATTAGGTATCTCATAATTAAATGGTAAAGGAAGAAAGGGAAGAAAAGAAGGAGAGAGGGATGCCCCTGAACTTTGTTATTCTGGATAAAGTTCCAGTTTCCATTTGGTTCTTTGAAAGAGTGAACATAACACAAAGTGCCTCATTTTTAGGGTGTTCGTAGTCAGGTTGGAACAAGGTTTGGCCATGCACTCCGATGGCAGCAGGGGAGGGATACCTTCCCCCTGTTTCCTCTGGGACCTTCTCTTTTATCCCTGCTGTGGGTGGAGGGAGGTGATGCTGTGCCAGTGGCGGCCTGTGTAATCTTTCCCTCTGATTAATGGGTACTGGTAGGGACCAGGCTGGAGAAAGAAATGGCAACCCACTCCAGTATTCTTGCCTGGAGAATCCCAGGGACAGCGGAGCCTGGTGGGCTGCCGTCTACGGGGTCGCACAGAGTTGGACACGACTGAAGTGACTTAGCAGCAGCAGCAGCAGCAGCAGGGACCAGGCAGAGCAATACATAGAGTAACACTGGCCACAGGAATCATTAGTTTTGGTGGAGACGTTAATGAAGAAGATAATGGGTTTTCTTTTCTCTCTGCTACAGGAAAGCTTAGACATCATCCAGCCCAGCACGTCCAAAATCTCCATATCTGTCTGCCTCTCTGTGCTAAAATACAGAGTCCCAGGTCTAGTGAACAGATTCTAAATCCGTAGGTCTACAGCAATTCTGATTCAGTAGGTCTGTGGTGAGTTTTAGAGTCCTGTTTTATTAGCTAGGGATCCTCAGGGATTCACATGCTCAGACAGATTTGGGAACCACTGACTTAGAGTCCAATCCTTTTATTTTATTGCATCTTTATTACAATAGCTTTGAACCATATCAACATGGAACTACAGGTTTTTGTTTCATTTTGTTTTCTTTCATTAAGAAAGTTTGTATCTTTGATTTTTCATATCACATTTAGATTTTCAAAGTGTTCTCCCTGCTCTTATCTCCTGTGATTCTCACAAAAGACCTTGAAAGCCAGTGAAACTGGCACCATCACTCTGTGTAGATGATGTGGATAGCAAGGCACCCAGCTGCTGGAAGTGGCATTCCTCTCTGTGAGATGCCCACACTTAATTCTATAAAGCCACACAACTTAGTCCTATTTTGTGATATTCAATTTCTGTATTGAACGTTTGCAATTCACCTTAGAAGAAATGATTGATGGCCTTTCCTCATTTTTAAAAAGGGTGCTTTACAGATACATAAAGGTAAGACGCTGTTAGAGGAGGTTTTATGGCAGATGGTTCTTGGCAGCAAACCCGTTCATTTTTATGGCAGTCTGGAAAATTTCCTGGGTAATAACTTTCTTTCCTTTTAGCAGGCATAAAATAAAGAGGTTCTAGATAGTTGGATCATTATCAAGTGATTTTCCAAAGACAAAATCAAATGACTTTCCAACAATTGTCAACACAATTTAGGCAAAAACAAGAGTTGTCCACATCTGGAAATCTAATGCATAAATTTTTGAGTGTTCCCTTTTTGTGGGGAAAGATATTTGGCTACTCAAACTGTTATTCCTTAAGTGGCAATTAAAAGGGGGAGCTGGGAGAAAGAAGTTTGGGGAAAGGTATTCATGGAACTTCCCCAAATATTACCCAAACGGTAATATTTCTATAGTGAACGGAGAAATGTACATTTGTTCCTGTTCTCTCCAAAGACTGAGAACAAAGCAAGCTTCAGTATAAGCTGAAGAGGAAGAAGATTTTAGCTGTGAAAATTAGCACTGGGAGAAATTGATAGGACTGAAAACAAAGCAAGTTACTTGTGTTCATTGATTCACTGAAACAATATTTTGAACCTCAGTTACATGGTTAAATGCTGGGCTTTATGTGAGGCATTGGAAATTCAGCTGGTAAAGAAGCAACTGTGGATTACAGCCTAACAGAAGAATGCTGTTGGATAAACACCTTGTACTGTGTGATGTAAAGAAATCATCATGAAGATCATCATTGCTAACTTACGGAGCGCTTACTCTATGCCAGGCACTGTGCTTTACCGACATTAACTGAACCCTTACAAGAGCACAGAGTTGCAGATTTCATTTGATCCCTGATGCAAGTGAGGCAGAGGGAGGCTAACAGAGGTCACACAGAAGTCTCAAGGTCACACAGAGGGTAAGCAGTGGCACTGGGATTTACACCTGTCAGTCCAACTCCTAAACCCATGCTCTCATTAAGGTAGACGCCTCACCTCAAATACTTATTGCATGAATGTATGAATGAAGTAATTGCAAGTGTGATGAAACTTTTCAAAGGGGGAGCACAACGTGACAGAGGCTTAAACTAGTCCATGAATGAGAGTCTGAAAGTGGCATTTCAGCTGAGTCCTAAGATAGATCAAGTGGATGGACAGTGGGAAGACGTTGTAGGATGTGAAGGTCAGGAAGTCAGTGGAGACCTTCACCTAGAGGAAGTCTTAGAGACCATCAGGCACAGCCCTCTAATTTTATAGATGAGAATATGGGAGTCCAGATGGGAGTGTAGAGAGCTGGGATGACTAATCAGGTTGTCTGGCTTCAGGAAACATCCAAAAGTGGTTGAGCCTAATAAAAGTAGAGATCTTTTAAAAGAATCACTTGCTCCATTACATCATTAATCTGTAGCAGGGCTTTCTAACATTTCCTCCATCATGACACACATAGAAAATAATATTTGGGTGGTAGAAGTAGGTTAAATGGAGGCAGCTGCAAGGGTTCTGAATGCTTCAGGTTCCATCTGGACAGGTGAGCATATCTATGACCATTACAGCACTTAGCTTTTGGGAGAAGACCTGGGCTCCAAGACTCACCATGGAGGTGTATGAATGTTTCTCACTGGAACCACCTTTTCCATGCTTCCCAATCAGGCTTTGTCATCCCTCACCCCCACCCCTTTCAGTCCCATCCCTTGTACCATTTGTATTGAGGTCCATACAAGTTCAACCTCACAGATGCCTCTGAAAGTCTGGAGTCTATACTTGGAAGTGCCCTCTCCCCACCTGCAACTCCCCTGGACCCCCAACATTGGCTAAAACTCCAAACTGACCTTTTTCACCAGTCCAACCTAATGACCATTCTTTCACCATCAACTCTTTTCTGTTGGACAGAAGTAATCTAACCAAACTCATATTAAGTTGTGAATGACTACTGTGCTATCTGGGCTTCCCAGGTGGCGCAGTGGGGTAAAGAATCTGCCTGCCAACCAGGAGATAGGAGATCGATCCCTGGGTCAGGAAGATCCCCAGGGAAAAGAAATGGCAACCCACTCCAATATTCTTGTTTGGAGAATCCCATGGACAGGGGAGCCCCGTAGGGTACAGTCCATAGGGTCACAAAGAGTCGGGCATGACTGAGCACACGTGTGCACGCACACGCGCGTGCGCGCACACACACACACACACACACACACACACACACAAAGCACTATGCTCTCTACTTTCCTAAGAGGATAGAGGATATGCCTTGTAAAAGAAGATTTAGTTACATAATAGGGGTGAATCTATAGATCCAAGAGCAACAGTGACGTTGCCTGGAAAGGACCCAGCCTCCCTCCACTAATGACATGAGAATATGTGGAGAACAGAGGCCCTTTCCCCAACAATGTCAGCAACACACAACCTCTCTTTTCAGCTCCAAAGTAGATGCATGTCCATCAACTCAGATTAGGTAAACATCCTAGGATTGTGCTTGCCTTTTCTATCTGGGAATCTGGGTGCTATTAGTGGCAACTCGGTTCTCTTAGTTGCTGAATTGTTGCATAGGGAATGCTTGATGGGACAAAGGAAAAAGATGTTGACAATGTGAAATCCATCTGATGCCCTAGGTCTATTTACATATGGATGAGTGTCTGATTGCAGGCATAGCCTGTTTGTTTCTTCTTATTAGTTCCAGGCTGGGCAGACTATTAGGGAATGCCTTCACATCCCAGGCCCCGGAACCCCTTGCCATGCCGTACTGCTGCACTCGGTCGCTTCAGTCGTGTCCTACTCTGTGCGACCCTATGGACTGTAGCCCACCAGGCTGGCTGCTCTGTCCGTGGGATTCTCCAGGCATGAATACTGGAGTGGGTTGCCATGCCCTCCTTGTCCCTCGCTATACCCACCTCAAACTTCTCGTCTCTCCCAATTCACAGCTTTGCTGTCTTGGTGCCAATTTCTGATTGATAAAGACACGTCCGACCTTGTCTCTGTCTGTGCTTGATTTGCTGAATGGGGCACACACAACTCTTCCTGATGGAGCTTTCTCCAGGCAATTAAATGTTCAGGTGACGGCCGTTTAGTAGAAGTGCAGTTTCTCTTTGTAGTGTGGACCTGGCCAACAGTTATCTCATCGCAGTTTGGGTGGTAAGGCCTTAGGTGGAAGGCAGGGCAGGTTAGCAATTAGTCAACGATTCAGCCCGACTGCAGCTGCATAATGTAAAGAGTGAGCAGTCCCTGACGTGCCTGTCGCACCTGAGCAAGGAGGGCACCGCAGCCTCTGCAATTAATTGGGCTTGCAGTCTAGGGCTTTTATACAAATTCTGGGGCAGGAATCCTATGGGAGGTTTCTCAGCTACTGTTCCTTTAAGCAGAATTCCATGAGAGCCTGGAAGAAAGGAATAAACTGGGCTTCATTTAGCAGATGTCACTGTTTTGGTTTCTAGGGTAGCACTTCATTGGAACATCCAAATATTTCTTTAGCCTGTATCTTCTGATGCAAATGGATTGTTTGGATTATTTAAAATAGGCCATCTCTATCCATTTAAACAAATGCCTCAGTTATCTCCCTGAAAATGAAAGTCACTCAGTCGTGTCTGACTCTTTGCGACCCGATGGACTATACAGTCCATGGAATGCTCCAGGCCAGAATACTGGAGTGGGTAGCCTTTCCCTTCTCCAGGGGATCTTTGCAAGCCAGGGATTGAATCCAGGTCTCCCGCACTGCAGGTGGATTCTTTACCAGCTGAGCCACAAGGGAAGCCTGAGAATATTGGTAACCTATCCCTTCTCCAGCAGATCTTCCCAACCCAGGAATTGAACCAGAGTCTCCTGCATTGCAGGCGATTCTCTTATGTATATTTAGTCACTGCGTAAATGTGTGTCCTTTAAAGTCATACAATGACCTGTAGAGATGAGGATTTTTTCTTGCTCCTTTGTCCCTCCCTCCCTCTTTCTTTCTTTCTTCCTTTCTCTTTTTCTTTCTATTTCTTTCATCTTTTGATGTATCATAGCATAATTCTTTGTAGTCAGCTATGTGTTTCCTAGAATAAGAGACTTATGGGCATCTGATTGTTGAGTGCCTGGAAGACTGAAACAGCTAGTACTAGATTCCATTTACAGTTGTGAGAAGTAAAGCATTGACAGGGAAATGTCTTCCTTATTACTCAAAATATGTTAGAATGAAACCTTTTGCTTGTTGAATTTCTGAGCAAATCTAGTATAACTTGTGGCTATTGCTGTGTAACAAGCTATCCTAAAACCAAAAGCTATATAATAATAGCATAATAGTTATTATCATAGCTATACTATTTTAGTTTTATTATTACCTTAGTAGTATTATTATTATCCAAGGCCATATAGATTAGCTGTGGATCAGCTCCTCTTGGCTAGGCTTCCCTGGGTGGCTCTGCTGATATTGGTTGACTTGCTTGACTGTTCTAAGATGGGCATGACCAGACTTGTTTCGCTGTAACCCTTATTCTCCTCTTGGACATGCAGGCTGGCCTGGACAAGTCTTCACATGGTGGCAGCAGAGGTACAAGAGGGCAAGCCGAAACTTGCAAGACATCTCAAGGTTTAAGCTTGGAAATGGGACACTTCCATGTCTCTTTCACTCTATTGGCCAACTGGTCACATGGCTAAACATAAATCAGGGATGCAAGGAGGAAGGAAGAATTGGGCTAATAATGCACCTCACCAGGGCTAACGGACAACAGAGCCACAAACTGAAGTTCATTTTATTTCTTGATAGAATGTTAAGGAATAAATATGGAGGGTGCAGGGCAGAGACATAAGTAAAAGGGATGTGATTCCAAGGCTTGAATTACACTTTGTTTTGTGTACACCATGCATACACACAGGTACGGGCACAATGTTAAATAAAAAGGAGATACAAGAATTTTAAAAAGCAAATGGATAAATTTGCTTACCCTTTGACTGAACACCCTTTTTCTCTGTTCTCGCATATACTGTCTTTACTTTTATGCTATAATTTTATGCTTTCATTCCTACCTTCGCTTATTTACTCAATTAAAAAAGAGCTTCAATCCTGGAAAATTTTATCACTCATCATTTAGTAAGACTTGCTCTGGGAGAGGATATATAATTTGACAGACTGGTTAGTCATTCATTTTTTTAAAACTGCATACCTGGGATGTTGTTGGTTTATGTAAATATTCCTTTGGTATTAAGCACGACATTATTTACCACCTCCTGTGTATGTGTTAGTTGCTCAGTCATGTCCAGCTCTTTGTGACCCCGATGGACTACAGTCTGCCAGGCTCCTCTGTCCATGAAATTCTCCAGGCAAGAACAATGGAGTGGGTTGCCATTTCCTCCTTCAGGGAAATCTTCCCAACTCAGGGACTGAACCTGGGTCTCATGTATTGCAGGCAGATTCTTTACTGCCTGAGCCACAAGGGAAGCCCTTATAATCTCCTAGTCTTTTATTTTCTTGGGCTCAAAAATCACTGTGGATGGTGACTGCAACCATGAAATTAAAAGATGCTTGCTCCTTGGAAGAAAAGCTATGACAAACCTAGACAGTGTATTAGAAAGCAGAGACACTACTTTGCTGACAAAGGTCCATATAGTCAAAGCTATAATTTTTCTAATAGTCATGTACAAAAGTGAGAGTTGGACCATAAAGAAAGCTGAGCACCATAGAATTGATACTTTGGAACTGTGGTGCTGGAGAAGTCTCTTGAGAGTCACTTAGACAGCAAGGAGATCAAACCAGTCAATCCTAAAGAAAATTGACCCTGATATTCATTGGAAGGACCGGTGCTGAAGATCTAATACTTTGGCCACTTTATGCAAAAAGCCAACTCATTGGAAAAAAACCCCTATGCTGGGAAAGATTGAGGGCAGGAGGAGAAGAGGGAGACAGAGGATGAAATAATTGGATAGCATCACTGATTCAGTGGACATGAATTTGAGCAAACTCAGGGAGATAGTGAAGGACAGGGGAGCCTGCCATGCTGCAGTTCACAGGGTCACAGAGAGTCGGACACGACTGAACAAGTCTACAAGAAACTACTACTTATGAGAAAATGAGAAGACAAGTCATTTCTGCCTTAAGCGGTTTGCAGAAATGTTTGTTCCTAGATGAACTAGAAAGGTATGATTCAATACCACTTGGTCCTTTTAGGTTGTGGAAGGAACAGTTACTTAAATAAGTGTTTGCAGGGATAGACCCTTACTCTAACTATAATGATGTAAGTATTGCCTTACAGGCAAACTTGAAAATAAAAAACAAACCAAGTCTACTGAGGGGAGAATTAAGTGAAATTCCTTAAACAGATTTTTAAGACTGCAGTGAACTCCTTTTGTTTGTCTTGAGTAAGTGTATTACTCTTTAATGAGATTATTTTGATGTTTTCATCAGGTTTGAGTGCATTTAACAAAGCTTTCTTTCTATTCCCCTCCTCCTTAAGAAATGTCTTTCTGTTAGGCTAACAGCTGATAGCCGAATTATTATACCCAATTGTTCTGATTTATATTTTCCAGGTCTGCCCACAGGATTTTATATTCCAATGGCCTCTGGGCTGTGTCAAACACTAGGTAACCAGATTGACCAACTTTTTTCCTTTTCCACATCTAGCAAATCAGTTGTGGTGACTGCTGTGACTTGACATCTTTCCCTGACATGTGCGCCACTCTTGTCACTAAAGTAAAGGGTAAAGGTACGGTCAAGATGCCCACTCTGCTCCAGAGAATAGTTCTGGCTCCCCATAACAGCCTATTATCTTGGGAGGGGCTATTTCACTCCCATGGTCCCAGTTTACTTATTGCAAAACTGAGATGAAGCAGATGAGATCATCTCTCTTCCAGCTCCAACACTCTTGGATTTAAGAGTCCTCTAGCCTCTCCTCTGACCTGGTGATGCCAACTGAGTGTTTCAGGAAAGTTAGGAGATTGCAGAGATTCTAAAGCACTAGAGTCGGAAGCACTGTAGGAGTGTTCCCTGTACCTCCACTGTCCAGAGGCCCTCTGCTCTCTCTCCTTGCCTCCAGTTCAGGGCCTCCCTCTTCCTTCCCTCTTCTAGACTCCCAGTAAACAAGGTATCTGTCCCACACATTTAGGCACACTTCTCCTTTCTTAACGTCAGTCGTCATTTCCTGAAGTGCATGTGAGCTCCTTGCTTCTCTTCTTATTTTTACCTGACAGTAGTCGGTTCAATGGAGAAGGCAATGGCACCACACTCCAGTACTCTTGCCTGGAAAATCCCATGGATGGAGGAGCCTGGTAGGCTGAAGTACACGGGGTTGCTAGGAGTCAGACACGACTGAGTGACTTCATTTTCACTTCTATGCATTGGAGAAGGAAATGGCAGCCACTCCAGAATTCTTGCCTGGGGAATCCCAGGGACGGGGGAGCCTGGTGGGCTGCCGTCTATGGGGTCGCACAGGGTCGGACACGACTGAAGCGACTTAGCAGCAGCAGCAGCAGTTTGTTCAAACACTGAGTGCTGAACATGCACCAGGCACTCTGGTGATCGGGAAAGACACAGACCTACGTCGCAGCTGAAGCTGGAGGCAGGTTTGGTTTTGAGGGTGGATGAAAATTTTGCCTTAGGACCTGATTCAATGTTACTTTTGCTTGGACTTCCTTTTGAAAAGAAACATTAAAATGGAAGAGATAAATGAGACAAAGATAGAGGATGGTGATGACACTCCCAGGGTTTCTCATATTACATGGACAAGTGTCTCAGCTTTGGTGGTCTTGGCAATCTGTGTGAAGGGGTTGCTCTTTGTGTTTTATAACTCCAGGTACTTTAACATCCACAAACTATTTATCCATATGTATGTATGTATGTATGTATGTACCTGTTGCTGTTGTTTAGTTGCTAAGATGTCTCTGACTCTTTGTGACCCTATAGACATTAGCCCCCCAGGCTCCTCTGTCCAAGGGATTTCCCAGCCAAGAATACTGGAGAGGGTTGCCATTTCCTTCTCCAGGGGATCTTCCCAACCCAGGGATTGAATCCACATCTCCAGTATTGGCAGGAGTATTTTTTAACACTGAGACGCCTCCTGGGAAGCCCCATGTGTATATGTGTACAAGTACACAAATTGACCCTTGAACCATGTGAGTATTAGGGATAATGACCCTCTATGCAGCCAAAAATCCACATTTAATTTATATCTAACTCTAAATATATACCCATTTGAATGCAGAGTTCCAAAGAATAGCAAGGAGAGATAAGAAACCCTTTCTCAGTGATCAATGCAAAGAAATAGAGGAAAACAGTAGAAATACCAGGGGAATATTTCATGCAAAAATGGGCTCAATAAAGGACAGAAATGGTATGGACCTAACAGAGGCAGAAGATATTAAGAAGAGGTGGCAAGAATATATGGAAGAACTGTACAAAAAAGATCTTCATGACCCAGACAGTCACGATGGTGTGATCACTCACCTAGAGCCAGACATCCTGGAATGTGAAGTCAAGTGGGCCTTAGAAAGCATCACTACGAACAAAGCTAGTGGAGGTGATGGCATTCCGGTTGAGCTATTTCAAATCCTGAAAGATGATGCTGTGAAAGTGCTGCACTCAATATGCCAGCAAATTTGGAAAACTCAGCAGTGACCACAGGACTGGAAAAGGTCAGTTTTCATTCCAATTCCGAAGAAAGGCAATGCCAAAGAAGGCTCAAACTACCGCACAATTGCACTCATCTCATACACTAGTAAAGTAATGCTCAAAATTCTCCAAGCCAGGCTTCAGCAATACGTGAACCGTGAACTTCCAGGTGTTCAAGCTGGTTTTAGAAAAGCCAGAGGAACCAGAGATCAAATTGCCAATATCTGCTGGATCATGGACAAAGCAAGAGAGTTCCAGAAAAACATCTATTTCTGCTTTATTGACTATGCCAAAGCCTTTGACTGTGTGGATCACAATAAACTGTGGAAAATTCTGAGAGAGATGGGAATACCAGACCACCTGACCTTCCTCTTGAGAAACCTGTATGCAGGTCAGAAAGCAACAGTTAGAACGGGACATGAAACAACAGACTGGTTCCAAATAGGAAAAGGAGTACATCGAGGCTGTATATTGTCACCCTACTTATTTAACTTATATTCAAAGTACATCATGCTGGAATCAAGATTGCTGGGAGAAATATCAATCACCTCAGATATGCAGATGATACCACCATTATGGCAGAAAGTGAAGAAGAATTAGAGCCTCTTGATGAAAGTGAAAGAGGAGAGTGAAAAAGTTGGCTTAAAGCTCAACATTCAGAAAACTAAGATCATGGCATCTGGTCCCATCACTTCATGGCAAATAGACGGGGAAACAGTGAGAGACTTTTTTGGGGGGGGGGGCTCCAAAATCACTGCAGATGGTGACTGCAGCCATGAAACTAAAAGACGCTTACTCTTTGAAAGGAAAGTTATGAGCAACTTAGACAACATATTAAAAAGCAGAGACATTACTTTGTCAACAAAGGTCCGTCTAGTCAAGGCTATGGTTTTTCCAGTGGTCATGTATGGATGTGAGAGTAAGACTATAAAGAAAGCTGAGTGCCGAAGAATTGATGCTTTTAAAGTGTGGTATTGGAGAAGACTCTTGAGAGTCCCTTGGACTGCAAGGAGATCCAACCAGTCCATCCTAAAGGAGATCAGTCCTGGGTGTTCATTGGAGGGACTGATGTTGAAGCTGAAACTCCTATGCTTTGGCCACCTGATGCAAAGAGCTGACTCATATGAAAAGACCCTCATACTGGGAAAGATTGAGGGCAGGAGGAGAAGGGGATGACAGAGGATGAGATGGTTGGATGGCATCACTGACTCAATGGACATGAGTTTTGGTGGGCTCTGGGAGTTGGTGATGGACAGGGAGGCCTAGCGTGCTGCAGCTGATGGGGTCACAAAGGATCGGACACGACTGAGCGACTGAACTGAACTGAACTGAACTCCATATTGTATCCTCGTTACCTCCATATCAATGGTTCTGCATCTGCTGATTCAACTAACTGAGGATAGTATAGTAGTATTGTAGTATTTACGATGAAAAAAATCTATGTATAAATGGACCTTTGCAGTTCATACCCATGTTGCTCAAAGGTCAGCTTTACATATATACACATGTATATATGTGCATGTGTACATATTAATAATTTTGACACTTAGTGAAGCCTTCCATCCAGGCATAATGCCCAGATGCTAAGCCATGAAAATCTTGCTGAGTCAGCACTAAGACAATCTTTCCAAACTCAAATGGATTTCAAGGTCAAACGTATTTTCATTTATATCCTCAAAGAATATTTCCATAGTTCCTGCCCTCAGGGTGCTCCCACTTTTCATCAGCTGTGAGCCTTTGATATACTGATTCACAATAACTCCAAGAAAACCCCAAGATTCCCAATTAATCATTTATTGCCCTTTCTCTATAAATAGCCGTTTTAAAACCTTTACATAATTTACTGATACTACTTAGTTTTATGCTCTATGTTCCTTTCTACAATTTGGCCAAATTCCAGTTTAAAGTCAGCATCCTTTGTCATGTTTTCAACATCCCACTTCACACAGGTGAGTTGTCTCACAGGAGGAGGTCCTTGACTTTGCTCCTGTTTGAGAGCGTTTTCTCTATGTTGTTTCTAGTTCTCATGTGGATTTATGGAAGGTTGTAGGGTTTGCTTTCTTTTGTTTGTACCTGAAGTTTTTATAATTAATTGGCCAACATAACTGTTAGTTTCAATCTCTAAAATAAACATTAACAGTTCCAATGGCTTAAGATTCTCACAAACATCACAAACATTTAGTGAAATGATGTCTGTGAAAGAATTTAGCTCTACACAAGAGATATAATGGATGTCTTATCTGATGTCATATTAAATGTTTGTCATATCTGATTTAGTTATAAAGATATTAGAAAATTTCCCAGACAAAGATGAAGAAACAATAGTCCCACTCCCTCATTTGACTCATATTTTCACAGTAATGGGTTTAGTCCTAAGGACTTAAAGGTCAAATGCTTGAGCTCTGAAACTTACTAACTGGACAGTTTTCTTTAGCTCTTTGTGGTTTGGTTTCCTCATCTGTAAAATGGAGTTCAAAATACTCCTTACCTCCTAAATGATTGTGAGGATGTTTGCATAAAACACTCAGAACAATATTGTGTAGTGAGCATGTAATGTTAGCTATTCTTATTCCTTTTGAGCTTTTGTCTACTTCTAAATGCATGTTTATTTCACCATAATCTTAATGTCTGTCCAATCTTGTCTCCTGAGACTTTAATTTACACAAGTTTGCACAGAAGCTTAATTTTATTTAGTTTTAATGATTTTATAAGTGTCAGTCAAACTGATACACTCTCTACTACTGTTGGACATTTAGGTTGCCCCCACCTTTTCTTTTAAAGCAATATAGATATACTTACAATGTACAAGTCAATACATTTGTTCTTCTTTTTTCTTTGTTAAATGATAGTCTTACAAATTCTCAGAAGTGGATCATTGCATTAAGAGATATGTGTCTTATGAATCATCATCTACTGTATGTGTGTGTGCATGTTCAGTTGTGTACAACTCTTTAAGACCCCATGGACTGTAGTCCGCCACGCTCCTCTGTCCATGGGATTCTCCAGGCAAGAATACTGAAGCTGGTTGCCATTTCCCATTTCAGGGGATCTTCCCAACCCAGGGATCAAACTCACATCTCTTTCTTTGGCAGGTGGATTCATTACCACTGAACCACCAGGGAAACCCATCTATTGCTATATTGCTTCTCAAGTGGATGGCCCCAGTAGATATTGACGTTTAAAGGTTTGACAACGTAGAGAAGTGTTTTGGTAATTCAACCATCAGGTCTGGTCTTTTAAGCAGTCACCTTGAGAAAGTAGTGAGTCAGGAAACTAGAGTGCTGTGGGGTTTATCCCTTTCCTTACTTGCTACTCACCCACTCACTATCATACTGCAGAAAACAGAGATGAGGCAGGTTTGGGTGGAGGGTGACCGGCCTAGACTCATGTATTGCCCTACTGCCTTCCTACTCTTCATCTGTAGTTCCCTATGACTTGCTCACTCTTCATTTGTTCTTGGGGACCCACCTGGTCTTTTCCCATGAATCAAAGGCCTGTTTTTGGATTTTGTGTCCTGGTGTCCTGATCTGACTCTTTTTACCCCACTCCTCCCATTCTTTTTCTCTGATAAAATCCTCACTCACTTGTCTCAAGGAGGCTCCTGAAGCCCAGGATAAACTATGCTCTCAGCCCTGAGGACTCCTACCAGTTTTCCAGGGGAGTGCATGGACTCTTTACTTGATGCTGGCCTTGTGCACCTCCCCAGTAGGTAATAGGAATGGTCTCCCCTGAGCACAAAGAGCAAACACAAAGACAGGAGCTTTGAGTACAGGTCCTAAAATCAGTTTCTCAGATCCCACAGAGTCTGGCCTCTACAAATGAACTGCTGTTTCTCTAGAAGGTGACATCTTTAAAAACACATGCAGAAGAGAAAAACTATTTAGAAATATCTATTAAAGTTGAACGTGTGCTTATGCTCTGATGTAGCAGTTCCACTCCTATAAACTCAACAGAGAAGAGTATATAGGTGAACCAAAAGATATGTGTTAGGACAGGAGAGCATGGGAAAACTTTTGTTCCTTGTTCTTTTTCCTTTTCCCACAGGAGAACTTCTGCCCTATTTCCTGGAAATGAACATTGCTAACCTGTCCCAATATGTGAGTTCTTTCTTAACTCTTGAGCTTAATGCAAATTTTAAGTCAGAATTAAGATTCTCCTCCCAGTGGAGACCATCTGGGTGATAGGATAGTCCATATATATATATGTATATATGTATATATGGGTTAGGATATTTATAGCAACATTATTCATATTACTACAAATTGGAAATAAAAGAGATGTTCATGTAGGGAAAATGGATAAAGTGTGAACTATTTCCCAAAGCAATACTATTCAAAAATGAGAATGAACAAATTGAAGCGACAAGCAATCTTGTTGATGAATCTTGCAGCTTCAGTGATGAGTGAAAGAAGCCACTCAAGAGTGCCTGCTGTATAAATCCATGCAAGCTTCACCACCAGGTCAGTGGTTCCCAGTGATGGAGAGTGGTTGAGAAGGAGCAGGGGAGGGCTACTGATGTTCTGCCAATGTTCTATTTCTTGATCTGGGCACTGGATGTGAAAAATCTTGAAATCTACTTGTAAAATTGTAGTTTTCTGTAAATGCCATTGCCAAAGAGCATTCTAAAAATCCAACCTAAGTTGTATCTTTATTACTCATTATTATTATTATTATATTATTATTATTTTTAGAATATTGATATCATCATTGCTTGCTAGTTAAAATGGAAGGAGATGAGGAGCAATGGTGTCTCTGTGATTCTTCTAGCTTGGTGTCCTCTTTCCATAGGAAGAGCATTGTGTCTTAAGCATCCCTACCTCCAGTGCAGTGCTGGAGAAGACTCTTCAGAGCCCCTTGGACAACAAGTAGATCAGATCAGTTAATCCTGAAGGAAATCAACCCTGAATATTCATTGGAAGGATCGATGCTGAAGCTCCAAAACTTTGGCCACCTGATGCGAAAAGCCAGCTCATTGGAGAAGACCCTGATGCTGGGAAAGACTGAAGGCAGAAGGAAAAGGGGGCGACAGAGGATGAGAAGGTTGGATGCCATCACTGACTAAATAGACATGAGTTTGAACAAGCTCCAGGAGATAGTAAAGGACAGGGAAGCCTGGCGTGCTGCAGTCCATGGGGGTCGCAGAGTTGGACATGACTGAGTGATTGAACAACAACAATTCCAGTGCTTGGCATGTAGACGTTGATCTATGTGTTTAGATAAACTATTTGGTGAAGAGGGCAAAAGGCCTTCTCTAAGTTTAAGTAACTAAGGATTTATTCCAATAATTATAGCAAAAAAAAAAAAAAATCAGAAATTGCTCTGCAATTTGGTGAGTATTGAGCAGCCCCAGGAGAGCTGGTTCTCTGGAAGCAGACCAAGCTGTTTTCACAACAGTTGTAATGAGGATGAGTAAATGTGAAGGGCCAGGTCCCTTGGTCATGCCTGTCAGGCTGTGAGGAGGGAGAGGGCTGAGGAAGATTTGAGCCTGAGCCTGTGAAGTTGCAGGGGAGGAAACTTGGTTGTTTGAAAGGAATGAGCTTGGCCATGGGGATTCGGTGCTGGCAGGGCAGCCACAGCCCATTGTAAAAAGTCTGGATATCACTTGCTGGGGCCAATCTACATCATAGAAGGTGGAAAATTGAATCATGGGAATAGTCAAGACTTGGAGGTGCATATAAACAGGGGGTTTGAAATCCAAAGAGTCAAATAGCACCAACACAACATTAACATGTAAAATTATGAAATGTTTGGTTGGAAGATCAAAGGTGATTTATTAAATATTTTACTAGGCCAGGCACTGTGCTAAGTAATGTTTAAATAACTAATCTCATTTAATCTCCATAACAGCCTAAGGAGGTAAATATTATTGTACCCATTTTAAGGAGCTGCAGTTTAGCAAGGTACAATTTATTCAAGATCACATAGTAAGTGAAAGAATCTGGGTTTAACTCAACCTTTTCTGACTCAACAGGGTTGCTTCTTAACCACTTAGTTTTGCTGCCCATTTTCAAGTATATCAACCATCAGGCAGTTCCTAAGTACTCCTGCAGCAGGTCCTGTTCCAGGCACCAGGGATGCGGAGATGATGGATGCTAGGTCCCTGACACTCAGGTTTTCAGCACCAATGCAGAGCCCAGCTATCAGAGTCAAGTACAAGGACTGGGTGGGACTTGAGGCAAGACTGAATTACTACTGATTTTCTGAACTGTTGGACTGGGCCTCTTTCCAAGCCTAAGGCAAGTCAGCCCTCAGGTGAGGTATTAAGTGGCTTTCACAATGGAAAAAGCACACTTTGGAATATGGGAGGAATAAAAGTTTAGGCAGGGCTACTCTGCTTGCCCAGAGTCTGCTCTGTTCTAGAAAGAGCAGTTGAATTTGCTTTGGGAAAACTGCTTTCCTTTGTTGGAGACAATCTTGGTGAGTCTGCCACTCAGTGTAACTCACCCTTACCTCATATGTGATATAATGTAAGTTAATTAGAATCCAAAGTGGTGTGGCAGACTGAAAATAGAGAACATTCCCTTAAAATGCAGGAACCTGAAAACTTGCTCTACTGTTTCATATAATCTAGAAAATCATGAAGCATCTGGCTCCTGTCCTTTCTGAAGCTTATTTTTGCCCTGTTCCAAGATGTAAGTAAGCAAGAGAAAGTTTCTATTGCTTTTAACTCAAAAACCCTGACTGATACAAAGGCAATACATATGAGGTTAGAGAAGTTTTTTACAAGATTATGATTCCTTTGCAAGAAGGAGTATTTTCTTCTTCATCTTTGAATTCAGAGGTCTTAGGTCAATGCTTTGCATATGATAAAGTGAAGTCGCTCAGTCGTGTCCGACTCTTTGCGGCCCCATGGACTGTAGCCTACCAAGCTCCTCCGTCCATGGGATTTTCCAGGCAAGAGTGCTGGGGTGGATTGCCATTTCCTTCTCCAGGGGATCTTCCCAACCCAGGAATTGAACCCAGGTCTCCCATGTTGCAGGCAGATGCTTTACCGTCTGAGCCAGCAGGGAAGCCCTTTGCATATGATAAGTGCTCACTAAATGTGGGTGAACAGAATGATTAAATGAATGAATGCATATAAAGGTCATCTTACATCGTTTAGCCCACCAAAGTCAGGTAGACACGGCTTAGAACTGTGACAAATCAGTTGGTGAGGCAGCATCTTCAAGCCTTCACGGCAATTATTTTGATCCAGCCGAGAACACTTTCTGTTATGAAAGTAAAACAAAGCACATCTTCATTTTAGCAGCAGACACCAAGAGAAATGAGGTTGTTGTAATTCCAACTTAGTTGAAATATGTAAGGCTTACTCATCCTGTGCATACAATTGATAACTGGTACATCTGGGACTGTCGCTTTCTTTCCTATTATTCCATTTTAGACTTTTAGAAGTCAACAGAGCCTTCCGCTTTTGAAAAGTTATTCTGGAAAATTATTTTGCATAAGTCCTAGTAAACACTGGCACGTGTTTTTGGCAGAGGATGGAAAAGTTCCGCTTAGTCTCTGGTGGCCCCATGAGCAAAAGGAGTGGCTGAAGAATTGTCTGGATTGGATGGAAGTGAAAATGTGCTGGTAAGTTGTACTTTCTGAGTTTCTTTCCACCCAAATGAGGATGATTTATTTTAAAACGTCACAAGGGAGGACCAGGCAGACTAGAGACATGGACACATCAATAACTAGAATGACTAATAGTGGGAAGATTGTTGATTTTCTTCTTTGAGGTCATGTATGTGGCCAATTGGAAGACTCAAATGATGTCATTAAGTTGTATTTGTGGACCGTAAGCATGGCTAAGCTGATAATCTTTTTATAAACTGTAAGTAACAGGATTTTTACAGCTGAAAGATGACATGGCTCTTGGCAATGTCAGTGTTTAATTTTACCATTGGTCGTTTTTCTGTGTTGAAGGAATGGAAATTGTGGCTGTTTAGAAAGTGTTTGACTTTTGTGGACTTGAGAGATAATCAAATCTTTCTAAATTAAGCTGGCACTATTGTTTAGAAAGAGGGTGGTGGGCTAATGGACTAGCTGTGTTTGCTCCTGTATGTGGGTATAGTTTTAGACCAAGTTTATACCCAAATGGTAAATGGGTTGATCAAGTAATTAAAGTTAAAAAATTTCCTTGAAATATTTTGTGGCTATATTTAAAGAAACAAAATTTGGAAAATTGCTACAGCTTTCCATTTATATGTTTTCATTGATGTAAACCTTAAATGATTTAATTATTTGATCTTTGAAGAAATTACATAATTTTTTTCATCATAATTGGCTTCTTCACTTGTCTAAACTATTTGCTGCCCTGCCGTAAAGTTAGCTAATTTTTCCTACTTCTCAAAATGAGTTTGAGAAACTATGGCAAATATATATAGATACCTAAAGCTGCATGAGAATAACATGAGGCAGGGGTTACCATTTTAAACATTGTGAACATAATCCTAATTTGAGATGTATAAAAAGCAAATTAGAAAATTTTACTCTAGTTGGAATGCTCTTGTTGATTGTGTCAGGCCTGGCAGATGGTAGAATCCAGTTTGGGGTCTAGTAAAGGGAAGTATAAGAGGCCTGTGGAGGTGGTGAATCAGGGGAGGGGCTGGATATGGGGTTGGGCTTAGACATGGTGGCTATCCCAGAGCTGTGGACCTGGTGCTGGAAACAGGCCTGGATTATTCCCTGAAATCACAAATCTTGGCTTCAAAGTCTGGGTAGACAGACAAATGCACAGGATCAATGTTTTTCAAGTGCATGACAGTAAATAGAAGGCAAATTTGTCAACCAGAAAAGCAACACAGAAAGAAGAAATGGTGACAGAGAATCACAGTCTTGGGGAATGAGTTTGGAACCAACAAGTCAAAATGATGACAAGTAGGCTGAGTCCTCAGTGAAGAAAGAGTGTGGGGGTTAAAGTCTGTTATAGTCTGAATTGTGTCCTCCCAAATATATGTTGAAGTCTTAACCCTCAGAACAAGTGAGACCTTATTTGGAAATGGAATGTTTATAGATGTAATCAAGCTAAAATGAGGTCATTAGGATGAATCCTAACCCTGTATTACTGATGCCCTTTTAAGAAGAGGAAAATGCTGTATGAAGAGAGAGACACATGGAGAAGTCCAGGTGGCCACAGAGGTAGAGACTGAAATGATGTAACTGCAAGTCAAGGGATGCCAAGGGTGGATGACCAACACTGGAAACTAGGGAGGGATGGACAGAGGTCTACCCAGAATCTCAGAGGGTGCATGCTCCCAGCCCTCAAGTGTTGATTTTGGATTTCTAGCTTCCAGAGCTGTGAGAGGATGCATTTCTGTTGTTTAAAACCAACCAATACGTGGTACTTCATTATGGCAGCCCAAGGAAACTCATGCAAATCTCCTTGTCCGTTTCCTACTGTACTGGTCTTAAACCATGGTTAGATCTTGTCCCTGGCAAGTCAGTGGGATAGATAACAGTAAGCTGGGACCCCTGACAGAAGTGAGAAGTGGGGAGAAGGGTGAAGCGCAAAGCAGTCCTTATCTACATTAACTGACCCAAACCTGAGGATTGATGCATTTTTCCTCTGCCCATGTAGTGAATCTCCGATGAGCAAAGCACTTCTCTCAAAGTGTGAATAGGAGCAGCATGATGCAATAACTGATTATGTGAATCAGCTTGCCCTTACAACTTACCTTATCTGTGTGGCAAAGGAGAGGGGCAGAGAGATCGATATTTGAGTTGAGAAATACAATGGAATATGCCTAAAACTCAACACCAAGACCAGTAGGAGTCCACAAAGCACCAGAGAAATCCACAGACTCTGACCTTGATTGTTTAGTTGAGGAAGCAAAAACTGGGATGAAAACTGACTGAGTACCACGTGATTAGCAGTATTGGTGGTAGTGGTTTAGTTGCTAGTTTGTGTTCAACTCTTGGGACTCCATGGACTGTAGCCTGGCAGGCTCCTCTGTCCATGAGATTTCCCCAGCAAAATTACTGGAGTGAGTTGCCATTTCCTTCTCCAGGGGATCTTTCTGACCCAGGGATCGAACCTGTCTCCTGCATTGCAGGCAAATTCTTTACCAACTGAGCCATCAGGGACAGAATTACTGGGGGCTCTGGTAAATTGGGAATTATTTAAGTTTCTCTTTAAAAACCACTTTTCCCTCCTGTTTCTCCTCCTCCTTTCACTCTCTGTCTTTCTCTCTTTCTGTCCCTCTCTGTCTCTCCCCTGCCCCTTTCTCTCACACATACACCCCCGTTGGCTAAATTCTGTGAGACCATCAATGTCCTATTGCAGATATTCTGGGCAGACACTGGCAAAAGGTCATCTCTTGGTTCTAAATGTTCAACCATTGAGGCACTGGAGGAGGCCCTAGTGCTCTGACTTCTCCCAGAGGAGCCCATGGCCATGCTGATGAGCCCACAGGAGCTGTCCCCAGACTGACCAGGGACTGGCAGAGGTGTTTTTCAGGTCACTTCAAAGGGCTTTGCTTTCAATCCTGGTCACATCTTTCTGGGAATCTGTAAGCCACCTTCCTGCCTCTCTTCTCCATAGCTGCCACTTTGTAATTGTCCATCTGGGTTCTCATTTTTCCAGACCAGCTGGAGAAAGAAATGGACACACTAGGCTCCCTCCTTCCTCGCTTCTTCATGAGTTCTTACCTCCATTACACATCTTGTTTCTTTTTCTTTCCATTTTTTCCATCACTGGGAAAAGGCTACAAAACAAGGTAACAGAGGTAAAGTTCATAAACAAAGTTCTAAATCCTTACACAAAGCTGTTAGACTAAGAATTCTTATTTCTTTTGGTCCCTTCCCACAGTGACTGTGACCACAGATCCTGACTTTCTGGGCTGTTCTGTAAGATGCTTTGGGTCAATTGCTAATTTTCCATCCTCAAGAGTGGAATTTATTAACCCCTCTCCCTACTTTTTCTTTAATGAAGGAAAGACCAAATGATATAATCTTGGTAACTTGAAAAAATGTTGCAGATTGATTAGCATTATTACTACTGAGTGAGTAAACCAGGCATTAAAAAAAAAATTACCTTTTCAGTGTCACCTATGGGTCATGCTGCAAAGACTATAACCTTATTGTGGACCCTGGAGAATGTCCCTCATTTTGAAGCTGATGAAAGTCAAGTGTACCAAGAATATGGGGTGGCCAAAGGACAAATATTGAATGATTTTACTTATATGAGGCACCTGAATAGTCAAAAACTTTTTAGTAGTTAAATTCATAGAGACAAAAAGTAGAACAGTGGTTCCCAGGGAATGGGGAGGGGTGGGGTTATAGAGAGTTACTGTTTGATGGGTTTTGGTGAGTTTCAGTTTGGGATGGACTGTAGCCCACCAGGCTTCTTTGTCTATGGGATTCTCCGGGCAAGAATACTGGCGTGGTTGCTGTGCCCTCCTCCAGGAGATCTTCCCAAACCAGGGATGAACGATCAAACCCATGTCTCTTAAATCTCCTGCACTGGCACACATGCGCGCGCGCACACACACACACACACACACACACACACACACACACACACACATACAGAATGTGGATCACATTCTCTAAAAGTAAAAGTGTAAAAGAAGGCGGAGTGTAAGTCCTGCAAGGCAGCCATTCCTGGACCTGGTAATGGCAGCTATCTTTTCTCACTGAAGTCATGTGAAAAACAGATGACTCGAAGATAGTGTATCTTATGAGTGTTCTGTAGTTACGAATCTGCACTATGAAACCTGTGGACTTTTCATATTAAAGGAAAAAAAATGGTAACACAATACCACTCATCAAATAATGCAAAATGAACATTCTTGTTTTCTCTGACTTCTCACAGTCAGCCCCAACATTATTTATTTGTAATGCAAATACAAGAAAACAGAATTCTTGAGTTCCTTTTGAAATTTTCTTTTGAAACTAACTTTTTTCCTGGAGAGATTTATTAAATTCTTAGAAATTGCCAAGCAGCTACTTCTCATATAAGAGAATTTTGCCTCAATGAAGGTTCTTAAACACTTTGGCTTTCAAGAATTATCTGTGAAAAAAATATGAATATACTTTCTCCCATTAACAGTGAGGTCCATGTCACATGAGAGTACTGTCTGAGAATATTAACCTTATAATATAATCCTGAAATTTTTCATTAAGAGAAAGTCATTCTTCATATACCTACAGCAATTAATTATTAAACACTACAATAAGCTATTCCAGTCTTATTCAAATAAGCTCTGAAAATACCAACCTAACGTTAGTGAACTTATTCTGGAAAGAGTTCCCTGAGATTTCAGTGGATGTGCAGGCTCCTTAGAATCCTGGTTTAGAAAGTTAGCACCAGACAGAATTGGTTTACAGCCTTGTCCTGTGACTTCTTAGCTTATATAATCTTGAACAAGTGAACTTGGACTTAATTTTCCTGAGCCTCAGTTTTCAAATCTATAAAATGGGACTGATGATAATTCACATCTAACAGTGTTGATAAAAAATAATTAAATAAGATATAAGACTCTGAATAGGCAGAAGCGGCTGGTCACCTACCACTGTTTCTTTTGGTTTTTTGTGTATGTTTTGTCTGGGTCATGTATAGTGTTTTTTAATTAAGTTTTGCTTGAATAAAAAAGATATTTTTGAAAATCACTGTGATAATGTATGAAAAGTGCTATGTACAGTGCTTGGCATGTATAAGAGTACCTGCTGTGATGTATTCACTCTTTTATAGCCAAATCATCCATCCATCCAGCAGTCCATTCATCCATCCATTCTTTTACTAAAACAAACATTTATTGAAAACCTTCTCTATGCCTGGAGCTCTTTTAGAGTCTATGAATGAAATGGACAAAGGTTTTTATCCCCATGGAGCTCCCATCCTAGTCAAGACAGATAGCTGCCATCCCAGGCAAGGCAGCTAGATAGTAAAGAGGGAGTTAAAAAAACCAGTGAGTTATCAGTGCTGGGAAGCAAATGATCACAGCAATGGGATAGGGAATGATGGAGGGAGAGGTGAGGCTTATTCTTCAGTGGTTATTCAGAGCGGGGAGAGGAGTCCTCTCTGAGGACTTAACATTTGAGTGGAGACCAGAGCAATGTGAAGTCAGGTATATAAATAGGTGAGAAAATGGTGGTGCAGGTACTTAAAAGTCCAACCAAATTAATCTGGAGATCCAGAATTGTAGGGAAAATTTATGAATTAACGCTGTGGCAAATTCTGGGGCTTCCCAAGTGGTGCTAGTGGTAAAGAACCTGTCTGCCGATGCAGGACGCTTAAGAGATGCAAATTCAGTTCCTGGGTTGGGAAGATCCCTTGGAGAAGGGAATGGCAACCCACTCCAGCATTCTTACCTGAAAAATTCCATGGACAGAAGAGACTGGCAGGCTACAGTTTATGAATTTGCAAAGAGTCGGACATGACTGAAGCAACTTAACACACACGCACATACCCCAGGACTGACTCAAAGGCTGCAGGTGCTGGGTGTGGGCTGCGTGCTCATGAGCCCACGATCACTTAAGTATCTGTCTACCAAGTTGCCAGCTCCTGGCTCAACTCTTGCACCCACAGAAGGCTCTATAAAAGCATCCATTTTGGGGGCAGCTAGAATTAATATTTGAGTTTTGGGAGGTATGTACTCATGCGTATTGAAATAAGAGCACTAATGATACGGTGGTTGATGGCAGCAGACGGCCCTGCTGTTTCTAAGTCTCCTTCTAACCAAATAGGATACCTGGCTGTGGAGTGCCAGAGACAACAGTCAGGGTAGTGACCAAATCAATGAATGAGCAGACTGTGTTGGCAAAGCCAAGGCAGAATGGGAGGATTTGGCAGCAGATCAGGAACATGAGAGGCTGAGCAACTAAGCAGAGCACAGCACAGACACAGGGAAGGTAGGTAACACTGGGGTTGAGAGCTGTGATGTGGGGAGGTTAAGGAACTAGATACATTCTCTGAGCCGCAGTGACATAACCATACATCTTCTAAACAGGGCATCTGCTGCCTTTGTCTTGGGTTGAAAAGTTGCTGGTTTAGTCTCTGAATGGAGCTGTTTGTGTGGGAAGTCTTGGGACTCTACCAAGCTAGATGCTGAATCATCACAGGGAAGAAAGAGGATGGGTGAAACTGTTTACATGTTGGATGTGTGAAAAAGAAAAGGAAAGGAAAGGAAAGTTAGTCACACAGTCGTGTCTGACTCTGCGATCCCATGGACTGTAGCCTGCCAGGTCCTCTGTCCATGGAATTTTCCAGGCAACAGTAGTGAAGTGGGTTGCCATTCCCTTCTCCAGGGGATCTTCCCTACTCAGTGATCGAACCCGGGTCTCCTACATTGCAGGCAGTGTGTGAAGGCACTCACAAATAGTCCAAGTAATTCAGAAAGTATTAACTAAATGTGGGTTGTTTGCTCCAGATTACAGGAGACATTATTGTGGGACACATTTTGGGGTCCTCTAAAGAAGCAATGGAATACCCTAGTTTCAGAGACCTAGAAGGCCTTGTGTTCTGACAATTCATGGAATCCCTCTCTGCAAGAATTCTAGATTAGGTTCTACCATTTACTTGTAATGGAAAGCATGAAGCTATTAATTGACTCCTTAGAAATTATTTCTTCCTTTGAAAATTATGAATAATCCCTTCCTTGTGTGATAATGTGTCTGTGGGTGTAGGTACATTATAAACCTTCAAAGATTTTACAAATGCAAGCTTTGTTTCTTATGGTTAAGAGGGGAGTAAAAGGCACTATGGGATAATAGGTAGGAGTGGCTGGTACGGCATGAATGTGGCTATGAAAGTAGGGTCTTTGCCATTTACAGGATGTTGATTTTTAAATTTTTTATTAAATTTTTTTTTTAAGTAGACCATTTTTAAAGTCTTTACTTTGTTACAGCATTGTCTCTATTTTATGTTTTGAATTTTTGGCCATGAGGCATGTGGGATCTTAGCTCCCCAACCAGGGATTAAACTCACACTCCCTGCATGGGAAGGAGAAGTCTTAACCACTGGACAGCCAGAGGAGTCCCCTGACAATGGGACCTTGATAAGGCTGGACCTTTACTCACACTTGGAAATTTGGAATCCTCAGATTTGGGGGTATTCAGAGTGAGTCTTGCCATTGAATTCAGAAAGGTCAGGCCTTGGAAGACTGACCCCAGGTACTCAAATTCTGGAGAGACTGATGTAACCAGACCACCAATGGTTTATTTAGATACTGCACCCCACTACTACCCACCTCCCTAAACACACACACCGCTGCTCAGCACTAAATGTTAAGATCCTTTGATTCTGTGATAATCTTCATCCTGTGATCTAATGTATTTTGCCTATAGCCTGGTTTTGGATTAAAACAAGCAACTCATCTTTAGTATTTTTTAAGTCTGAAAATTTAAGCTCAGTCCCTCCTTTTGATTTTATAGAGAAAAGAGACAAACACAGGTTAAACAAGTCCTCACGGGTTACATACGGTTTCAGGGAGAAGAGAGCAGGGTAAGACCTCCCATGTGCTCAGTTTTACCACTTCTTGGGGAGACCTGGTATAAGAAACTAATTTTAGACCTCTTTTACTAGTCATTGTTCTCCTATTAAGTGGCTTCAAAATATACCCTTACATAGGCTTGATTCAGACATTTATAAGGTGTTGGTACATTTTTTTAAAGAATACAATTGGAGGAATGAATTTGGCTTGCTCATTAATACTAATATTAGACTCTTGGTATACTAATTTGTATAAACTCCCTCATGTATCTGCATGGCCATTTGGATGCCTACCTGCCCACCATACTCACACTTCCCTATCGATCAAGAGGGAAAAATAAAATCTTAAAAAATTTACCAATTACCACTTTACTGTAGAAAATGTGCATAAGAATCCCCAGAGAAAAAGAAGTGAATGACTAAAGTGTTATAAACATGAAGCTGGATTTTCCCTCATTTGCTCCAGGAAACACAAGGGACTCCTTCTAGTGCTAATTTAATAATATGCCAAGGTTCTGCATCTATGTGCATATCCAAAGACTAATTGCATTTTCAGAGGATATCTCCAGTTAAACTGGGTTTTGATAAGACATTTAAATATCCCAGGTGGCGCTAATGGTAAAAACCCACCTCCCAGTGCAGGAGACAAGATCCCATCTCTGATTTGGGAAGATCCCCTGGAGGAGAGCATGGCAACTCACTCCAGCCTGGAGAATCCTAGGGACAGAGGAGCCTGGTGGGCTGCAGTCCATAGGGTTGCACAGAGTCGGACACAACTGAAGTGACTTAACATGCAGGCATGCACGTATATGTATTTGGCTGTGCCAGGTCTTAGTTGCAGCATGTGGGACCTTTGATCTAATTGCAGTATGGAAACTCTAAGTTGCAGCATGTCGGATCTAGTCCCCTGACCAGGGATTGCACCCTGGACCCTGCCATTGGGAGCCTTGTGTCTTAGCCACTGGACCACCAGTGAAGTCCCTTGTGAGGACATTTTAATGGGGTCTGGAGAATGATCTTCACAGATCTCTTCAAACCAGGCATACCATTCCCAGGCGGGGTTTGAAGGGTCAGGTTGGGAATGTACATCCCCCTATAGTTTCACTGTTGACTGCCCAACACCATTCCCTTTCATACTCTGACCATAATTATTATTAATAACAACTATACTGAATGGCACTAATTACAGTGTATTACTGTATACAAATACCTTCATATTTTAAAAGAATCTTATTTAATTCTTTGAAGACTGTGGAAGGTAGAAATGATCCTTCTTTCACTTATGAGGAAACTGAGGCCCAGAGAGGTTTAGCAAGGTTTCTACGGTTACCTGGCTGGTCAGAAAAAGAGTTGGACTAAGGCCCAGTTCTTGTGACCATGGACCTGCTTTTCTTACTTATATCTCATCTATTGGAGGAGGTAAAAACACACTTTCCAAACAGAAAATTCACTTTGCAAAAAGTTTCACAACAAAGTTCTTTGAATTGTCAAGTTTTCCAGTGTACTTAAAATCTGATCTAATTTACAAGCTATTGTTTACATTACTTTTGAAGAAACAGCTCCAGCTTGAATATCTGTTCATACAAGGGGACATTGTATAGGATGGGAGGGAAGCCATTTTGTTTGCTTTAATGGCAGAAAACCCTGGCAGATCTCTAAGTTACCTTTGGATGGCACCATTTGACTAATCCCCTTCTTGTGAGGGTGTGGTCTACGTTCAAGACATAAAATATTTCACTGCTCAGATGCTGAGAGCTTCGGTACTCTAGGAGCTGTTTATCTTGTTTTAGGGATGATGGGAAAATCCAGTACGGGTTTGAGTCTTCTATTGCTGCTATTACGAATGCTACCTTTTGAATGCTGATGACAGAAAGCACTTCAGTTGCTCAAGTTGGATTGGACCAGGGAAGACATTTAAAAAAATCAGACAGAATCATTCTGTTAACAAGATTAGTCCAGAGATTGATGACTAAAGAAAATAGAGAAAAGCTCAAATGAAAGACTGAAAGAACTTTCATTAGAGTAAGCCCATCTTATTAAAAGCTCAACTTTGTGGTCTTACTTCTACAGTCGTATCAGTGAAATTGACTGCTTGCAGGGTGTGATTAAAGCTATGTCTATACAACAGCAAAATGCCAAGTTGAAAAGTGAAAGATTCAATTAACAAACTTGTTTTTTTCCCCAAAAGATACTGTTCAACTGGTTTTGTAGCATTTTCCTCATTAAACTGGCAGAACCAACCACTCGGTCTGGTATCACAAAGATAGGGTCCATGAAATCTTTCTGAAGGTTTCTTCTCTTTTCTCTTAAGTGTTCATTGACAGTTTTTTTTTTTTTTTCTCCTTCCTGGACTTTTCCTGGAGTTTAGCAACAATCCCTATGACTTAGGAAAAACACTGTCCCAAAGTTGTTTATGGATTTCAGGGCAGCTTAATTAAGTGCACCCCAAGCGTTCTGAAAGAAATAACTTTATTCAGTGATTATCACGATTTCTTCATTTCCCAGTTTTTGCTTGAACGGATCCCATCTGTGTGTTTGAGGATCAGTGTGGGTGGGAAATCCGATTACATCAATATTTTATTTTCAGAAAAATAGCCGGCAGGAGGGTCCACCGAGACCCATTACATTTTTCGGAGTTCAGTACAATTGAGTGCTATTAAATAAACCACTGGCATATAATCAACTGCCATTTATTTCCATGAGGAATAATATGTTACAGTGGATAGAAACCATTCAGTACCATCGACAAACAGATAGTTCACAGCCTTAAATTAGTTAGCCTATTTTTGTAATGAATAGAGACTTAATTCAAGTTTCCTCATCCTGGGAACATGAAACAAAATTATATCATACAGTGAGTAACGGTTTGAGAAACTTTTAATTTAGTTTGGCACCACGGGTTCTTCTAATTACTGCTGACTCTTCACACAGCAGAGACAGTGACCCCAAGCCCAGGAGCAAAACAGCTGCTTCTCACCTGCAGACTCATTATCGAACTAATTATTCTTCAAATAATTTTATAATATTCACACTGAACATCATTATGGACCTATAAATATAGGCTGAATTCACTTAGGGCGTGCTGTCCTGCTTGCTCCTGCACCCCACCCCGACTCCACCTAGTTAGACACAGAGCCTGCCCCAACCACCTGGGGTGGGAGGGAATGTCTTTGGCTTTGAAAAAAAGTTGGTTTTGTTTTGAATTAGCATTCTGAATTCATGCTTCTAGACCCAGTGTGGCTAGTTTTTGCTTGTGGGCCAAAGAGTGTTTATAAAAACCTTTAAGTAGTCGTCAACATTTGGAAATTGGAGATTTTACATAGGAATCTACATTTCTGACTTTTCCTAGAGACGGGACAATCTGGCAACGCTGAACCTACTTTTCCAAGAGACACCAGTTAGCTAGGGCTAAGTCATCAGTTCCCCTTTCAGGAAAGGCATGTGCTTGCCAAATTCTATAGACCATGTGGGTTCCAGGAATCAGTTACTGGTCATCATTCTATACTTGTCTCCATTTTATTTCCTACCTGGTTCTAAGGATTTGAATTTCATGAGCTCTAGCAATTCTTCTCTTAGAGGTCCTGTTTCACATCATATTAAATATATTTAAACCACAGGCCACATTTAATAGAGATTTTGGGGGAAGGGAGAAGCCAAAAAGGATTTGGTAAGGGTTATAAATTTTCTCCTTTGAAAAAATTTTCAATTTTTCCATTTTCATATTTTGGAGTATGTGTCTATATTTGGATATAGATACAAAATATATAATATACATATGTATGTAAATATATATAATATGTACATGCATGTATAATAGTATACATAATATATAATATGGTATATGTTATATAGTTAAAAGTATAATAATACACCTAATTTATATACAAATTTTCAGACACTATCATAGATCCTTTAAAAGTGCATCTGCATAAGGCACTGCCTGAATTGCTTCAGGAATCAAAGGGGCCTACAGATCTCCAATAGTGTTTGAAGTTGAGTCCTGGCTTGGCACAAATTCGCATTTTAGAGATTAGAAAAGCCTGGACCGTATCCCAAAGGATGAGGGAGGAGTTCACTGACACTGGAGTGGGAGGAAGAATGTGGCCTCCCATATCTTTTTGGGGTTTAGAGTTTGGAGATTTCATTCAATAAGATCCCTGGGTCTCACTGGGACACTGTTTCCAGGCTTGCAGTGGGATGTTGCTGGGGTGAGGGGATGGTTCTGGGTACCAGACACATATTAAGACCTTGCTACCTTGAGCACAGTCACTTTAGAGGCATCATTACATTCAACTTAATTAATTTATTTTTAGTTACAGTTGGATTTTACATTTGTAGACTTTTAATTGAGCCGTGAATTAATTTTAGATTTTGTAGCTTTCTTTTTGCAGTTGGGAGCCAATGTGTTTATCTTATTTAGAGACTCCAGCTCTTTAATTTTCCCTTAACAATCTTTTAGGCCTGAAGCACGAAGCTTTGTTGACTTACAAGGATGACACCTCTTCGGTAAACAGGCTCATAGTGTCTCTGGGGTCTGTAGGATTTCTGGCCAGATGGTCAGTGCCTCTCTCTGACTGTCTACAGCTCAGCTTCTCTTTCCAATTTTTAGCAGAAGATGCCCTGAGAGAGCTGTTTTTTAATATGGCTCTCCTCAAAAGCCCCTGAACTCAAATCCATAATAGCATTGTAGGTCCCCTGATGGGGTGAGAGGAACTTAGCCCAAGGGACGTGGCTTCTTAATACAGCTCATGCAACACCCATAAGTCTCTGTCTCTCCCAGTGTTGAGCAAAAAGTAGAATCAACTGAGAGTTTATTAAAAAGCAGATTCCCAAGTTCATCTCCATAATTACTGAAGTTTTAAACTGGAAAATAATTCAGGATACCTTTTAAACTGATGGTTTAAAAAAATCTCTATTTTCTGTAATTGCTAATAAAAGATAGCATTTTTTATTATAATGGTAGGCAACAAAACATAATTACCATTAACTATGCCTGTGACTTGTCACAAGTGGAAATCACAGATATTTTCATATTACATTGCGGTGTTGGTGGATACCTTAAATTGTCTTTTATGCTCCTTTCTACTTCAGAATGATGCTAGTTATGAGACCAACAACTAGGTCTTACTACTTATTATAGCAATAGAGAGGCTTATGTATTTTGATATTTCTTATTTATTTCTCTATTATAATATTTTTATAACTGCATCCTGATATTGGTGTTCTTTGTTATTTCATGTATTTTATTTTAGGCATTAAAGCATTCTTCTGAGAAGGTGTCCATAGATTTTACCAGACTGCCAAAGGGATCGATGTCACAAACAAAGGAAGGCTGGCCTAGAGCTGAGATCTGGCTGGTAAGCGGATCCACCCTTCAACATTAGGAGGAAGATTCCAGGCTAAGGAAGAAGGTGGAGCAAAAGGCTTTGTGTGGGAAAGGACCTGGATTTTAAGATCAGGAAGAAGCCAGGGAGGTTAGAAGCAAGGGGCGTGGAAAAAGTGGAAATATATGTGGTTAGTGAAGTAAATGGGGAGAGAAGAGGGAAGTGAATTTTACTCTGTGTTATTGGAAATAGTTGGAGGGTTTCGGCAGGGAGTGATATGATTAAGGCCGTGGAGCAGAAAGGTTTTTTTTGAGGAAAGGTATTAAGTACAAAAAATCCCACAGTATTCTAGGCATAAATGGAATTGCAAAAGATAAAACTATCAGAATACAGTTATCAAAACATATCTAAAAATTGTTACATAAAATATGTGTATTTTATTAACACATTAAATAACAAGATCTAACGTGGAGGTAACCATTAAATATTGTGTAGCAAGAGTAGAAGTAGAAAAACGAGAAAATTGGAATACTCACATTTTCCAACTTCAAAACTTTATCGCAAGGATACAATAGTGAAGACACTGTGATTTTGGAACAAGGGTAGACATATAGATTAGTGAATGGAATTTACAGTCCAGGAGTAAACATTTATGTTTATTGTCTACTGGTTTTCAAAAAGGGTGCCAAATAATTCAGTGGGGGAAGAATGTCTGTATTAACAAATACTGGGATAATGGTGTATCTATATGTAAAAAAAAAAAAGAAAAAAAAGAAGGTAGATACCTTCTTCGGACCATACACAAAACTTAAGGGCCATGGATTGCAGACTTAAGCAGAAGTGGTAACACTATAAAAACTGTTAGAAGGAAGTGTAGGAGTAAATCTTTGTGACTTTTAATTAGGCAGTGATTTCTTAAATATGATGCCAAAAGCAAATGTGACAAAAAAAATAATAAATAACTTAGATTTCATTGAAATTAAAAGTTTTATGCTACAAATGAAGCCATCAAGAAAGTGAAACAGCAGCCTGCAGAATGGGAGATGATATTTGCAAATCATATATCTGATAAGGTATGTGCATCCATATATAGAAGTCTTACAACTCAATATTAAAAAGACAAAGCAATTAAAAAATGGATGAAGGTTTTGAATAGCTATATTTCTTCAGGAAGATATGAAAGTGTTAGTCACTCAGTTGTGTCTGATATTTTGTGACCCCATGAACTGTAGCCCACCAGACTCCATGAAATTCTCCAGGCAAGAATATAGGAGTAGGATGCCATTTCCTTCTCCAGGGCATCTTCCCCACCCAGGGATCAAACCTGGGTCTCCCACGTTGGAGGCAGGCTCTTTACCAACTGAGCCACCAGGAAAGAAGGTATACTAAGACCAATAAACACATGAAAAGATGCTCAGTATCAATAGCCATAAAGAAAATGCACATTGAAATCACAATAAGATACCACTTCACACTAGGAAGGCTATAATCAAAATGACAGAGAAAAACACAAGTTTGTGAGAATCTGGAGAAATTGGAACCCTTTATGAATTCCTGATTGGAAATGCAAAATGGTGCAGTCACTTTGAAAAAGGTATGGTAGTTTCTCAAAATGTTAGTAGAGATTTAGAGTTGCATGTGATTTAGCAATTCAGTTTCTAGGTGTCTACCCAAGATAAATGAAAGCATATGTCTATGTAAAAACTTGCATTCAGATATTCACAGCAGCGTTATTCATAATAGCCAAAAAGTGGAACCAACTCAAATGTCTATCACCTTCTGAACTGAAAAAGGAACTGTGGCACAGCCATATAATCAAATGCCACTGGACAATAAAAAGGAATGAAATACTGATGCAAACTGCAACTTGGATGAACCTCAAAAACATTATGCTGTGTTTAAGAATCTAGTAACAGAATAGCATGTATTGCATAATTCCACAAATAGGCGGAGGCAGAACATAGACAAGGAGTTACCTGAAGCTGGGAAGGTGGGATTGAAGTGGGAAAGCGACTTTTAATTAGTTTCAGTTCAGTTCAGTTCAGTTCAGTTCAGTTCAGTTGCTCAGTCGTGTCTGACTCTTTGCGACCCCATGAATCGCAGCACGCCAGGCCTCCCTGTCCATCACCAACTCCCGGAGTTCACTCAGACTCACATCCATTGAGTCAGTGATGCCATCCAGCCATCTCACCCTCTGTCGTTCCCTTCTCCTCCTGCCGCCAATCCCTCCCAGCATCAGAGTCTTTTCCAATGAGTCAACTCTTCACATGAGGTGGCCAAAGTACTGGACTTTCAGCTTTAGCATCATTCCTTCCAGAGAAATCCCAGGGCTGATCTCCTTCAGAATGGACTGGTTGGATCTCCTTGCAGTCCAAGGGACTCTCAAGAGTCTTCTCCAACACCACAGTTCAAAAGCATCAATTCTCTGGCGCTCAGCTTTCTTCACAGTCCAACTCTCACATCCATACATGACTACTGGAAAAACCATAGCCTTGACTAGACAGACCTTAGTTGGCAAAGTAATGTCTCTGCTTTTGAATATGCTGTCTAGGTTGGTCATAACTTTTCTTCCAAGGAGTAAGCATCTTTTAATTTCATGGCTGCAGTCACCATCTGCAGTGATTTTGGAGCCCCCCAAAATAAAGTCTGACACTATTTCCACTCTTTCCCCATCTATTTGCCATTAAATGATGGGACCAGATGCCATGATCTTCATTTTCTGATTGTTGAGGTTTAAGCCAACTTTTCACTCTCCACTTTCACTTTCCTCAAGAGGCTTTTTAGTTTCTCTTCACTTTCTGTCATAAGGGTGGTGTCATCTGCATAGCTGAGGTTATTGATATTTCTTCCCGCAATCTTGATTCCAGCTTCTTCCAGCCCAGCATTTCTCATGATGTACTCTGCATAGAAGTTAAATAAGCAGGGTGACAATATACAGCCTTGACATACTCCTTTTCCTATTTGGAACCAGTCTGTTGTTCCATGTCCAGTTCTCACTGTTGCTTCCTGACCTGCATATAGGTTTCTCAAGAGGCAGGTCAGGTGGTCTGGTATTCCCATCTCTTTCAGAATTTTCCACAGTTTATTGTGATCCACACAGTCAAAGGCTTTGGCATAGTCAATAAAGCAGAAATAGATGTTTTTCTGGAACTATCTTGCTTTTTCCATGATAATGAGTTTAGGATTTCCTTTTATGGTGATATAAATGTTCTGAAATTAGAGAGTGGTGGTGGTGGTTGAACTCTGTGGCTATACTAAACACTAAATTGAGTTTTACAATTTAAATAGGTGAATTCCTGGAATATAAATGAAATCTCAGTAAAGCTGCTAAAAAGGAAAAGAACAGAACCAGAGAAGCCATAGTTAGATGTTTCTAAATAGGAGAGAGGTGTCAATAGCTTGGATTGGAGGGCAGTTGTGTTGATGAGAGAAGTGGATAGATTTGGGACCTCTGTGTTTTTGTAGTAGAGCTATAAAACTTGCTAGAGGAGTGGATATTGTGTGGGGAAGAGAAACCTTAGAGGTGGAGCAGGTGTGAATCTTATGGCATGGTCCTGTACTGTTCTACATATCTATCATTCTATAGCTGAGTGATCTATGAACATATCCAGCTGGGGTCTAGCTGGCTCGCTCATGGCATGGGGAACTGATGAGACCAAACTACAGTTATATGCCTGATGACGTAGTATCTACTTTGCTAGAAAACAGAGGAAGTGTCCAGGATTCCGTGAGAATGTCTCTGAATTTTCTCTTCAATTCTGGAAAAGTTGGCTATTTGCAGGGCTCTTGAAGAGTAATAACCATTTTAGCCTTAAATGTTTCTATACAGGTCAAAATCGTTTTTCTTCCTCATAAGCATTTTCTCTGAGCGTCGAGGGTCTGCTTTCAAGTTTAAAGCAGCTTTTTAGTGGTATCGTCTCTTTTAAACCTGGATCAGAAGGTGAATGTTCTGGAGAGACTAAAATCACCTGGGTAACCATTATAAAAGGGACACGTGCACTTGAAGACCACAGCACTACTGAGATAGGAAACTTTCAGTGTAAATTCAGCTAAAGCTGAAAACATTTATTTCCTTCCCCCTCTGTTTTTCTTCATGAGAAACAGGAACAGATATTTGAAGGAGGGGATGGGTTTCACAGCCAAAGCGATTTTTTTTTTTTCCATAAGAATCCAGCTCAAACATAATCACTGAGAGATTTGTGAAATACATGGTCACCCTGAAAGAAGATGCTGGCTTTGCTAAAAGTGACAAATTGCCACCCAGCATCCTTGTTTTATTTCTGATAACATATGAGCACTGAGTACAGTCAGGGGTTCTGGAGACAGAGCCAACTGCAGGTTCATGCAAGAGAAAGTGAAGCTGCCTGGGCTACTGAAGTCTTTTTACTTCCAAAATAGAGAACCACTGGAAAACCAGGAGAGTAAAATTCTTTTGAAGAAGGACCATTACCTGAATGGAATGCAGTGTTTGATTCATGTGAACTAGGCTGAAAGGTCAGAAGGACGTGCAGTGTCCGCTTATAGACCTGGGTTCCCAGTCATTTAATCAGTGGAAGGCAGTGTAACTTCATGGTCGTGAGCACCAGCTCCTTGACCAGATCACCTGGATTCAAATCTCATGTTTTTTGCTTATGATCTGCATGTCAATAGGCAAATTACATTACTGTTCTGTGCTATAGATTCTGTATCTTATAATGCAGACATGCGTGCTAAATCACTTCAGTTGTGCCCGACTCTTTGTAACACTATGGACCGTAGCCGACCAGCCTCCTCTGTCCATGGGATTCTGCAGGCAAAAATACTGGGATATGTTACCATGCCCTCCTCCTTGGGGTGAACCCGAGTTCTCTTATATTTCCTGCATTGACAGGCGGGTTCTTTACCACTAGTGCCACCTGGGAGGCTCATAAATGCAGATAATACTACCTAACTCATAGGGTTGCTTTGAGGATTAAATGGGTTTGTGCCTCGAAATGTTTATAACAGTGCCTTGGCACACAGTACATGTTTAATAAATATTAGCTATTATCATCTATTGACTATCTCTTATGTCCTAGCAAATGTATTATACTAGATTCTGGAATTGCAGTAGTAGATAAGATGGAAAAGATCTGTGTGCTTATAGAGCTTATAGGTGATTAGAGTAACATCCTCAAGGCATATGTGATCCAGAGGGAAGAGATACAATTCAGAGCTGACCAGTTTCCAGTTCTTCTGTGATGATAGAGAGTTTATTTATGACAAAGATGTGCAGCCTGGATACATGTACATAAAAGTCAAAAAGTGATTCTCAAATGTGGGCAGAATCGTGGCTGCCTGAATGAATCACTGTTACTGATGAGAGTTGTTCGGGGTGGAAATAAGTCTGTAAATCTGTGGCTCCAACTTCAGGAGGTGCTGAGTGTGCCAAGGTTTGTGTATTCCTGGTTTGGGATTCACTATCCTAGGAAAGTGAAGGTGTTAGTCTCTCAGTCATGTCTGACTCTGTGTGACCCCATGGACTATAGCCTGCCAGGTTCCTCTGTCCATGGAATTCTCCAGGCAAGATTACTGGAGTGGGTAGCTATTCTCTTCTCTAGGGGATATTCCCAAACCAGTGATTGAACTCGGGGCTCCTGCCTTGTAGGCAGCTTCTTTACCATCTGAGCCTAGGGCTTCCCTGTTAGCTCAGTGGTAAAGAATCTACCACTGAGAAAAAAGAAAGAAAAAAGAAAGAAAGTTGCAGGCAGATGCTTTACCGCCTGAGCCATCAGGGAAGCTCTGCAATGTAGGGGATGTGGGTTCAATCTCATCTGGGGGAGTGGGGGTTGGGAAGAAGGAAATGGCAACTCACTCCAGCGTTTTTGCCTGGGACATCCTAAGGACAGAGGAGCCTGGTAGGCTACAGTCCAAAGGAAGGGTTGCAAAGGAGTCGGACATGGCTTAGGGACTAAACAACAGAAACAATTCTAGGAAAGGGAAGGAGTGAATTGAGAGGCAGGTTTTCTACAGGGAATTATAGTTGTGGCACTTTCGGATTTTCTACCTCCTTACAGACCCATTGCTTCTTTCTCATTTAACCCTTACTGGGAATGGAGAGCTAGCATCATGATGTCCTATTAGTATTTGTTAGGAGAAGGGATCAGTATTAGCCAGGTTTAGTGATTGAGGAAAACCAAGAAGACCTCAGTCTTCTCCTCTGAAGGGCAGAGTTACTACCAGTGGTGACAAATCCATCATCACTGTCCCAGGATGAAACCTGTACTGAGTTTCCAGGATCTTGACTGATAGGCCTCTGGTAGAGGGACTGAAGGTCATTCAATTATATATATATAAACGTATAATTACTTTCTGCCAGCCTCTGGTATCCATGTATATTCTTCGTTAACTGCCTGTCGGATTACCTTCTTTAGAGTAATATCGTCTACATTCTCACCTCTGTTATGTTGGGGGAAGGATAATTAAAGTCTTACTTGAACTTCTACCGGTTACATCCTACTGTCTTCTGCCAGTCCCAATCCAGAGAAGCTGAGTCAGTTGTCTATGGTGATTCTCAATTCCCGAAGGAAATAGAATCTGCCTTGAGATGAGTAATTAAACAACAACAACAAGAAGCCCATGCCTGGTAGAGGTTATGCACTGATTACAAAATAGTCCAATGTATGTGTTTATGAGAGTCCCCATATTATTTCTCTAACTAGTGAAAACTCAACTTTATGATAAATCAATTTATCCTATCACATAATGGGAAGTAGAAAAATATTAAGTTCAGCAGTTAGGAAACATAATCTTTTACCTTCTAAGGCTCAGTTTCCTCATCTGAAAAATGGGAATTCTAATACCTAACTCATGGAATTTTTATGAGAATCATGAGAGATATTTAAAATTACTGAGTAAACTTTGAAAGGCCACACAAATATAAGGGATCATTTTATGATATGTCCTCACAATTTCACCCTTCTCTGGGTGGTTGCCACCCAGAGTCTTGATGCTGATAGGTTGTACTGAATTACTAGAATGATCTGGCTCAAGTAATGTTTTCTGTTTCTTTTCTCTATCTTAGCTTTTATAGAGCTATTGCTTACTACAACTGTGTGGCCCAAGAGATCCATCTAAATTATAAACTGTAAATGTGACCATGTTGTCACATTATTTAAAAAATCATCAATTACTCCCAAATGTACATTGAAGGGAATTTAAGCTCCCTAGTTGCCTTCTATCTCTGACTGCCTTTTCTGTCCTCTGGCTTCATACCTAAGGTCTAGTGATACCACCTTCCAGTCTGTATCTGTCCCCATCTTTCCCCACCCTGACCCAACCCCAGAAACACAGGGCATTTGATTTAATGCTTTGGTGCAGTTATTCATGCTGTCCCCTCTGTCTGAAAGGTCTTTCCAAAATCTTCCACCTGGCTGGTTCTCATCCCACAATGTTCAATTCAACCATCATCTCCTCTAGCAAGCTTTCCCCAAGCCCCAGATCCAGCTAAGTAAAGAACCAGACTCAGTGTTTCCAGAGCCCCAGGGCCTCTGCCTTGTTGTCATGCTTGCCATGTAATCTTGAAATGATCTGTTCACTATAACCAGACCTCCTTGGAGGCAGACGTGATGTCTTCTGTATCATAATTTCCCTGGTATGTAGCACAATGCTTGGGACAGGAGGTACTCAGTATAAACTGAACTGAATTCTTCTTGCAAACTCTTGGTATCAATTACTGTCCAAACAAAAACAGTAAAGTGCTCTTGTTATTGAAAACAGAGGCATTCCAATAGAGCTAATTCTTTGTACAGAGGACAGAAGGGCTGACAAGCTGGATAGGGAGCAATGAGGCCAATCAGAAAGTAGCAACAGCAGGAATTGCTACCACCCTAGGGGGAGGTGGGTTTCCTTAGTGGCTCAGGCAATAAAGATTTTGCTTGTGATGTGGAAGACCCAGGTTTGATCCCTGGGTTGGGTAGATCTCCTGGAGAAGGGAATGGTAACCCACTCCAGTATTCTTGCCTGGAGAATTCCATGGGCTAGAGGAACTACAATCCATGAGACTGCACGTTGGACATGACTGAGCAAGTAACTCAACACAACATAGGGGAAAGTGGGGTTGCTAGGACTACAGGGTTGAGGCCTCCAGGTAGAAGCTGGAGCCAAGGAGGGTCATCTGGAGGGAGTCAATGTTTTTCAGCTGTGATGCATATGCGCTATGATGGTGACTTGCAGATTACATCCCCACGAATGTCACAGACGTGCCCAGGGTTATTAGCCATTGCCAAGTGCAGGCCTCTTCTCCTTTCCCATGACTCAAGAAGGACACTGGGATTCACAGAAGAGTGGCATTGTTATGGGAGACAGAGAAGATTAAATCACCACAGATAAATCACCTGTGACAGAGATACATTTCATAACCAACCCAACTGTCCCAGTTTCCTGATACCAAGGGATTGAGAACCAGCAGTTGTGGTTAAAATATTCTTACTTCCTGCATAAATGAAGCAAGCTGATGTCTAAAATTAGAGTCGAAAATTGAAGGAGAATTTCAGAGAATTCATATGAGAAGGATTTTTGCCTCACCTCTATGTATTTCAGCTGAAAAGATTATATTTTTTTATGGACAATCGCCCTAAATATGAACTTCAACCTGTCTGTATATATATCATCTATATTGTGTTCCAGAGATAAAACATTTCAAGAGACCAAAATTTGTGCAGAACTTATGGCTCAATCTACAGGGATACAGTATGTTGTTCCTGTGATTCTGATACATCCTTGCACTATTTTTTTTTCACATTACAACTAGTTTTTAAAAATATAGAATGATCTCTATTTTTGTTGTTGTTGTTTCTAGCATTAGGAAATCCTTGTGTTTTTTGGTTACTCTGGGCTATTGTGAAAGACCTCATTACTTTAAAGGAATTAAACCCTTTCAGTGATCAAGTTACGAACAATGCCCATTCCTCTTCGGAACTGGTATTGTATTTTTAGAATTCGGGGGAAAAGTAAAATACCATAAAAAGAAATCAATCTTGCTTATGTTCGTGATTCTTTAATCACGTGAATGCTGAATACATAAAATATCTCCTATTGTTAAAATCTGTTTGCCATTTAAAAACACATAGACTCAAGAGCACCCTATTTTATCTTCAGCATGTTACACATCAGAACTTATAAACAAATTTATTTATTTGCTTATGCACTTGTTATCATTCTCCACCCCCAGTGGTGAGGACAAAGGTCCTTCTGTCTCATTCTTTGCTCTGTACTCTGTGCTTTGGAACATTGCCTGGCACACAGAAGTAGGTTAATAGATACATTTCAGTGACTCACCACATTCCTTTTTGCATCACTCCTGAATGAAATATGAGAAAGATGAAGAGATTGACCTTATGGGAAAATTCTTTCCAAGGTCTAAAAGGTGTTGTCTAGACCTTGCTCCACTCCACTGAGCTGGGCCAAACCTTGAACAACCACTTGTGCGTGCAGGAACTCTAAGAAGAGGGAGCCTGTGAGCCTGTTAATTGCAAGCTATTTCTCAGTGTTGCCAAAAGGTTACCACTATCAATTATGACATATATTTGAAGAAAAGGAAGTCCTGTCTATATGGCAATATATTTTGCATTGTCTAATTTGTTTGCTGTAATAAGGCCAAGCTTAGTTATTGATGAATCAATCATCCATGCCTTGTATGCTGATGACACCACCTAAGTCCCTCTCTCAAGATAATGGTATTGCATATGGAGATTGGTGCTGGGCCGTATATTATTAAACTGCATAAACATGTTGAACATTAATTGCTACTGCTGTGCAAGAAAACATTTTTTTTTTCCTTTTTGTGGTGGAGAGTTAAGTAATTTATACAGGATGACTCAAGCTGTGTCTCTAGGCAGCCAGCGAAATGCTGCTAAATCAATCCATATGGCCGTGTCTGCGAGAGAATCAATTGGATGACCTGCATGGGTGAATGATACAGGGCGTCTGAGCCACGCTGAGTTCTTTCTTGCTGTAAATGGACAAGCCCTGGAGGTTATGTCTCTACATACCTCAAGGGAAAGAAAGTAGAAACAATTACAAGGTCAATTGAAACAAAAAATAAATGCTCATCTCAATTAATTCACATGAAGAGAACTTTTCCTAGATTTTCTTTTCTGTGTGTGTTCTCCCTCCTGCAACCAGATAATGGTCTTAATGCTCCATTTCACTTTTCTGGGACCAAATTAGGCTTGGTTCAGAGGAAATAAACAGCTTACTAGAAAGATAGGGTGTGAGGCCTGAGGCCGGGCCTGGGATGGGGGATCTGAGCTGTGAGTTCTCCGGAGAACCATATACCAAGTCAATGGTGTCCTTTGACTACTTTCTTTCTGTGTCTTACAGTCTTGCTTTAACTCTTTGACTTTATTTTTATTATTGTCTTATAACTCATTTATTACCTTTAAAATTGTTTCAGAGAACAGCTTGTGAAAAATGTGATCAAGGAAGAAAACTGCTTTCCCTCTTTCCCTCTGTCTCCCCCAAATTTTGGCTTTACTTCTGGCTTGGTTGGTCTCTACTGCACTGGGGAATGAGAACACTTCCTTAATTATTAATATGTATAGAATGAGATGGTTGAATGGCATCACCGATTCAATAGAAATGAACTTGGGCGAACTCCAGGAGATGGTGAGGGACAGGGAGGGCTGGCATGTTGCAGTCCATGGGGTTGCAAAAAGTTGGACACGACTTAGAAACTGAGCAACAACAACATATTGTATATATAATATTAATATAATAATAAAATTATACATATTAATATGATTGGAGAAGGAAATGGCAACCTATTCCAGTGCTCTTGCCTGGAAAATTCCATGGACGGAGTAGCCCAGTTGGCTACAGTCCATGGGGTCGCGAAGAGTCAGACACGACTGAGCGACTTCACTTTCACTTTTCACTTTCATACACTGGAGAAGGAAATGGCAACCCACTCCAGTATTCTTGCCTGGAGAATCTCAGGGACAGGGGAGCCTGATGGGCTGCCATCTATGGGGTCTCACAGAGTCGGACACGAATGAAGTAACTTAGCAGCAGCCGCAGCATATTAATATGATAATAATAAGAGCTCGCCTACATTTTCTAAACAAAAAGATGCATGATAGATTCAGAGTTTTGCCTTCCTTTTGCATGCACATATGATGTTTATGTAGAGTGGTAGACTGAAGAATAATCTGATTTACATGGATTTATCAAACTTTGGTCCCTGGGTCAGGAAGATCCCCTGGAGAAGGAAATGGCAACCCACTCCAGTATTCTTGCCTGGAGAATCCCATGGATGGAGGAGCTTGGTGGGCTACAGTCCACGGGTCACAAAGAGTTAGACACGACTGAACGACTTCACTTTATCAAACTTTGGTAATGCCTAGTTCTTAACAGAGGCCTACTTGGACAATATCTTAAATTTTCTTTAATGAGTGGTAAAGAAAATGGATTCATACTGAATGCAGGGCAGACTCAGTCTACAGGACTCTTTTATCCTTGACTTTCCATTGGGAAGCATGAATTGGAAAATCTGGAAGACTCATGTTTTAGCTATGTTTTGTAAAAGATACTTATTGTTTTCCTCTGAGTTCCTTCATCCAACCCTAATTCTGGTATCATTCATTATTTCCTCTTTTAGTGGGAGGGCAGGGGGTGTTGCCCAATCACTTTTATTTAATTCTGATCGGGAAGACTACTGCATTAACCACAAGGGCATAGAGGTGATTATGTGACCTAGACTGCTTTATTATATTACCCCATCCCCTGAGTTAGGGTTAGGGTCATGATTATAGTGATTGGCCCAGGGATGGGTTTGAGACTCAAACGAAGTCAATGAGAATTTTCACATGGACTTTTCTACATGGAAACATTTTTTATCCTGTTTTAGGTTGCTAGCTGAACTGGTACAAGCCTGCAGTTATCTAACTGTGCCTTCCCCAGCACTCGCTTGGCCCAACCTCATTCATGGGGAAAATGTACTGTAAGGAGGGAGTGAGGGCAACACATGATGAGAAGAAGGGGTGGGAGGGGAGACAGAGACAGAGGAGGAGAGATAGAGACACAGACAGACAGAGTACAAACATGAGAGCGAGCTAATGAAAATGTGTAAATGCCCACATTCCATCATTCCTTGAAGCCAGACCCTCTTCCGCACTCCCCTTGTTTTGTGCGCTCATCACATTTCATTTGGCTTTAAGTTAGTTTGCTGTCCCTTTTAATCAGACAGCTTCAGACTAACAGGTAACATCCGATATTAAGCACTGATTACTGCTTTATTTTCCTACAGATTGCCATCAAGTCTCAGGTTTTGGCAAGAGCTGGGACTCAGAGAAAATAGCATGACTCTGGGGTTTAGCCTGCCTGTGGAGAATTCTAGGCAGCTCTGTAGCAGACAGTGAGGAGAAGGTGGCAGAAAGTTGCATTTACACCTCACCCTTAGATACAAGTAACTCGTCATCTCAAGTGACATTCTGATATTCTTCTGTCATCCCCTCAATATTTTAGGACATGACTTTTCTGTCCCTCAATTCTTTTTAGTTTTCATTTTTCATATACAGCTGTCAACAGATGCTTCTTTATTTTCTTGCTCATGCCTCTGATTTCTGTGTCCTATATTTTGAAAGGTATATGCACAAATGATAATTATTATCAAGCCAAGGAGACTATTACTTTTGAGATACTGGGTAAAGTGCAGGGGAAAATATATTTCTCCTGGTTTTCTAGGCATGGAAGAAGATCTTCAGACATGACTATTTGATAATTCAGTGACTAAAACATTTGTTTTTGTCCCTGATCTCTGACTTCTACAGATTTATGACTATGCTTTGGGAAGGTTAGCCTGCTTTCTCTGCAGAAGGCTCCAGGTCTGACATCAGGCTTGTCTTGTGGCCTTGGAAATGTGAATCATGGCTGTGAGGATTCAAGAGGTGAGGATGAGGGGAGTGTCCCTTCCGTTCACTTCCTCAAACTCTGTCAGCATCTTTCATACGGTTCATGGTCCTGCTGTGTTGTGTGCTGGTTTATTTCTTGGTTATGGGGCCACTTCTGATAGCTAGTGAGAAGGAATGCAGAGGAGACAGCCCTTCAAGGTGATTTGAAGGCTGAGGTCTCCTACTGATCAGCCTTCTTGCCAGGAGCACAGTTTCATTATAACATTTACTCGGGAGGAGACTGGTGAGGGGTGGAAGAAGAGCTGGATTCGGAGCGACTGAGATGGAGCGTCAGCTTTGCTCTAATTCACTCTGAGGCTCTGGGTGTCTTCCTTACTTTTTCCAACTGGCAGATTAAACTTTTTTGTAATGAAGAAGATGGTAGTACTTGCTTCATGAAGTTATTGTATGAACTGAAATAAAGATGAGGCAGTAAATATGAAAGTAGTTTGTGGATGGATGTAGGTGGCTCGACACAAAGTCATCTTCACATTAAGATGCTGTACTTTAGAAATAGAGAGCAACACAGCTAAAACCAACTCTGCTCAGTGGAAGATGTTAATTTGAAAAAAATAAATTTACTAGGAAACAGCCAGTTGAGGAGGTAGGAGATGCTGCATTCAACATCTTTGCATGGGTTTAAATAAAAAATCTATGTCTAGAAAAACTATGTCTATACCAATAAAGTGAAAGTGAAAGTGTTAGTTCCTGAGCCATGTTTGAATCTTTGCGACCCCATGGACTATAGCCCCCAGGCTCCTCTGTTCATGGGATTCTCCAGGCAAGAATACTGGCATAGGTAGCCATTCCCTTCTCCAGGAGAAGGATCCTTCCCCACCCAAGGATAAAACCTGGGTTTCTTGCTTTGCAGGCAGATTCTTTACCATCTGAGCCACCAGGGTGGGATGGGCGAAAACTGTACTGAGCTAACAAGCGCATTCATTGTAAGAAGTAATCTCTCTACTTAAAATTTATCCATATGGGTCCACTAGTTTGTTGTATTCTGAATTATTGAGTCACAGCACATAATTTCAGAAAACTCAATACTGACCTGTAGACACTTGCAGTTGTACTGATTCATGGGGCCATTGCTATTTTCTCCAGGGAGAAATTCGTATATCCATCTCCTTCTTTGCAACATGTAGCCTTTATACCACACACATGTGTGCACACGTATACACATGCCCACACACCCACACTCTTGACAGAAGACTGATGTAATGAGTTTCTGTGATAAGAGTTAGAGTTACACTCAGAATTTGTGTACCTTGGAGTTTGACTTTTCCTGGGTTGTGAAAATTGCTGCCTGCCTCAGCTATTAAGTCAGATGATGTTTCTCATTGAGGGCATTATAAATGGACATATGCAAACCCTGGGGGATAATGAGAGGAAAGTATTGCAGTGTTCAGTTTCAAAACTTCACATGACAAAGGTGTGCTGTCTCTCACAGTCCTACTGACCTATCACAGAACTGCTCAGATGTCACGGACTCATGATGAAATGACTATTGTCATGCACCATGGTTCTTTGGTTTTTCTGATGGATAATTTTTGAAAAACAGCCCCAGAGGAGTTAGTTTAAAAAACAGCAACAACAACTTCATGCCAGAAGAGTTCTGGAAATAAAAATATTATCCCTTTTCCTCAGTTTCCTCTCCAGGTAAGCCAAAAACCAAGAGATAACTGACAGCAGATTATAAGGGGTAGTCAGAAGACATTTTAGAAATATAGTTTCTAAACTCTATTTACATATGTACACAATGGTTCTATCAACACAAGAAGGCCTGGATGTTTATTAACGCAGAAGAATGTTAACTAACCAATTCCTGAGAATCGGGACTATTTGGCAGAAATCAGCAGATGAGTACAGGGCAGGCAACAACAAATAATTACATGTCCACTACATCACGTGATCCTTTAAATACTTCTCCAAGAAGGGAAAATAGCAAAACAAATAGAACCTCCTCTAGCTGAGTGCGGTTAAGAAGCAATAAACAAGAGAATTCCACAGAAGGCAATGTTTCTGTTGCAAGTGATTTTGTTTTTCAAGTGTTAATGTCATTTAAGTTCAACGACTGGCTTATCAGCTCATTGGAGGAGGAAAGGGAAGGAAGAAGGAGCCACAGGAAGACCTAGAAAAAATGCAATAGAAGGAGATGGAGAAAGAAGTAAGGGACAGAAGGTGAAGGGGATACTGAGGAGATGGGGAGGGAGTGATGGGAGCTGCAGGAGCCTACCTGGAAAGGATGGGGCTCCACTGGGGAACCTGTGTTTTACCGCAGATAAAATGAAAAACTCTCTCTTTGGGGGCTGGGCTTGTTGGGAATCTGATGTCCCAATGGTTTTAGTTATTTTTCTTTTCAGAGTAGCCATCTCTCTTAAGCTTCTAAGAGACGCCCAGGTCTCAGGTGGGAATACATAAACTTCCCTCCAACACAGACTTCTCTCTAATACCTGCTTTGCACTCATTAGGAAGGTTTTGCTCAGGGAGAAGCCCTCCCTGCCTTTCTAATGTTGAAGATGGGGAGACTGTGAAGGGCAGGGTTTCATGTTGAGTCTGTCTGGGATGAATCCCTTTGGAACTTTCTCTGTGTGTGAGAAAAACCAGAGCTCCAGATTATAGGTCTGAGCCCAGTAGAAACCCTGAGTAGATGCAGAAACACCATCTTTATCACAAAGACCTTCTTCTGCAAAGCACACTGGAGGTATGTCTTACTAAAAGACGCATGTGTAGATATCTAGACTCTTGATGCAATTCTTTGAATTACTGACCACCTGTATTCGTCAAGAATGATTAGCCTGTGTTGGGGAAATAAAGGAATCCTGAGGTCTTGATGGCTGAGTATATTTATTTCCTGCTCATGCAACTGGTTGGAACAACTTTCCAGGCATCTATCTTGTTTTCTTCTTGTGGCTCTGCCATCTCAACATGAAGTCTCCATAGTCAACAAGGCAGAGAAGAAAAAGACAAGACTCTTTCATTGCCTCAGCCTAGAAGTGATCCATGTCACTCTTGTTCATCTCATTGGCAGGGCCTAGTGTCATGTGAAGTGAAGTTGCTCAGTCGTGTCCGACTCTTTGTGACCCGTGGACTGTAGCCCACCAAGCTCCTCCGTCCATGGGATTCTCCAGGCAAGAATACTGGAGTGGGTTGCCATTTCCTTCTCCAGGGGATCTTCCTGACCCAGGGATCGAACCCAGGTCTCCCACATTGCAGGCAGACGCTTTAACCTCTGCACCACCAGGGAAGCATCATGACCCTGTCTACCTGTGAAGGGCTAAATGACTTCCTAAACCCAGACTTTGCACAGGTCTCCTGACTTTTTGCCAGTTTTTTCTCTCCATTATACCACTGTCTGCTCCACAGTGATAATCAGGTACCTAGGACTCAGCACTTTGAGATGCTCACTCCTGCACCCCATCTCTGCTCTTTCATGGTATTTGGTATGGGTTTCAAGTGAATTGCCCATTTTGAACCACTTAGTGTTCTCTCTAGGAGAAGGCAATGGCACCCCACTCCAGTATTCTTGCCTGGAGAATCCCATGGATGAAGGAGCATGGTAGGCTGCAGTTCATGGGGTCGCTAAGAGTCGGACATGACTGAACGACTTCACTTTCACTTTTCACTTTCATGCATTGGAGAAGGAAATGGCAACCCTCTCTAGTGTTCTTGCCTGGAGAATCCTAGGGACAGAGGAGCCTGGTGGGTGCCGTCTATGGGGTCACACAGAGTCGGACATGACTGACGTGACTTAGCAGCAGCAGCAGTGTTCTCTCTGAGAGGACATATTGTTTCCTGAGGGATTTGGGAAAATGAGTTGAGACAACTTCTGCTGTGCTGTACTTAGTGGCACAGCCATGTCCGACTCTTTGCAACCCCTGTAGCCCTCCAGGCCCCTCTGTCCATGGGGATTCTCCAGGCAAGAGTACTGGAGTGGGTTGCCATGCCCTCCCCCAGGGGATCTTCCCAACCCACAGATCGAACCCAGGTCTCCCGCACTGCAGGCAGATTCTTTACCGTCTGAGCCACCAGGGAAGCCCAACAGCTACGTGAACCCAAAGAGTTAAGGTCCAACTGCAAGGCAGGTGTTGAGGTCACTGGCAGTGTCCATAGGCAGGGGGCTGCAAAGGGGAGCTCTAGATAGCCCAGAGGGAGGGCAGAGCTGGGGGCTACTTCTGTGCCCATGGAAGTGGGACAGTTTCTAAAAGTCATATAACTAGGAATGTGGAGGAATGTTCCATGGAGAGATGGAAAACTGGGAAAGAAGCCTAATCAAAGGCTGGACATTGAGCCTGGAGGAACCTGGAGCAGCTGCAGCTGTCTTGAGTCCCCATGGTATTCAAACTTCCAGACAGAGAGGGAAGGAGGTTTTCTGAGCCTTCATCGGCAAGGTCCCTGACATGCACAAAGCTTCTGGAGCTGCTTAAGGACCACAGGCAACAACGGTGCGGCTGTCAGTCAAAGAGCTGCAATTGCTCTTCAGCCTGACCTGGCCAGGGCTCTCCTCTGAGAGGCAGCATTTCCAGCTAGAACCCTGAGGTCAGTTGGGTGAGGAAGACTGTACCTTACCAGCCTCATTTAAAAGGTCCTGAGTAATAAGAGAGACAAAGAAGTTACTTTGTGGAAACCATCACAGTATTTCCTGGGAAGATTACATACGGAGACCAGAATTGCAATCTTTTGGACATCGCCCCAGGTCACTCACTGTCACTAGCAAGGGGGCAGGGGTCTGTCTTAGTCTCTCGCTGTATCTTATATGCTGTGCTCTCCTCTTCTGTCAAGCTCCGCGGGGGAACAGACACTTGCTACCAGTCATTTCAGCCTCACTGAGGACATTGGTCTTTGGGACACTGGCCAGCAGTTCTGTTTCTTGGACAGCAGTCTGCAGTCTAGACCCATAACATCTCCTGTGTCCTCAGGAGCACAGTGTGGCCCCTTAGCAGCATTCTTCCTGAGTGCTTCCACACCAGTTCCTCAGTCTGTGTCTCCCTCTTCAAAGCACGCTTGTTCTTAGAGATAACATTTTTTTTTTCTGTCCATTTTCTACTATTTTACCATTCTCTTTATTCTAAACTTTTTTCTTGAAGAACAAAATTAAAGTTAGCTATTATCCCTAGAAACAAAAAGTTCTCCTGCTTCTTTGGGGATCTTCTCATTCTAGGATGTGAAATAATATCCAGCTGAAGGCTCAGAACATGAGAAAGGCACTTTCTAGGATTCCCAATAACTACTCACGAACAGACTTAAAACTGGGAGAAGTCTAGGACTCCCTGTCTTCTGTTTATAGTCTCAACCTATTTATATGTAGATGGCTCTTTTTCATTTTGATTGTGTAGTTTGCTTGGAACTTTGCCTTGGGGATTTCTTCTCCTCACTTCTTTATAACTCTTCATAAGGCCCTTCCTTGCATATGTCTCTTGATGACATGAGAGTGATCTCTGAAACTTTAAGTTGGCTCCTAAGGTGTATCAGACACATTCCACGAGCCAATTCTCTTTCAGGTTTACTATCCTGCACAGATTGTGAAGTTTGCTGATATTTTAAATAGGAGGACATTTAATAGAGAGAATAAGGTGCTTATAAAGTTCCCTGAACGGGAACTACTAGGCTGGATTCTCAGGGATGACTCCTAGACCCAGTAGAGAGTTCTCAAGTCTGTGTCTACCACTGTTGTATTTAAGAGCACATCTCCAATTCACAATCCAGGAATCAGGAAGCTGGAATCAAGAAGCTGCCATCACTGCTGCTACTTTGTGATTGCCTCCTGATGATGCTTAGGAAGCTGGGAGGTGGACTCTGGAACTGGCTATAAGAAAGCCTCACATGTCCTGGAACAGGCTTGCAAGGGGAAAAGCAGGCAAAAGGAGCAGGCAGGTGGCCAGCACCTCCCTCTTGCCTTTGAGATCTTATAGGAGCGTATCTATGCTACTTGCAGAACTCTCGCTGCAGCAGAGTCTAGGAACATAGTTCTCAGTTTTCATCCTCTTTCACTACAAGGATGGTGCATAGAGGTCTAGGGAATGAATTCACAGCATCCACGTCAACTGTTGGTGGGCTTTTACCATCTAGTGTATAAATGCTCAGTGACACTGTCATTACAGAGATGTATGTTGCAGAAAGAGACTTTGACGAGGGTACCTCTAACCATCTCATTTTACAGGTGGGCAAACTGAGGTGCAGAGAAGTAAAGTGACTCCTCTAAAAGCCACACAGCTCATTTCTGGCAAAATCAGAGCAATGCTGTCAGATCTTTGTTCTAGGTTATCGCTGATTCATTGCTTTACACGTGAGAGAATATGGGCCTGCAGGGAGCACACCAGGTTGTGATAAGAGCACAAGAAATCATGGCAATATGATTGTAACAGTGATAACTTTGCTTGGAGATTATGGAAGAAAGGGTATTATTTGTATTAAAACAAAGAGCTATGCTTATATGCACACATTTTTGCTATAGACACTGGTTTCACTATGAGGGTGAGATGGGCCAGGCAGCTTCAGGATATTTTTTCCAGTGCCTCGGCATTCTCTCTGCTGATGGGAACTTTCTGGGAAAGAGTTTGGTGGGCTCTGCAGCACCACATGCTGTCTTTCTTCTCTCAGATATCACCCTAATATACTTTTTTGAGTGACATGTAAAAATTAGTTTCATTTCCACTCAAATGCTACTTCTTCCATTAAATCTTGTCTTAAAACTACTGCTGTAATTAATCGTTCCTTTATCTGCACTCTTTATTGCTGGATTAAAGTACAATTCACTGTGTGTTTTGCTTTATGGTAAACTCTGTCATGGGCTTCCCTAGTGGCTCAGACCTGAGAGACCCGAGTTCTATCCCTCTGTTGGAAAAATTCCCCTGGAAAAGAGAATGGCTACCCATTCCAGTATTCTTGCCTGGAGAATTCCATGGACAGAGGACCCTGGCGAGCTACAGTCCACGGGGTTGCAAAGAGTCAGACACAACCGAGAGCCTAACACACACACGAACTGTCATTCCTGTTTCTTCTATGAGGATGTGAACCCTTCATGGGCGGGGACTGGTCTAGTTTATTCTTGAATTCCAGCCCCCGGCACAGTGCCTTTGCATATGGGCTAATATGAGAGATGCTACTTCTGGGTCCTGTTCCTCCTTTGGTAGCTTAAGATGAGACTTCTCTGCCCCTTGCATGCAGGCAGGGCCATGTGACTAGGTCCTGGCAATGCAATGAACAAAAGTGACATGGGAGTTGAAAAGGTCTTGTCTTTTTCTTTACTGCTTTGTTGATTCTAGGAGGCTTGAGATGATGTTGAGATGGCAGAGCCACAAGAAAATAAAACAAGACAGCAGCTCTGGAGAGTTCCTCTAACCAGTTGCATGAGCAGAAAATAAACTTGCTGTATTCAGCCACCAAGACCTCAGGGTTTGTTTGTCTCCTCAACACAGGCTGATCATTCTTGACCAAGACAGATGGTCAGAAATTAATAGAATTGCATGAAGAGTCTAGATAGCTACAGATGCATCTTCTAGTATGACACAGTTTATTTGTACCTTCCATTTTCTTTCTTGCTATCACCTCGCATAGACCTTGAGAATTCTGAAGGAGAAAGTATAACAAGTTGTTTAAACTCTATAGAGGACATGGAAACAATTGGGTAGAAGTTATCACCCAATTCAATTGTGCTGTTACCTAGCCTAGAAAAGACTAAGGCCATTTGGAAAGTAATGAATATCCCCAGCAGATGGCAAGGTACTATATCTCACCTAGAAGTTGCTGTCCTTTTGACACCTTAGGGAAATTTACAACCCCAGTGACTCACCTTATCCACCTTGGCACATGCTAATTTTACTTAATTGGGCTCCACAGACTCTAAGGAGTACAGGCATTCCTGGGAGACACTGGAGGTTTGGTTCCAGATCACGGCAATAAAGTGAATATCATAATAAGATGAGTCACATGAAGTTTTCGGTTTCCCAGTGCATATGAAAGTTTTGATTATACCATACTATAGTCTACTAGGTGTACAATAGCATTATGTCTAAAAACAATGTATAAACCTCAATTAAAAAATATGGATTGCAAAAAATGCTATCATTTGCATCTTCAGTGAGTTGAAATTTTGGACAATAGTCCCTCAAAACTCACAGATCACAGATCACAGTAAAAATATAAGAATAACGAGAAAGTTTGGAATATTGTAAGAATTGTCAAACATGACATGGTAACATGGAGTGAGCAAATGTGCTGGGGAAATGACACTGACAGACTTGCAGGGAGCAGGGTTACCACAAACCTTCAATTTGTGAAAAATACTATCTGCGAAGCATGATAAAGCTAGGTATGCCTGTACAGGAAGATGCTAATTTACTTACTGCCTTTTCATTCCCTATGCATCAGTTTCACCTTGTTTATGTGTGATTGGCAGCTTAATGTATTTTAAAAATTTATTTTATTGCAGTATAGTAGATTTACAAAGTGGCGTTAATTTTTGCCATTCAGCAAAGTGATTCAGTTATACACACACACACACACACACACACACACACACACACACATTTAAAAAAAAATTATTTTCCATTATGGTTTTCACAGGATCTTGAATATAGTCCCCTGTACTATACAGTAGGACCTTGCTGTTTATCTGTTCTGTATATAATAGTTTGCATCTGCTAATTCAGAACTCTCAATCCATCCCTCTCCCACCCCTTCCCCTTGGCAACCACTATGTCTGTGAGTCTATTTCTGTTTTGTAGATAAGTTCATTTGTGTCATATTTTAGATTCCACATCTAAGTGATATCATATGGTATTTGTTTTTTTTTCTTTCTGACTTACTTCACTTAGGTTGACAATCTCTAGGTATATCTGTGTTGCTGCAAATGACATTATTTCATTCTTTCTTTATGGCTGAGTAGTATTCCATTGTCCACATCTTTATCCATTCCTCTGTTGATGGACATTTAGATTGTCTCCATGTATTGGCATTGTAAATAGCAGGAAACTTATTGTATTTATTAAAGATGAGCATTTCTTTTGTATATACATATTGTGATCACATATATGCAACATTTGCATATTATTTCCAGGAACTCATAAAACTGTGGAAGACAATAGGTATTTCTATCTGATCTTATCTTTTGCTGGTATAATCTCTGAGAATGTTTTGCCATCATTAATAGAAAATTTTCACTCCAACTAAATTTCAGGCAAGACATTTCTCCCCTCTGTACATCCATTTCTTTCTCTGGAAAATGTGCATAATACTTACTCTTCAGGTTGTGTGGGGATTGGGGAAAATATCTGTGAAGGATCTAACTCATTGATTGGAAATTTTCAGGTCAGGAAGCAACAGTTAGAACTGGACATGGAATAACAGACTGATTCCAAATAGAAAAAGGAGTACGTCAAGGCTGTATATTGTCATCTTGGTTATTTAACTTCTATGCAGAGTACATCATGAGAAACGCTGGGCTGGAAGAAGCACAAGCTAGAATAAAGATTGCTGGGAGAAATATCAATAACCTCAGATATGCGGATGACATCACCCTTATGGCAGAAAGTGAAGAAGAACTAAAGAGTCTCTTTTTGAAAGTGAAAGAGGAGAGTGAAAAAGTTGGCTTAAAGCTCAACATTCAGAGAACTGAGATCATGGCATCCAGTCCCATCACTTCATGGCAAATAGATGGGGGGAAAAAGTGGAAATAGTGACAGACTTTATATTTTGTGTGCTCCAAAATCACTGCAGATGGTGATTGCAGCCAAGAAATTAAAAGACACTTACTCCTTGGAAGGAAAGTTATGACCAACCTAGACAGCATATTAAAAAGCAAAGATATTACTTTGTCAACAAAGGTCCGTCTAGTCAAGGCTATGGTTTTTCCAGTGGTCATGTATGGATGTGAGAGTTGGACTATAAAGGAAGCTGAGCACAGAAGAATTGATGTTTTTGAACTGTGGTTTTGGAGAAGACTCTTGAGAGTCCCTTGGACTTCAAGGAGATCCAACCGGTCCATCCTAAAGGAGATCAATCCTGGGTGTTCATTGGAAGGACTGATGTTGAAGCTGAAACTCCAATACTTTGGCCAGCTGATGTGAAGAGTTGACTCATTTGAAAAGATCCTGATGCTGGGAAAGATTGAGGGCAGGAGAAGGGGATGACAGAGGATAAGATGGTTGGATGGCATCACTGACTCAATGGAGATGGGTTTGAGTGCATTCCGGGAGTTGGTCATGGACTGGGAGGCCTGGCGTGCTGCGGTTCATGGGGTTGCAAAGAGTCGGACATGACTGAGTGACTGAACGGAACTGAACAAATAATAATTTATACCAATTATGTACTATACTCATGTAGAAAGAACATCAGTGTTAAAAATATTTTATACTTAAAATTTTTAATTCACCCCACAGTGGTTTTTTGGAGTAAGTTTTATTATTTCCATTTTGTAGCAGAAGAAAGTAATAATCAGAGAGGGCAATGTGCAAGGTCACAGACTAAAAAGTAGCAGAGCTCCAATGAAAAACCAGATTTCTGACTCTTATCCTAGCGCTATAACTTGGGGTGGGAGGGGGTCCCACCTGAGGCAGCGGCAAAGAGATGAGCTCAGAGGAAAGCAGTCTGGGGCCAATAGCACAGTTCCTGGCAGAAAGTAGGTGTTCAACAAGTGACCACTTTTGTTGTATTATAGGTACCAATGACCAGTAGTTACATGTCCATGTTTATCTCTATCTAGGTGATCCATCAGGGACCTTAGACTCATCCAAGAGACTTCTGTAAATAAGCCTGTTACGTTGTTTGGATCACACTATGTAAACTACTATGGATAATCAAAGCATTGAAACAAGACAACAAATTACTGTAAACTATCCTGTTCTATGGGCTTGCCTGGTAGCTCAGATGGTAAAGAATCTGCCTGCAATGGGGGAGACCTGGGTTTGATCCCTGGGTTAGAAAGATCCCCTGGAGGAGCAAATGGCAACCCACTTCAGTATTCTTGCCTGGAGAATCCCCATGGACAGAGGAGCCTGGTAGGCTACAGTCCATGGGGTTGCAAAGAGTCAGACACGACTGAGCAACTAAGCACAGCACATCTTGTTGTATATGTTTGGTTTGTATATGGTTGTCCACTGGAGCAGATGGCTGTTCTCTGTATATTAAAAAGTTAGGAATAAAATATATGTTTTCTCTAGAGTATAATAAGAGAACTAGAGCTTTATCCCTTAAGATGCATTACGTCTCATATACCCCTATTCCTCCAAGATGCCATAGCACCAAGATGCTGGCTTAGTTATGTGTAGAGAACAACTGTGCAGGTCAGTACTTACCCCTTCCCAAGACTCAGCTTTGCTCCTCTAATAATCAGGTTGAAAAACACACCCTCCTTGTAGCTGGCACTCCCATATACAGCATTCTTCTGATATAGTTATTCATTTCAAATCATGCAAAAGCAGAGGGTTGAACTGCCCATCCATTTGGCAAGAGATTTGGGACTAGGATCAAAGTTGTTTTTATTTCAATAGGGTCCCTAGTGAGCTGTTAATTACTTGGGTTTCAAATCAGATGGCATTTGAAATAGAATATTGAATTACACCTGTGTTTGGGGGTCAGTTTATCTTCTGATATGAAGGTAGATTTGTGGCAGGAAGGAACAGGAGGAAATGAAGTTAGTTTTCTTCCTGTGTTTGATGGGAAAAGGCCTTTGTTGCTGAAATATTCCTCAGGGCTTTGCATACTGGGTTAGACCAGTAGGGAAAATTATGTTTCAGGAACTCTGAGCAAGAGCAGATCTCCAATTATTTCTCAAGCAGATTAAAAAAAGTAACCCTAGATTGTTAATATGAAATATGGCATTTATGTATATATATTCATATATACATATATATATATATATATATATATATATATATATATATATATATATATATACTGAACTGAAAACCAGTTTGGTGGAAAACAAGCAGTAGAAATAATGTTTCTGACCTCAGTATTCCAATATTTATCTCAAACATTTAGATTTTAATTTTATTTAAAATAAACATTTTGTTTACATTTATGACTATCATTCAATGATTTTTTAAATCCAAGACATAGATTTACAATGATAATTATAGGTGTTGATCCCCCGAGGTAGGAAATGGCAACCCACTCCAGTATTCCTGCTTGGAAAATTCCATGGACAGAGGAGCCTGATGGCCTATAGTCCATGGAATTGGAAAGAGCTGGACATGATTGAATTACTGAGCACAGATGCACAAAGTAAGATAAAAATATACATTAATTAATATACATTAATAATATACATTATATATTAATTAATATATTAATTTTGATAAATTCAACATGAATATAATAGAATATAACTTCCTTGATTAGGTTATGATATATGGCTTCAAAAGAGATCACTCAAGTGGGCCAAGTTAATAATAAATTTTTTAAATCTACATGCAGGAGTCAGAAAGAATAGTGAGGTCCAGTGTACTAGGAAGAATCACTGTACTATTGCAGGCTTAAAAATGGAAAGAGCCACGTGGCAAATAATTCAGGTGGCCTCTAGGAACTGACAGCCAGCAAGCAAATAGGGATCTGTCATACACTTACAAAAGATGACTTCCTCCAACAAGATTGGAGATGGAAGTCATTCTCATACTTCCATGCCTTCAGTACTGAGCACTGTAGCAGGCACATTATGGGCTGAGCATCTCATTTATTTAGTGAATGAATGAATGAACAAATGGATGACAGAACAAACTGTGGCCAAACCTTTCCTTTTCACAGAGCAGTGATAAAACTCTTAGGACACTACCATGTTCATGTTCAGTCCTTATAACTTAAAATACAATTTCATGAAACCAGATAGAAACTGTAACAAAGCTGTGTGCATAGATTCCACCACACTGGATGAAGAGCATTTTGACAATGCCATGCATCTGGGGGCTGAGCTGTTAATGCAATAAAAATGCTGTAGCTTCTCTCTTGGCTTCACTCATTATAGATCTTTGTTTCTCCCTCCTTGGGAATCTCTCTGCTTGTCTTCTGTCTCCCTCTTATTTATATTCTGCTTTTTACCCTTATTTCTATCTCACAAAAACTGCTGACAGTTTTCTCATGGGTTAGCTAAGAAATAAATACAAACTATCTTTCTCTTATCAAATTCATAATGGCTATTACTTGTAGAACTGATGGCAACAAAATGGAACTGACAGTGACAAAAACAGCTTATGCTTGAATTTGTTCTTGGCTAGAAAATTGATGGCAAAGTTAAGTCTTCTTGACAAAATTTAGATGTCCAAAATTTGATCTGGGCAAATGGAACTTCGTAGAAAGAAAAAACTCAATGGCAGAAGCCGTAACTGTTAAAATTGGATATGGCCAAAAAAAAAAACCAAACAAACCCTGATTTAAAAAACATTTTTAAAAAATTTCTAAAAAAATGGATTTATGTTGACCCAGTAATATCAGTAAAACAAAAAAAATGACAAAATAAAAGCATTTACATTATTTGATTTAGGGAGGATATGGCTGGAGGAACTCAATAAATCTTAAAGTACAGGAAAGGTGATTTATTGTACCAAAGAATGGACAGATGTTCTCTTTTTCCACTGATATAAATGAGGAGTTTAGAAAGAACTTCCTGTGGAAAGTGGACTGGGAGGCCCTAAAATGCATTACCAGGAGGCAGAATGGTGAGGGAGAGGAGGTTGGGAGGGTAAAGTATAGGGGTGTGTGTGTGTGTGTGTGTGTGTGTGTGTGTGTGTGTGTGTGTGTGTGTGTGTCTTGGGGGAGTGCTAGGGAGACCTCTCTGAAGTTTCTGGAAAAAAGTATTGTAGAGAATTATCATTCTGAGGTGGTTTAAGTACATTTCTTTCTGACTGAAGACTTCAAGATGAATGGGGAATTTTGGCACTCTGGAATATTCCTTTAGGCTCATACTTCTATGATTCTATGACTTTAAAAAATTCTATTTTACCCTTTGGTGAGAAAGTAAAATTATGCTATTTAGGAAACAGAACCATATAGCCTTATTGAGAGGTCACTTTATATCTTAGTATTCAAAATTTTTAGTTTTATTTAAATGTTTTTAAAAGTGTCATATTCTTATGACCTAGGTCTTGCAATGCTACTATCTTTTAGGAATCAGTTTTATGTATGTGGAATTTTGTGAATAAATTGGTCATTGTGATGACTATTAAGGATATTGGCTTAAATTTAGGAACAATATAAGTTTTCCTCCGAAGAGGAAATAATGTAAGGATTAAGGAAGTGAAAATGATTCACTGTGACAGCAAAAGTATAACTGCTGGTTTTATGAGAGAAAACATATAGGTTATGCAGTTGAAGAATCTTTGATGAGAGCCTTATACAGGGTAAAAAAAGGATGGAAATTATATGACTTGTCGTTGCACTGATTTCTAGGGCTATAACCTGTAATAAAAGATTGTACCATAAAGATGGAGAGCGAGACTGAGTGGAAAGGAAGTTCCCCTGGAGCACACCAGAGGATTGGAAGTGGCTTTCAATGGGACAGGGAAGTTGTTAGTGTGAATGAAAGACAACATGGCAACTGTCAACAATAGGCTGAGATTGTCCTCCCCTGATGAATGGGAGAGCTACTCTGACTTTGCTTGTAATGTGTGTGCATCCTGTGGGATGCAGTAATTGTAAAGAAGGGGCCGTGACATGCAAGAAACAAAGAAGCAAAGAAATCTAGTAAGGAAGGAAGCTTACTGGAGGGAAGCTGTAGATTAAAGAGAACTTGAAAGTGAATTCTAGGTTGTTTCCAAGTCATTGAGTTCATTGAAATCCTGGGAAATGCTAAGAGATTGAATATAGCAGTGAGTGCAGCTGCATGGTGCTGGAACGGTGGCTGTGTGGTGCTGAAGTGACCGTGAGGAGATACCCCATGTCCAAGGGCAGATTAGTCCCAGCAAGATGGTAGGAGGGGCCAAATTGTATTTAGAATCAAACTCCATACCCACCAGAGATGCTCAGAGGGCTCTAATAAACTGTGTGCCCCAGGACCCAGAGACCCCACAGAGACTGAGATAGAACTGTGTCTGAGCATTTCCTTGGAGGTACAGGTCAGCAATGGACTGCCACAGGGGCGGGAGCTCTGGGTGCAGCAGACAAGGGTATGGCGTAAGCCCTCTTGGAGGAGGTTGCCATCAACCCCACCATAGCGCTGCCAGAACTTACACAGGACTGGGAAATAGACGCTTGCATAAACAGAATCCTGTGTGCACTGGGACCCAGGAGAAAGGAGCAGTGACCACACAAGAGGCTAATTCAGACTTGCCTGTGAATGTCCAGGAGTCTCCAGTGGAGGTGTGGGTAGGCAGTGGCCTGCTGCAGGGTTGGGGGCACTGAGTGCAGCAGTGTGTGCATGGGACCTTTTGAAGGAGGTCGCCATTATCTTCATTACCTCCATCATAGTCTGGCCTCAGGTAAATAACAGGGTAAATAAGTTATAAACAGATAAATAAACTATAAACATCCAAATACTGTAGGGCCACTCAAGATGGACGGGTCATGGTGGAGAGTTCTGACAAAGTGTGGTCCACTGGAGAACGGAATGGCAAACCACTTCAGTAGTCTTGCCTTGAGAACCCCATGAACAGTATGAAAAGACAAAAAGATAAGACAGTGAAAGATGATCTCCTCAGGTGAGTAAGTACCCAATATGCTACTGGAGATCAGTAGAGAAATAACTCCAAAAGAATGAAGAAACAGAGCCAAAGCAAGAACAATGCCCAGTTGTGGATGTGACTGGTGATAGAAGCAAGATCTGATGGTATAAAGGGCAATATTGCATAGGAACCTGGAATGTTAGGTCCATGAATCAAGGCAAATTGGAAGTGGTCAAACAGGAGATGACAAGAGTGAATGTTGACGTTTTAGGAATCAGCAAACTAAAATGGACTGGAATACGTGAATTTAACTCAGATGACCATTATATCTACTATGGTGGGCAGGAATCCCTTAGAAGAAATGGAGTAGCCATCATAGTCAACAAAAGAGTCTGAAATGCATATTTGGATGCAATCTCAAAAACGACGGAATGATCTCTCTTCATTTCCATGGCAAACCATTCAATATCACAGTAATCCAAGTCTATGCCCTGACCAATAATGCTGAAGAAGCTGAAGTTGAACAGTTCTATGAAGACCTCTTAGACCTTCTAGAACTAACACCTCAAAAAGATGTCCTTTTCATTATAGGGGACTGGAATGCAAAAGTAGGAAGTCAAGAAATACCTGGAGTAACAGGCAAATTTGGCTTTGGAGTACAGAATGAAGCAGGGCAAAGGCTAATAAAGTCTTGCCAAGAGAACACACTGGTCATAGCAAACACCCTCTTCCAACAACACGAGAAGACTCTAAACATGGACATCACCAGATGGGCAATACCAAAACCAGATTGATTATATTCTTAGCAGCCAAAGATGGAGAAGCTCTATACAGTCAGTAAAAATGAGACCAGGAGCTGACTGTGGTTCAGATCATGTACTCCTTATTGCCACATTCAGACTTAAACTGAAGAAAGTAGGGAAAACCACTAGACCATACAGGTATGACCTAAATCAAATCCCTTACGATTATACAGTGGAAGGGAGAAATAAATTCAAGGGATTAGATCTGATAGACAGAGTCCTTGAATAACTATGGATGGAGGTTCGTGACATTGTGCAGGAAACAGGAATCAAGACCGTTGCCAAGAAAAAGAAATGCAAACAGGCAAAATGGTTGTCTGAGAAGGGCTTACAAATATCTGTGAAAAGAAAAGAAGATAAAGGCAAAAGAGATAAAAAAAGATATATCTATTTCAATGCCAAGTTCCAAAGAATAGCATGGAAAGATAAGAAAACCTTCCTCAGTGATCAATGCAAAGAAATAGGAAAATTAGAGATACCAAGGGAACCTTTCATGCAAAAATGGGCACAATAAAGGACAGAAAATGTCACTTTTCATTCCAATCCCAAAGAAAGACTATGCCAAAGAATGCTCAAACTACCACACAATTGCACTCATCTCACATGCTAGTGAAGTAATGCTCAAAAATTTCCAACCCAGATTTCAACTGTATGTGAACCGAGAACTTACAGATGTTCAAGCTGGGTTTAGAAAAGGCAGAGGAATAAGAAATCAAATTGCCAACATCTGCTGGATCATCAAAAAAAGCAAGAGAGTTCTAGAAAAATAACTATTTCTGCTTTATTGACTATGCCAAAGCCTTTAACTGTGTGGATCACAACAAACTGTGGAAAATTCTGAAAGTGCCAGGAATACCAGACCACCTGACCTGCCTCTTGAGAAACCTGTATCCAGGTCAGGAAGCAACAGTTAGAACTGGACATGGAACAACAGACTGGTTCCAAACAGGAAAAGGATATCAAGGCTGTATATTGTCACCCTGCTTATTTAACTTATATACAGAGTACATCATGAGAAACGCTGGACTGGAAGAAGCACAAGCTGGAATCAAGATTGCCGGGAGAAATATCAATAACCTCAGATATGCAGATGATACCACCCTTATGGCAGAAAATAGAGGAGAACTAAAGATTCTCTCGATGAAAGCAAAAGAGGAGAGTGAGAAATTTGACTTAAAACTCAACATTTAGAAAGCTAAGATCATGGCATCCGGTGCCATCACTTCATGGCAAATAGATGGGGAAACAGTGGAAACAGTGAGACATTTTTTTGGGCTCCAAAATCACTGCAGATGGTGATTGCAGCCATGAAATTTAAAAACACTTGCTCCTTGGAAGAAAAGCTGTGACGAATCTAGGTAGCATATTAAAAAGCAGAGACATTATTTTGCCAACAAAGGTATGTCTAGCCAAAGTTATGGTTTTTCCAGTAGTCACATATGGATTTGGAGTTGGACTATAAAGAAAGCTGAGCACTGAAGAATTGATGCGTTTGAGCTATGGTGTTGGAAAAGACTCTTGAGAGTCCCTTGGATAGCAAGGAGATCCAACCAGTCCATCCTAAAGGAAATCAGTCCTGAATATTCACTGAAAGGACTGCTGCTAAAGCTGAAACTCCAACTTTGGCCACCTGATGCAAAGAACTGAATCATTTGAAAAGACTTTGATGCTGGGAAAGATTGAAGGCGAGAGGAGAAGAGGCCAACAGAGGATGAGATGATTGGATGGCATCACCGACTCAATGGACGAGTTTGAATAAACTCCGGGAGTTGGTGATGGACAGGGAGGCCTGGTGTGTTGCAGTCCAAAGGGTTGCAAAGAGTCAGACACGACTGAGCGACGGAACTGACTGCACCCTAAATAAACCTCCTAGAAAAGTAATAAGAAGCCATCATTGTTATGGGTGAGGTTAATGGATTTTTCATACTAAAGTGTCAGAAATCCTAAACTACTGTTGGCCATTTCTTGGCCTAATTTTAAGTACAGACGATTTATTTCTTCACTATAACTGTGTGGTAAGAGTATTTGTCTTGAATTTCAAATGATGCAAAAGAATGGAATATGTGCCACCTGCTCGTATTCTGTGGAACAGATTACTTGGGGGAAATTACTAAACTTTGCACAAGCTGTAGTAGCATACCAGTGAGGTAATGAATATTTTTCTCTTTGTTTAACTCAAAAAATAGTTACTTAAAAACAACAACAACAACAACAACAACCAACTATTGTGATGATGCTGCTGGTAGACAGGAAGTTTCCCAGGAATAGATTGAACTATTAGTTCTATTTGTTGAGAATTCTGAATTATTATAAAGGCAATATGAATATATATAGCATATATACATATATGTATAATTTTTTGTTTCCACATGGTTCTACTTAGCTTCTTATAATAATTAGTAAAGAAGATGAATGTTTACTTTACTGTTTTTACAAATTAAAGGATGGTGATGATAATTTTATTTTTAAAGACAAAGTTGAATGGATTAGACTTTTTATTTGATAAAAGTGCTATTTAGACCTCAAGATCGTAACCATGATCTTGTCTGTCTGGTGGTGATACTCGTTTTCCAGGTACAGTATCAGGACTGCAAATTCAAGCTCCTATTTCAACAGTTTGTGCAATGGCATCTCTTTCCTTCAGTAGTCTTTGACTAATTGGAGTTTGATCTGGAGGAAAAAATAGAGAATTGAACTTAAACAAGGTGCTTTAGTACAATATATTCTTGTTATCATGCATCTAGCAAAGGCCTGGCACAGTAAGCTAGTTTTGCACATTTGGACAGTAGGCTGCTAAAAGGTTAGTTTATTATGGACACCTTAACTAGAGGTGAATTTCCAAGCTATTTATATTGGTCAGATTAAATTGCCTTATCTTACTTCTTGCTGAATAGACTTTTTCCTTATCTGTAGATAGTTTGAAGATAGAGTGTCTTTTTGCATATGAAAAACAGTGTTGAAAGCCAATTTAATATTGATAGGATTATGGCCTCTGAATATTTTTAACACGTACAGAGCCTTATATGGATTTCCTGTTGTCTTTCCTGAAACACTATTCTTGGGATATTTCAGCTCGAATGAAAATTTTGCCACCAATTTTGCTCCTGAAACACAAGAAAAGATGAACAGACGTCTGCTGCATTAAAAAAGGACACAGGCATGCATTAAATCCCGTATGTCTTACTTTTTAATGATGCAATTGTGAATTATGTTCTTGTTGCATTTGTAATTAGAGGCTGCAGCAGATGGTGAAGACTTATTTTAAAGTGATGTGTCTATTAAAATAAGCCACACTGCCGAATGATTGTTCACTGTAACAGCATCTTTACGCCCCTAAAACACTCCGATTCTTTGTTGATGTGCAGTTGATTACCACAGCTGATTACATATGTGCACATATTTGCTCAGAAATGTATCAGGGATATTTGATATGTGCAATACTTTATTTGAAAGTGTGTGTTATCACAATTATAGATAATGAAGCTTTCAATGAATTATTCAGTCACCATCTACAAAGGGAATGTACTGATTTCCTTTTTCAATAAAATTAGGCATGAATCTCTGTAAACTATGGAGGCTAATTCTCTCTACACAGTGAGAGAAGCCTTGAATGGGAGTTTCTGAGTGTTGTAAGATTCTCTATGAACATTCTTATGGAAAACAGTTTTGTTTGGGGTGAACTCAGTCCCTGGGTAGTGGATAGTCTCAGGCTAAGAGTAGGAATGGAGAGAGCTAAGTAGAGTGAGGGCCAGGTGGAAATGGAATAAAGTAAGTAGTCAGCTGGATGATATGCATTAGACTACGTTAGGTTGTGATAACAAAAAACACCTAAATCTTCATTGCCTGACAACAACAAAGACTCATTTCTCTTTCTGGTTATGTGTCTATCATGGATCATAAAAGGGGCTCTACTTATAGTACATAAGGGTCAGACTGATGGAAGCTACATCTCAACATAGGCTTCCATAATCACCTGGCTAACGGTAAAAGGATTTGGTGGCTTACACACTAGCTTTTAAGACTTTGTTCTGGAAGAGTCACATGATACTTCCACTCATGTTTAATTGGCCAGAGCAAGTTATAAGAGTCAACCTAATATTAAGAGAACGGACACATGACATCCTACTGTGTGCCTGAAGTGCTTGGCCAATAACAATCATGATCACCTCCTGGTGTACATTTCCAAAGCCTTCTGTAAGGCTGTGTGCCCCTGAGATAGATCCTCTATCTGGCTACTGTGACTACTCCATTCCTCATTCTGGTCCAGAGATGTCACCAGTTTGATTCTTTTGTTTTAAATAATGTGTATAAAGACTTTTTGAAAACAGTGTGTGTTACCTGGAGGGGCAGAGAAAGAAAGTGAAGTCGCTTAGTCGTGTCCAACTCTTTGCAATCCCATGGACTGTAGCCTACCAGGCTCCTTCATCCATGGGATTGTCCAGGCAAAAATACTGGAGTGGGTTGCCATTTCCTTCTCCAGGAGATCTTCCCGACCCAGGGATCAAACCTGGGTCTCCCGCATTGTAGGCAGACACTTGCTTTATTGTCTGAGCCACTAGGGGCAGATAAGTCCTCCAGTTTAACACTTCCTAACCTTTGTTCTCTTGAGAGATGTTAGTGCAGAAATAAGCATTCTGTGGTCAATTGAGTCTGGAAACTTTGGGGTAATCAGTGGCTCAGTGGGTAAAGAATTTGTCCACAGTGCAGGAGACACAGGAGACCCAGGTTCAGTCCCTGGGTCGGGAATATCCCCTGGAGGAGGAAAATGGCAATCCACTCCAATATTCTTTCTTAAAAAATCCCATGGACAGAGGAGCCTGACAGGCTACAGTCCATAGGGTTGCAAAGAGTCAGACATGACTGAGTGACTAAGCACAGACACACATGCACACAGCCACACACAACCTGTGTACTCTTGAGAGATGATGATGCAGAAATAAGCATTCCACAGTCAATTGAGTCTGGAAATTTTGGGGTAAGTTATATACATTTCTTTACTTCTCGGAGCCCTTCATATGTTAATATGAATATATGTGAGGCCAATACAGGATGTGGTATTTCTTAATTCTAAAGGATCTCTTTTTTTGTGGATCTTGCCATGGGATGGTATTTTGTGGGAACACATCTTGAGCAATGCTATTCAGGTCTCTCCACTGGTACTGGGTATCATGTTTGGTCATCATTGTAGCTCTGGGTTGGTGAACACAAGATGCTGTAGGATGGTGCACCTGGAAAGGGCATGGAAGGTCTACATCACCCACTCCCACACCTTTCTTTATTCAATCCTTCCATTTGATGATTCCTGACCTGCACCCTTTATAAAGTCAGCAAACATAGGTATTTTCCTAAGTTTTCTAAGCTGTTTCAGCAAATTATCAAATCCAAGGTAGGGGTTGTGGGAACCCTAGATTTATTGCAATTGGTCTGGAGTACTGGTGGTCAAGGGCTTCCCTGGTGGCTCAGCTGGTAACGAATCCACCTACAATGCGGGAGACCTGGGTTTGATCCCTGGGTTCGGAAGATCCCCTGGAGAAGGAAACGGCTACCCACTCCAGTATTCTGGCCTGTGGAATTCCATGGACTATCCATGGGGTCACAAACAGTCACACAACTGAGTGACTTTCACTTTCACTGGTGGTCAAGCACTTGTTTGGCATCTGAAGTGAGGGCCATACTGTGGAACTGAGCTCCTTTGACTCATGGGATCTGCTGTTAACTCCAGGAAGATAGTGTCAGAATTGGTTATATTGTAGGACACCTGGTTGATGTCTGGAGAATTGTTGAAGGTTATCATCCGGAAGTTACAGAAAGCTGCCATAGTCTTATCTCCTCCTCTAGTCCTTACCTTCTCTCTAGCCTGGAAAGGAAGGCTTGTGACTTTGAAGGATGTAGGGCAGAGGGCAAATTTTGTGATAGAAAAATACGTGTCTCACGTGAAAACATGAATCAACATGAGAGGACTGGTAGTTCTAGGGTGAAGAGACCTCAAGAGCCATGATTCCATACCCAAGAGGCAATTATCATCTTTTTCTGCCATTTAGCAATATATATATATGTGTGTGTGTGTGTGTATTATATTACATGTATAATATATATATGTAAACTGAAATAAAACATATATAGTGATATATATATATATACTATGTAGAACAAGGTACTTTTTAATATTATTATTAAGTTATTACAATAATAAAAATGATAAAAATAGCTAACAGTTCTAAATACTTTATAAGTATTTTTAGCCCTACATTAGGTGTATGGCAGTTTTTTCTTTAAAAAAACCCTATGAGAAGTGGCTACTGTAATTATTCCATTTTATAGATTAAGGTAATCAGATTCAGATAGATTAACATATTTGTCCAAAGACATGCAATAATAAGAAGCAAAGTTAGGATTAGATGAACCTAGGCAGATTCACCATATTTTCACCATTGGACCAGAATAACAAATATTGTTTAAATTTGTTAGTGTTTTACAGAATTTAAAGCCATTTTGTGTAGACCATATCATTTGTCCTTCACACCAACACTATTAGTCAGATGCCATATTTCCATTTTTTAGAGAAAAGGAAATTGAGTCTCAAAGAGTTAGTCAAGTCATATTAAAAACAAGCAACTTGAATTCTGGTCCATTCTTTTCCTATTATATGTTTTGTTTCTTCCCACTTTTTTTTTCTCTAGCTCTATCCCTTTTACTTGGATTTTCCTCTTCCTTCTCCCTTTATGTTACAATATGGATTTGCAGCATGCCAACCAGGAAGTAGTTTCTTGAGTTAGTTACAAAAACGTCCAGAGAAACATTAATATAAACTGGAAAGGATGTATCTGGTCACCTTAGCCCAAAATAAGTGAATGAAAATCCTACTGCATTCCATTCAGCTTTGTCTTCACCCAATACATTGAATGTGTCAAGTCTTTGAGACTGTCAAAGAATGGATAACGCACACACAAACATGGGTACACACACACATACACATCAATATGTTTAAACAATCCAGAGGTCACAGATCCTGTCCAATGAGTGTTACAGAGAACTTGAACAGCCAAGCTCACTGTACTCATGTACCCTCTGTTGTCCTTTGTAACTTCCCTTTCATTACTCCTTTTTCAAGAAATAAAAACAAAGAGGAAGATAGGGCTGCAGGGAAATGGGACTGAGAGAAGGAAATCATGGAGAAGTGTGAAGAGGATGGGCTGTTGACCTGCAGGACCATGGTTCATGGAGTGGAATTTTAGCCTGCTCTAACCATGGTAGACCAAGTGCTAGTGTGTGCTGGAGGGAACTGCATGGAGCCATAGATAATGGCTGTTTTGAGTGTAACAGTGAGCAGCTGTCTTTTTGCTCAAATAACAACATAAGAGAGAGAGCTGTGGAATTTCAGCATTTACCACCAATGTTTAATGCAGGGTTAAGTAGCAGCTGGTTGTTGTCCAAGCTCAGGAAATGTGTGTGGGTGTCAGGGTAGCACTGGTGAGCACAGAAAAGCTGGGACGTTCAAGAAACTGAAAAGCCTGATTGCCTTACAGCTATAGTTCATCCTTTCCTTTAAGTAATGAAGTTGTCCTTTCATAATAAACTGAATTACTTAAATGTTGAAAAATTATCTTAGAAATGACATACCCAGGGTCATAAACCATTAGATGATTTTGAAGATGTGTTTTGTCTAAGTTGATCAATATTTGTAAAAAATTGATTTTGAATGTTTAATTTAGTATGCAGGCATTCTCTAGGAGTTTTTTTTTTTGCCTAGAGATACTTGGTGTAAGATGATGGCTTTCTAGAAGTTTGTGAGGCTTTTCTTGGTAGTAGGGGGTGTTGCATAGGTGGGTTCTTTCATAATATTATTGTTTATAAAAATAATGAATCTGCTTTTGAGGCTGAAATGAATAATTTCAGATATTAAAGATACCTGTACCTTCATGAAGCAAAATTGTCAAACCGCTAATTTAACTGCGAATGCTGAGGTTGGTGGGACTTTTGTAAGACTGAAGTAGCTGTCAACCAGCCTGTGTTCTTCAAGACAATGGCCACTGAGATTTCCCTAGAGATGACTTGTCAGGATGGCTTATCAGCTAATAGGAAGAAGGTAACCAGATATAGCTGAATCTGTATGTTGAGTCTGGAGGTCTTTATTTTAGTTTTGGCTTTTCCAGTAACACTATGTCACCTTGTGAAAATTGCTGATGATCTCTGATTTTGGTTCCTCATCTGGAAAATGTGGAAATTGGTAAGATGATCTCCAATGCCCTGTCCAGCTTTAAAATTCTCTGATGCCAGGAATATGGTTTGTCCATCAATGAAAAGTCAGTGAGCTGACTTTGGAAATTGCTTCATGCCAATCAATCTCTTTTATCCTCATACTAGAAAATGATCAGTAAAATGGTTTCATATTGTAACTCATGAATATATTTTCTCAGAACCCCTCCTCCACTGCCTTATAAAAACCAAATGCATTTGTTTCTGAGACAAGACAAAAAACAAATACTTCCATCAAGTTAACTCTTGAGATTGAGGTTGCTGTGTGAGTAACCTGTTTGGTAGCTTATTTCTAAGAGGTTGGGAGCAAAAAGAGGAAGTGGGATTGAGAAACTTTTTCACTTTTGTGATGGTTTGAAAAGCAGTTCTACTGAGGAATCACATTGATTGGCACACACAAACAAAAAAATGATCCATTTGGCTATTGTATTTTAAAGCCCCTGGTGGTATTCTGACATCTGTGATGACAGCCACTGCTGCTGCGGCTAAGTCACTTCAGTCGTGTCCGACTCTGTGCGACCCCATAGACAGCAGCCCACTAGGCTCCTCTGTCCCTGGGATTCTCCAGGCAAGAACACTGGAGTGGGTTGCCATTTCCTTCTCTAATGCGTGAAAGTGAAAAGTGAAAGTGAAGTCGCTCAGTCATGCCTGACTCTTAGCGACCCCACTGCAGTGCCATTGCCTTCTCTGTGAGCCTAATCTTTGTCTAAGTTAACCTTGATGTCTTTTTGGCTTCCTCCCCTGCTTATTTAACTTACATGCAGAGTACAAAATGAGAAACTCTGGGCTGGAAGAAGCACAAGCTGGAATCAAGATTGCCAGGAGAAATATCAATCACCTCAGATATGCAGATGACACCACCCTTATGGCAGAAAGTGAAGAGGAACGAAAAAGCCTCTTGATGAAAGTGAAAGTGGAGAGTGAAAAGTTGGCTTAAAGCTCAACATTCAGAAAACGAAGATCATGGCATCTGGTCCCATCACTTCATGGGAAGTAGATGGGGAAACAGTGGAAACAGTGTCAGACTTTATTTTTCTGGGCTCCAAAATCACTGCAGATGGTGCCCGCAGCCATGAAATTAAAAGACGCTTACTCCTTGGGAGAAAAGTTATGACCAACCTAAATAGCATATTGAAAAGCAGGGACATTACTTTGCCAACAAAGATCCGTCTAGTCAAGGCTATGGTTTTTCCTGTGGTCATGTATGGATGTGAGAGTTGGACTGTGAAGAAAGTTGAGTGCTAAAGAATTGATGCTTTTGAACTGTGGTGTTGGAGAAGACTCTTGAGAGTCCCTTGGACTGCAAGGAGATCCAACCAGTCCATTCTGAAGGAGATCAGCCCTGGGATTTATTTGGAGGGAATGATGCTAAAGCTGAAACTCCAATACTTTGGCCACCTCATGAGAAGAGTTGACTCATTAGAAAAGACTCTGAAGCTAGGAGGATTGGGGGCAGGAGGAGAAGGGGACGACCGAGGATGAGAATGCTGGATGGCATCACGGACTCAATGGATGTGAGTCTGAGTGAACTCCGGGAGCTGGTGATGGACAGGGAGGCCTGGCATGCTGCAATTCATGGGGTCACAAAGAGTCGGACACGACTGAGCGACTGAACTGAACTGATCCTCCCCCATTCCCTTTGCTTATTTCCCACTCACTGAAGTTCTGGATTTGTTTCTAGTTGTCCCCTCAGCTGGCTCTGGTCCACTCTCAGTCAGGCAGTCTCAAGCCTCCATGGTGTTTGGGTTAGTTTTGATGGGGTGCCAAGAATTCATTCCAAAAGACACATACTTTCATGTTTTCCTTATGTGGCAAATGGGTCAGGTCAGAGACTCAGAATAAACAAATCTATGAGTGCCTCATTTGCTAATCCCAGAGTCTTATTTCCCATTCACTGGACATATTTTCTAGGTGGCCGTGCCTTCTAGTGCTAAAACAATTACTGGAATTAAACAGGATTTCTTTGCTCTATGTGGTGACCACATGCTCTTGATTTTCCTAAATTTTCAAATTAATATACTTTTTATTCTTGCTTAGAAAGATGACCGATGATTTGCTTAATGTAAAAATAAAGAGAACTTAATTGTACATCATAGGGATACGTCTCATGTCTGATAGGAAAAATTCCTGCTAGGCGATGTCATTGCATTCAGGTTTGAGAGACTGAGATTCCTATACTTACAGGCCCATGTCTTTTTTTTTTTTTAATTGGAGGCTAATTACTTTACAATATTGTGGTGATTTTTGCCATACATTAACATGAATCAGCCATGGGTGTACATGTGTCCCCCATCCTGAAGCCCCCTCCCTGTTCCCTCCCCATCCCATCCCTCAGGGTCATCCCAGTGCACCAGCCCCGAGCACCCTTTCTCGTGCATTGAACTGGGACTGGCGATCTATTTCACATATGATAATATACATGTTTCAGTGCTATTCTCTCAAATCATCCCTCCCTCACCTTCTCTGACAGAGTCCAAAAGTCTGTTCTTTACATCTATGCCTCTTTTGCTGTCTCGCATATAGGGTCATTGTTACCACCTTTCTAAATTCCATATATATGTGTTAATATACTATATTGGTGTTTTTCTTTCTGACTTACTTCACTCTGTATAATAGGCTCCAGTTTCATCCACCTAATTAGAACTGATTCAAATATATTCTTTTTAATGGCTGAGTAATACTCCATTGTGTATATGTATCACAGCTTTCTTATCCATTCATCTGCTGATGGACATCTAGGTTGCTTCCATGTCCTGGCTATTATAAACGGTGCTGCAATGAACATTGGGGTACATGTGTCTCTTTCAATTTTGGTTTCCTTGGTGTGTATGCCCAGAAGTGGGATTGCTGGGTCATAACGCAGTTCTATTTCCAGTTTTTAAAGGAATCTCCACACTGTTCTCCATAGTGGCTGTACTAGTTTGCATTCCCACCAACAGTGTAAGAAGTTTCCCTTTTCTCCACACCCTCTCCAGCATTTATTGTTTGTAGACTTTTGATAGCAGCCATTCTGACTGGTATGAGATGGTGCCTCATTGTGGTTTTGATTTGCATTTCTCTGATAATGAGTGATGTTGAGAATCTTTTCATGTGTTTGTTAGCCATCTGTATGTCTTCTCTGGAGAAATGTCTGTTTAGTTCTTTGGCCTGTTTTTTGATTGGTCACTTATTTTTCTGGAGTTGAGCTGCAGGAGTTGCTTGTATATTTTTGAGATTAATTCTTGGTCAGTTGCTTCATTTGCTGTTATTTTCTCCCATTCTGAAGGCTGTCTTTCACCTTGCTTATAGTTTCCTTCATTGTGCAAAAGCTTTTAAGTTTAATTAGGTCCCATTTATTAATTTTTGCTTTTATTTCCATTACTCTGGGAGGTGGGTCATAGAGAATCCTGCTATGATTGACATCAGAGAGTGTTTTCCTCTAGGAGTTTTATAGTTTCTGGTCTTACATTTAGATCTTTAATCCATTTTGGCTTATTTTTGTGTATGGTGTTAGAAAGTGTTCTAGTTTCATTTTTACCAGTGGTTGACCAGTTTTCCCAGTTCCACTTGTTAAAGAGATTGTCTTTTCTCCATTGTATATTCTTGCCTCCTTTGTCAAAGATAAGGTGTCCATAGGTGTGTGGATTTATCTCTGGGTTTTCTATTTTGTTCCATTGATCTATATTTCTGTCTTTGTGCCAGTACCATACTGCTGGCCCATGTCTTGGTAGCACAAAAGATGATTCAAGTGGGATTTAAAAAAAAAAAAAAAAGGAAAAGGTGTGGTGTAACAATGTGGTTTGAATGTGTCCATCAGAACTAAACCAAGGACAACAGCAAAAACTCAGTCAGTTGTGTTCATTTCATACATGTGGATTAGTGGCTGAAATTAGGTGATGAACTCGATTGTGCTGAGCATGTTATTAACTGAATTTCTGTGTCTCTGGGTGTCCCTGATCTACCCACTTAGGCCCAGACAGACTGGCAGGTGCTATAAGTTTATAGCCCTGCAGTGCTGAGTGCTGGAGGCTGAGGCAGTTCAGAGCATAGTAAGGGGCCCTGTGTGAGGAGTGTACGGTGGACACTCTGTGATGAGGCACTCGACACTCATACTCACAACACTAGCCTCATACAAGATATTCACTCATAAAGACACAGGAAAACAACCCAACTTAACCCAGAGTCAGATGAATGCACAGCTGCTCAGGGGGGCCGCTAAGTAACTGAAGTAGAGTTAGGTAGAAATTTCTGGAAAGGTTTCTCTATAGAGGTGACCCTGAGGAAAGATTTGGGAGACGAAGGCTGCATGGCAGAGTCGTGGGGGTGGGTTCTGGCAAAGAATGAGGAAGCACAGGCAGGACCAACCAGCTTGGAGCAGCTAAGTGGAGAATGGGAACTTGACTTCTGAAGGAAGCGAGGGCATTGAGGGATGGCTTGGAAGGGCAGAGAAGGATGATGAAATCCTGTGAAGGAGATCTTCTTGAGGAGCCAATTTAGATCAATTGGGTTTCCCTGGTGGCCCAGATGGTAAAGAATCTGCCTGCCTTGCGGCAGACTTGAGTTCGATCCCTAGGTTGTTAAGAGCCCCTGGAGAAGGGAATCGTAACCCACTCCAGTACTCTTGCTTGGAGAATTCCATGGACAGAGGAGCCTGATAGGCTACACATTCCATGGGGTCCCAAAGAGCCAGACACTTTCAAGGACTGGCTAACTTTGGAGGAAGAGAGGGGAATGGGTAAAACATCTCCTAGGCCAGAGGCAAGTCAGGCACATCTGATAAAATTAGATTCATGCTTTCCCTTTGCTTGCTTCTGGGGATGCTTTTTTAGCATCCAGTCGTGCTCTCCGATACTAAAATCCTAATTCATCATTTGTTTCCTCACTTCCTTTACTAAACCCTGCCTAGGGATTAGAACCTGCAGCCAGAGGTCAGTCCTCATAAGGTGGAATTAGTGGCCGGTCAGGAGTTAATGGGGGTGGGTTCTCTCCAGTCCTTTCATCTCGGTATGAAGACTCTCAGCCTTTGGCAGACAGATAAGCCTGAAGCTGGCTGCCTGTTCCCAGGCGCATGTCTGCCTGCAGTGACTTGCTCCGGAAGACTCTTTTGGGACCAACACACCGGTTCCCATACCTGAACCCAGTCATCTCACCCTCCAGGAGAGGGAGAGGGCGTGTTTCCCTTGTACTGACACAGAGAATGGGATTCTTGTCCTTCTAAGTAAACAGTTCTGCACTGCAGAGGGTGGGGACAGATTAAAACCAAAAGCCTGGGATTAGGTTGTTTGTCTAGCTGGGCTCACAGCTCTTAATGACACCCTTCCAGCCCAGTCTGGCTCACCTTCTTTGGAACCCTGGGTAATGCCTGACATCCTCTCTGCTCTGTTGCAGCTGGGAATTCACCTTTTTTGTTTTTCCTGTCAGTTAAAGTCAGACGGAATCTCTTTAAGATCCCTAGATAAGACCTGTGTAGATCTGTCCGTCATTAATCTGCATGCGATTGATGCACGCTTTTCATTTCTAATTAGACCTGTTTGTTGGAGAAGAACAGATAAAACCAACTCGCAATTTTTAATGCTGTGGGAGCTAGTGACAAGGTAGACTCCATTTTCTACTTTATGGTTAGTTTTAACATTCAAACTATAAATATGAATTACTTTTCTGTCTGATTCCTCTGATGTAGGTTATTGTTATGCTAATTCAGGTGTGTGTCATCCTGGACCTTATAAGTATATAAATCTTGTGTTCTTTTGAACAAATTGGCTGGTTAATCCTTTAATCAGTTATTGAGAGATTGCTACAAGCACAGAGCAAAGGCCAAAGCTCTAAGCTTAGCAATTTGAAGGTCATCATTGTTATGCATTTGGTGTTTCTGCTTTGTTTTTCCTTTTTTCTTCTATTAAATAGGAAAGTTAGCCTAATCCTACAGCAAGCATTTTCCTTTAAAGTGGAAAGATGGAACCAGGGGAGGAGAAGGTGATTCCAATGATTCAAACAATAGGTAATGCTGCTGATGGGAGCCATCTCTCATCTTCTCTTTTTCTCCCCCAGCTGTCCTCACCATCCCTTTTCTCTTAGGTGTTTTCTGAGAATGTATAACTGTCTCAGCAGGTTGGCTGTGTTTGTCATCTAGCTTTTCTGTTTTCTCAACAAAGTATTTATGTGTATTCTGTAGATAACCTTTTGCTAGCATAAGTAAGATGTTTTCCCTTGATCTGCCCCTGGAAATATTTGTTGAGACTCCATCAATTGCTGAGAAATAATAGGTTAAATTCAAATACATCATTCATTGACAGCTGTTTTGGCTTCAAGGGGGGGAGGTTAAATTTGCGTGGACAACTAATGTTGCCAGTAGAAGTACGAGGAGATGATTTACCATCGGATTCTTTGTGTGTGGAGGTTTTGGATTGAACCCTGGGCTACCTGGCTTGATAATGGACCTAGTCATGCCCCAGAGACTTGTTCTAGCTCATTTCCATAGGATGCATTCTGAATTGATTTATAAAGACTGTGTTGACATTTTTGATCCCCTAGCCGACCAAGATGATGTCAAAGGTGATCTTGGCAGCTGCTAGGATTGTCCTTCTAAACTCCATTCCCACCTTGGAGTTTTTCTGCTAGGATGGTGGATAGGGTGTGACTGGGGCTCAGCCTTCCCAGGCAAAAGTCACAGGTGTTCTGGCCTCTACAGGAATCCTTCAACCCTTTGCTCTCTCGAAAGAAGCTGGCGTGGGGAAAACCTCAGAGCCTCTGACTGAGTCAGTAGATCCCTGTGGGGTCATCTCCAAGTCAGTGCCACATTGGATGCCGAAACTTGGCCTCTGGGCAATAGAATCTGAGACTGAGTTTTGGGTGAAATAGAAAAGAAGAGCTTTATTGTTTTCCAGGCTAAGGGGGACACAGTGGGTTAATGCCCTCAAAAGTGTTTGCCCCAATCCAGAAGGATTTGGTGAAGAGTTTTATGGCAATGCTCCAAGGGTGGGGTTCCTGATAAGGATCAGAGTGTGTACAGGGACAGTCAGTTCAGTCACTCAGTCGTGTCTGACTCTTTGCGACACCATGAATCACAGCACGCCAGGCCTCCCTGTCCATCACCAACTCCCGGAGTTCATTCAAAACTCACATCCATCAAGTCGGTGATGCCATTCAGCCATCTCATCCTCTGTTGTCCCCTTCTCCCCCTGTCCCTAATCCCTCCCAGCATCAGAGTCTTTTCCAATGAGTCAACTCTTCGCATGAGGTGGCCAAAGTACTGGAGTTTCAGCTTTAGCATCATTCCTTCCAAAGAACACCCAGGACTGATCTCCTTTAGAATGGACTGGTTTGATCTCCTTGCAGTCCAAGGGATTCTCAAGAGTCTTCTCCAACACCACAGTTCGAAAGCATCAGTTCTTCAGTGCTCAGCTTTCTTCACAGTCCAACTCTCACATCTATACATGACTACTGGAAAAACCATAACCTTGACTAGATGGACCTTTGTTGACAAAGTAATGTCTCTGCTTTTGAATATGCTATCTAGGTTGGTCATAACTTTCCTTCCAAGGAGTAAGCGTCTTTTAATTTCATGGCTCTAGTCACCATCTGCAGTGATTTTGTAGCCCAAAAAAATAAACTCTGACACTGTTTGCACTGTTTCCCCATCTATTTCCCATGAAGTGATGGGACCAGATGCCATGATCTTCGTTTTCTGAATGTTGAGCTTTAAGCCAACTTTTTCACTCTCCTCTTTCACTTTCATCAAGAGGCTTTTTAGTTCTTCTTCACTTCCTGCCATAAGGGTGGTGTCATCTGCATATATGAGGTGATTGATATTTCTCCTGGCAATCTTGATTCCAGCTTGTGTTTCTTCCAGCCCAGAGTTTCTCATGATGTACTCTGCATAGAAGTTAAATAAGCAGGGTGACAATATGCAGCCTTGATGTACTCCTTTTCCTATTTGGAACCAGTCTGTTGTTCCATGTCCAGTTCTCACTGTTGCTTCCTGACCTGCATATAGGTTTCTCAAGAGGCAGGTTAGGTGGTCTGGTATTCCCATCTCTTTCAGAATTTTCCACAGTTTATTGTGATCCACACAGTCAAAGGCTTTGGCATAGTCAATAAAGCAGAAATAGATGTTTTTCTGGAACTCTCTTGCTTTTTCCATGATCCAACGGATGTTGGCAATTTGATCCCTGGTTCCTCTGCCTTTTCTAAAACAAGCTTGAACATCTGCAAGTTCACAGTTCATGTATTGTTGAATCCTGGCTTGGAGAATTTTGAGCATTACTCTACTAGCGTGTGAGATGAGTGCAATTGTGGGGTAGTTTGAGCATTCTTTGGCATTGCCTTTCTTTGGAGTTGGAATGAAAACTGACCTTTTCCAGTCCTGTGGCCACTGCTGAGTTTTCCAAATGTGCTGGCATATTGAGTGCAGCACTTTCACAGCATCATCTTTCAGGATTTGAAAGAAGAGCTCAACTGGAATTCCATCACCTCCTAGCTTTGTTCATAGTTGAAGGAGTCTTTTGGGCTTCGAAAAGAAAACAATAGTTTCAAAGGCCCTTGCTGAATCATTTAACTTTGGAGAAAATAAAACAGAACTTTAGGTCCCGCTCTTATGCTCCAGGCCGGTTGCATCTATCTGGGACTTATCACCCCTTGTCCAGAAACCTTTCACCCCCTACACCTGCCCAGAAGACTTATCACCCCCTGCCCAACTACAAATGCCATCTCAACTAAAATATACCCAAAAAATCCCGCCTGATTAACATTTCCCTTATGGCTTCCACAAGCCCCCCTACAAATATGGAGCCTCCCTGATCCCTCTCCACACTCAGCCTGGTCATTAGGCCGACTGTCGCCCCTCCTTGCCTGAATAAAGGTAACTTACTTCTGTTGAGGTCGTCTTTCCTCTTTCTGCCTCGGCCTGAACTATACCTTACAGCATTGATGCTTTGTAAGGCCCACTTGACTTCACATTCCAGGATGTCTGGCTCTAGGTGAGTGATCACACCATCGTGATTATCTGGGTCGTGAAGATCTTTTTTATACAGTTCTTCTGTGTATTCTAGCCACCTCTTCTTAATATCTTCTGCTTCTGTTAGGTCCATACAATTTCTGTCCTTTATTGAGCCCATCTTTGCATGAAATATTCCCTTGACATCTCTAATTTTCTTGAAGAGATCTTTAGACTTTCCCATTCTGTTGTTTTCCTCTACTTCTTTGCACTGATTGTGAGGAAGGCTTTCTTACCTCTTCTTGCTATTCTTTGGAACTCTGCAATCAGATGCTTGTATCTTTCCTTTTCTCCTTTGCTTTTCACTTCTCTTCTTTTCACAGCTATTTGTAAGGCCTCCCCAGACAGCCATTTGGCTTTTTTGCATTTCTTTTCCATGGGGATGGTCTTGATCCCTGTCTCCTGTACAGTGTCACGAACCTCCATCCATAGTTCATCAGGCACTCTATCCCTCAGATCTAGGCCCTTAAATCTATTTCTCACTACCACTGTATAATCATAAGGGATTTGATTTAGGAGTATACAGGGACTGCACTCCTTTAATCTGATCTCAGATGTTCTCCTGATAAGCTTCTGTGATTCTCAAGGCTATCAAACTGTGACCTTCTCTCTGGAATGAAGAATGCTTCATCAAGTAGTTAACATCTTCCATTTGTTGGGGGTTTTGTTCTACAGAAGTGTTCAATGATATTGCTACCTATATCCCTTGAAGTGGAATGAGGATGCTGCCCCAAGGCCACACTATTGTTTTTTGACTGCTGCTCCTTTGTTCTTGCATCCCCTCCTTTCTTTGATTAGCAACTCTTTGAACCTACTGTGAAAGTGTTGCACTTAATATACCAGCAAATTTGGAAAACTCAGCAGTGGCCACCCATTCCATTCCATTTTAGCTCGATGATTCCTAGGATGTTGACGTTCACCCTTGCCATCTCTTGTTTGACCACTTCCAAATTGCCTTGATTCATGGACGTGACATTCCAGGTTCCTATGCAATATTGCTCTTTACAGCATTGGATCTTGCTTCTATCACCAGTCACATCCACAACTGGGTATTGTTTTTGCTTTGGCTCCATCCCTTCATTCTTTCTGGAGTTCTTTCTCCACTGATCTCCAGTAGCATATTGGTCACCTACTGACCTGGGGAGTTCCTCTTTCGGTATCCTATCATTTTGCCTTTTCATACTGTTCATAGGGTGCTCAAGGCAAGAATACTGAAGTGGCTTGCCATTCCCTTCTCCAGTGGACCACATTCTGTCAGACCTCTCCACCATGACCCACCTGTCTTGGGTTGCCCCGGAGGCATGGCTTGGTTTCATTGAGTTAGACAAGGCTGTGGTCCTAGTGTGATTAGATTGACTAGTTTTCTGTGAGTATGGTTTCAGTGTGTCTGCCCTCTGATGCCCTATTGCAACACCTACCATCTTACTTGGGTTTCTCTTACCTTGGGCGTGGGGTATCTCTTCACGGCTGCTCCTTACCTTGGACGAGGCGTATCTCCTTACCGCCGCCATTCCTGACCTTCAACGTGGGATAGCTCCTCTAGGCCCTCCTGTGCCTGCTCAGCCACCGCTTCTCAGGTTGCTCCTCCCTGCCGCCCTCGGGCGAGGGTGGCTCCTCCCAGCTGCCACCCCTGGCCTTGGGCTTGGGGTGGCTCCTCAGGGTCACCGCCCCTGGCCTCTGGCACGAGGTGGCTTGTCCCGGCCGCCCCTGACCTCGGACGTGGGGTGTCTCCTCCCAGCCGCCACTGGCCTCGGACGCTGGGTAGCTCCTCCCGGCCGCCGCCCTGACCTTGGACGCGGGGTGGTTCCTCCCGGCCGTTCCTGCACCATTGCAGCCTGGCACTCTGGGCCACTGTTCCTGACTTCGGACGTGGGGTAGCTCTCGGGTGCAGAAGCCTGCGGTTGCCGCCGTCGTCGCCGTCGCCGCCGCTGCCGCCGCCGCCATCACCACCGCCTGCGCTTAGTGCGCCGGCCCGCCACTGCTGCCGCTGCCTGCAGAAGAAATGGAGTAATCATCATGGTCAACAAAAGAATCCGAAATGCAGTACTTGGTTGCAATCTAAAAAACGACAGAATGATCTCTGTTCGTCTCCAAGGCGGACCATTCAATATCACGGTTATCCAAGTCTATGCCCCAACCAGTAACACTGAAGAAACTGAGATTGAACAGTTTTATGAAGACCTACAAGACCTTTTAGAACTAACACCCAAAAAAGATGTCGTTGTCATTATAGGGGACTGGAATGCAAAGGTGGGAAGTCAAAAAACACCTGGAGTAACAGGCAGATTTGGCCTTGGAATGCAGAATGAAGCGGGGCAAAGACTAATAGAGTTTTGCCAAGAAAATGCACTAGTCATAGCACCCTCTTCCAACAACACAAGAGACGACTCTACCCATGGACATCACCAGATCGTCAACACCAAAACCAGACTGATTATATTCTTTGCAGCCAAAGATGGAAAAGCTCTATACAGTCAACAAAAACAAGACCAGGAGCTGACTGTGGCTCAGATCATGAACTCCTTATTACCAAATTCAGACTCAAATTGAAGAAAATAGGGAAAACCGCTAGACCATTCAGGTATGACCTAAATCAAATCCCTTATGATTATACAATGAAAGTGAGAAATAGATTTAAGGGACTAGATCTGATAGATAGAGTGCCTGATGAACTATGGATGGAGGTTCGTGACATTTTACAGGAGACAGGGATCGAGACCATCCCCATGGAAAAGAAATGCAAACAAGCAAAATGACTGTCTGGGGAGGCCTTACAAATAGCTGTGAAAAGAAGAGAAGTGAAATGCAAAGGAGAAAAGGAAAGATATAAGCATCTGAATGCAGAGTTCCAAATAATAGCAAGAAGAGATTAGAAAGCCTTCTTCAGCGATCAATGCAAAGAAATAGAGGAAAACGACAGAATGGGAAAGCCTAGAGATCTCTTCAAGAAAATGAGAGCTACCAAGGGAACATTTCATGCAAAGATGGGCTCGATAAAGGACAGAAATGGTATGGACCGAACAGAAGCAGAAGATATTAAGAAGAGGTGGCAAGAATAACTGGAAGAACTGTAAAAAACGATCTTCACGACCCAGATAATCATGATGATGTGATCACTAATCTCGAGCCAGACATCTTGGAATGTAAGTCAAATGAGCCTTAGAAAGCATCACTACGAACAAAGGTAGTAGCGGTGATGGAATTTCAGTTGAGCTGTTTAAAATCCTGAAAGATGAGGCTGTGAAAGTGCTGCACTCAATATGCCAGCACATTTGGAAAACTCAGCAGTGGCCACAGGACTGGAAAAGGTCAGTTTTCATTCCAATTCCAAAGAAAGGCAATGCCAAAGAATGCTCAAACTACCCCACAATTGCACTCATCTCACACGCTAGTAGAGTAATGCTCAAATTTCTCCAAGCCAGGCTTTAGCAATACGTGAACTGTGAACTCCCTGATGTTCAAGCTGGTTTTAGAAAAGGCAGAGGAACCAGGGATCAAATTGCCAACATCTGCTGGATCATGGAAAAAGCAAGAGAGTTCCAGAAAAACATCTATTTCTGCTTTATTGACTATGCCAAAGCCTTTGTGTGGATCACAATAAACTGTGGAAAATTCTGAAAGAGATGGGAATACCAGACCACCTAACTTGCCTCTTGAGAAATCTGTATGCAGGCCAGGAAGCAACAGTTAGAACTGGACATGGAACAACAGACTGGTTCCAAATAGGAAAAGCAGTACATCAAGGCTCTATATTGTCACCCTGCTTATTTAACTTCTATGCAGAGTACATCATGAGAAATGCTGGACTGGAAGAAACACATGCTGGAATCAAGACTCCCAGGAGAAATATCAATCACCTCATATATGCAGATGACACCACCCTTATGGCAGAAAGTGAAGAGGAACTAAAAAGCCTCTTGATGAAAGTAAAAGAGGAGACTGAAAAAGTTGGCTTAAAGCTCAACATTCAGAAAACGAAGATCATGGCATCTGGTCCCATCACTTCATGGGAAATAGATGAAGAAACAGTGGAAACAGTGTCAGACTTTATTTTTTGGGGCTCCAAAATCACTGCAGATGGTGACTGCAGCCATGAAATTAAAAGACGCTTACTCCTTGGAAGAAAAGTTATAACCAACCCAGATAGTATACTCAAAAGCAGAGACATTACTTTGCCGACTAAGGTCCATCTAGTCAAGGCTATGGTTTTTCCTGTGGTCATGTATGGATGTGAGGGTTGGACTGTGAAGAACGTTGAGTGCCAAAGAACTGATGCTTTTGAATTATGGTGTTGGAGAAGACTCTTGAGAGTCCCTTGGACTGCAAGGAGATCCAACCAGTCCATTCTGAAGGAGATCAACCCTGGGATTTCTTTGGAAGGAATGATGCTAAAGCTGAAGCTCCAGTACTTTGGCCACCTCATGAGAAGAGTTGACTCATTGGAAAAGACTCTGATGCTGGGAGGGATTGGGGGCATGAGGAGAAGGGGACGACCGAGGATGAGAATGCTGGATGGCATCATGGACTCGATGGACGTGAGTCTGAGTGAACTCCGGGAGTTGGTGATGGACAGGGAGGCCTGGCGTGCTGCGATTCATGGGGTCACAAAGAGTCAGACATGACTGAGCGACTGAACTGAACAGCAGTGGCCACAGGACTGGAAAGGTCCGTTTTCATTCCAATCCCAAAGAAAGGCAATGCCAAAGAATGCTCAAAGTGAAAATGAAAGTGAAATTGCTCAACCGTGTCTGACTCTTTGTGACCCCATGGACTGTAGCCTACCAGGCTTCTCTGTCCAAGGAATTTTCCAGGCAAGAATACTGGAGTGAGTTGCCATTTCCTTCTCCAGGAGATCTTCCCAACCCAGGGATTGGAGCCGGGTCTCCTGCATTGTAGGCAGACGCTTTACCATCTGAGCCACCAGGGAAGTCAAACTACTGCACAATTGCACTCATCTCACATGCTAGTAAATAAAGCTCAAATTTCTCCAAGCCAGGATTCAACAATACCGTGAACCGTGAACTTGCAGATGTTCAAGCTTGTTTTAGAAAAGGCAGAGGAACCAGAGATCAAATTGCCATCTGATGAATCATCAAGAAAGCAAGAGAGTTCCAGAGAAACATCTTTTTCTGCCTTATTGACCATGCCAAAGCTTTTGACTGTGTGGATCACAACAAACTGTGGAAAATTCTTAAAGTGATGGGAATACCAGACCACCTGACCTGCCTCTTGAGAAATCTGTATGCAGGTCAGAAAGCAACAGTGAGAACTGGACATGGAACAACAGACTGGTTCCAAGTCAGGAAATGAGTACGTCAAGACTGTATATTGTTATCATGCTTATTTGCCTTATATGCAGAGTACATTATGAGAAATGCTGGGCTGGAGGAAGCACAAGCTGGAATCAAGATTGCTGGGAGAAATATCAATAACTTGAGATATGCAGATAACACCACCATTAGGGCAGAAAGTATTATGGTAAGAAGAACTCACTCTTATGGTAAGAAGAACTAAAAAGTCTCTTGATGAAAGTGAAAAAGTGAGTGAAAAAGTTGGCTTAAATCTCAACATTCAGAAAACTAAGATCATGGCATCTGGTCCCATCACTTCATGGAAATAGATGGGGAAACAGTGGAATCAGTGGCAGACTTATTTTTCTGGGCTCCAAAATCATTGCAGATGGTGACTGCAGCCATGAAATTAAAAGACACTTTCTCCTTGGAAGAAAAATTATGACCAACCTAGACAGCATATTAAAAAGCAGAGACATTAATTTGCTAAGGTCCGTCTAGGCAAGGCTATGGTTTTTCCAATAGTCACTTATGGATGTGAGAGTTGGACTATAAAGAAAGCTGAGCACAGAAGATTTGATGCTTTTGAACTGTTCATTAGAGAAGACTCTTGACAGTCCATTGGACTGCAAGTAGATCCAACCAGTCCATCCTAAAGGAAGTCAGTCCTGAATATTCATTGGAAGGACTGATGTTGAAGCTGAAACTCCAATACTTTGGCCACCTGATGCTAAGAGGTGACTCATTTGAGAAGGCCCTGATGCTGGGAAAGATTGAAGGTGAGAGGAGAAGGGGATGACAGAGGATGAGATGGTTGGATGGTATCACTGACTCAATGGACATGAATTTGAGTAAACTTGGGAGTTGGTGATGGACAGGGAGGCCTGGCATGCTGCAGTCCATGGTGTCACAAAGAGTCGGACATGACTGAGCGACTGAACTGAACTGAACCTGCCCCTTAGAACTCAGAGAAAGTCATGGAGGCTGAAGCCAATTTCCTACAAACAAGAAAATGGGGACACAGGAAGGCTTCTGTGCCCAGGAGCCTCACAGGGTCCTGCTCAGTTTCAAAGACATATCATTTTACAGCCTCTCTTCTACCCAGGCCTCATTCAACAGAGCCTAGGGAGTGCCTTTTGGGGGATGCTCATCTAGTGAAAGCCCCAGTGGGAACAGTTTCAAGGGGATGCAATGACCTGGTTCCACTTGGACAAATGAAATAAGATAGAGGGAGTGATAGAAATCCAGATCCTGATCTCACTAACCTCAAAGCAGAAAAATCCGTTGCAGCCCTCTGCTCCTCCCCATTTGACAGAGCCACATCTTCCATGCTATGTCAGCTGCATCCCTGAAAGAAGATGGTGAAAGTCAGAGTGAATGGATTTGGCTGTATCAGACACCTGGTCATTTGGGCTGCTTTTAACCTGGCAAAGTAGATATCACCGCCATCAGTGACCCCATCATTGACCTTCACTGTATGGTCTACATGTTCCAGTATGATTCCATCCATGGCAATTTCCATGGCACAGTGAAGGCTGAGAACGGGAAGCTCATCATCAGTGGAAAGGCCATCACCATCTTCCAAGAGTGAGATATAACCAACATCAAATGGGGTGATGTTGGTGCTGAGTATATGGTGGAGTCCACTCATATTTTCACTACCATGGAGAAGGCTGGAGCTCACTTGAAGGGTGGAACCAAGAGGGTCATCATCTCTGCCTTTTGCTGATGCCCCCATGTTTGTGATGGGGGTGAACCATGAGAATTATGACAACTTCCTCAAGATGGTCAGCAGTGCCTCCTGTGCCACCAACTGCTTGTTTTCCCCGTCCCCGCTGGCCAAGGTCATCCATGACCACTTTGGCATGGTGGAGAGATTCACGACCACAGTCCATGCCATCACTGCCACCCAGAAAACTATGGATGGTTCCTCTGAAACTGTGTTGTGATGGCCAAGGGGTTGCCCAAAAAGTCATCTCTGCTTCTATTGGCACTGCCAAGGTCATGGGCAAGGTCATCCCTGAGCTGAATGGAAAGCTCATGAGCATATCTTCCCATGTCCCCACCCCCAACATGTTGGTTGTGGATCTGACCTGCTGCCTGGAGAAACCTGCCAAGTATGATGAGGTCAAGAAGGTGATGAAGCAGGTGTCAGAGGGCCGCTTCAAGGGCATTCTGGGCTACACTGAGGACGGGGTTGTCTCCTGTGACTTCAACAGTGATACCCACTCTTCTACCTTTGATGCTGGGGCTGGCATTGCCCTCAGTCACCACTTTGTTAAGCTTATTTCCTGGTAAAACAATGAATTTAGCTATAGCAACAGAGAGATGGACCTCATGGTCCACACGGCCTCCAAGGAGTAAGAGTCCCTGGACCACCAGCCTTATCAAGAGCATGAAAGGAAGAGAGAAGTCCTCAACTCCTGGGAGTCCTTGCCCCACCTTGATCCTCCAGCACACTGAGAAATCTCCCAAGCCCCAAACAGTGTCTATCCCAGACCTCTTGAGGAAGGCGAGGGTTAGGGAGCCCTACCTTGTCATGTACCATCAATAAAGTACCCTTTACCAGATGGCAAAGCATCTGCCTGCAGTGTAGGAGACCCAGGTTCGATCCCTGGGTTGGGAAGATGCCCTGGAGAAGTAAATGGCAACCCACTCCAGTACTCTTGCCTGGAAAATTCCATGGACTGAGGAGCCTGGTGGGCTACAGTCCATGAGGTCGCAAAGAGTCAGACATGACTGAGCAACTTCACTTTACCCCCCAAAAAAGAAGAAAAAAAAAAAAGGAAGAAAAATTCTTTCCAAACTTTCCATGGAGTTGGGTCAGGATTCAAACCAGAATTGGAAGCATGAATAGAGTTACATACAAAAGATGTTTGAAATCTTTGTGGTCCTGAAGGTTTCAAATTTTTTTCTCAAAGAGTTGTTATCTAGAAATCTGTCTAAAATCAAATCTGCTTGGCTTGGTGTCTTCCAGTGGCCCTTGTCACACACTGGGCCAGTTGGTATGAGAGCAGCCCTTTCTTTCCAGGATGTGTGTTGAGCATATATGGGCGTTTATGTGTTGGGCTTACCTGAGGAAGATCATTTAGAAAACACAAATAGCAATTCCCTCTATTGAACAGTGAAGTCAATTCCTTTCAGAATGCAGATCTATAATAATGATGATTACCAGAATTACCCATTAGTGAGCATTCATTGACCTGACTAGTACAAACCGTGCAGTACTGCCTGCTGTGTTATGGAGATTACTGAGGTTCACCTATAGCTAATTTCATTGTTTACTAGTAAAACAAGCCAGTACCAGTGCAGTGGGAACTTAAGTCTAGGTGCGTTGCCCATAGTGATTGATTTAGAGGTGGTTGTATAACCCAAGTCAGGCCAATGGAAGGTTTTAAAAATAATTTCAGAAACCTGAAAAGTTAATTTTAAGCCTTAACATTCTGTGACAAACTCCCAAAGGAGCTTGTCTAAGAATGAAGCTAAAGCAGAGGGAAGCACGAGAAATGGAGAAAACTGGATCTCTGAGGACTGAATTTCAGCACCTAGAGATAGCTAGCTGTACCTGAAGCCAACTAGCCCTGGGTTGCTTAGTTACATGAAACAATAGATTCTTTTTTTTTGGTTTAAGCCTCTGTGTTGGGGAAGTTTGTCTCAAGCACCCAAGCAGGTAGTCTTTCGACCCCCTACTTACTTCACTATGTGAGAATGGGCTGTGAGCTTGGGACATTCCCTTTCTATGAGATAAAGTCCCCAGAGCCTCTGCCGGGCTATCACCTTGTGTGGGAATATCTTTCCCTGTTTCAGATTCCATGTTTCTGTGTGTGCTCTTCTTTTTCTGCTTAAGCATGGTGACACCTGGCCAATGTACTATGGTATCCGTCCTCTTTGGGGAGGGATTTATGCAGGACAAGTAGCCTGCATCTGGAGCTGAGAGGGACCTGCTAGCCCTGGGGCACCCTCGTCTAACCTTGGAATTGATCTTGCTCTTTCCCTTCTGTGTGAGTAAAGCCTTGTCCCTTCCAGCATCTGGATGAGTTGTGCTGTCCTGGTGATTTCTTTACCAAGATGCAGTGGACAGAGTGCTTAGACTTCTGTTCCTGGTGATACACAACAGATGCCACTTGCTCGTCACTCTTCGAAATACGTTTTTGCTTTGAGACTGAAAATGGAAAGGCTCATGTCTATCTCTGTCCCCAAACTTTGTCTGAACTCCCTAGTTAAACCCAATAATTTTATCTATCCTTCCCTCATACCTGTATCTGCTATCAATATTGTTTCATCACAATGGATGGTGTTGCCTTTTTTACATATCTGTCCTTCACTAGACTGCAAAATCTTGCAAGGCAGAGATAATGCCTGTCTGTGTGTATAGGTGTGTGTGTGTGTGTGTGTGTGTGTGTGTGTGTGTGTGTGTGTGTGTGTGTGTAATTCTTGCCTCTAGGCCCCTTGAGAGATCCTTGGAGAAGGGCAGGGCAACCCACTCTGATATACTTGCCTGGAGAATCCCACAGACAGAAGAGCCTGGCAGGCTACAGTCCACGGGGTCTCAAAGAGTCAGACATGACTGAGCGAATAACACACACACATACACACACAGAGACACACAGACACAGGCATAACTTGTCTCCTGAAATGCAAAGTAATAAAGATTTAACCAGAAAATTCTTCAGGAAAACTTAAGTATCAAGGTGCATATTCTCCAACTCCTCCACAATATAATAACTCCTCCCATGATTCTTAAACTTTAACTTGCAAACAAATCCTGTGAACATCTTGTCAAAATGTAGATTCTATTTCAGAAAAGTCTGGGGTAAGACCAGAAATTCTCAGTCCTAATAAGTCCTTTGGAAATTTGAGAAGCAAAATATTGGTATGTGTCTTTAGTTCTCTTTAGGACGATGTCAGGTCAGAGCATGTAGGAAAAGTCTGAAAAATCTCTTATTTGAATTAAATAAATTCCAACAGAGATTAACTTAATAAAATTTTTTGAGGCACAAAGAGCCGTTATTTTCTTAGGCAACCAATAATTTTTTGAGCACTGATAAGAGTCTAGCTCTCAGCTAAATATAATGACATACAAAAAAAATATGAGATTAGTTCAGTGGAACCCAGTTTAGTCTTGGAACCCATTTTAGTCTTGGAGAAGGATGAGCATTGTTGATTTTTAGGGATGTTATCAAAGTTTGTCATACTGCCAAACTTTGACAATAATTTTACTTGACATTATAGAACAAGAACAAGAAAAGGTTCTGGAACTCATCATCCATTCACACCTTGACATGAATTAGTTAACTCTGCTTTCCTTTCTCTTATGCTAAAGAGATCCACCAAGTAAGGAATGGGGATTTTGTTCTGGTGGCCAAGTCGATCCTCGAGAAAGGGGGATCATTCTAGAGGAAGACAGTGAGGATTCCTGTAGGGTGGTGTTCTCTTTACTAGAGTTTCCTAAAAGGCTTCTTTGTATGACCCAAACCCAACTCTATTGCTCAGGAGAAATGGCACCAAAGATAAGGTGAAGTTTACTTATAGTGAAGTTTTAGATCTGGACCATAAGTATCATCGCATATTAATGACTACAGGGAACTGAGTGATGGCTTGGTTCGATCCTCTCACTTCATAAAGAAGGAAGCTGGAATCCCTAGTGGAGTTCGGCTTGCTTAAACACACTTCTCATGCAGTGTGGGGCCCGTTCTTCCCAGTTGGGGCTCTTTTTTGCAGCGTGAAGGGCAGTGAAGCAGGGGGAGGCTAAGCACCCAGGCTCTTCTCTGTAGTCAGCCTGTTCGGCTTTAACTCCTACTTCTTCAGTTACTAGTGGGCTTTGAGTGAATTTTTGTCTGTGTCTCAGTTTCCTCATTTATAAAAAGGTGTTAACGATGGTAACTACCTCTGCGGGGTGTGGTGAAGATTAAATGAGTTGATACAAGTAAAGTAATGAGTACAGTGTGGGTCCATACTTTGTTCTGGATAAAATCTACTGGGGGCTCAATTTATTTTCTATAGCCACTCCCTTGTCATAGGAGAAGAGTGTTTTTTACTGGCTGAGGACCCAGCATGCTGTCCTCAGTTGAAGGACAGGCTGACCTCATAAGTCCGCCACCCTAGTTGTCATCTGGGGGCACTCAGATTTTGACAATCAGATAAGATCCGCTCAATCTCATACTTCCCCAGACAGGGCAAGTCCTCTTCCCACAAATGTCTGAACCCCGCCTCACCTTGTATTTCTGCAAATTCTCAGACCTTTCATCTTTGCTCTGGGGTCCAATGTCCAAGAAGGCTTCCCTTGGGCTGCACAGGCCAGGCCACAAAAGTTAGCATCTTTTTTGATCCCATGCCCAAGAATTCCCTTGTATGACCACATTCATTTCTGAAACTTTCTCAGGGAAGACAGAAGAATGGTTTATATAACAAATCCCTCTTAAAAGCCAAAAACAAACAAACAAAAACAACCCTTAAAAACATCAATTGATGTATCTCTTCCCCAAACTCCCTCAGCTTTTCTACTGCTTGCTGAGGGTGGGGTGGGGGTGGGGTTGAGGGTTGGGGGGTTGGTATGCTTTCTCTTAGGACCTTCCATCAGATTCTGTTAGTCTTGATTGTCCCAGATTTCTCACTCAAACAGGTTGTTTTTCGTATGTTGCTTTAAAGTAACAATTCTCAAAGTGTGGTCTCAGAAACACCCTGGTCCCTAAGATCCCTTTATGGGATCTGTGAGGTCAGACCATAATAATACTAAGAGACTACTTGCTTTTTTCACTCCCTCTCTCTCTCAAGTGTACATTGGAGTATCCCAGGAGTTACATGATGTGTGGTGACATTCTATAATGAAATGTGTCAACATTCATTTGAACTAATATTTTCCAAGTGACCAACACATGATGTTACAAAATCATGCCTAAATGAAAGACCCATTCAAAGTGAAAGAGACTTCAAGAAGTAAGTTTATTTATATAGTTTTAGATTCTTCATTGCAACAGGCCTCTAAAAAACCACCACTTATAGAACTTTGGTGTTGCATCAGAGAAGACTATCTACAATTATATGAAAAGGCTCCCCTCTATTTTCCAACCACATGAGTCTCTGAGGCTGGATTTTCTTCATATACTTTAATGAAAGCAATATAAAACAACTTATCAAAAGCAGAAGCAGATATGAGAATCCAGCAGATTCTACTAAGGCAGATAATTAAGAGCTTTTTTAAGTGTAAAACAATGTCATTCTTCTCACTAAATTATATTTGGAAAATATAGTTATTTTTCATAAAAATGTTTTACAAACATATACTGGATTTATTATTTTTAAGTATTAGTTTATAAATACTTCAGTGTTTTCAGTTTTAATTTCTACTATGGCAAATGTTGACAGATACAATCTATGTAAACAAAGGCTCTTTGGCATCCTGGGACTCAAACTTTTGAGTACTGTCATTTTAGAGCAACTCATGTCTTTGATTCCTACCTCAAATCTGCTGTACAAATACATGAAGTCACCTAGGCATTAACCAGTTTCCAGGTACTTGAAATATTTTACGTGCAGCTTACTTATTGTTTACCTTGGGAGGTAGGCATAATTATTATTCACATTTATACTCAAGGAAACTGAGTTTTGGAGAGGATTAGAAACTTGCCCAGCATCACACAACTAAAAAGTGGTAAAGGAAAAAAATTAAATTTAGGTAGGTCTCCATCTTATTTTACAATCTAACTCAGCTGAAAAAAAAACAAATTCCTTTTCATGAATGGACTCCACTTTGCTTAGAGATCTGTGGATGTTATATATTCATTTGACAAACACTGTTGCTTTGGTTATGCTCTTTTCTGTGCTTACTTGGTAGATGTCTGGGAGCTGAAATTGACTCCACCCACCTTGAGCTGTCATTTGGGAAATGAAGACCTCGAGTGCACTTTAGTCCTCAATCCGCAGCAGGGATTGCCTGTCTTCTCCATTGCCTGGCAGCCTTTCTCTGGGATCCTTTTAAAGTACAGTCTCCAAGTCTCTTCCAAATGTGGACTTCTCCGTTCTGCAGATGATGCTCAGCTATCACTCAGTGGCTGAACCCGAATATTTGATAGAGTGTGAGTTTAGCAACAAGGTCAGGTTCCAAGTGGGCTCCTAATGGGTTACCTCTCACAGTCTAGAAACTCAAGCAGGAGTTTCTGCCTCTCTGGGCCTTTCCAGACCCCACAGTCATGCCCACATGGGCACCTGGACCAGGAGTTCCTGGTGTCACGTGATGGTCAGTGATCTCATCACAACTATTCTCGGTTGCAAAAATAAAGTCTGAGATGCTGTCACTGGGGGTTTCAGTGTGAAAGCAATCAGATTTCAAGACACACCATCTGGAAAATTGTCTCTTAATGTGAATATTCTAAATATTTATTTAAGCGTCCTCTTGCCTCTGGGGCTTTTCAAGTGGCTCAGTGGGGAAAGAACCCACTTGCAATGCAGGAGATGCAGGAGATGTGGGTTTGATTCCTCAGTTGGGAAGATCCCCTGGAGGAGGGCATGGCAACCCACTCAAGTATTTTTGCCTGGAGAATCCCAAGGACAGAGGTACCTGGCAGGTACAGTCCATAGGGTCTCAAAGAGTCAGCCAGTACTGAAGTGACTGAACACACCAGCCTCCACTGCCCTTTCAGAAGCAAGAAAATTGTTCAAAAATCTAGACTTCTACACATAGTATTCCTAAAGTATACTGTGGGCAATGGGTGTAAACATCTCTGCCCCACTAACTCTTTGCAGAAACTTCTCTGTGACTTAGATGGCATTTCAGATTTGAAATGGAGAGTTATGGCATTTAACTAATCTGCCCAAAGGCACACAGTTAGTAAATGACTTTGGAATCAGAACAGGGTTTAAACCTCAGCTCTGATAGTAGATATTTGTGCTATTTCAGCATATCTTTTAAAGTCTCTAAGCCTTGATTTCTCTATCTGTAATATGAGGGTAGGGTACTGTGATGATTAAATAAGGAATTCCAAGTTCTGAGCAGAGCATTTGGCATGTACTCAGTAAATTCAGCTATGATGGTTATTATCATACTGTTACTTTGATTGTTGTTTTACAACTCTTATCTTTTTTCACAACCATTCCTTCACTTTCTGGTATCAGTGGGCAGTAACTGTGTGTGTCCAGCCAATGCCGAAGACAATTCTTGGTATTTGGGGTATTGGATAGGAGTTTGAATGAATGAATAAATGACAAATGAAAAAGAATATGATGAGATCTTGACACAGGAGACTTCTATTGATTAGTGAATTTCTAAATTGAAATGCTAGGAAAGCTCTTCAGAAAAAAATCAGAGTTTCAGAAGTGACTACTGAGAGTAAACAGTGATGGACTAGGTTGAAGAAAATCCCTGGGCAGGAGGCCAGCCAGAAAGCAGAGTCTCTGAATAACCCACGTGGACCGCTGTACACAAGTGACTGAAGTGTGGCAAGTTCTTGCTGGAGGTCTATCAAAATGGTTCTATATGTAGGTAATTTGTAAACTAGGTGAAGCGCAGAGAATTGGTAAGTTTCTTTCATGTTCCCAAATTTGTCATTGACTAATCACTCCAGTACTCTCGCTTGGAAAATCCCATGGACGGAGGAGCCTGGTAGGCTGCAGTCCATGGGGTTGCTGAGAGTCAGACACGACTGAGCGACTTCACTTTCACTTTTCACTTTCATGCATTGGAGAAGGAAAGGGCAACCCACTCCAGTGTTCTTGCCTGGAGAATCCCAGGGACGGGGGAGCCTGGTGGGCTGCCGTCTATGGGGTCGCACAGAGTTGGACACGACTGAAGCGACTTAGCAGCAGCAGCAATGAGTCCTTTGGATTAAGTAGTATTCATGGTATTATGACTGCAGTTTAAAAAAGAGAAAGAGGGGCCCACACATGCCTATTTAACCACACTGAGAGGGTGTGTATGTACATAATGTGTGCGTGCATACTCAGCTGTGTCTGGCTCTGCAACCCCATGAACTGTAGCCTGCCAGGCTCCTCTGTCCATGGGATTTCCCAGGCAAGAATACTGGAGTGGGTTGCCATTTCCTTCTCCAGGGGATCTTCCCACCCCAGGGGTCAAACCCAGGTCTCTTGCATCTTCTGCAATGGCAGGCAGATTTTTTTTACCACTATTGCCATCTGGTAAGCCCGTGTATGTACATGGGATGGCCCTATTCCATGAGTTTATTCAGGAACCCAGGTTAATGGATGTTTATCAGATCACCCTGGGGATTGTCTCCTTTGTAGTCAGCTGAATGAAGAAAAGTTTGTAGACAATGCTGGTTGGGAGATGTTCATGGGCCAGACTTCAGGTATCACTTGTGACTTCTGTCTCTATTTCATTGGCCAAAACTATCCACACCTGGCCAGGGTGTGTCTGAAAGTCTGGGGAATGGAGTGACTGTCTGGCCAATCACTTTTCAATTACAACTGAGCAATAAGGAAGAGGAACAAACTTTTGGTGAACTGTGGACTGTCTTTGCCATACCTTGTAAGGAGCCAATATCTCTGGGAAGGGTGGTTTAGAGTAGATAAAACTGTCCCCACCAGATTAACATCCCCACCGTAGTCAGAAGGTTTTACCCCAGAAAAGTTACAGAGTTATAAAGCTGAGCGGTGCAGGCTGTGGGAAAGATACTGGTCCTAGAGTCCTAGACTCTGTGTGTGAGAAGTGGGGCTTTAGGAGAGAATCGGAGAAGTGTAAGACAGAGACAGAATGGCTATGAAGTCACAGATTTGTTGAAGCTAAAACATGGCTGCCCTGCAGAGAGGTAACTTGGTGCTTGTGGGCGGCCTTTGCAGTAAAGCACTTATATAAGCCATCTGGGGGCTCCACTCAGGTGCCCTGAGCTGCACGGGAAGAATAAGGACCTACCTCCCCCCTCACTGCTTTTCCTCCTCCAAGAAGGCGAGTCAGGCTCATTATGTCTCTAGGTGGATTTTATAGTTCTGGATTTGAGCCTAAAAGTTGCATGTGGTTTTCAAATACTTATTTTATCACACTCCACGATTACTTCCATTATGTGTGGCTAACATTTGAGTCTTTTCAGATTTAGGAGGGATATAAAAGGTTTAAATAAGTCCAATATCAGATGTGTCTGGGATTCCATTTCTTGCATGCACACTGTAAATAAACGCTGATGAAAAATATTTTAGTTCCAAATTCTGCCACCCCAAATCCTACAAATATGCACATTAAAGTCCCGTAATCCCATAAAAGCCTTTTTACTTGTAAATAACACTATCTTGTTTTCCATCTCAAATTTCTTCTCCTGTAATTACACAATATTTGGTTTCCCCTTTTTAGGCAATTCAAATTAAAACTTATTTCATTTCGTAATTACAAACATTCATTTTGAGAAAAGAGTAATCTGACGGGAATTTGGTTCCAGTGATATTGTAACCCAGACTTGCAATAGGAAAGCAATCCATCTCCTGACTAATGTCTTGGAATCTTTTAAAATTCTACTCCAGCTAAACATTTGCATTTGGAAAGTTTTATCCTCTTCCCCGAAATAATAATGCTTTATTAAGAGCGCTGTGTAATTTTATTTTTTTTAATAATGATTTAAATCAAAGACCTCAAGATATACAGAATCTAAAGGGTGAGCCATTTCACCCTCTTACTTTGGGGTGATTTTATAATTCCCTTGAGTTCTGGAGTAGAACATGGCTTGGAAAATGCTCATTATTAAGTTCATTTTCAACCACTTCCTGAAAAAGGAGAAAGAAAATATTCTTTGTCTGGGTATCATGAGAGGTGGTAATTTTGAAATATTAGATAACGTATATGTTATTACTATTTTCAGTATGGATAGAGAAAAAAAAAAAGAGCTGACTGCACTTTAGAAATGGATAGTTACTATCTAGGGAAACACAGTGTTTATTAACTAAAAAACACATTGAGAAAAAGCCAAATGGAGTACTTGCATGATCATTGTTTATGCATTGCAGTGTAAAAACCAGTCCAAAACGGAGTGGTTTACAACAGTGATTTATCATGGTCTCTCTCCATTCTAGGGGTTGATGGGCTCAACTGGGTAATTTTTGCTGTTGTTTAGGTCCTCTAGGTTGTTGTAGGCAAATGGATACTGAGGCTGGGGGCATCCGAAGGCTTCATAGCCCACATGTTTGGCTCTGAGCTGGAACACCTAAGGGCTGGTTGCATGCCTCTCTCTACAGCAGCTTCAGCATGTGGCCAGCCCTGCTTCCACACAGTGTGATGGTCTCTGGGTAGTCCCATTTTTTACTTGGCAGCTTACTTACCCCACAGCAAGTGCTCCAAAAGACCAAAGCAGAGTTTGCAAGGCTTTTTTCTAATTTGGCTTTCAAAGACCTTCAGGATCCAATCTGCCTCGTTCTGTGGGTTGTGAGTGAGTCCCAGGAGGGCCAAGTTCAACAGGAGGTGATTACCTAAGGCTGTGAATAGAAGAAGATGCAGTTTATAGGGAGCCATCTTTGTGATCTACCTGCCACCATCACCAAGATGTTGATGAGGTTGCCTGCTCAGCTGTTTTAATGGGTGAAATTGATGAGTGTTTGTATCCTACAGGGATGTGAGCTGGTAAGAGCTGGGTGGGAAGGGACCAGATGGAGGCTCTATATTAGAAATATGTCACACTGCTTGAATGTTGTGTGTGTGTGTATGTGTGTCTGTGTATCTGTGTGTGTTTGGGTGGTATTTCGAATTACTCTGATTACCCTTGCACTTTGATTTAGGCTAGGGTAAAGATGAGAGAGATATTTAGTGCCCATCCTGTGCCAATTCTGTTCTACACAATTTTAGCATTCAATATCATTGTTATAAAGTTAGTAATGTTAAGGTCATGTTCAAATCCTTGGTGGCTTTGCCACTTACAGGCCATGGAACTTAGAAGAGGGTAAATTACTTCCATGGGCTTGGTTTTCTCCTGTGTGATATGTTTGAGGGGCTTTTGCTCTCAGAGGGAACGACTCAGTTCTTGTTACTCTTTTTTAGTGCTCAATTTGTTAATCTTATGAATTTATTAATCAATGAGTATTTAAAAATATATAAAAGCATAAACATTTCTCTCTTTTTATGTACTATTTGTACAACGAATACATGAAAAATTCATGAATTTAACAAGTGGCTTTTTTGAAAACATGTAAACAATGATTACTGATTAAATCTAAAATTTCTAAATATTTAATTAAAATTAAAAGTCTAATTTATCATATTCTTGTAAATGTTTTAAACACTTAGAAGACAGACAACACTCACACAATATTAACATATCTGCAGTACTTATCAGGATCCTCACACGAAAACATGGTATAAAAATGGTAATATACCATTTGTTTCTTTGTTATCTCCAGTCTTATTCTGCTTATTTTTTTCCATGACAGAGTGACGTGGTGCATTTACTCATTTGGAGATTCTGAATGGCTCTTCCTGACCTACTGAGGTCATAGATAGAGGGTTGTTGATAGAAGGTCGTAGATAGAGGTTGACTGTTTTTACTTCCTTGCTCCCTCCCCTCCATCAGATCTCCTAATTCCCTACCCTTGCTTTATTTTTTTGCATAGCACTTTTCATCAACTGTTATGCCTGCTGTACTTATTTGTTTACATGGTTTTTTAAGTATTTGTTTGTCTTATATCCATGAAGATATTTTTTGCCTGTTTCATTCACTGCTGTAATCTCATTGTCCAGAGAAGCACCAGGCACATAGGAGTTACTCACAAAGATTTCTTAAATGAACAGATGATGGGGCTTCTAGATCAGGATATCAGTTAGCTCATGAGATGTGAATGTCTCTTCCACAGATATTTGGATTGGCTACTCCATTGGGCAGGCTATGATCTAAGTCAGGCACCATCCTTTTTACGGTAAACTGTTCCAATTATGGGTTTTGACTAGGGTGATAATTTCTATTCTTTGTGATCAAGCCTTTCTCCTGAGTCACACGAATTTGTATTTTTTAATTAAGGAATCTGGTGAGTACATTCTAGAGTTGCTTGCTCTGAACTGGGACTTAATTTACGTCAGTCAGTTCAGTTCAGGCCTCAAGTCATGTCTGACTCTGCAACGCCATGAACCGCAGCGCGCCAGGCCTCTCTGTCTATCACCAACTCCCACGGTCCACACAAACCCATCTCCATTGAGTCAGTGATACCATATAACCATCATCCTCTGTCGTCCCCTTCTCCTCCTGCCCTCAATCATTCCCAACATCAGGGTCTTTTCAAATGAGTCAGCTCTTCACATCAGGTGGCCAAAGTATTGGAGTTTCAGCTTCAACATCAGTCCTTCCAATTAATATTCAGGACTAACTTCCTTTAGGATGGACTGGTTGGATCTCCTTGCAGTCCAAGGGACTCTCAAGAGTCTTCTCCAACACCACACTTCAAAAGCATCAATTCTTCTGTGCTCAGCTTTGTTTATAGTCCAACTCTCACATCCATACATGACCACTGGAAAAACCATAGCCTTGACTAGATGAACCGTTGTTGACAAAGCAATGTCTCTGCTTTTCAATATGCTATCTAGGTTGGGCATAACTTTTCTTCCAAGGAGTAAGTGTCTTTTAATTTGATGGCTGCAGTCACCATCTGCAGTGATTTTGGAGCCCAGAAAAATAAAGTCAGCCACTGTTTCCCCATGTATTTTCCATGAAGCGATGGGACCAGATGCCATGATCTTATTTTTCTGAATGTTGAGCTTTAAGCCAACTTTTTCACTCTCCTCTTTCACTTTCATCAAGAGGCTCTTTAGTTCTTCTTCACTTTCTGCCATAAGGGTGATGTCACCTGCATATCTGAGGTGATTGATATGTCTCCCAGCAATCTTGATTCCAGCTTGTGCTTCCTCCAGCCCAGGGTTTCTCTGATGTACTCTGCATATAAGTTAAGTAAGCAGGGTGACAAAATATAGCCTTGGTATACTCCTTTTCCTAAATGGAACCAGTCTGTTGTTCCATGTCCCGTTCTAACTGTTCTGTTAGAACTGTTCTGTTAGGAAGAACTGTCCAGTTCTTCCTGACCTGCACATAGGTTTCTCAAGAGGCAGGTCAGGTGGTCTGGTATTCCCGTCACTTTCAGAATTTTCCACAGTTTATTGTGATCCACACAGTCAAAGGCTTTGGCATAGTCAATAAAGCAGAAATAGATGTTTTTCTGGAACTCTCTTGCTTTTTCCATGATCCAGCAAATGTTGGCAATTTGATCTCTCGTTCCTCTGCCCATTGCTGAAACCAGCTTAACTACCTGGAAGTTCACGGTTCATGTATTGCTGAAGCCTGGCTTGGAGAATTTTGAGCATTACTTTACTAGCGTGTGAGATGAGTGCAATTGTGCAGCAGTTTGAGCATTCTTTGGTATTGGAATGAAAAGTGACCTTTTCCAGTCCGGTGGCCACTGCTGAGGTTTCCAAATATGCTGACATATTGAGTGAAACACTTTCACAGCATCATTGTTCAGGATTTGAAATAGCTCAACTGGAATTCCATCACCTCCACTAGCTTTTTTTGTAGTGATGCTTTCCAAGGCCCACTTGACTTCACATTCTAGGATGTCTGGCTCTAGGTGAGTGATCACACCATCGTGATTATCTTGTTCATGAAGCTCTTTTTTGTACAGTTCTTCTGGATATTCTTGCCACCTCTTCTTAATACCTTCTGCTTCTGTTAGTTTCATACCATTTCTGTTCTTTATTGAGCCCATCTTTGCATGAAATGTTCCCTTGGTAACTCTCATTTTCTGGAAGAGATCTCTAGTCTTTCCCATTCTATTGTTTTCCTCTATTTCTTTGCACTGATTGCTGAGGAAGGCTTTCTTATCTCTCCTTGCTATTCTTTGGAACTCTGCATTCAGATGCTTATATCTTTCCTTTTCTCCTTTGCTTTTCACTTCTCTTCTTTTCACAGCTATTTGTAGGGCCTCCCCAGACAGCCATTTTGCTTTTTTGCATTTCTTTTCCATGGAGATGGTCTTGATTACTGTCTCCTGTACAATGTCATGAACCTCTGTCCATAGTTCATCAGGCAATCTGTCTATCAGATCTAGCCCCTTAACTCAATTTCTCACTACCACTGTATAGTCATAAGGGATTTGAATTAGGTCACACCTGAATGGTCTAGTGGTTTTCCCCACTTTCTTCAATTTAAGTCTGAATTTGGCAATACGGAGTTCATGATCTTAGCCACAGTCAGCTCCTGGTCTTGCTTTTGCTGGCTGTATAGAGCTTCTCCATCTTTGGCTGCAAAGAATATAATCAATCTGGTTTTGGTGTTGACCATCTGGTGATGTCCATGTGTAGAGTCTTCTTTTGTGTTGTTGGAAGAGGGTGTGTTCTATGACCAGTGCATTCTCTTGGCAAAACTCAGTTAGCCTTTGCCCTGCTTCATCCTGTACTCCAAGGCCAAATTTTCCTGTTACTCCAGGGCTGTGACAGCACAGGAGTGCAGAGAATTTGACGGTGCAGGAGAGGCCAAGAAGAGCTACCCCATGTCCAAGGTTAGGGGTGGTGGCCGACAGGAGCTACCCCATGTCCAAGTAAGGATCAGTGGCTGCACTTCCCTGGAACAGCTGTGGAGACACCCCATGTCCAAAGTAAGAGAAACCCAAGTAAGACAGTAGGCGCTGAGAAATGGCATCAGAGAGCAGACAGACTGAAAGCACAATCACAGACAACTAGCCAATCTGATCAACAGACCACAGCCTTGTCTTACTCAATGAAACTAACCCATGCCATGTGGGGCCACCCAAGACAGATGGGTCATCATGGAGAGGTCTGACAGAATGTGGTCCACTGGAGAAGGGAATGGCAAACCACTTTAGTATTCTTACCTTGAGAACCCCATGAACAGTATGAAAAGGCAAAAATATAGGACACTGAAAGATGAACTCCCCAGGTTGGTAGGTGCCCAATATGCTACTGGAGATCAGTTGAGAAATAACTCCAGAAAGAATGAAGGGATGGAACCAAAGCAAAAACAATACCCAGCTGTGGATGTGACTGGTGATGCAAAAGCAAGGTTCGATGCTTAAAGAGCAATACTGTATAGGAACCTGGAATGTTAGGTCCATGAATCAAGGCGAACTGGAAGTGGTCAGACAGGAAATGGCAAGAGTGAACAGTGACATTCAGCGAACTAAGATGGACTGGAATGGGTGAATTTAACTCAGATGACCGTTGTACCTACTACTGTGGGCAGGAATCCCTTAGAAGAAATGGAGTAGCCATCATGGTCAACAGAAGAGTCCGAAATGCGGTACTTGTATACAGTCTCAAAGACTACAGAATGATCTCTGTTCGTTACCATGGCAAACCATTCAATACCACGGTAATCCAAGTTTATGCCCCAACCAGTAATGCTGAAGAAGCTGAAGTTGAACGGTTCTATGAAGACCTACAAGATCTTTTAGAACTAACACCCCCAAAAGATGTCCTTTTCATTATAGGGGAGTTTATGTCAGTCATATCTAAAACTTTGGGTCAGTTTGGTGCCCTGAAATGTCAAGTTTCTTTCTCATGACCATAAGAACTATTATATTAAAACCTGCATCACAGGGTTGAAAGAATTAAAGGGATAATCCACATAAGGTGAACAGAATCATGCCTGGTATATATTAAATTCTCAATAGTATTATTTTTATTAATGAAGTTATTTTCAGTTATTACCCTTGCTGAAAAGAGAGTCATTTGTTTTCTTTATGGGTGTTTATGAGGAATTCCTTCATCCCAGTTTGAATGCTAGGATATGTGCATCATATATTTGCACTTAAAGAACCAAACCCTGTGTCTCTCACAACAGGTGCTAAGGAAATACAAGAAAATGAAAAGTGAATAAATTCTAGAGCAACAAATAGTTTTCTGTTCCTAGTTTTCCATTATTCTTTGCACAGATCCTTGACCCACAGGTTGTAGGAGCACAAATGCAGAGGGGACTAATATTTGTTGAGCACATAGTATGTGCTATGAATTTTGCTCAGTAATATACAACTGTTATTTATTCCAACCAGCAGTCAACTGAGATCTGAGGTTTTTTTTGAAGAAGATATCAGTTTTTTTACATACATTTTATAGATATGGAAACTGAGGCTTAGAAAGGTTAAAGCCACATAGCTGGCAAGTATCAGAACAAGAATTAGAACTTACATATAATGGACTCCAAACTGATTTCTTTTTCCCCATTATACCTTTTCTTAAAGGAGAGGACAACAAGAGGAACATGGTAACAGCTACTTATTATTTTGTCAGTTGAATTACCTTTTTAATCTCATTCTATAAAAGTTTATTACTGAGCCTCTACTCAATTCTTATTGGGTAAATTTTCCAAATGAAACTTGTATCCAATATGGCCAGGTACCTAATGGCAATCAAATACACATATGCTAATAACATTTATTTTTGGAGTTGACATTAAAATTATTTAAATATAATAATGATCTCTTATGCTAACATATAATTTTGCTAGTACTTTAAGAAGATAAATTTCTAGAAATGGAAGTCATAAGTATACATTTTAAAATTAAATGGATATTATAAAATTACCCTGAAAAATGATTTGAATAATGTACATCTCAAAATGTTTTTGCTTATATAGATGTCCCCAGCTTTGAACATTTCTGTTAGTAGTTTTGGCAAATACTGCTTTGCCAAAGAGTAGGAGAAGGCGATGGCACCCCACTCCAGTACTGTTGCCTAGAAAATCCCATGGGCAGAGGAGCCTGGTAGGCTGCAGTCAGTGGGGTCACGAAGAGTCGGACACGACTGAGCAACTTCACTTTCACTTTTCATTTTCATGCATTGGAGAAGGAAATGGCAACCCACTCCAGTGTTCTTGCCTGGAGAATCCCAGGGACAAGGGGCCTGGTAGGCTGCCATCTATGGGGTCGCACAGAGTCAGACGTGACTGAAGTAACTTAGCAGCAGTAGCAGCTTTACTGTGCATTAGTTTGTTAATGAGGTTGTGTCCTATTTTTATTTATTAGTTGTATAATTTCATTTGTCCGATGAATTCTTGTTTGTATTTTTTTGCCCATTTTTATATTGATTTTTAAAAAATTAATTATTTGTACAAGATTTTTTTTGTATAGACATATTAACCCTGATCATTATATGTTACAAATATTTTTTGCATATTCTGTCATTTGTCTTTCAACTTTGACCACAGAATCCATTTTCCTAGGAGGATTATTTTATAAATGTCACCTCAAGAGAGAATAAAATCTGTTATGGATGTTCATTGGATAATAACAGTATTAAATAAATATGTTTAATGTGTACCGTAATAGTCACAGAACTAAATTATCTTCTGGACCATACCTAATTCAGTGTATAGGAGAACTCACCCCAGAAGACATAATAATCTAATTTTTCATCTACCCCAAGTATAGCACTATATTATGAACAGAAAAATGATTTTTGGAGAAATACATCTCAAAATAGAATGAAGACAGAACCATTTTAGATGGTAGTAACAAAATATGCTTAGCTTCTAGGGTTGACATGTAAGGGGGGGAATAGAATACAAAGGAAACTCCTCCTTTAGTGGCTAAGAAAAGCCCTATTCCAAGAAAATCTTTCCTGCTGCCAAACAAAACCACAGGACAATCTCCTTTTGCATAGGCATGAGTCCTTCCACCATTGTCTGTCGTTTGTCATTGTTAGCCCAGAGGGGATAATTACTAAGCAGTTTGAGGTGGCAGCAGTGATAATAGGAAAAGTCTTGACTCTACCACTGATTTTCTGAAAACACTTGAACAGTTTACTGAACTCCTTGGCCTCAGTTTCCATCCCCTGTAAAATAGGAATAAGAATACCTACATACAGGGTGATTGTGAAGATTAACATGAGGTAAAATGGATAAAATGGCTTTAAAACTCATGAAAAGTGAAAGTGAAAGTAAAGTTGCTCAGTCATGTCTGACCGTTTGCGACCCCATGGACTGTAGCCCACCAGGCTCCTCTGTCCATGGGATTCTCCAGGCAAGAATACTGGAGTGGGTTGCATTTCCTTCTCCAATGCTATAAATCATGCTATTTGATCTGATAATTCATTTTAACATAATTTTTCAATAATGAATACATTAATCAATTCAGGTAACTTACTGAGGAAATTAGGTATAAGAAGGAAAGAAGACATGAGTTCTGATTTAATGAACCTTCAAATCTAATAATTACATTTCACATTTATATAACACATTAGAGTTTACCAAGTGCTTTTGTTCACTGTATTGTTTATCCACCCATTCATTCATTCAGTCATGGAACTGGAGGATGTAGTCCTTGACCTCATGGTTAGAGAAAAAGCAAATACACAGAAGAGTGAATGAAATATGTCCAAGTTATAATATCAATACTTGCTATGGGGGGTTGAGCATAGGGCAGGATGGAGAATGATAGATATGGTGTGGACACAACATATATCTTAGGAGAGTGGTTGTCTTAGGAGGGTGGTTGGAGAATGCCTCACTGAGGCAGTTGTAGGCAAGGTATGTTAAGATCCCAGGGCAAGAAAGAGTTTAGCACATTGATAATGAATCTGCCTGCAATACAGGAGATCCAGGTTCAATCCCTGAGTCAGGAAGATCCCCTGGAGAAGGAAATGGGAACCCCACTCCAGTATTCTTTCCTGGAGAATGCTATGGACAGAGGAGCCTAGCAGGCTACAGTCCATGGGGTTACAAAAGAGTCAGACAAGACTTACAGACTAAGCAACTGAACAAGAACAGAACAAGTTGGGAGAGGTGTCCCTGGGGCAGAAAGTGCCTTGAGCTCAGGATGGAGAGACAGCATGTTGTTGGATCCTGGAGGGCTCTCTAGGTCACACTGAGGAATTTGGACTTTGTTCTAAGTGTGGTGCAAAAGCACTGGAGGCTTTTAAACCAGATAATTTCCAAATCTTAAGATCATTTTACTGAGAATGGATGGGAGCAAGTGAAAATAGAGGTGGGGAAACCACTAAGGAGGTTGTTGGATTAATCAGGGGAGAAATAATCTTTACTTAATTAAGACCAATGGGGTTTGTTAGACCAGAGCAGACACTTAACTCTTCACCCACCTAACTTCATGTTGTCCATCAGTGGAGCTCAGAGGAGGAGATGTGGTTTCACCCAGTTCTAGGACAACAGTGTTCTTTGTTTCAGTAGCTTTGAGAGGTGAGTAGAAACGATCATGGCAAGCAAGTGATTGCACTGCAGATTTCTTTCAGCTGAACTGCCTTAGATTTATCCATATTGAACATCTACAGTTTTGGATTCTGTATTAATTTGCTAGCGTATCATAGCCAAGTACCGCAGAATGGTGGCTTGACAAAAATTCATTTTCTTACAACTCTGGAAGCTAGAAGTCTGAGATCAAAATGTCCAGAGGGTAGCTTTCATCTGGAGGTCTCTTCCCTGGGCGTGTAGATAGCCACCTTCTCTTTGTTCACGTGGTCCTCCCTCTACTTGTGCCTATGTCCTAATCGCCTCTTCTTAGAAGGATTCCAGTCATATGGGATTATGTCCACCCTAATGACCTTTTTTTTATTTATTTACTTTTTTAAAGGTCCTATCTCCAAGTACAGTCACATTCTCAGGTGCTGGGGGTTGGGATTTCCACATATAAATTTTGAAATGGGCATAATTGAGCCCATAACAGATTCAAAGATGAAATCTGTGTTTGGGGAATCAGGCGTGGTAATGAAAATCAAGATCTAGTTAACTTATTTCTGGCATGTGCTGAAATAGTTGCATTTCTCCTAAGTCTTAAAGAAAAAGACGTGGTTTCCTTTTATAATTAGTGCCAGGCACTGTGATGACTTAAATACCTCCCCAAAGGATTGTTTAGCACATTCGCCAAGAGTTCGTTAGACCACTGGGTTACCTCTTGTTAATATTCATGTGATATGTGCTCTTTCTTTAAGGATAACATTTTAACTTCTCTTCATTTTGAGGAAAAGTGCAATGAAAACAAACATGAGCTATTGTTGATACTCAGCATTTGGCAATTATGTGCTTTCTCCACTCTCTCTGTGATACCTAATTGTGAGTCAGTTTCTGTGTACATTTGTAGCTGTGCTGGTTAGAGGCACCACATCCTTGACTGAAGCATCCAGGGACCAAGCAGTGAGTTGCTTGAAAGGGATTAGCACTGCTGTCCCTGGACACAGCTTAAGCTCATGGAATGATGGAGTCATGAGGAAAAGGTGGTCAACGTGAGAACTGACTCAGGTTGGTGAAGGATGGGGAAAGTTTAGCAGTCTTCCGGTGGATACTTTCTGACCCATGGGTATGTGCTCACTCACATGTAGCTGTTTGAGCTTTCCTTACTCTTGCTTGGGGGAGAGATTTATTGTTATATGGAGTTCAGTTGATATTTTGATATTAAAATGCCTCATGCAAATTTGCATGAGTTTATTACAAAGCTTTGAGACCAACAAGGTATATGAACATTTTCCATTCTGTGTGTAATATTGAATCCTAACCCATGAAAAAGCTCTCTTTCTCCCATGTGAATTACCATGATCAGAACCAGGAATGACTATTGGCAGCTTCAGGAATCAAATTCTGAAGCCAGAGGGTTCTTTTTGGGTCTTGCTGTTGGACCAAGACCTGTGGTGGTGGGAATATGCACAGATGAAACGGTCTGACGTTTTCATCAGAGAATTTCATCTAGTTTCTTATGAAGTCCCTTGGGCCTTTGGCTTCCACTGCCCTAGGCTAAGCAGAAAGAAAACTGGCTTTAGACTCAGACATGGGCTGTATCACTGTTAATTGTGTGACCTCTCTGAGCCTCAGTTTTCATACTTGAAAATAGTAATAATAACTCTTAGATGGCTTGGGTCACAGAAGAGCTTGAATAGTTGTGGGCTGAAGTACTGTTTTCTTTCTTACTTTAGATCAACCTGCTTCTATTCCTTTATCCTCTTGTCTTTATAAAATGCATTTCTTAGAGGTGGATTCTGATAGTTTAATATACCTGCTTCCCTGGTAACTCAGCTGGTAAAAAATCCATGTGCACTGCAGGAGACCCCAATTTGATTCCTCAGTCAGGATGACCCCTGGAGAAGGGATAGGCTATCCGCTCCAGTATTCTTGGGCTTCCCTAGTGGCTCAGCTGGTAAAGAATCTGCCTGCAATGTGGGAGACCTGGGTTCAATCCCTGGGTTGGGAAGATTACCTGGAGAAGGGAAAGGCTACCCACTCCAGTATTCTGGCCTGGAGAATTCTATGGACTAGTCCATGGGGTTGCAAAGAGTTGGACATGACTGAGCGACTTTCACTTTCACTTTTTTCAAACTTAGGACACTGTTACCTGTCTTGGGGTAATCTTTAAATTTTGTCTCTAACTGCAGAGAATTCTATGACCTCTTAAAGGGATTCTAAGTATTAAGTTTCAGAAGTAGGAGAAAGGCTTCCCTTGTGGCTCAGCTGGTAAAGAAACCGCCTGTGAATACAGCAGGCATAAGAGACGTGGGTGTGATCCCTGGGTCAGGACAATCCCTTGGAGAAGGAAATGGCAAACTGCTCCAATGTTCTTGCTTGGAAAATTCCATAGACAGAGGAGCCTGGTGGGAGACGGTCCACAGGATCAAAAAGAGTCAGACACAACTGAACATGCCCACATGCACAGGTGAAAGGCATTAGTAATACCGTCCTAGGTTTGCCTCATGGGTAATCACACAGCTCTGCTGGAACATGGGGATGGTTTGGGCTGCTGCAATCACGGGCATCATTATAGTTATCATCATCATCATCACCATCATCCCCTCTTCCTCTTCTTTGTTCTTGATCATGATCACTATTTGCAATCACAAGTGTCCAAGTGGTTATACTGTTGGGTCATTTGGAACAAGTGAATAGTGATAAGGGTAACTACTTTCATAACCTCCAAACCATTGAGCTTAACACTTAACAGATTGTCCTTGGCACATTCCATACCATACCTATCAATCTTCCTGTCTCTATTGTCTACACTGTCACTTAACCTCCAGAAATACCTTGGTTATTGTATTCAGACAAAAATTCTATTCAGATGCTGATTCTGTTACTATAAGCTGTGTGAACTTGGACAAATTCATAAACTTCTTTGAGCCTCAGTTTTCTCATCTGTAAAATAAAAATATTAAATGAATGACAACATTGCAGAAGTACTGGATTAAATAAAAAGAATATGTTTAGAGCTCTTAGTACAGATCTGAGCATATATAGGTGCTCAAATAATGGTAGCTATTATTATTGTTGCTATTAATATTGATTTTAACGTAAAGTAAATAAGAGCCTGAAATGGCAACCCTTGCCAATATTCTTGCTTGAGAAATCCCATGGACAGAGGAGCCTGATGGGCTACAGTCCATGGGGTCTCAAGAGTCGGACATGACTTAGCTACTAAATCAAGATAATAACTAGCATAGAGTAATGCTCAGTAAGTGGTAGTAATGGTTGTTAGCTCTCCTTTTTCATATTTGTTGGGACAGGAACCCTTCAAAACTTGGCCTATATCTTCCACTCATCCCTGTACCTTTAAAGGAGCCCAACTTAACTCAGCCTGAGCTACTGACACTGAATAAAACTGAGCCTTTAACCCACAACTCCGATGTCAGCAGCTGCCATGGACTCATTTTCATCTTTCATTTTGCTCCTCCATATCTGCTTTGGTCTTTATCTCCTGGATTTTGGTTTCTCAGTTTGGACTTGCTCACCCAACTCTGTGCTCATCCCTAAACGTTGGTGGCTTACCAATCCTGTACTTTAACTTGCAGATTTTCTGAACAAGGCTTACCTTGTCTTCTGCCTCACCTGGGCCACTCCCAAGGTTTCTGCTTTTCCTTGGCTTCTGTTGATGTTTGGCATTTCCAAGAGGGCCTTGGACAAAATTTACCATGGCTAGGTTTGGTCTTTAGGAAGTCCTTGATCAATTGTCTTATTTACTCTCTCAAAGTGTCCATTTGATATGAAATTCCATCATGGATCCTAAAATCTGCTGCATAGATACTGTCCTTTCTTCTCTTCTCATATACTTGGCTTGTAAGAAAATGCTAAGATGAATTCATCTTTTGCCCATGGGGAGAAAACTGCCAGCAATCTCCTGTTCTGATAGTGCTGGCAGAATTTTGTCCATTCTAACTCTGTCTCTCTCTGGTCCCTGTTTTTATGAAGGTTGCTTTACAGGGTCTGGCCTAGTGGTTAGATGGATCATTAGTCCAATGGGTAGGGCACCCTGAAACACATTTGGCAGAGCCAGATTTCTGGGTCTGTGCCAGAACGTCTAGAGCAGAGAGACCACGATTTCTTGCCCAAACCCCAACTCCCACCGCTGGCCCATGAATCCTGCTAGTTAAAGGGGTTAGCCTAGGCCTCCTTTCAATTAAAAAAGTTTGGTTATACAGTTGCTTGATGACGATGTTATTTCTTATCAGAATTCAGCAGACTTCCACAACCTATTCCTGGGCCTCTTTGAAATACGCACTTTAGCCAGTTCTTATTAAAATATGCTCAATAGCTAAACAAGCAGGTTTAGTTTTCTAAACTGTGGCCCTCCTCTCCAGCAGAGGCTTCCTGATAGTAATTAGTAAACTGTGGTCATGGTGTTTGTGCCTCATGGGATCTGATTTTTATTCTATTCAGAGAAGTGGACAGGTAGAAAGCTTAAAAAGGAAACAATAACAACAACAACAACAACACACATACTTTAGTAAAAACAACCTAACATTTATTTCAGGGTCATTTGGTCAGGCAAAAAGGCTGCCTTTTAGCTGCTTCGATGCTTTCTGAAACCTTTCAAGCTACAAAGAGAGTGATTCTGGTTTGTGTGGCTAAAATGCGAGAGAAGATGATTGGTTTCATTAGCCAGGGAGGGGTGATAATACGCTGCTATACTTCTCCATTTATTGGGCACTTTATATTAATAACTCATGATGGCTGGAGTGTTTAGGTGTATATTTCAAGCTCAGTGTAAAATACCATACCATTAAGAATTTAAACACATTCTAATTTAATTATGGCCAAGAGCTGGTTCCAAGTGATCCCGTGTTTTTGTTGGCTGGTTTCAACACTGCAAATTTCGAATATGGAAAGATTTATTTTCTTTTACTCTTTGTCCCTTTTATTCTGGATTGTTAAGAACCTTAATCATTTTAAAGAGTGCACATTTGGAAAATGAAGTGCAATTGAAGTTATGGAAAATTCTAGTTTTCTTCAATACTGTTTTGCTTTCCATTTTGAAATGTGCCAAATTTTTTCTTGCCTGTGATATATTGATTACTCACAAGTTCTTTTTACCTCCTTTTTTGTCCTTAAATGACTTTTCCATTTCTCAAATAGCTACACTCTTGTCACATGCTTTTTCTATCATGGCCTAAAATGATACCATCCAAGTCAACTTGGGATAGGACAAATAGAGATAATTTCTTGAGTCCTGTGTTTTTTTGGGTCCCTGTGTAGTGATTTAGCCAGGCAGCTATGAGGGAGGGTGAAGGAGTTAGCACAGGGCAACTGGTAATGAATAATATTTGGGCTCATGGGGTAAACGGAATCACATAAGACCCTGTCCTATATCTCCAATATTGCTTCACATGCTCGTCAAGCTAATGCCTTCTGGTGGCCTTTGATGATCAATTTAAGTAGACCTGCTGCTGCTGCTGCTAAGTCGCTTCAGTCGTGTCCGACCCTGTGCGACCCCATAGACGGCAGCCCACCAGGCTCCCCGTCCCTGGGATTCTCCAGGCAAGAACACTGGAGTGGGTTGCCATTTCCTTCTCCAGTGCATGCAAGTGAAAAGTGAAAGTGAAGTCGCTCTGTCGTGTCCGACTCTTCATGACCCCATGGACTGTAGCCCACCAGGCTCCTCCATCCATGGGATTTCCCAGGCAAGAGTACTGGAGTGGGGTGCCACTGCCTTCTCCTAAGCTTATATAAAAGTATTTTAAACAATAAGGTGGCAGCACTACTTACAGTAGCTAAGACATGGAAATAATCTAAATGTCCTTTGACTGAAGAAAGGATAAAGAAGAGGTGGTACACACACACACACACGCACACACACACACACACACAGTGGAATGTTATTCACCCATAAAAATAATGAATTAATGCCATTTGCAGCAACATAGATGGACCTGGAGATTATGATACCCAGCAAAGTAAGTTAGAAAGAGAAAGACAAATACCATCTGATGTCACTTATATGTGGAATCTAACACATGGCTCAAATGAACTTATCTGTGAAACAGACTCACAGACACAGAGGACAAACCTGTGGTTGCCAGGGGGAGGTTGCTTACAGTGGGGGAGGGATGGATTGAGAGTTTTGGACTAACAGATGCAAACTATTACATATATAGAGGATGGGTAAGCAAGAAGGTCCAGTTGTATGGCACAGGGAACTATATTCAATATCTCGTAGTAAACTGTAAAGGAAAAGAATGAAAAAAATTAGGTAGAAGATATGAGGCTCCTCACTGGGGGATTTGGCTGGAATCTTCCTGAATCTGTTGGCGAAGACTCTTCAACTTTTAGGAATGAGCTTAATAATCAGTGACCTCTGGGGAGCTGGTGGAAGATGTCTATGCTCAGTTTGTAGACCTGACAATCCCTTTTATAGCTCTCACTGGATCCCCTAGCATTTCCAGCCATAGGGACCTTGCAATCTCCAGATGTGGTAGACTGTAGACTCCGTAAGTAGAAATCTGGGTCTCTGAGTCCTTTAAAACGTTCAGTTCATAGGTAACAGCAGGATGATAGACACCATCCCCACCAGGGTGGGGCAGTGTGTCCTAATGACTCTGTGTTATAAAATTTAATTAGGTAATTTTTCGTTGTTCAGTCTGACTCTTCATGACCCCATAGACTGCAGCACGCCAGGCTTCCCTGTCCCTCATCATCTCCCAGAGTTTGCCCAAGTTCATATCCGTTGCATATTTAGAAAAAATATATATTTAATTTGGAAAAGGAACAAGCACACCAATCAATTTTTCTTATATAATCTACAGAATGAAAAACAATTGGGTGATATAGGATGATGAAAGAAGCTGAGGGATTCAGATATGATTTTGAGGGGACAATAGAATTAGATTTTTGGATTTATATATTATTTAAGTATATATATGTCAAAAGCTGCATAATTTGAAGGAATATCTTGCATTGGTGGTTTTCAGGGTCAAGGAATCATTTTCAGGGAGTGTAACCAAAAGGACTGTCCCTTAGAAAACAAGGACTCCTGTCTCTCTAGTCCTTTGCTGCCCTCCTGTTTCAGATGTTCCTCTCTGTCTGGCCCACCCTACGGGATGAAAGCTGGCCGCTGCACATGTAACAGGCCACCCAAGACTGCTGAAAAAAATCTACAACATTTTTACCAAATTGTTTTTCAAAAATCCAAAAATAGTAAGGTGAAAATACTAAATTTATATTTAAGATATTTATTGGCATGGCTCCCCATTAGGAGGCTGTGAGAGCCCTTCAAAGACAGGCATTATGAAATAGTGCCTGGCTTGGAGGAAGTCACAATTAATATTGAATAAATTAATAAATGACTTGGATTTAAATGCGAGATACATGAGCCATATGAAACTGCCCACATATGAAGTTACGATGTTGGTGGACAGAGGTCAGAACTTGAGCCATGCAGCGTAGGATTGGGTCAGGTGTACTCCTATAGGATGCTACTCATTCCTCATCTGTATTTTAGCTATTTGTATCCTTAATGTATAGGGTATTTTATTTTCTGATTTCCTAGTTAACCATTTATTATAAGTACTTCTCCACATGGCTTCAAAGCCCTCATATTGTATTTTTAATAGATGGGTATTGTTCCACTGAGTTGCTATAGGATGCTTTTCTTAAATTTTATGTCCTGTTGAATTACTGGTGTGAAATTGTTGACTAAAGGGAAATGAACATTATGGGGACCATTGTTATTAATTGCCTTATTGTGATAAAAACAAACAAAAAAAACTCACACAAATTTATACAACAATCAGGGTAGAGAAATGAACCAATTTCCAATTTGAGTCTACCAACAACCTCTCCCAGACCTACTTTGAAAATACAACCTCCCACATTGTACACTCCCCTCACCACAAACACCCATAGCCATTTCCTGAGGTTTGCCTCTGTAGGACACCAAAACATTCAGGGAAAAGCAAAATGCTCCAAATGGTTCCCAGATGTCTGAATGTGTGGCATAATTGGGCATCGAAACAACTGGAGTTTTCATTTTTCAATGAGATATTTTGGCAACAGGCAAACAATCTTAATACAGTAAGTAAATTTCCCCCTTCCCTTGTCCCCCAAATAGACTTAAACTGATACAGTATTTAATGAGCATGTACTACGTGCCAGGTACAGTAGTGGGGATTAGAAAATGCAAGGCTTAAGGAAGTTCTGGAGCCAATAGGAAGAAGTTTAGTCTTTTTATGAAGTGTAAGATAAGGATGTGTTTTTCTGTTTGGGCAAATGTCTTAATAGCACATACTCATACTTTCAAGGGAGGACATTGTATTTCTCACACACCTCTTTAATTTGCAAATTCAGTATAATAATTACACTCTGGACAATATGTCACTTGTCTACCAAGATGCTTTTCACAAGTCAGAGGAGGAAAACTGGAGACACAGAGGGGCATGCCTAAGTGCCCCAGGAGGTGTGAGCGAGATGCACTTCTTCTTCCCAGGGCCCCATTCTTCCTGACACTCAGGTGGCAGAGACTCAGGGAAACACACAGCTTGGAATTCCAGTGCAAAGGCAGGATCACCTGGCCAGATACCATTTCAGCTGTATCATTGTTATTATTGAGTAAGAAACTGCTCCAAACGTGTTGGCTTAAAGTGCGCATTAAGTTGCTCAGAGAGGAAAGAGCGACTCTTGCGCCACTGGCTAGAACTCATGTAGCAGAGATACAGAAGGAAATTATACCCACAAAATCTGATCAGATTTCTCTTTAAGAAAAATTGTTAAATTGTCTAATTGTTTCAATCACACAATCTCCGTGGTTGAAGCAGACCTAGGATAAGTTTATCAATTATTTTTCAGTTCTAGGGTCTTCCTTGGTGGTCCAGTTGTTGAGAGTCTGCTTTGTGAAGCAGGCGATATGGGTTCAATCCCTGGTCGGGGAACTAAGTCCACCTGCTCCAACAAGAGAGCCCATACATGGCAACAGAAGGTCCTACCTGTCACCAAATACACAAATAAAAAGAAAATATTAGATACAAAAATATTTTTCAGTGCTACTGTGAATGAAGCAGGGTTCCTGCACAATGCTTTAGGTAGGTGACTAAGTAGAAAGGTCTGCAGGGAAGGATGGGGTTTGAATATAGGACCTCCGAGTGATAAGATGCTTTATGATTAGGTAGTCTACTGTGCTACTAATACTTTCCAGGATGAAAAGTCAGTGACTCAGAGGAGGAAAGTGATTGGCTCAAAGTGACACAGTCCGGTGTCAGGGAAACAAACAAAACACAGCCCTTCTAGCCCTTGGTCTCCTAGGCTCCTGTTTTCTTTCCCATTGTCTGATATTTCATGTTCATTTCCTAGGGTGGCAAAGACAGTGAGTGGAGGAAAAGAAACGAATGACCATTTGGAGTTCCTTCATAGCTGAGTGGCTTCTCCGTGGCTCAGACAGTAAAGAATACACTTGTAAAGCGGGAAACACAGGTTCGATCACTGAGTTGGGAAGATCCCCTGGAGAAAGAAATAGCAACCCACTCCAGTATTTTTATCTGGGAAATCCCATGGACAGAGGGCCCTGGTGGGCTACAATTCGTGGGGTAGCAAGAGTTGGACACATGTTAGCAACTAAACCTCCACCACCATGAGTGAGTAAAGCCTGTGCATTCTTTCCCAGATTCCATCCTGTGGTAGACTGTAGAAACAGCCACATTTCCTCACCCCTTCCTGGGTCCATACTATTTACTATGTAGCTTTGCAGCTCCTCCTAGTAAGAGGTGGAATCCATTTCCATACTCTTTGAATTTGCCTAACCCATGATTGACTTAGGCTAATAGAAGTGTGCCAGTTGTGAACTTCAGCCTCAAAGGGCTTATGCTCTTCTCTTCTTTCTTGGAAACATCTTGAAAATGGGCCTGGGCTAGCTGTGGAAGATGGAAACTGCATGGCCCAGTCATCCCCATCATCCCAACATCCCAAAGGCAACTAGACTGTGAGACCTATGACTGGCTATCCTAGACTAGTTACCCCCCACCCCCGGCCAGTACACACACACCTGCCACCTGGCTGCAGACATATGAGCAAGTCCAGAAGAAGTCATCTACGTCTGCCCCAGGTCAGCTAAACTGCCCAGCTGGGCAAAGAGAAATGCTCATTCTAAGCCAATGACCTTGGGGCAGGTTGTTATGCAACAATAATAATGATACAACTGTAATGGCATCATATGATCCTGTAATATTCATATGATGCTGCCTTTGCCCTGGGATTCCAAGCTGCATGTTTCCCAAGGCTCTGCCACCTGTATGCCAGAAAGTATCTGGAGCACTTTCATCCTAGCTCAGCCAGTCTAGATTAATGCTGTGCCCAAAGCAAACTCTCAAGTGCACAAAGCCTGTGGGTACTGCCCTGGTGAGAGCCCTCAGAGGGAGTTTAGGATGTGGTTAGAGACAATGCGGACCAGGAGAGAGCCAGGGGCATGGAGTCTCTGGTGCTGTGATTTGCTGAACCTTTGCCTGGGGCATCCCCCATGGATACCAAAGGTCTGACTTACTTAATGCTAGAGGTGCAGCTTCCTATGGACTGAATTGTGTCCCCTCAAAATTCATCTGTTGAAGCCCTAATCTCCAGTGTGATGGTATTTGGAGCTTGAGCCTTTGGAGGGGTTTCCCAGGTGGCACTAGTGGTAAAGAACCTGCCTAACAATGCAGGAGACATAAGAGATGTGGGTTCGACCCCTGGGTCTGGAAGACCCTCTGGAGGAGGACATGGCAATCTGCTCCACTATTTTGCCTGGAGAATCCCATAGACAGAGAAGCCTGGTGGGCTATGGTCCATAGGGTTGCAAAGAGTTGGACACGACTAAAGTGACTTAGCACACATGCATGCATTGATTCATTTACAGCATGAGAGAAATTATGTATGTTTGTGTCTACCAAAGGCACTGAAAGATGGCTTTGAAAGGTGATCAGGTTTACATGAAGTCACGAGGGTAGAATCCTCATGATAGGATCGATGTTCTTATAAAAAGAGACAACAGACAGCCCCATCTCTTTCTCTCTCTGCACTCTTTTCCCTCTTGGCAGTGTGCAGATATAGTGAGAAGGCTGCCACCTGCAAGCCAGAAAGAAAGTTTTCATCAGAACCCAACCATGCTGGCACCCTGATCGAGGACTTCCAGCCTTCAGAGCTATGAGATAATAAACTTCTGCTGTTTAAGCCACCCAGTCTAGGGTATTTGTGATGGCAGCCCCAAACTAATACACAGCTGTTTCTAGTCAGACAGATGTTTGGCATTGCTTCAGGGGAAAATAATCTGAATGATTAAATGCATTTTTCACTCCAGATGTTTTGGCAATGTGAGGATGTCGCCAACATGTGCTTGTGGGATGACCCTGTGGCTATCCTGGGGAGTAGCTTCTGGACAAAGCGAGGAAACTCTGGGAGGGACCAGGGAAAGCCAAGGATGCACATGTTCATTTTGGGAAGAGGGCACTCCATATGCGGGCTTTTTGTCCATGGAGATTTATGAAATACATCCAGCCTCCTCCCTTTAGTTGCAAAGAGACAACATTGAACAAGCCTGCCTGATAGTTTGTCAGTGTTCTCTCCCTCTGTTCAGGTTGTTGATAATCACTGCTGCATTTGTGGTTGAAAATTGTGAGAAGTAAATTCTGGGCAAGGTCAAATGAGTGAGCTAAAGAACGTCAAAAGATGAAATAGGTGACTAGGACGTGTACTGAAAAGGGTCGCCAGTACCAGTTTTACAATGATAAAAGGCTTGTCTTAATGTATAAATATTAAATAAATGTATAAATATAAATTGAGGTCTTATTTAAACTCCCTCCTCCCTTCCCCAAACCAAGAACTCTGTTAATGATTCTTTCTCACATGTGACTCAGAATCAGGTTTGCTGACCACACAGAAGGGAATTCTCTATTGTGGGATTTTATTGTTTAGTTGCTAAGTCATGTCCAACTCTTTGCAACTCCATGGACTGCACCACTCCAGGCTTCCCTGTCCTTCACTATCTCTCGGAGTTTGTTCAAACTCATGTCCATTGAGTCTATGATGCCATCCAACTTACTGCAGGATGGGTAAACTTTTTATAAGTGTAGATAGTACATATTTTTGGCTTTGCTAGCCATAAATGCTGTAGCATTTGCTATGTTATAGCATTAACTTTGCTATTGTTAAATGAAAGCAGCCATAGATAACACTTAGACAAATGTGTGTGTGTGTTTTTTTTCATCAAAAGCAGTGACTGCCTGGATTTGGCTCATGTTCCGTGGTTTGCCAGTTCTACTCTACTAGGTTCAATGAATCAATGTTTCAAAGGTGCTTTAAGCAGCTCTGGAATATGATGATACTTTGGCATTGTTGATTATTGGTCTTCTTCACCTGACCTGGAACAAGGCAGTAGGAGCTAAGCCCTAAGGAGAAATAGGTTAGTATACAGTGAATATGAGACTCAGTCAGATGAAAATAAGGACAGGGGGTCAACTGAAGGGAGGTACATACAGTCCCAGCACTTGGCGGAGAATTGCCTTAGAGACTGTGTGTCTTAGTTCAGGCCGCTATAACAAAGTGCCATAGACTGTGTGGCTTATGAACAAGAGAATTTTTTTTTTTTTTTCATAGTTCCGGAGGTTGAAAGTCTGAGATAAGGGTGCCGGCAAGGTCAGGGAAGGAACCTCTTCCAGGTTGCAGACATGTTGCAGGAAGGGGGGCCCCTTCCAGGGCCCCAAATGGCTCTTGTCTAACAGTCAGAAATGAATTGTCTGAGGAGACACATGTGGTGACAAAGCAAGAGATTTTATCAGGAAAAGCTCCCTGGGGCAGAGAGCAGTAGGGTAAGGGAACCAGGAGAACTGCCACATGTATTTTATGGTGTTGGGATTAGTTTCCAGGTTGTCTTTAGTCAATCATTTTGACTCAGAGTCCTTCCTGGTGGTGCAGGCCTTGTTCAGCCAAGACGGATGCCAGCAAGAAGGATTCTGAGAAGTGTTCGGACATGTGGTGTCTCCTTTTGACCTTTCCCGATCTCTTCTAGTTGGTGGTGGCTTATTAACTCCGTGTTCTTTACCAGGACAACTCATGTAAATGGTTACTATGGTGCCTGGCCAGGGTGGGCAGTGTCAGTCAGTGTGCATCCCCTAACAGATGGATGCCTCTTTCTGTTCTTATGGCGGAAAGAGGACTAGAGACCTTTCTGGGGTCCCTTCCCCACAAGGGATGTGGGGAAGGCTTCCCTTGTGGCTCAGCTGGTAAAGAATCCACCTGCAACGTGGGAGACCTGGGTTCAATCCCTGGGTTGGGAAGATCCCCTGGAGAAGGGAAAGGCTACCCACTCCAGTATTCTGGCCTGGAGAATTCCATGAACTGTGTAGTTCATGGGGTTGCAAAGAGTCAGACACGACTGAGTGACTTTCACTTTTGCATGGGTATGTTCTCAGTCGTGTGACTCTTTGTGACCCCATGGACTATGGCCCCTAGTCTCCTCTGTTCATGAAATTTTCCAAGCAAGAATGCTGGAGTGGGTTGCCATTTCCTTCTCTACTCAGGCCCCTTTTATAAGGGTACTAATCCCATTTATAAGGGCTCTCCCCTCAGGACCAAGAGCTTCACTTCTTAATATCATTCCATTATAAGTTAGAATGTCAACATTTGAATTTCAGGGGGATGCAAACATTCAGTCCACTGTTATAATTCTTTTGCCTCACCAGGAGATTAAGATGCCATGTCTGTCATGGAGTAAGCCCCACTACCTTTCCCTTCTACATTAGCCTTATGAACTAACAGTCCATAGATATGCTGCTTGCATAAACGAATTGATATCCTCTATCCCACAGTATCCAGTAGAATATGAGGTTATCACTGCAATATTTCCAAGCAAACAACTCTAAGCCCCAACACAAGGTGTCATCTTGCATGATCCAGATTAAGGGTACTTGCTAACAACATTCCTACATGATTTACAAACCTTTCACTCAATCCTGGTTGCACTGGCTTTTCTATTGCTCTGTTAGCTTAGTGCAGGTGTGTGAAAAGATTTGAGCATGATGAATTGTTTCTCCAAGAGCCAAAAAAGTAAATGATGAAAGAATTGGATAGAAAACATGTTAACAAGATATTTTATATTAGCTCCAAGGAGCTAGATCAATTACTATGATGTGTTACATGTTCAGAAGTCAGGAAATTCTAAATTATGGTTCCCAGTATGAACGTAACTCAGACCCTTTGCACATGCAATATTTTATAGGACTGTGTATGGTGTTAACTTTAATGCTTTAACATCTATGCTTAATGTGGCAACTATAAATTTAAATTTCTTGACTTCAGAGGTTATAACGTTTAACCACACAGCTGCATCGATGTGCTTATTGCATTCAAATATTTCTTGGTGTAATATTTTGATGAATCAATCCCCTATATGGATAGGTCTGGGCTATTTGGTTATCATACCAAAAAAAGAAAAAGAAAAAAAAAGAGTGCTGCCTACCACTGTTTAGCTCTGTAGCCTCTCTAGGTCATTTGAACTAAGTGGAATGTGAATGAACAATTTTCACTTTCTGGTGGTTTCTATACCAAATCAGACCTTAAGGAAGAAGGATTATTTGAACATTGTTGTGCCACTTATTTCAAGAGGTTTGGTTACCCTAGAGATGGTGTGGGAAATGTAAGAAAAGTTCAGAGTTTAATTTCAGGCTGTAATTCTCATTATAACTGTAAATGGAATCCCCTTGAGTTTAAAATCTAATGTGAGAGTCTGATAGGAGATTTATAAATGAAAAATCTCACATACCTGGAAGTAACCAATTTTGCCTATTAAGTGATTGGTACCATGACCACTTGCTCATTCTCTGTGTATTTCTTTGCTCCTGAGGGCACATCATTTTAGACAAACAGGTTTCTCTAGTTTCAGAGATATCTATCTCCCTTCCCCACTCATCACCATACCACTCGGGCTACAGCTCTCTCTGGTTTTAGCAAAAGGTTGTAAAGCAGCTGTCCTGGCCATTGTTGGCAAAAAACTTGGAAGGCCATAAGGGAAGCTGTGCTCTCAACCACTTTGCCATTATAATTAGTCCCAAGTTCCTTGTTTCTGGGCCAGGTACTCACCCCCTACACATACCTACATGTAGGTGCAGTGAGCATGGATCTTATTTCATAAGCTCAGGTGTGCAGGAAATGTTCTTCTTTAAACATTTTCTTTAAATTGACTTAATTTTAACTTCTGGCACCCATAGTACTGGGCTGTATTGTATGCTGTTCACGAGAGTCGTACTTAAAATAGTGTAAGGGCACCAAGAGTTTGAAAGTAAAATATTGGAAGAAAACATACTGTGCTAACACTGACCAAAAGAAAGCTGCTATATTAATATCTGTATGAGTATCCAGACAAAATAGATGTTAATGTAAGAAGGATTACTAGAAATAAATGGGAACATTTAATAAAGTTTAAGAGAATAATTCAATAGACATAATAACATAAACTTTAAAAATATAAGGCAGAATATTGCTGAAGTGAAGTAGATATTGACAGATCCACAATGCATTGGATTTGTTATAACAAGCAGGCAAATCTGTGAGAATAAGAAATTTTTCTAATACAATTTACTCTCTAACACAACTGATTCTAATGTAACTGTTAGAATATGCAGGCAAAAATATGTGAGGATATAGAAGACTTGACCAATATTATCTACCAATGTGACCTAATTGAAATTTATAAAATTGAACACTCAACTGTACTGTTAAGGGAAGCACACTGATTGAAACCGCCCACCCTGGCCAGGCACCATAGTAACCATTTGCATGAGTTGTTTTATGACAGGAGATCCTGATAAGAAATACGAAACTAATAAGCCACCACCAATTGGAATAGTTCGGGAAAGGTCTAAAGGAGACACCGCGTGTCCATCCACTTCCTGGAATCCCTCTCTCTAGCATCCATCTTGGCTGAGCGATGCGTGCACCACCAGGAAAGACTCTGAATTAGAATGATTGGCCAAAGAGCACCCAGAAGCCCAACCGACATTGCGAGCCACATGGCAGAGCAGTTCTCCTGGGTTCCCTTACCCTACTGCTTTCCACCCAGGTGCCCTTTCCCAATAAAATCTCTTGCTTTGTCAGCACATGTGTCTCCTCAGACAATTCATTTCCAAGTGTTAGACAAGAGCCCAGTTTCAGGCCCTGGAAGGGGTCCTCCTTCCTGCAACAGTACAACACAAATTCCTTTTAAGTATACACGGAACATTTGTTTACCAATATTGACTCATATGCCAGATCATAAAGTAAGCTGGAAAAATTTCAAAGGATTGAAGCCATGTGCATTATATTCTCCAACCATAGTGGAACTGAGCTAGAGATTAATGCAAAGAGATAACTAGAAAATCCTCAAGTATTTGGAAATTAAACAATACATTTCTAAATAACCCATGGGTCAAAGAAGAAATCACAATAAAAATTAAAAACATTTTTTTCACTAAATGCTAATGAAAATGCGACAAAATAAAACTTGCGGGGTAAAACTAAAGAAGTACTTTGAGGAAAACATATGGCCTTAATTGAACATGTCTGAAAGAGGAAAGGCTGATAATCGGAAGTCTTATCTTACATCAATAAACCCAAAGTTGGCTCTCTGAATATACTAATGAAATTGACAAAAAATTCTTCTAAAAGTATGCTTTCTTCTTTCGAAGTTCTGAGTTAAAGTGTTCTCTGGATATACTCTGTGTCAATATCTGAATTAGCTAGAGAAAGAATCTGATTCTTCATGTGAAGAGACAAAGTATATAGTGACTGATATAGTCTCTCTCTAAAAAAATGTGAAAGTGTTACTCCCTCAGTTGTGTCTGACTCTTTGTGACCCCTTAAACTGTAGCCCACCAGGCTTCTCTGTCCATGGAATTCTCCAGGCAAGAATACTGGAGTGGATTGCCATTCCCTTCTCCAGCCCAGGGATCAAACCGAACCCGCATTGCAGGCAGATTCTTTATCATCTGAGCCACCAGGGAAGCCTATTTTCAACTACTGAACCTATTTTCATTTGGATTTTACACATGTATACCAGCCATCCCACAAAAAACTGAGCAGATAGGGGAATCGATAGCTGAATTTCATTTTGCACAGAAAATTAGAAGTTGGTAGAAATAGAGGTTTAGAAGAATCTTATCTCATCTCCTCTCATCCCATGCATTATTATACCATCAAATCTGAAACTAGTGTGTTGTTTGTTGTTTTCCTTAATAAAATGATTTTAAAGGTATATTTTTCTAATCAAGAATGTATTTTAAATTCTCCTTGATAGGACTCAAGTTATGATATTTAGATTAAATTTTTAATTCGGACATTTGGTATTTTTTGTTTGTTTTTCTGATAGTGAAAATTAAAGACACTATTTTTTATAGTCTTTGTACTTTGCTGGCCTGATTCTTGATGGTCTATATTTTGTTTTCTTCATGTTATAATTCTCTTAGATTTGATGACTCTTTATTGTGCCTTTTAATTTCTGTACCTTATGCATAAAATATGTGTATGTATATTCTTCATTACTTCCATATTTTCAATGATTTCCTCTTGAAGTCTTTAAATTGTTTTCCCATTACTTTTTCTTTTAAGGATTCTCAGTGTCTTATGTTCTTTATGTTACATTGTATTGTCTTCTCTAATATGGAATTGCTAACAATCATAAAGTAGAAAGCATATTCAAACTTTTCCCCCTGCATGCCTTGTTCTATATAACTTCTATTGAAGCTTCACAAATGTCCTGCCTTTATTGAGACAGGTGGATGCTAATACTTTATTAACATACACATTTAAAGAAAATATGACTGATTCTTCCTTTGTGGGGATGAGGAGCTAATTTAAAAATAATGTTTAGTAATGTAATAGATTAAAATCAAAGGTTCTATTGATTGAGTACTTCCCTGGGTATGAAACTGTGTATAGGCTTTTTACATAAGATCTGACTTAATCTCAAGACAATGTAAAGACGTAAAGGGCTGGAGAATGGTTGAAAAATAACCCAACACTCAAATTGAAATAAGGCTAAGTGCTGAGAAGCAGAGTTCCCTGAACAGTGAGGAGATCAAAGTAGTCAATCTTAAAGGAAATCAACCTTGAATATTCATTGGAATGACTGATGCTGAGGTTGAAGCTCCGATGCTTTGGCCACTTGCAAAGAGTCAACTCATTGGAAAAGACTGATTCTGGGAAAGATTGAAGGCCAAAGGAGAAAGGGTGGCAGAGGATGAGACGGTTAGATAGCATCATGACTCAATGAGCATGAACATGAAGAAAGGGAAACCTGGAGCACTGCAGTCCACCGGGTTGCAGAGTTGGACACGACTTAGCGACCGAACAACAATATAATCCCAAGGCCTAAACTGTTTCACCTGGGCTTCCCTGGTGGCTCAGTCAGTCAAGAATCCACCTGCAATATGGGAGACCTCGGTTTGATCCCTGGGTTAGGAAGGTTCCCTGGATGAGGGCATGGCAACCCATTCCAGTATTCCTTCCTGGAGAATCCTCAGGACAGAGCCGCCTGGTGGGCTGCAGTCCATGTGGTCTCAAAGAGTCGGATGCGACTAAACGACTAAGCACAGCACAAGCTGTTTCCACCCAAGTAAACATTTTTGGAAAATTTGGAAATATTAACTTCTATGCAGATTTATTAAAGAACTTGGGGTGTGTATGGGATAGACATATGCCTGGAACATGTTAGCTACTCACTCCTTGTTTGCTTTGGAGTGGATGACTGATGAATTAATTAGTGTCAATGATTTAGAAACTGTTTCTTGGAGTCTTTTTTGCACCACGTAACTAGCCAGGTAAGTTTCTTTTTCTGATGCACTTTGCATATCTGTGCAAATGGTACTGCAGAGGTGTTTCAATTGGGTGAGGAATTTCATGGTTTGCGCAGACAACTGTGACCTGACGGAAGAAACAATTTGTCCCCTCTTCCCAGGGTTTGGCTTTGGTTCCCATTCCAGGAGTGCTAATGACCAGGACATCTGCAATCTGCAGGCTCAGCAATTGCTTTGGGGGCTGACAGCAGCTGTCAGCTGAGGGCCCGGGAGGTTCCTCTCTACCAGTGATCAGATGGTATCATCATAAGGAGGGCACTGGGACTCTGTCTACTTCCTGGGCAAAAAAGAGCTCTCTTCTAGTTAGGATGTAATCAGGCACCCTCTTCTAATAAATGGTGCATGAGTCCTTCCAGTTACTGAGCTGGTGTCTCTGCATCCATCAGCATGTTGACTGGATGTAGGTCCAAGGGGGAAGGGCTTGCATTTCCCACTGAAGAGAACACAATTGGCTTCTATGAGGCATAGAGATAATTTTCATTTTTATTTCACAGACAAAATTACAAGATTCTGCAGCAATGGGGAAAGCTAGTTGGAGAAGTTGGGAGGGAGACCTGCAAATATATAGGTATCTGAGCAAGTACTGTGGTTCAAATCGGCAAGTTCTTGTTTATGGAGGAGCAGACAGGAAGTGCAGGTGTGCATCCTGTCCTTCCAGCCAAATCCCTGGAGGAATGGAAGCTCGGCTCTCTTCCTGTATTGTCCTTCTCTTCTGTGTTCATTTGTATTCAGATCAATAATATTAACACCCTAACAACCAGTTGCCAGTCCCTGAGCTGGATGATGTTGTGGGCAGTATAAGAGAAGAAAAATTCCTGACTCTCTTAGAACATGGGCTTCCCTGGGGCTAAGATGGTAAAGAACTTGCCTGCAATGCAGGAGACCTGGGTTCAATCCCTGGGTTGGAAAGATCCCTTGGAGAAGGGAATGGCTATCTACTCCAGTATTCTTGCCTGGAGAATTCCATAGACAGAGGAGTCTGGTGGGCTACAGTCCTTGGGGTTGCAAAGAAGTCAGACACAACTGAGTGACTTTCACTTACTTACTCACTTAGAACATACAGGTAGAAAAATTTCACATGTATAAAACTATATGGCCTCTGAATTATGTGAGTTTAATTATTAGACCAGCCAAAGAACCTAGAAGGGGAAATTTCTCCATCTCTACAATTTCCAGCTCTAACATTCCCACTATGTGTTTGAACAAGATGGTCTTAACCTTTCTCTCAGCTTGACTAAATTTTGGACATGCTTCCTCTTGACTCTAGGACCCTAAGCATCCTTTTCTTACAGCATTTACTTTAGAAAACTTGCATTCTAAATCCTTTGTCTTCCCCTTTGACATGTAAATCTTTTAAAAAGCCTCTTGCCAGTTTTACAACCTGGGCATGCATATCTTTCTGAAGAACCTGGGAACTACAGCTTTGAAGAGAAATCTACAAAGGAAGTGATATGCTAATGTCCTGATTTCAGTGGGATGATAGAAACCTCAGTGGGTACCTTGCTCCAAGTTGCAAAACTATCTTGGTTATAAAGAAGAAGCTATGATAACAGCAAAACTCATGCAGCAATGTGAGATGGAGCAAATTGAAATAATCAGTTTTGATCAGTTCAGTTCAGTTCAGTCATTGAGTCATGTCTGACTCTTTGTGACCCCATGGACTACAGCAAGTCAGGCTTCCCTGTCCATCACCAACTTCCAGAACTTCCTCAAATTCATGTGCATGGAGTCAGTGATATCATGCAACCATCTCATCCTCTGTTGTCCCCTTCTCTTCCTGCCTTCAATCTTTCCCAGCATCAGAGTCTTTGCCATTGAGTCAGTTCTTCACCTTAGGTGGCCAAAGTTTTGGTGCTTCAGGTTCAACATTAGTCCTTCCAATGAATATTCAGGACTGATTTTCTTTACTACGATTGACTGGTTGGATTTCCTTGCAGTCCAAGAGACTCTCAAGAGTCTTATCCAACACCACAGTTCAAAAGCATCAATTCTTCAGTGCTCAGCTTTCTTTATAGTCCAAATCTCGCATCCATACATGACTACTGGAAAAGCCATAGCTTTGACTAGACAGACCTTCGTTGACAAAGTAATGTCTCTGCTTTTATACTGTCTAGGTTGGTCATAGTTTTTCTTCCAAGGAGCAAGCGTGTTTTAATTTCATGGCTACTGTCACCATCTGCAATGATTTTGGAGCCCCCCAGAATAGTATCTCTCATTGTTTCCATTTTTCTCCCCATCTATTTGCCATGAAGTGATGCTATGATCTTAGTTTTCTGAATGTTGAGTTTTAAGTCAACTTCTTCATTTTCCTCTTTCACTTTCATCCAGAGGCTCTTTAGTTCTTCTTCACTTTCTGTCATAAGGGTGGTGTCATCTGCACCAGGAGCTGGGGACAGCAGTGACTATCCAAAGAGGCTTCCCTCTTTGGGAAGTGTCTCAATGCTTGATACTTGGGAAGTATCAAGTGTCTCAATCTTGACAGTAACCTCAATCTTGATAACTGGCAGTCAATGACAACTGTCATAGACATCAAATGTCATGAGGGCAGCCTCTTTATATCTTCACTGCTGTCCCCAGCTCCTGGAATAGTGCAGGACTCATAATAAGGGATTGCCAGTTTGTCAAGTGAATGAATGAATTAGATGATAGAGGAAGGTAAGGCAGTATATGTGTTGGTTAAGAGGCTAGACTTGGGATATTCAGTCACGGGTCTGTCCTTTGCTGTGTGACATTGGGCTGGTTTCTTAGTCTTTCCAAGGCTCAGTGTTCTTGTCTATAAAACATGGTTAGCATGAACATCTAGTGCATAACATTTTTATAAGAGTGAAACAAGGTCACACATGAAAGGAGATTTAGTGCAGTGCCAGCCAGGCCTATAGTAAGGGCTCAATACACTTTAGCCGTTTTTTGTATTAATGGCTAGACTGTCATTTAGGGTTCATTTTATTTGAAGGTGTGATCAATGGATGAAGGGGAGATCTGGAATCTACCTCTGGTTCTTCCATTAGCAAGATGTGCATTTTGGGGGAAGTCAGTTCTCTTCTCTGGATCCCTAATTCTCATTTATAGAAAAAAGTAGTTAAGGAAGATAGTCTCTGAGACTGCATCCAGCTTCTTCAGTTTGGGGTGGAGCTGTGAGATCACATGCTAATAGGGACCAGCAGATAAAAATAACAAGCCCAGTGAGCTAAGTAGATCTGATCAGACCTCATAGCCTCTGGAGACAATGGAGAAGGGTGGACACAGTAGTAAACTGCAGCCTTGGGGAATAAGCCTCAGTGGTTACTATCCTGAACTTTAGAAATATGACTTCACATTTTCTATGCATTCTGAAAATTTTTTAAAACTAGCAACTGATTCAATTTTTCTGTTGTTGATTTGTTTTAAAGATTGTTTGGTCCACTGCTTCATGAAGCAAACCAAAAACATTTGTGAGCCACTAGGAGAAGGCAATGGCACCCCACTTCAGTACTCTTGCCTGGAAAATCCCATGGACGGAGGAGTCTGGTAGGCTGCAGTCCATAGGGTCGCGAAGAGTCGAACACGACTGAGCGACTTCCCTTTCACTTTTCACTTTCATGCATTGGAGAAGGAAATGGCAACCCACTCCAGTGTTCTTGCCTGGAGAATCCCCGGGATGGCAGAGCCTGGTGGGCTGCTGTCTATGGGGTTGTACAGAGTCAGACACGACTGAAGCGACTTAGCAGCAGCAGCAGTTTGCTACTTCTGGCTCTAGGAAGATGAGAAGAAAACATGATCTGAAAAATGAGTTTTCAGGGGGTTTTAGCAAAAGTGGAACCGCTACTGACCCTGTGATGTAGTGGCTTGCCCTCTACAATGCTTATAAAGATGTCTAACAATGCAGCCATGAAATTAAAAGCTGCTTACTCCTTGGAAGAAAAGTTATGACCAACCTAGATAGTATATTCAAAAGCAGAGACATTACTTTGCCAACAAATGTCCGTCTAGTCAAGGCTATGGTTTTTCCTGTGGTCATGTATGGATGTGAGAGTTGGATTGTGAAGAAGGCTGTGCGCCGAAGAATTGATGCTTTTGAACTGTGGTGTTGGAGAAGACTCTTGAGAGTCCCTTGGACTGCAAGGAGATCTAACCAGTCAATTCTAAAGGAGATCAGCCCTGGGATTTCTTTGGAAGGACTGATGCTAAAGCTGAAAGTCCAGTACTTTGGCCACCTCATGCGAAGAGTTGACTCACTGGAAAAGACTCTGATGCTGGGAGGGATTGGGGGCAGGAGGAGAGGGGACGACAGAGGATGAGATGGCTGGATGGCATCATGGATTCGATGGACATGAGTCTGAGTGAACTCCGGGAGATGGTGATGAACAGGGAGGCCTGGCATGCTGCGATTCATGGGGTTGCAAAGAGTCAGACATGACTGAGCGACTGAACGGAACTGAACGATGCCCACCAACCCAGAACATGACCTGCAGGTAGTCAGAGAACTGAAACAGAATCTTGTTCCTAATTGGGTCAGAAATCCTGAGATCCCTCCCTTTGTCTGATATTTCCAGCTACATTCAAGATATTTTTAGTTGCTTAAGAGTGTTAAGCATGATTTAGGACTCCTTAGAGGGAACTAAATATCCATGTGACACTTTTCATGGCCATTAAAATCAAGTCTAAAGGTGGATTTTCAATCTGGGTAGGGAGATGACCTCTCAGAATTTCAATCTTGGTGGAAGGGGCAGCATGAAGATGTTCCTACCTGTTGAAGTTTTTGGTATGTCTTTTGTAGGATGGAAGCAGGAACCCTGGAATTTCCCTTTATTGTTGAGAATCACACTTGTGGATCTGAGGTCTTGGGAGAGACAGAAAATCTCATTGAGTTCATCTGTTCAGACTGGGACAATCAAGGGTTGCTGGCCACAGAAATGTCCTTATAGAGGGGTGGTAGTCAATTTCAACAGATGGAAAATTCATGTTAAGTCAACTGACTGGCTACATGTAGGCCTCAGTGGGAGTCTAACTGAGCATGATGTGGCCTTTTGATCATCCAGCAGCTGACCAAACCAATTGATTTTTTGCAACTGCAGCTTTTCATTTGGCATCATAAAGACACAACCTAAATAAAGCATTAGCCTCTAGAATGTGTTTAAATTGAATTTCTGGATACTTTGGCATGTGTCCAGTTTTAAATATGTTCTGATCTAACTGTATCTAATCTCTAATCAAAGGATCCTAGTATATGGAACATTCCCGTTAATAATGATACCTTAAGACATCCATTAAGTCTGGACATTAATTTTATGGAAATTCTCCAATACATCTCCATTAGAACTTTTTTTCTTGGCAAAATTAGTAATAAAAGCTTTTAATAAATGCCATAAATATCTATGTTCAATCAGACTATTACCCAAATTAAAACCAGACCAAAATAGAAAATAGTTACTTCTGCTAAAAGTTATGACCTTGAGAAGACATTTTGAAAAAAGATTATGAGCTCTGTTATTACTCAAAAATGTGTTTGCAGCAAAGAATAATTAGCTAGTGGGAGCAAATTAATAGCTATTTGACTGCTGTGTGGATTCCCTAGTTTTACACACCTAGTGGCTTCTGCACAAAACTAAGGTCTATCCACGTTGCAAGAACAGGTTTGCAGCCAAGAATATCAAGGCATGAGTTCTGTACTCTTCTATGACTAGTTCTGAACTCCTGAGTAAATTAGTTACATTTCTTTAATCTTGCTTTCATTGTCTTTGAAACAGGTCAGTCATACCTAGACATGGTGAGAATCAAATGAAATTTTGTGTATGGAGAGCATTAGTACCACACTTGGCCCATAGGTGACGCTAAAGAAATAGATGCCATTATTGTTAACCTGGTGGGGACAGGTAGGTGTCCAGGGTTTCAAAGGGTGGACAAGAAGAGTAATAAGAACACGTGCTGGCTTTTATTCTCATCAGTGTGGGTGTGTGAGTCGGTCAGTAGTGTCCAACCCCAGGGACTGTGGCCTGCCAGGTTCCTCTGTCCGTGGAATTCTCCAGGCAAGAACACTGGAGTGCATTGCCATTTCCTTCTCCAGGGGGTCTTCCTGACCCAGGGGTCAAACCTAGGTCTACTGCACTGCAGCCAGATTCTTTACTGTCTGAACCACCAAGGAACCCTATTATCATCAATATATCAAGCAAATAAAGACCTTTCTTTGCCTATCTTTGGCACTTTACTACCCATACTCTTGGTAATTAACTAGGATGGAAATATGTGTGTGCTCTAGTCCTCTTCTGTTTCAAGCTTTAGGGGTATAATTAAGGTCTAGTATTTGCCCCATTTGACCTGGTCTATAGAACCACAATAAACAACCCAGCACTTAAGAAACATGGGTAGTAGGAGTTTACCTGGAAAAGTGGAAAGACAGGCTGTAGAACCAGTCCTCTGTTACGTGGCTAACACTTTTGTCCTCAAGCTCCAGGCATCTGGTTGCCGAATCTTTTCTTTCCTGAATGCTGGCCACTTACCTGAGGTCCTGCTAGATAGATGGTGATAATTTGGAAATGTGTTAGAAGTCATCTTGTCAAGGAATTTTCAAATTGCTTTAAAAAGACAGAGGAACCCTCTCTTTAAATGATATCTTATGAGAAAATGGAATGCATAAAAGAGAGAAAATTATAATCACTCCATAAGGGTTGAGGATTTTTCCATTTATTCCTTACTTCATCCCCCTGCTGATTTTAAGAATAATAGTTAGAAAACCATTAATTCTAGTTTGATCTTCTCCAAAAATAAATTCTGAGAGGATAATTGATCTGTTCAAGGTCACATAGTTAATTAATGAAAGAGCAAGTCTAGGGCACATTTGTAGTTACTTAAGATACTGCATAAAGATCATATTATTTGCAGGGCTTTTATTGGGCTATAACATCAGAAAATCTTTCCCCTTTATCCTTTGTGCCCTTGCTTACCATGTCCCTGATATCATCTAGGGCCAATGAAACAGGAAGTAAAGTTTACATGTTTAAATGCAGATGTGGAGAATGAAGGCTAATATCAACAATGGTGTGACGTAAAATAAGTCGTCAGGCTTTTATTGAGAGACCCTTTTATTTTTGGGCTTCACTGGTGGCTCAGCTGGTAAAGAATCCACCTGCAATGCAGGAGACCTGGGTTTGATCCCTGGGTTAGGAAGATCCCCTGGAGAAGGGAAATGCTACCCACTCCAGTATTCTGGCCTGGAAAATTCCATAAACTGCATATTCCATGGGGTTGCAAAGAGTCAAACACGACTGACATAGAATAAGTAGTCAGGCTTTTATTGAGAGACCCCTTTATTTTAGATGCGTCTATCTAGCCATTCAATCTATCTGCATCCAACTTAGCTGTAAAATTTTTTTAGCCTTTTTGATTATCCAGAAACTGCCTAGACTTTCTCTGAGTTCTGCTTGCTTATACCTGGCTTCAGTGTAGCTTATAGACTCCTGAGAACCAGGAAAGCTCTATTTCTTATCTGACTCTAGATTCAAGAACCAACTGGCTTCCCTCTAGGCAGGCCAAACAGAGACCTAGCTGAACTTGTTCATTCCGTGTTGCAATCTAAAGCCAACAAACTCTACAGACAAACAAGACTGGATTTGGCATATTACAAAGTATAAAACTGTGGAAAATTTAGAACATAAAGCTAAGCAAATGGAAAAAAAATAGAAATTACTCATAATTTACCATTATTCAACATTTTAAACATCTTGATATGTTTCTTCTCTCTTTTTCTTTCTTTAAAAAATAAGCAAATTTTGGTTTATTAAAAGAGTTTCCTACTCTAAGTGAAGCTGCTCAGTCATGTTCGACTCTTTGCGACCCCATGGACTGTAGCCTACCAGGCTACTCCGCCCATGGAATTCTCCAGGCAAGAGTACTGGAGAGCGGTGCCATTTCCTTCTCCAGGGGGTCTTCACGACCCAGGGATCAAACCCAGGTCTCCCACATTGGAGGCAGATGCTTTAACCTCTGAGCCAATTGGATTTTCACAGCTTTTTCCTTTTATAAACAATGGTGTTACAGGACCCATGTTGCTGAGTCTTGGTTCATATTCTCTGGTTATATTTCTCTTGGGGTTGTTGGAAATATGTAACATTAAGGCTTCTGAGATCTTCTGTCTATTACATGATTTTGATCTTTCTTTTGAAATGTATGTTTCACTCAATCTATTCTATTAGACACTGTTTTTAACCTATTGCAAATGCTCTAAGTAATCCTTCTGTCTTAAGACATGAATTCTTGTTCTGATCGTAGCTTTAAAAAAATCAAGTGACATATTGTTTCAATAAGATCATAAAAATGTCTTCCAAACATAAGCAATGGAAAAATTAAAACACCTTAAATTATAAAGCCCTCAGGCTATTGTTATTGTTTTGTTCTTATTATTGTTGGTTTCTTTTTATTCTTAATGTTATCATGGGTTGCAATTATGGAACACTTGCTCTGTGAGTGGGCCCTTGACTGAGTACCCTACAGTCATTATTTGATTTAATCCTTGAAATAACTAAAAATTCTCATTTGACAAATAAAGAAACTAAGGTCCATCAAGCTTCAGTTCAGTTCAGTTCAGTCGTTCAGTTGTGTCCGACTCTTTGCGACCCCATGAATTGCAGCACGCCAGGCCTCCCTGTCCATCACCAACTCCCAGAGTTCACTCAGACTCACGTCCATCGAGGCAGTGATGCCATGCAGCCATCTCATCCTCTGTCGTCCCCTTCTCCTCCTGCCCCCAATCCCTCCCAGCATCAGAGTCTTTTCCAATGAGTCAACTCTTCACATGAGGTGGCCAAAGTACTGGAGTTTCAGCTTTAGCGTCAGTCCTTCCAAAGAAATCCCAGGGCTGATCTCCTTCAGAATGGACTGGTTGAATCTCCTTGCAGTCCAAGGGACTCTCAAGAGTCTTCTCCAACACCACAGTTCAAAAGCATCAGTTCTTCGGCACTCAGCTTTCTTCACAATCCAACTCTCACATCCATACATGACCACAGGGAAAACCATAGCCTTGACTAGATGGACCTTTGTTGGCAAAGTAATGTCTCTGATTTTCAACATGCTATCTAGGTTGGTTATAACTTTTCTTCCAAGGAGTAAGTGTCTTTTAATTCCATGACTGCAGTCACCATCTGCAGTGACTTTGGAGCCCCCCAGAATAAAGTCTGACACTGTTTCCACTGTTTCCCCACCCATCAAGCTTACACCAGCAATTAATGTAGCCAGACTAATAGTTGCCCCCAAAGATGCCTGGAATCTCTGAATATATGGCAAAGGGGATTTAGCAGATATTATTAGATTAAAAATTTGAGATGGGGAGATTGTTTTGTATTATCTGAGCAGGCTTAATGTACTCACAAAGGTGTTTATAAGTAAAAGAGTAGGGCAAGAGGATCAGGGTAAGAGAAGGAGATAAGATGACAGTAGCAAAGGTCAGAGTGATGTGATTAGAAAAGCTGAGGAATATAGGTGTCCTCTAGAAGCTGGAAAAGGTAAGGAAACAGATTCTCATTTGCAAGCATTAGAAGAAGTTAAACAACGTCCCCAGGAACATAGAACTAGTGCAACTGTCACTCAGATGGCCCTGAAGCCAGTGTTCTTTTTATTTTGAGCGTGCTACCTTCCCAGACCGTTTCAGCTATTTATGGAGAACCAAGAACAGTTTTTAGCTGACACTGCTGTCTAAAACAAAGTTCTCAACTCCGGGTTGGGTGCAACTTGTTTGGAGAGAAAAAATTTGCTACCCACACCTGTCGAAATTGATCTGTTCCTTAGAAATGTGTTTAATTGTCAATGAGAGTGGGTGCACAACTGTCAAGCTAACTTGCTGAAGTGACAAGTGGATGAGATTGGCGTTCTGTGCCTTCCTGGCTGATTTTAATTGTTCTTTTGGTTGGAGTGAATACAGCTTTCTTTCTAAGGCTGATAATGACAGTCTTCTATTGCTCCTTATATTTCCATGAAAGATATATCTACATTTTTTAAGTCCATTACATATACATCTGTGGTTTCTCTCTTATTTTTCTAAATGTAATTATCCAGCTAGGCTAAATTATGGAAAAGAAATTATAAAAATCTTTTCCTGCCAACAGTCTGAATCTGGCCAGTGCATTCTTGGTGGTTTGAATGTTGGGTATAGTTTCTTTCTCTCTATTATTTCTTCTTTCCCCACTCCTGCCCCCAGAACCCTTTTAAACTCCAAAAAGCTTTTTAGTGAACTGACATTTCTTAAGGTGGTTCCTTGAGCAGAGCACTATTGCCAAGAGGTCTGTTTGTTCATATGTTATAAGGATAGGTATATTTTAACGTTCGTATTAATTTTGAGTTATTGTTATACAGAAAGCAAAAATACACATGGTAGCTTTTATATATTATGAGTTATACACAGAGTGAATTCATGTGTAAACTCATAACTGGGATTTGGAATGTGGTATTAACTAGCTGATGTAATACATAATCAAACTATTTTTAGCACGAATAAAAACAATTGCAACAATTCTTAAGAAGGTTGGCAAAAGCTAAAGGGGATTTAAGTAGAACCATATCAATTAAAGAATAACAGACTCGAAATTATTTTTAGTTATTCATTTTTGCTTGATCACTGAGCCTGTTTAGTACTGTTCTTACTCATGGACCATGGGTAGGAGGCTAGCCTTCTTGGAGAGTAAACTGTCAGTGATTAGTAAACTTAACTGTATGATTACTCTACACCTCAGAAGATTCACTCATGATTGGACACCCCTGAAACTCTTGCAAACATTCACAAGAGATAAGTGCAAGGGTTCTTCCTGTTTGTTCACTGTGGTAGCAAGATTTGGAAGTAATCTGCATATTCATCATTGGAAGAATGGCTTTGTCATATCTGTTTTATGCTTATGTATGGACCCTATTAACTGGACTCTACTAACTAGAGTCATTTGGTATAAGATTCTGCAGACTTTGGGTTCATCACTAACTAGCAAGGTATTAAAACAATTTTGTTAGCCACTTTCCTTTGTGTGGATAAGTTTAACACTGAGCTGAATACCAGCTCCACATTGAATTTTACCAGTTGGCTGAAATTCATGGTAAAACATCTTTTTTTTGGATGTCAGAGAAAATAGCAGCCACCCATTTCTGCATCCGGACTGCATCCACACACCTGGTTCTCTGAAGCTTGTCTGTCGCCGGGACTTTGCTCCCAGCTCTCTGTTACCCAGGGAAAGCATGGAAATGGTGTCAGCACAGGTGGGTGGATGCTTGGGAGGACCTAGAAAAGCTGGAAAAGAGTTTCCTAATGTTGGACTCTGTTTCACACCTCAAAGGAGGTTTTATGGATCTTGATCAGTTGTGGTCTAAGGAGACTGAAATCATTTCGGTACAGAGAGACCTAGGTCTCTCCCCTACCCGCTGCCCACATTTTCTCTCAGTGTGTTCTCTTTCTTTGGAGTTGGAGAGAAAGAGTCTCTTAACCCTGCTCCACCCACACCACTGACTATGGCATCCTGCACAAACATATGAGAGTAGTAAATGGGGCTTTCTTCAAACCTCCGAGGGTCCTTATATTTTCTCCCTGGGTCTTGGGAGTGGTTGGCTCTATAAAGTCACTGGGGATTGGTTTGGCTCCAATCTGACCAAGTCACAGTAGTGAAATGTTGACTGACCTTAGTTTTGTTTGTTTGGTTTTCCCTTTAACTTAAACCAGTGGTTCTCAAGCTTGTTGGCATTTTAGCATTATTAGGGGAGCTTTTAAGAGTACTGATGCCAGGGTCCAGCAGCAGAGATTTTGGTCTGAAGGCTTTGGTGTGGGGCCTGACATCAGGATTTTTAATAACAACATTCCAGTGGTTCTAACATGTAGCAAAGTATGAGAACCACGGCCTGAAACTGTGGTCTGTGTGAGCTTCTCAGTGGAGGTGACTGTGATGTCTTGGGCTTCCCAGGTAGCTCAGCTGGTAAAGAATCTGCCTGCAGTGCAGGAGACCTGGGTTTGATCCCTGGAGTGGGAAGATCCCCTACTGGAGGGAATGGCAACCCACTCCAGTATTCTGGCCTGGAGAATTCCAGGGACAGAGGAGCCTGGCAGGCTATAGTCCATGGGGTCACAAAGAATCAGACACGACTAAGTGACTAAGCACAGCGCATGGTGGCACATCCAATTTAAAAAGGAATACAACCTTGGATAAAGATCTTGCAGTGAAGTAAGCATCCTCCAAGAGCCCCACATTAACGCTCTGAGCTCCTTCAAACTCTGGCAATTTTCAAAGTTCAGTGTTCCCATCATTGGGGACTGTGGAGAGAGGATGCATCTCAGGGTTCCTTTTGAGGTACAGATAATGATAATGGAACCTGAATCTTAAGAAAATCTAAGAAAATCCTAAGAAAATCTAGCTGGTCTATAATTGCATGATTTGTTCTTTCCACTAAAATTCTGTGCAAAAATGGTTTTACGGAAATTTTTCCTGAGAGGAAAAGAAATTCAGTTTTGCTTTTTTTAAACAGGTATTGCAATGGGTATAAGATAATACATATACATAAACACACATGCACATCCTAAAGCAGAACAAAGACCTGAAATGTTGAAATGGGTGAGAACCAAGTACATTTCTATGTACTCTTTCTAGTACATTTTTTCAAGAAGTAAGCTTTTGTTTTTTTGAAAGAGGATATTACTAGATCTTTTGGAGTTGTGGAGGTGGTTAAAAACCTGTGTGACCCTCATAAGTTCTGATGAACGGTTGCAGGAAGTTTAGTTCATGTAGATTTCATTTAGCAAATTGCCTTTCTTTTATTGTTTTCATTTCCCTGATTTGGTATATTCAAATACTGCTCCATCTGTCAAAGGTCATGGATCCACCCAGGCGTCAGCAAGAATTCCCCTTAGAGGAACCGAGTTATTGATGTCCTCTGCAGGGGGTGCTTTGCCTCTGATGCTGCAAAGTCAATTACTGGAACTAACAACGGAATCACTATTTTATTGTTCTGCAGCCCATGAATACTGCAGCAGCTTCCAGAAATTGGCCTGGGGTCTTCTCAGATCCTGGTAGCCCTCTGTGAGACCTAATACCCATCCTGTCCTGAGTGTGCACCCCAGGAAACCCCAAGATGTGGAGTCTTGTGTGCCTCGCATGTATCTATTTAAACACTTCAGTATTATCCAAACTCCTATCATGCGGATGCTGACCAGAAGGGTGTAACCAATTAACCATTATGGACTGTGGATTTTAGCATTACTGAATAGATCTGCATTGGCAAATATTTTTTTTTAAAAAGCAAGAATATATACTCAAGTATGAGCCAATACACTGTTTAAGAAGTAGGACTTATTCTTTACAAAACCAGAAAGATTCCATGTAATCTGAAATGCATATTCTTCCCACCTGTGTGTGTGTGTGTGTGTGTGTGTGTGTGTGTGTGTGTGTGCCCACGTGCACATTTTCAGTCATGTCTGACTCTTTGCAACCCCATGGACTATAGTCTGCCAGACTCCTCTGTCCATGGAATTTTCCAAGCAAGAATACTGAAGTGGCTTACCGTTTCTTTCTCCAGGAGATCTTCCCAACCCAGGAATGGAAACTGCATCTCTTGCATCTCCTGCATTGACAGGCAGGCTCTTTATTATTTTTATGCTTTTGATATCTTTTAACGAATAAATGATAGTTCCCCTGATTCACACATAGATGACTGAAAAATTGAATAAGGCATATCACCTAATGGCTTAATTCCATCTTTAATAAAATTAACAATAAAACAGACCAACATTTGTTATTTTAAACACAAATCAGTTTTGTTAAAGATAAAATACCATTTGGAGCAAGGTTTCATAAAATTATACAGTTGGAAAATACTTGAGATATTACTATGTCTGGCCTAGCTTAAAAATCTCCCCTAGTAATGACCTCTGAAGACCTGCACATAAAAAGGAGCAGCCTTGTAGAAGTTCTGAATTCCAGGAGTTAGTTCCAAAGCTATCCAGTGTCACCTGCTCCTAAGTCTCTGTCTTTTTTCCTCCCAAGTCAATACCTTTTACTTGTTTTCTGGCTCATTTTCCTAGAGCTTTAGCTTTATGGATTGACTCTATGCCTTTCAATAGCTTCCAGCCTGAGGCCTCCTTTTCTTGCTTCTGAGCTAATTACTTATCCCTGGAGTTAATTATTTTCTTCATGGTGAGAAAGAAAAGTGCAGCCCCTGACTGCTGTCAGCTTGAAGCTGTCTGGCTCTAACAGCTAGACCATGGAGTTCTGTTGGACGTAAACAATTTCTCCGAACATCAATATCAGACAATGCCACTCTCTGATCATGGATGGAGAAAGACAAAAGCAAAACCACTGTGTAAACTTGTCTGCACGCAGTCAATAACAAGAGCCCTGTCCAAGCCAAAACAGCCAATATTCCCCTTTCTGGGCTGACATGCGTGTCTGCTGCTGTTTTACCAGTTATAGTTTTAGTCTTATTCTGTTACTCCTATCTACCAAAGAAGAGAGAGGCATTAAGATGATATCCAAGGATAGAATTGCTTCTGTGTTGTGACAGTACTCAAATCAAACCAACACTGTGTTTCCTTGAGCCTTCCTTAACATTACTTATATAAGTTCAGATCTTAATACAAGTGCATCTTAAACCCCTTTCATTAGGTGCTTGACCAATGGTTCTCTTTAAGGTGGTGACTCCCTCATTGCAATGAGCCAATAAACCTAACTCTGTTGAATATAGATGTGTTCTGGTGGTTTTGGGCTAGAGGACATGGGCAACGGACTGTGAAATATTCATTCTCCCTGATTTAGTCATTTGATGACAACAACCCTTTTCAGCTTTTCTGCAAGGAGATCAAACCAGTCAATCCTAAAGGAAATCAGTCCTGAATATTCATCAGAAGGACTGATGCTAAAGCCGAAACTCCAATACTTAGGCTGCGTGATGTGAAGAACTGATTCATTGCAATAGGCCCTGATGCTGGGAAAGACTGAAGGCAGGAGGAGAAAAAGAAAGTAAAGTTGCTTAGTCGTGTCTGACTCTGCAACCCCATGGACTGGAGCCTACCAGGAGCCTCTGCCCATGGAATTTTCCAGGCAAGAATACTGGAATGGGTTGCAGGAGAAGGGGATGATAGAGGATGAGATGGTTGGATGGCATTACCGACTTGATGGACATGAGTTTGAGCAAGCTCTGGGAGTTGGTAATGGACAGGGAAGCCTGGCGGGCTGCAGTCCATGGGGTTGCAAAGAGGCGGACATGACCGAGCCACTGAACTGAACTGATCCTTTTAGGCATGATCTACAACCCCAGAAGGGCTCTGTAGAATAAGTAGACCTGGGCAGTTCAGTCGCTCAGTCGTGTCTGACTCTTTGCGACCCCATGAATCGCAGCATACCAGGCCTCCCTGTCCATCACCAACTCCCGGAGGTCACTCAGACTCACGTCCATCGAGTCAGTGATGCCATCTCATCCTCTGTCATCCCCTTCTCCTCCTGCCCCCAATCCCTCCCAGCATCAGAGTCTTTTCCAATGAGTCAACTCTTCGCATGAGGTGGCCAAAGTACTGGAGTTTCAATGTTAAATGGAAAAATAAGGTACCGATTCTTAATACCCACTATCACAAATGTTGAAAATGTTTGCTTGCAATATGAAAGTAATAAAACTACTTTTATTCTGATAGTGGGGTTCCATTTTTTCTTGCTTTAAACGCCTTGATTTTATTTTTTGTGATCATAATAAACAAGTTATTCTGTCTCTTCAAATGTATATGTTTTAAGAAAGTCTTTACCAGAGTCAGTGTGGCTCTGATATAAATCCAGATGGTAAAATTACAGTGTAATTAAAGAATTCTCTTTCCATGCAGACAATTTAGAGATTAAAAAAAAAGGAAATAAAAGGGCTTAAGTGAGGAGTAGCTTCTGGGAGAAATCTGTCTCATCAATAACTATTTCTTCAAGAAGAATTAGAGAAGAGAATACTGGGAATATAGTGAGAACACTTTTAAACTTTGTTTCAGTTTTTGCTTTCTGAAGATTTCTCTTTTTAAATTATGTAGTGAGAATAAAACAAAATAAAACCAAAATAAGCAAATTAAAAAACCCCAAAAGCAAAAACGCTCTTTGGTTAGCTATTCTATGGCACTAACTGACAGATATTAGCAGAAAAGAAAACTGCAGCTTTGACAAGAGTTAGCAACTAAATAAGCTCACACCTAAGAAATTAATGCCTTCACCAAAAATACCCTTTCAAAGTTAAAGCTAAAAGTGACTTGTGGGTTGCCATCTGTTGGACAGTGCCCAGCATTTGAAGGTTAAAGTGTTTTCTAGGGAGAGAATGGAAACCAAACTCAATTAAGTGGAGATGGATACCAAATTGAATTTAGTGCTCAAAGGTACGTTATTCTTGGAGTTGTATTTCTTTAAAAAGTCAGTGTGGTAGCGCAGGAAGCACTAAACATGCCTGAGAAAGCTGGATGCTAATCATGGTTCTGCCAGTAACTACCGGATGGCTTTAGAGGGGGAAAATCACAACTTTGCTTGTCCTTGTTTGGTTTTCTTTTATTATCTGAAAATTGAAGGAATTAGGTTAGACTGCCCACCAGTCCATTCTGAAGGAAATCAGCCCTGGGATTTCTTTGGAAGGAATGATGCTAAAGCTGAAACTCCAGTACTTTGGCCCCCTCATGCGAAGAGTTGACTCATTGGAAAAGACTCTGATGCTGGGAGAGATTGGGGGCAGGAGGAGAAGGGGACGACAGAGGATGAGATGGCTGCATGGCATCACTGACTCGATGGACGTGAGTCTGAGTGACCTCCGGGAGTTGGTGATAGACAGGGAGGCCTGGCGTGCTGCAATTCATGGGGTCGCAGAGTTGGACACGACTGAATGACTGAACTGAACTGAATGAATATACTCCCGTGTTTTCAGATGGTTTGCATTATATGTAATTTCTAAGAAGCAGAATAATATGTTAATGGATCATAAACCTGCTTTGGACATTTAGTTTTTTCCAGTGTTTTAGTTTTTCTGTTGTTTGGTTTAGTTTTTTTTGTTATTTGGTATTAGACAAGACTTCAGGAAATATTGTTGGGCACATTTGCTGTTCTTGAATTCCTTTTCCTTTTTTTAGGTTAATTTTCAGAACTTGGATGGTAGAGTTGCTATTCAGAGACTGGAAGCATCTCTATGGCTCTGGTTATGTATCATATTGCTTACTAAAAGGTTGTAGGCTATTAGCATCATTGAAACCGCATCAGAATTGCATATTATCATCAAAAATATTTGCCCCTTGGTTTTAGAACTGAAAAATAACTTCTGTTTTACTTCATTTTGTATATTTTTTATTACAAGGTAAAATTATCTTTTGTCATGTGTTTGATGTTTTTTAACAATATTAATTTTGAATTTTCATGCTTACCTGAGGTAAATAGGTTATTTAACTTTTGCTCTATCTCTGGAATTATGTCTTATAGTAAATTAGAAACCTTATTCTCAAGTTGGGAAAAAATTGAGGAACGTAAAACAGAGATGGTGCAGTATTTGTCTACCAGGCACCCGCTAACATCCTTCTTTATGTCCCCAAAGGTCATTTTAAGACCTGTTGTTTAAGATCTATTGCGTTCTCCTTGGGCTTCCTTGGTGACTCAGATGGTAAAGAATCTGCCTGCAATGCGCGAGACTGGGGTTCAGTTCCTCGCTCAGGAAGATCCTCCAGAGAAGGAAATGGCAACCCACTCCAGTATTCTTGCCTGGAGAATTCCACGGACAGAGGAGCCTTGCAGGCTATTGTCCATGGGGTCGCAAAGAGTCAGACACAACTGAGCAACTAACACACACACACATAATAATTTTCTCTCTTTCTGGTTTTCTTTGGCTGTAATGTTTATATTCGGCATTTGCCTTCCTTCTGTAAACTGGAAATAATGTATATGTAGTAAAGTGGATTTTCTTTTTATTTAAAAAGAGGCCAAAAGAAAAACTATCTTTCATAAAAGCAAGTAAGAGTAATCTTTTACTGGGAAAAAAGTTTCACTTACTTGTGAGAAGCCTATATTATATTTTCTACACATTTAGCAACATTTCCTTTTAGTTGATAAGAATATAATGATTATTTTCTTAAAAAACCATTTCTGGTTAATTTGTTATGTTTGGACAATATTCTTCATATTCCAAATGCAAATCAAGATTACATGGACAATGGAATGCTATTTATAATTAATACTGGCTGCCACAGAAAAATCTAGATACACTGTCATTATAACCATAGTCTATTTACATGTAGTGTTTCAACTAGATATGTTAAAAATGTAGTCTTACTTTCCATAGTCTCATCCTCCATTTTGTTGATGGTGGAATGGGGAACCTAATCTCAGCAATTAAAGTTGACTTCATGCATTTCTAGTCATTTCTTTCAAATAGTTATCTGAATGTTTAAACTCCCAGTCAGAGGCACTTTTCTTCCTTGTAGGAGATCTCCTCTTCCCCTTCTTGCCAGTGGAGCACAGTACTGCTGGGTCTTTGCTCGATTCCTCTGAAAGTTCATTCATTCCCTCTGATCGCTGGCATCCTATTCTAGTGCCTGCTGAGTATGACTAGACTCACCTGGTTTGGGGGTATCACATTGGCTCCTGTTGATGAAGGCTACATGACTCATGGATGCTATCAATAATCCCATGTTGGCCCAATCCCATATTGCTGAGATCTCTGGGCTCCTCAATGCTCTACTCAGCCACCGACAACTGTATGGATACCCGTTTCACCTGTGTGTCTTCAGGCCCATATCTTATCTCTTCAAGAAGCCAGTCTTTATTCAGTTCAGTTCAGTTGCTCAGTCATGTCTGACTCTTTGCAACTCCATGGACTGCAGCACACCAGGCCTCTCTGTCCATCACCAACTCCCGGAGTTCATTCAAACTCATATCCTTTGAGTCAGTGATGCCATCCAATCATGTCATCCTCTGTCGGCCCCTTCTCCTCCTGCCTTCAATCTTTCCCAGCATCAGGGTCTTTTCCAATGAGTCAGTTCTTCACATCAGGTGGCCAAAATATTGGAGTTTCAGCTTCACCATTAGTCCTTCCAACGAACACTCAGGACTGATCTCCTTTAGGATAGACTGGTTGGATCTCCTTGCAATCCGAGTGACTTTCAAAAGTCTTTTCCAACAACAAAGTTCAAAAGCATCAGTTCTTCAGTGCTCAGCTTTCCTTATGGTCCAGCTCTTGCATCCATACATGACTACTGGAACAACCATATCTTTGACTAGATGGACCTTTGTTGGCAAAGTAATGTCTCTGCTTTTTAATATGCTGTCTAGGTTAGTCATAACTTTTCTTCCAAGGAGGAAGCTTCTTTTAACTTTATAAAGTGTGTGAAAACAGGGAGCAGGCCCTCTCCTCTGTGGGGATCACTCCATCCAGTCTGAGAGCTTCCACTCCTTCTGGCCACTGCAAGGTGGGAGGCAGAGCAAAACTCCTTATCTAAGTCTGACCTCTTGCCTCTCTTCCTCTCTCTGTTCTTAGGATCTTCTCCCTAGTGCTGAAAGAGCTTCTTATTTTCCCTTCTCTCCCGACAAGAGCTGTCCCTGTATCATAGCCTCCACAGTTCCTAGGGGGTTATGCCATTCTCTTTTTTAACCACTAACAATGAAATAGTTGTAAGGAGAAGGGAATCAGATTATTGAAAAGGCAAATACATCAGGAGACATGCTCAAAATATCATCCCTACTTTAGAGTTTTAGAATAAGAGGGGAACATACAAGACCTAGTTAAAGGTTAGAACAGAGGGGAGAAATGAAGACATGAATTGCCTTATGTACATTCTGGAGAAAACAGAAAACTGCCTATAATATTTTGAAAAGACACTCAAAGGCTGCTGTTATAATTGTTGATAGGCCCAGTTTGTTTGTTTGTTTGTTAGTTTATTACTTACTTATTAAACTGAGGCGTATCTGACATATTATATTTGCTTCATGTGTACAACATAAAGATTGGAAATTTGTATACACTGCAAAATGATCACTATAATAAATCCAGTTAACATCTATCACCCTACATGGTTACAGTTTTTTGAACTTTTATGATTTATTCTTGTAGTAACTTTTGGATGTGTAATACATGGTAACTATAGTCACCAAGCTGTACATTACATCCTCGAGACTTATTTATTTTATAACTAGAAGTTTGTACCTTTTGACCCTCTTCACCCATTTTGCCCACTCCTTACCCTCCCTCCCCACTCTGTGCCCCCCACCGCCACCCCCCACCCCGACTCTGGCAATCATCAGTCTTCTCTCTGTATCTGTGAACTGGGTTTTTGTTTTTGTTCTAAATTCCACATATAAGTGAGATCACGTGGTACTTGTCTGTCTTGGTCTGACTTATCTCACTTAGCATAATGCCCTTGTTGTCCATTCATGGTATTACAAATGGAAAGATTTGATCCTTTTTTTGGGTATGTGTGGCTGAATTCATTGCATTTATATAACAGATTTTCTTTATCCATTCGTCCATTGATGGACACAGGTTGTTTCCATGTCTAGGGTGTTGTAAATAATGCTGCAACAAATGGGGTGAATGTATCTTTTCAGATTAGTGTTTTCATTTTTTTTCTGATAAATACCCAAAAGTGGGATTGTGGGATCATATAGTAGCTCTATTTTTAAATTTTTGAGGAACTGCTATGGCTTTCTTCCATTGTGGCTGCACTGGTTTACATTCCCACCAACACTGCACAAGGGCTCCCTTTTTTCCACATCCTTGGCAACATGTCTTTTTGAAAATGGCCATTCTGACAAGTGTGAGGTGATATCTCATGTGGTTTTGATTTGCACTTCCCTGATGATGAGTGATGTTGATTATCTTTTTATGTGTCTGTTGGCCATCTGTATGTCTTCTTTGGAAAAATGTCTATTTGGATCTTCTGCTCATTTTAAAATTGGATTTTTTTTTTTTTAAACTTTTGAGTTGTATGAGTTATTTATGTATATTTTGGTTATTAACCCTTTATTAGATATATGATTTGCAAATACTTTCTCCCATTCAGTAGATTGCCTTTTCATTTTGCTGATGATTTTCCTTTGTTATGCAGAAGTTTTTAGTTTGATATTGTTTCATTTGTTTGTTCTTTGTTTTTGTTTTAGCTTTTGTTGCCTTTGGATTTGGTGTCAAATCCAAAAAATCATCTCTGAAACTGATATCAAGGATCTTAGTGCCTATCTTTTTTCTTAGGAGTTTAATGATTTCAAGGCTTACATTTAAGTCTTTAATCCACTTTGAGTTACTTTTAGGTATGCTGTAAGATAATGACCTAGTTTTAATTTTTTGCCTGTGGCTATTCAGTTTTCCCAACACCATTTATTAAAGAAAATGTCCCTTTCCCTTGTGCATTCTTGGGTCCTTTGTTGTATATTAATTGATGATATTTATTTCTGGTCTCTCTATTCCATTGATCTATGTGTTCTGTTTTAGTGCCAGTATCATACTATTTTGATTACTATAGCTGTGCAGTATGGCTTGAAATCAGGGAGTGAAATGCTTCTTGCTTTTTTCTTCTTTCTCAGGATTGCTTTGGGCCTTTTATGATATCATAGAAAATTTTAGGATTATTTACTTTATTTCTGTGAAAACTGCCTTTGGAATTTTGATATAATTGCATTGAGTATGTATATTGCTTTGGGTAGTATGGGCATTTTAACAACACTAATTCTTCCAATTCATGAATAGGAAGTATTTTTTCCATTTACCTGTGTGTTCTTCAATGTTTTTCATCAATAACTTATAGTTTTTAGTGTACAGGTCTTTTAACTATTTGGTTAAATTTATTTCTAGGCATTTCATTATTTTTGATTCAATTGTAGATGAGATTGTTTTCTTAATTTCTGTTTCTGGTAGTTCATTATATATGGAAACACCATAGATTTTTGTATACTGATTTTATTTATATCTTGCAACTTTGCTGAATTTCTTTAATACTTCTAAAAGTTGTGTGTGTATAGTCTTTAGGATGCTCTCTGTATAATATCTTATCATCTGCAAATACTGACAATTTTACTTCTTCCGTCGCAGTTTGGATGCCTTCTAAAATTTCTTTGTGTCACCTAATTGCTCTGGCCAAGACTTCCAATACTGTCTTGAATAAAATTGGTGAGAATGGATATCCTTCTCTTGATTTATTGATCTGAGATGAAAAAGTTTTAGCTTTTACTATTGAGTATAATGTTAGCTCTGGGCTTGTCATATATGGCCTTATTATGTTGAGTATGTCCTCCCTATATTCATTTTACTGAGAGTTTTTATCATAATAGATGTTGATATTTGTCAAATACTTTTTCTGCAGCTTCTAGGATGATCATATGATTTTTATCTTTTATTTTGTTAATGTGGCAAATCACATTTATAATGTTAAACCATCCTTGGATTCCTGAAATAAATATTACTTGATCTTGGTGTGTGATCCTTTTAACTCATTGTTGTTGATTTCCTAATACTTTGAAAGGATTTTTATATCTGTGTTCATTAAGGATATTGGTACAGGCCTGTCTCACGTAGTTGGCACTCATTCACACACATGTACAAATACAAACACACGTGGCATATGTTGTTCTATAAAACTAGGATGACATGGCTGCATTGTTACTATAACCAGAACATTGTTCTGAGTTTTTAAAAAATTGGCATTTGCATCCAATTACACACTTACTCCATGTTTCAAGTCCAGTCATTTAACTGATTTTCCCAGTTTCTCCTGGCTTGCAAGTAATTTGAAAAGTAATTATATGATGTATTTGGGGAGATACCATCAGTACCACTGTTGCTTACAAGATGCTTCCTATATAGCAGGCAGCTCTAAACCTTGTAATTTATTACCTCAGGTACCTTTCCAATAAACTTATGGGGTAGAGCTATGGTCTGAATATTTGTGTTCTCTCCCAAATTCACATATTGAAACCCTAATCCCCAGAGGATTTCAATGCTGTGAAGAGGTGTGGCCTTTGGGATGATTAGGTCACGAGAGTGCAGCTCTCATGGATGGAATTAGTGCCCTTACAAAAGAGACACATAGAACTCTCTCACCCCTTCCACCTTGTGAGGGCACAGCAAGAAGGCCTTGGCTCTGTACTAAGAAGGAGACTTCACTAGAACAAAATCACGTTTCACCTTGATCTTGAAGTTTCTAGCCTTCAGGACTGTGAGAAATAAATATCTATTGTTTATTAGCTACCCAGACTGCAGCATTTTGTTAAAGCAGAATGAACTAAGACTGGTATGTAATAGTCCATGGCCAGAGATTTTTTGAGTGGCAATTTCTTGGCTATTCAGAAACTCTGTGAGTCTGGTGCAGGCTAAGAACCTAGAGAAGTTTATAGAAAGGGAAGCCATAAAACTTTATGTCAGCTCCCATTGGAACTTTGGCTCTAAGCTGCTTTTTGCCTGCCCCAGAACACACACAAGTGGTGCCAGGCAGGGCTGACACCATTTGTGTCCATGTGGAGACTCCTCCTGCTCTAATGAGCGCTGTTTTTCATGAATAATGTAGGGATTCTGTTTAAGTGGCAGATATTTAGGATTGCTACTTTTGCTTATGGCAAATCCTTGAGTTTGAAACAGAACCATCTGTGGTTTGAGAAGGATAAAGGGAACTGTTCACATATAGAGATGAGAACTGTCCTCCATCACTATGATGCCAGATATGATCCATTCTGCAATAATGCATCTTCCTTTTGATGATAAATCATAGAATGATCAAAATGTTTCCTCTTGGTTCTCACACAAATGAATATCTTCCCCAATTTAAAATATAAACTCTTCCTAAGAATGGGTTACATCATATTAAGGAGTGATTCTTGATATCCTTCATAGCAGTCAACACTTGGGCAGCAACTCAAAATATTTGTTGAATAAATGAATTAAAAAATCCTTCCTTCTCATGTTAGAATTTATTGCTCTTAGCTTTTACACTGATGCTTTGTAGCCTTTTCCACCATGCTTTCCAAGAGTTTAGAGTTTGTGTGTCTGAATATTCTGAATAACTCAGTTTCTTGAGGACAGGGACTTGTGTCTTATTAATTTCTGTCCTTATTCACTCAAGGCTAGCACTTTGTCTAGTGCCAAGCACAGAGCAGAGCCATATCTGTTGAGATGAGATAAAATCCAAGGCATATAGATTGGATACTTTGGCTGGCTTTCAGAGAAATCATCCAGTGTAGGAAGAGAAAAAATAAACAGAGAGCAAGGGTTACACTCCCCAAGAGCGATACACTGAGAAGTAAAATCTAAGTCTGCATTACATTTTGAGAAAATTGCCAAGACAGATGGGCCACAAGCACGTTGCTCAAGGTCTGTGTCATTCCTGGGTGAAACTTTCAGAGGCTGTCCTAGCTTAGAGTGGTCCCTGCCTTCTCCAGTGCCTGTTATTATATTAGCTTATTTTGTTTAGTATTGGTTTCCTGTCCTATGCTATTAAATATAACTTAAAATTTTATGTTTTACCCTCCCAACTTATTCTGGAACTCTTTGATGGGGATTATTCCTTAGGCTTTCTTTGTCTTCCTTTTTTGCAGTACTGTGAGCCAGGTTAGCCTCTTCCCTAAAATCCTTCTCTCACTCTGGGATGAGGCTGTAGGTGGTTTACAGCAAGCTCCAGGGAAACTCCTCATCCTCCAGCTCGCCTTCCCTATCATTCTGCTTGGTGCCTCTGGCTTCTGTATTGTTACTCTCTGGTTTATTCCTGCCTTCGTTTTTGCTTCAGGCTGATAATTTAGTTCCATGTGTGCTATGCATGCCAAGTCCCTTCAGTCCTGTCCGACTCTTTGGGACTGTATGGACTGTAGCCCGCCAGGCTCCTCCGTCCATGGGATTCTCCAGGCAAGAATACTGGAGTGGGTTTCCATGCCCTTCTCTAGGGGATCGTCCCAACCCAGGGACTGAACCCACAGTCCCTTATGTCTCCTGCATTAACCCTGATATCTCAGTTGGTAAAGAATCCACCTGCAATGGGGGAGAGTACAGTTGGATACCTGGGTTGGGAAGATTCCCTGGAGAAGAGATAGGCTACCCACTCTAGTGTTCTTGGGCTTCCCTTGTGACTCAGCTGGTAGAGAATCCGCCTGCAATGCGGGAGTCCTGGGTTTGATCCCTGGGTTGGGAAGATCCCCTGGAGAAGGGAAAGGGGATCTTTTTACCTGTACCCCCTCCAGCATTCTGGCCCGGAGAATTCCATGGACAGTCCATGGGGACACAAAGAGTTTGACACAACTGAGCGACTTTCATTTCAATTTTTACTTTCTTTACCACTAGCGCCACCTGGGAATCTCACAGTTCCATAGCCTGCTCATTTCTTGACTCCAGCCTTGCCCTGAGTTCTTTGAATTCCTCTTTCCGAAAACTCTCATCACAGGTCTGCCCCACTTCTTCTCCCCCTTTTTTTCTATTCAGTCCAACTCTGATGGCTTTGTCCAACTCCTTGGGCCCTGGCTTGTCCTGGTGGACTGTTTGTGCAAAGCAAAATCCTGAGTAAATATTTGTTAACTGATGAAAGTTTCTCTCCATGGCACTATCTCCAGCTACAAGAGCTGTTATTATTATTATTTTTAAATCAGAGGAATGTCAATATCTTTAAAAAGATTAGTGTATATTAGGTTATTTGATTCAGTCTGAATGTTAGAACATGCATTACTAATACTTATATATGGATGCAATCTTCTGTTTCTGTTAGGTCCATACAATTTCTATCCTTTATTGAGTCCATCTTTGCATGAAATGTTCCCTTGGTAGCTCTAATTTTCTTGAAGAGATCTCTAGTCTTTCCCATTCTATTGTTTTGCTCTATTTCTTTGCATTGATCACCGAGGAAGTCTTTCTTATCTCTCTTTGCTATTCTTTGGAACTCTGCATTTAAATGGATATATCTTTCCTTTTCTCCTTTGCCTTTCACTTCTCTTCTTTTCACAGCTATTTGTAAGGCCTCCTCAGACAACCATTTTGCCTTTTTTCATTTTTTTTCTTGGGGATGGTCTTGATCCCTGCCTCCTGTACAATGTCATGAACTTCCATCCATAGTTCTTCAGGCACTCTGTCTATCAGATCTAATCCCTTGATTCTATTTGTTACTTCCACTGTATAATCATAAGGGATGTGATTTATGTCTTATCTGAATGGTCTAGTGGTGTTCCCTACTTTCTTCAATTTTAGTCTGAATTTGGCAATAAAGAATTCATAATCTGAGCCACAGTCAGCTCCTGGTCTTGTTTTTGCTGACTGTATAGAGCTTCCCCATCTTTTGCTGCAAAGAATATAATCAACCTGATTTCGGTGTTGACCATCTGATGATGTCCATGTGTAAAGTCCTCCCTTGTGTTGTTGGAAGAGGGTGTTTTCTATGACCAGTGTGTTCTCTTGGCAAATCTCTATTAGCCTCTGCCCTGCTTCATTCTGTACTACAAGGCCAAATTTGCCTGTTACTCCATGTATTTCTTGACTTCCTACTTTTGCATTCCAAACCCCTATAATGAATGGTGTTCATTTTGGGGTGTTAGTTCTATAAGGTATTATATGTCTTCATAGAACCATTCAAAAGAAGATATTAAAAAGAGGTGGCAAGAATAAACAGATGAACAATTCAAAAAAGATCTTAATGACCCAGATAATCAGGATGGTATGATCACTCACCTAGAGCCAGACATCCTGGAATGTGAAGTCAAGTGGGCCTTAGGAAGCATCAGTATGAACAAAGCTAGTAGAGGTGATGGAATTCCAGTGGAGCTATTTCAAATCTTAAAAGATGATGCTGTGAGAGTGCTGCATTAAATATGCCAGCAAATTTGGAAAACTCAGCAGTGGCCACAGGACTGGAAAAGGTCAGTTTTCATTTCAGTCCCAAAGAAAGGCAATGACAAAGAATATTCAAACTACTGCACAATTGTACTCATCTCACACACTAGCAAAGTAATGCTCAAAATTCTCCAAGCCAGGCTTCAGCAATATGTGAACCGTAAACATCCAGATGTTCAAGCTGGATTTAGAAAAGGCAGAGGAACAAGAGATCTTCTGCCAACATCTGCTGAATCATTGCAAAAGCAAGACAGTTCCAGAAAAACATCAGTTTCTGCTTTATTGGCTACACCAAAGACTCTGAGTGTATGTATCACAACAAACTGTGTAAAATTCTTCAAGAGATGGGAATACCAGACCACGTGACCTGCCTCTTGAGAAATCTGTATGCAGGTCAGGAAGCAATAGTTAGAACTTGATATGGAACAACAGACTGGTTCCAAATCAGGAAAGAAATACGTCAAGGCTGTATATTGTCACCCTGCTTATTTACCTTTTATGCAGAGTACATCATGAGAAATGTCAGCACAAGCTGGAATCAAGATAGCTGGGAGGAATATAAATAACATTAGATATGCAGATGACACCACCTTATGGCAGAAAGTAAGGAACTAAACAGCCTCTTGATGAAAGTGAAAGAAGAGAGTGAAAAAGTTGGCTTAAAGTTCAAGTTTCAGAAAACTAAAATCATGGCATCTGGTCCCATCACTTCATGGCAAATAGATGGGGAAGCAATGGAAACAGTGAAAGACTTTATTATTATTATTATTATTATTGGCTCTAAAATCTCAGCAGATGATGACTGCAGCCATGAAATTAAAAGACACCTGCTCTTTGAAACAAAAATTATGACCAACCTAGACAGCATATTTGGAGAAGGCAATGGCAACCCACTCCAGTACTCTTGCCTGGTAAATCCCATGGACAGAGGAGCCTGGTAGGCCACAGTCCATGGTGTCGCTAGGAGCTGGACACGACTGAGCAACTTCACTTTCACTTTCCACTTTCATGCATTGGAGAAGGAAATGGCAACCCACTCCAGTGTTCTTGCCTGGAGAATCCCAGGGATGGGGGATCCTGGTGGGCTGCCGTCTATGGGGTCGCACAGAGTTGCACATGACTGAAGTGACTTAACAGCAGCAGCAGCAGCAGCAGACAGCATATTAGAAAGCAGAGACATTACTTTGCCAACAAAAGTCTGTCTAGTCAAGGCTATGGTTTTTCCAGTAGTCATGTATGGATGTGAGAGTTGGACTACAAAGAAAGCTGAGTGCTGAGAATTGATGCTTTTGAACTGTGGTGTTGGAGAAGACTCTTGAGAGTCCCTTGGACTGCAAGGAGATCCAACCAGTCCATCCTAAAGGAAATCAGTCCTGAATATTCATTGGAAGGTCTGATACTGAAACTGAAATTCCAGTACTTTGGCTACCTGATGCAAAGAACTCATTCATTTGAAAAGACCCTGATGCTGGGAAAGATTGAAGGCGGGAGAAGGGGACGACAGAGGATGATAGACAGAGGTGGCTGGATAGAACCACTGTCTCAGTGGACATGTGTTTGAGTGAACTCCAGGAGTTGGTGATGGATAGGGAGGCCTGGTGTGCTGCCGTCCATGGGGCTGCTTACATGACTGAGCAACTAAACCGACTGATGGATACAATATTTTGCTGCTTTATTAGATGTGACTTGGAAAATAAATGTACAAAGTCAGCTGGTTGATGCTAGTATCTTGGACAAGTCATTTGTCTCTCTGAGCTTGATTCCTCTCTGTAAGATAAGAACAGAAATAGAGATTGTAAGTGTGGCATAAAGTTTTGAGAGGCTCAACTGATTTAACATTTGTGAAAAAATAAAGAAATGAAGTATTATTCATGTGTAAATTATTACTATAACATGTGACTTCAACTCTAGCCAAGTGTCTAAAAGCAAAATTTACTGCTTGCACAAGAGATATTAAAACTGAATGCAGTGATTTTTGTTTTTATTTTTACAAACACCTACAACTGTTAAAAAACCAAAATCCTGAATAAGTTTATGCTAGTCCTTCCTGAACCTACCTGAAAACTTTTTTAAAAACATGAATAGTAGGTTCTGTTTGAACAACTGTGTACATGGTACAGATTTATGGACTCGTTCAACACTGCCCAGAGAGCTAGTTTCACAGAACATAGTATTAACATCTTCACTAGAGCTTAAAACCACCTGACTTTTAAACTGCTTATTTGGTCCATTTCTTCACTGGTGGACGTTCTCTTGACCTTAACTAGACTAGTTTTTTTTTTTGTTTTTTAATTGTATATTTTATTATTTAGTTTCAGTGAATTTTATTTTTTGACAGTTATATTTACCCCTTCCTATCCTCACCTCTTTGGTTATTATTAGCTGTGAATGTCTTCTTGATTTCTCATGCTCACTATCTAATTAAATGCTTCTAGACCAGTCCCATACTTTCCATGATTCTTACCTGATTCACATCCAGGGATTTCCTCTTCTGTTGAATGCTTTTCACAGAAATTGTTAGTAAAGCTCATTTGCAATTCTCTGATGGCTCTCCCTCCCTCCTGACAGTACCCTAGCACCTTTTTGGGAGATTACTGATTGGGTGGAGTCACAGAAGAATGACAAATCAAAGGGCTCTGCCCTCCTACTTGAGAGGCTGAGAGGCCTTTAGGTGCTTCTTCCACCATATCCTTTCTATTGCTACTCTAATATAGCCAAGAGGGCAGTATTATTCTATGCTCAGTCTATTGAGCTTTCTCTACTGACACTTTAAATCTTGAACAGAATTATAAAAAAAAAAATGGCTGGCAATTGTCCATTCATTCCAGCAGTAGTGACTGGACTGAGCTTTTAAGAAGCTCCTTTCACTAAGGCTCTGCGGGGCTTCCGGGTTCTCCAACCTTTCTTCCTGTCCTCCAGCTCTCCGTGTGCGTATATTTCCTGTTTTTTTTTCTCCTTCAGTCACTGTTGCAAGCAACCGAAGAGCCCTAAATGATACCTTATTTCTTCCACTCAATTACACCTGCCATTGAATACTATGTGTTGGGATTGAAGAGTTTCCTGGGGGTTCATTTTGTCTCTCAACTAGATTCTTCCATGAAGACAGGGCTATATCTTATTTTCTTTTGCATATCTCTCCCTGTCAACTTGGAGAAGGCAATGGCACCCCACTCCAGTACTCTTGCCTGGAAAATCCCATGGACGAGGAGCCTGGTAAGCTGCAGTCCATGGGGTCGCGAAGAGTCAGACATGACTGAGCGAATTCACTTTCACTTTTCACCTGCATGCACTGGAGGAGGAAATGGCAACCCACTCCAGAATTCTTGCCTGGAGAATCCCAGGGACAGGGGAGCCTGGCGGGCTGCCGTCTATGGGGTTGTACAGAGTCAGACACGACTGAAGTGACTTAGCAGCAGCAGCACTGTCAACTCCTAGATGGTGCTCAAACTCCATGAGTTTTTATTGCTGGGTGGATTGTAGAGAGCTGGTTATTCTCAATTCCAGACTTCCTCATCTAACCTTTGTGCCGTGTGCTCTCAAGAGCCATGGAAAGGAAACTGGATCCACTGTTGTATCTTTGCATGCCTCTGGGCAAATCATTAGATGTTTCCCTTTAATTTGCTTTTGGTTCCTCCAACAGGAAAATGAGGTGAATAAATGGCCTTCCTCAACCACAAAGGGGTAGTTTGATGCAAAACTTAATGTGCTAACTTTGGTGGTGTTTTGAGCTTCTTAGAGGTATGTGCCCTATAATACTGTATGAGTGTAACCAGGAACATTTCTTTTTAATCTTATGGAGATTTAATTTAGGGAAAAAAAAAAATCCTCTTTATCCTCCTCATAAACCTTAGTCGAAAGCATATACTTACTAATCTTCCCCAAGGATATGTTTCAACGAGAAGAGTGAAGCTGTAGTTTGTTACAGCCCCAATTTCCTCTCTCTCTCTCTTCACATATTACATTTGCCTTCACTACATATAGACATGTTACATAATAAAGTCTGTTAATCCACCCAACATCTCTTTATTGAGACCTACTCTGGGTGAGGGACTGTACCAGGCCCTGAAGACACAATGAATAAAAATGTCGTCCCTGGTCCCTTGGGGAAACTAAGAAGCATTCATTCATTCAACAAATATTTTTAAATTTAACTATGTGCCAGACACTCTTCTAGATTCTGTGATCTAGTGGTGAATGAAAAATACAAACAAGTATTTTTATTCCTGGGACCAGCGCTGCCATACAGGCATGTGCATGGTTCAGTGACAATGGTTTCCCAGGGGAGCAGAGCTGGAACTTAATCTCAAAGGGCATACATGCCAGGAAATAGCAGAAGTGGAAGAGAACACAGACAAACTTGTGTGGGTCATGGGGATTGGCGTTCCATGTGATTCTGAAAGAGCAGAGAGATACAAAAAGAAACAGATTAAAGGACAGGATTCTGCAACAGGATAGATCAATTATTTTATGAATATAAAACATATCCCTGATAATCCAGAAAAATATTTATCTGGTTGAAGCTTCCTACTCAGAGATTCGACTCACTGCTGAGTGTAAGAAAATTTTACCTGCTTGATTTGTAAGAGGCATTGGGTGTTTTATTATCCAGTGTTTCTGTGTGAGGAACCATTGCAGGATTGGAATCTCTTTGCATTGTAAGCAGCAGCTGTACGGCATGGTAGCATGGTAGGCCTGCGTTTCTCTCATAGGCAGAGGGCGTTTTATTATTTCAAGATGCACGCCAAGAAGTATCAGAAGGCACAGGAGCTGGGAGTTACCAAAATTTCAGATGATTCATGAACAGGCTGTTACAGACTGTGACATCTTGATTTAACACTCCCCTGGCTAAGAAACAAAAGTAGGAATTAAAAAAAAAAAACAAAAAACAAAAAAACAAACTATGCCCATGACTATGTTGGGGTCACTTTTAAACCATTTGTGTGTAATTTAGGATTTATTGGATTTCTTGAACATTCATATGTAATTCCATGCTTAACAGTTGCTCTATAAATAATCAAATATTTATATTGTTTTTCCAAATGTATTTATTATTTACTGTACGGTCTATGAAATATTTATACTGATTTTTAAGAAAAGATATACATTATTTACATTTCCTTGAAGTTTCTTTTGATGCAGGTAAAATGACAGAAGGCTGAAAGATGCTCAGGCTTGCTAGTAGCCACATGGAGGCTCTGTCTCTCAGGAAAACACCTGAAAATAGAATTATGTAATTAAAGCCTACGTGAGGGACCACCCGGATTTCCTTGGAGCCCCAGCTTCCATTTAGTTCTCAAACGGCAGGAGGGAAGATTGGAATGTTTCCTACCAGAGTTTTGTTTCATTTCCCCAGGTTTCCAGGTGCCTATTTCTACAGAATGGGCAGCACCTTGATTTTCTCTTTGGAACCCAGAACATCCCCAGCTGCAGAAAGGATGATTCTTTCCTAGGAAAACTGAGAAGTGTTGAGGTCCCTAGATTCAACTAATCATCCAGTTCAACTTGGTAATGTTGTTCATAATACATATTCTCAGCCTCCACCCTATCCTGGGAGATTCTGAACAAGTATGTCTCAGATGCTGCCTGATAATCTCTCTTCTTAAAAATGGGCTTGTTGATTCAGATTATCAGCAAAGTATGGGAACATCCAGAGGCGAATCTTATCTATGTGTTTTTTTTTCATTTGAAACATACTTGAATTTTTCTCGGTCATCTTTCTGTCTACCCTCTCTTACCTAGTTTGCAGATGTCTGATATCCACCCATTAAATGTTGGTGTTTGACTTCTCATCCTCCTTCTAGATTGGCTTTTAAGAGTTGGCCATTTGCAGGCTTACTATTAGCACACAATTTAACAAAACAAAGTGGATTGTTCTCTGAGTTATATAAAAAGCTCTACTTTCTCTATAAGTGTCATGCTATTTTTCCCCCAAGGAGAGCCATGATCTCTTGCAGACAAAATTATTTTGTGGGAGTCTGAATGGACTCCATCAGAAATATCTGGAAGAACAGTCTTTTCCATGGGCAGATATCCTCATGAGTAAGTGATTTCACAAAATGATGTTTTAACAGTCTTATCCTTAAAATCACTCCTGAATCTTCTTTTCTGATAATAAGATCTTAAGTTTATGCTTCCCTGAGTCACATGACCTACATCAGCCTTATTTACAGTTGGTTAAGGAGAAATGTCAATAACCTCAGATATGCAGATGACACCACTCTTGTGGCAGGAAGTGAAGAGGAACTAAAGAGCCTCTTGATGAAAGTGAAAGTGGAGAGTGAACAAGTTGGCTTAAAGCTCAACATTCAGAAAACGAAGATCATGGCATCTGGTCCCATCACTTCATGGCAAATAGATGGGGAAACAGTGGAAACAGTGTCAGACTTTATTCTGGGGGGCTCCAAAGTCACTGCAGATGGTGACTGCAGCCATGAAATTAAAAGACACTTACTCTTTGGAAGAAAAGTTATGACCAACCTAGATAGCATATTGAAAAGAGACATTACTTTGCCAACAAAGATCTGTCTAGTCAAGGCTATAGTTTTTCCAGTAGTCATGTATGGATGTGAGAGTTGGATTGTGAAGAAAGCTGAGCACCGAAGAATTGATGCTTTTGAACTGTGGTGTTGGAGAAGACTCTTGAGAGTCCCTTGGACTGCAAGGAGATCCAACCAGTCCATTCTGAAGGAGATTAGCCCTGGGATTTCTTTGGAAGGAATGATGCTGAAGCTGAAAGTCCGTACTTTGGCTACCTCATGCGAAGAGTTGACTCATTGGAAATGACTTTGATGCTGGGAGGGATTGGGGTCAGGAGGAGAAGGGGACGACAGAAGATGAGATGGCTGGATGGCATCACCAACTCGATGGGCGTGAGTTTGAGTGAACTGCAGGAGTTGGTGATGGACAGGGAGGCCTGGCGTGCTGTGGTTCATTGGGTTGCAAAGAGTCGGACACAACTGAGCGACTGAAATGAACTGAACTGAACTGAACTGAACCTGGTTTCTGGGATTTTTTATCTTTTAGGGTCTGCCTAGAAAGAAAACTGATTATTGGTTTTAGGGTCCTACTCAGGTAGGTCTTTAGTTGCTGTTGTTTTTGATGACAGTTTAACACACTTCCATTTTAATAACTAGTGATTAATGTAGGGAGCATTGTCCTTTTGGAGCTCAGCTGTAATATTGAAACAATTAGCTTGGCCCAAATCAAGTAGAAGACACTTACTGAATCCAAGCCTGTGCTTGGTGCCATAGAATGCAGCGATGGGTAAGACTTTGTTTTTTCTCCTCAAAGAGTTGACATTCTAGCCAAGATGATAAAACCATCATATATTCAGGCTCAATTGCTCAGTTGTGTCCTACTCTTTGCAGTCCTATGGACTATAGACCCTCAGGCTCCTCTGCCCATGGAATTTTCCAGGCAAGAATACTGGAGTGGGTTGCTTTTTCCTACTCTGGGGGGTTTTCCTGATCCAGGGATCAAACGTGTGTCTCTGCACTGGCACGTGGATTCTTTACCAGTAGCACCACCTGGTAAGCCTATCTCTATCATCTCTATCTCTATATCTATTTTAGGATAACTTTAGGAGCAAATAACTTCCCTGTCTAGACTCAAAAACTTTAAACAAGGTTTTTCATTAAACTAAAGACAGAGCATAGATGTGAAGAGATTCTGTTCACTGTAGTCACTCAGATCTAGGTTGATGGGGCCTTGTTTCAACATGTTTCCAGGACCAAAGACTGGGGCTGAGGGAAAGAGCTCTAGAAGTCTGCCGTCAGCAGTTAAATGCCCTGGCCTGAAAGTGATTCGTTGTTTTTAGTCACAGCTCATTGGACAGAACTACTCATGTGGGCTCCCTACCATCCCCCATCCAGAGCATCAAGGATGGGAGTGGAATGTGTAATCCTCCTCTGTGCCTAGAAGAGAAAATGAATATTGGCATGTTCCATGGTATGAAGAGTGCCAAATATCCTAATATATGTTTATTATTTTATTTATATTATTTTATATTTTATGTATTTACTGCATATTACATATTTATTATTGATTTTATAATTTAAAATATTTAAGTTATAATCTCTATATATGAACGCACTGTGGCACATGTGTATATATACCTGTTACATATATGCTCTATAATATATGTAATCCTGGGCTGTACCATAATGGGAAGAGTGCTGACCATAGGATAATCATGTGAAGAGTGAAACCCACACAAAAGGGAGAACGGTGAATGGAGAAACCATGTGGGAGAGATATAGGGTGAACTGGGCCTTTAGTGGTGTGTAGAACAGTAACAATAGCAACAACTGTTTGTCATGAAATAAGTGCTGTGTAATGCCAGAAACTGGGCTAAAAATTAAATCATTTTCTAATTTAATTATTATAACAGCTCTCTGAAATGGATACTATTTTTATCCCCATTTTATAGATGAGGAAATTGAGGTTTAGAGAAAGTTAAGTAAATTTTCCAAGGTTTCTGAGCTAACGAACTGTGGAGCCTGGGTTTGAACCAAGAGAGCAGTAGGTTTTTATAGAAGAAGGAGAAAATGTGAGTCAAAGCAAGAAGTGGAAACGAGCACAGCATATTTGTGGTACCGGGAGGAAGCCGCCTTGCCTCAACACCAGGGTGGTCTACAATTAGTAGAGTGCTAAAGTTAACTTTATTTCCAGTTCTACTTACTGTACAAGCAAATCTCCAAGACCGGTAGGGAAATAGGCATGTTTGTGGTCTTAAAAGAAATCAAATAAGATTTCTGCCCTTGGAAAGTAGCTTTTGACTTTTGGCGATTTGACCTTTAGTTTTTAACATGCTTTAAGGCACTGCTGACCTGTGGGGTCATGCAGAACTTATTTCCATCACCAAATTATAAACCTCACATTCTCTTGCCCAGAGTGAGAACAACTAAAACTGATGTATTTTGAAATTTAGATTCATGGTTCCTTTTTTCAAGAAGAACATCATGAAGCTTGTTTGTGAATGGAAACAGATTAGAGTGATGGACACGTATGGTAATTTGGAATAGTGAAAACAGGCATGTCCATCAATTTTTGAAATATTTACAGAGGATGATGTCTGCTGATGTGGTTCTAAAATGGAGTCCCTGCTGACTCGACATGAGTGTGAGTCACCCAGCCCTGAATTACTGGGCACATGAATTACTGGCTATTTCTTTTCACACAGAAGGGAGAAAAACTGAGGAAAAGATCAGCAAAATTCAGATAAAGGAGCAACACAACAAAAGCTTCAAAAAGAGATTCTGCCCCCAAAATTCCCCACCAACAGCAAACACCAAATCTGAAAATTTAACTCCTGACAAATATAAATCTTAGAAGCCAAGCCAAAGGATTGACTTCACTTTAATTATTTGGTTTAATAGTGATACCTAGCATTCATTTTCTTATTATATGTTAGAAACTTGGCTAAAATACTTGCTGAGCATTTCCTTATTTAATTGTCACACATTATGACCATTGAGAAGGTGAGGAAATTAGGACTTTGATGGAAAAGTCATTTGCTCAAAGTAACAAAGCAAAGAAATAATTAGGTTAACTTATATGTTCCAGTTTTCCCTTTCAAGATAATTCACTTACTCAACCGATATTTATTAATCTCATTGTATGTGTCAGAGACTTTGCAGAGCTTTAGGATCAGTAGATGAAGAAGACACAGTCTTATAGTTCACGGACCTCACACAGATTCAGGGAAATACGTAAATAAACAGAAAATAATAAACTAGCCCAACTAGAATGAGAGACCCATATGAAAAGCATTGTGGGAGCAAAGAGGAGGAAAGGCAGTCTTCTGGGAGGACAAGTATTATGGGATTAGATTTCAGCCAGGGAAGGTGGAGATGGGGATTCAAGGCAGATGGGCGAACCCAAGCAAAGGTCAAGTGAAAACAACTTGGGGTGTATGGGATCCCTGAAGGGCTTATCCCACTTTAGTGCACAAAGGATCAAGGACTGACTAGAAACACGGGGTTGAATGCAGGGCACCGGTGTCCTCTGGTGCCATACGAAGGCCCTTGGCATTTACCCTGGGGGTGAGGGATCTTTTGAGGACCTTTAAACAGAGGTAATATGAAAGTGACCTCGATGTTCAAGGGCTAAATTGTATGAGTTGGTGAGGGACAGTCTTTGAAATTTCTTGATTGCTATCTTCAACAATCTGTCTTTATTCATGTTTTCTGATGTTTGGACAATATCAATATTGATACTCCCTCCCTTCCTTACTGAAAAACAGGGTGTGTGTCATCTTCCTTTTGTGTTTTCGTGCCACAGCCCATGAGAACATGACTGTGGGAAAACACTGCATGTGCTTATAATGCAATGTTCTGATTCTGGAGGGACAGTTGCGCAGTTAAGGTGCAAGGTGAGCAAGAAGGAAGTGTGGTGGCGGTGATGCCATCCTAACTAGCAAGCGCCACCTTTTCCTGGTAGCAAGGTGCCTATTGTCTATGGCACAATGACATTGAGCAAATGATTAACAATAGGATGGATGAGAAGGGGCCATTTCTCAAGCCAAAATACATTTTACAAAGTTACACATACTTGTTATATTGAAAAATAAGTGTAATAACACTTTGAGTCAGTGTTTGAATCAGGATTCAAGGGCTATAGTGTACCGCATGTCCGAGAGAGGGACCCATTGATAGGTTTAATAGCATTATCCAAAGTAGGACCTCGTATCTTTTCCAGGAGAGGACATCACTTTTAATCCCTAAGTGAGTTCTTTTTTCTTTTTTTCTGTAAGAGTATAATAAGAGGTTTGGTGAGTTTGCAAAGGAAAATCATTGTCCTATACTTGTTTCTACAAGGTCACACGAACAGTCCCTGGAAACTGGTCCTGAATGAGCTTAGGATAATCAACTGCAAATTTGCTAGAATGTAGACCAGCCTCACACAATAAAAATATACAGTAAAGCTGTCCAGAAGAAATATATTCAACAAACCGGGAAGAGATGTCAGAGCCACAGTCATGAAATTTGTGGATACTTTAGATTTTAACTGGGACAAAATTCCAATGTAAATACTGTGGTGTTGAGGTGAAATTCTATTTTTTCAAGCTCACAAATTTGCAACTACAAAAAGTCATCATTTAGTCAAGCATTGGATTGGATTGGATATATAGTCTTATAAGTGATCATAAAAGGAACAGTTTCCTGCTTTGTGCAGGGAAGGCCTGTGCACATATGCACACATACACACATATCCTTGTCTTCCTTTCTCTTACTACAAAGTCAGTTTCTATCAGAGTAATCATGCTGTGTGCTATTTACAGAGCAAACGCCTGTCCTATTGTCCTTGCATGCTGAGCTGGGCCAAATTCTCCAGAGTGCAGTGGTCATGTGAAGGGAAACGCAGAAGCTGTGTGCTGAAAAGCTGGATTCTGAATACAGGGGAGAGACTACCTGGCTGACCCACAGGTTTGCATTTTAAGGCTGTGAATCCACTACTCTAAATTAGGAGTCACAAAATTGTTGATAGCAATCACCAGCCCAGCCACATAATTCTCGAGGAAGCCTAAAAACTGTGCTGCTACAACACTGGTGCCATATGTTTCTTCCTGCTTTGCTGCCTTGGAGTATAGAGAGAGTTCAAGGGTAATCATTTCATTTAATCCAACTGCAGCGGTAATGACCTAACAGAGGCAAAATGAAACCAACAAAGATGAACACATACACATACATGCACATACACGGTTTTTAAAATATATCATGGAAAGTGAAAAAAAAATTACAAATTGCAAATTAATTTTATCTTTACTGCAGAAACAGTCATTTGTGTTTTATAGAGAGCCAGCTTGTGTCTACGGAATATATACATATTTCTGAGCAATTTTGCTCTTTACAAATGTCACCTTCTTGCATAGATTTTGAGGTTAGAGAGGACTTAAGTCACGCCTTACCCTTTTACCAAATGTGTGAGTTTGGAAAAGCTGCACCATCTCTTGAAGCCTCTCAGTTTTCCCATTTGCAAAATGGGAGAACTAATAATAGCAATGTTCTGGCGTTGTGAGGACTGAATGAGATACTGCATGTCTAGGCTTAGGAAGTACCATAGACTGAGCAATGCATTGACACTGTCTGTGTATCTGCTGGTATTATAGAATATATCTGGGTTGGTAATGAGTAACAGCTGGCTTTAAAAAGGTTTCAATGCTTATAAAAGAAAGTAGTCAGTTGTGGATTCTTTTATAATCATTAAGTCAGTTAATTTTTTTGACCAGCAAATTAAGAGATGAGAATCCACCTATTTCTAGAATATTCTTCCCTCACTAGACTATAAATTCCCTGAAAGCTCCAGGCTCACCTTTAAATTCCCAAAGTTGGTATTCAGTAAAAATATATAGATGTATGTGTTTTTATTCTATTGACCATTTTTCTCTGAGGTAAATACATTTTTTCACAGCTGATACAGGCTTTTAAAGTATTAAGCATATGAACCCCTTTGTCATATTATTGCAGATACATCTTCACTTTTTTCTTGTCTTTTAATATTTAGAAAATCCTTCCCTAACTGAATATCACTTAATGTTTCTTTACAGTTTTTTCTAGTTTTGTTTTAATTTTTATATTTATCTTTTATTCATCTGGAATTTATTTTTACATGAAGTGAGATATCTAACTTGATTTTTTTATTGGCAAAATTTATTGGCTAATTTATTGTTCATTCCTTTGATTTGTGATGCCTTCTTAATTATACACACACATGTCTATCAGACTCTGTTGAGAAATGCATATTTATATGTATATATATGTGTGTGTGTACACATAAGCATATATAGGTGAATAAACATATGCATTTTCTTGAGTTTGTTTTATTTTTCTCAAAGTACTAATGAATTGTACAAAAAGAAATATAAAGAAAAAATATTCTTAAACTTTATAACACCAGTCTTCTATCCAAGAAAGAAATGTCACTATTAACAGTTTCTTCTGCAAAACTTTCCTTACATAAAAAAGTATTTGTGTGTGTATTGTGTCTGTAGGTAGAAGAGTCCTGTGCACACTACCTGACACCTTGCTTTTTTCTTTTAGCACATACGTTGGAGATTGTGAAGCAAAAAGCAAAAGCTCTATCTTACTCTTTAAACAGTTGCATACTATGCCATTCAGTGGATGTTTCAAACGTTGATATAACCAGTTCCCTTTTGATAGCCATTTATTTTTTGTCTTTTGCTATTACAAGCTAGGTTTCTGGTGTTTTTATTTTTCATGTTCATTTGTTTATTTCTTTTACATCTCTTGTTGTTTAATCTGTACCATTTTTATTTTTAAAGTTAACTTTCTTTTATGATTTAAAATATTTTATAACTTTATCATCTTTACGTGCTTAGTCATTTCAGCTGAGTTGGACTCTGAGACCCTACAGACTGCAACCCGCCAGGCTCCTCTGTCCATGGGATTCTCTGTCCATGGGGTTCTACTTGGGTGGGTTGTCATGTCCTGCTCCAGGGTATCATCCGGACACAGGGATAGACTCCATGTCTGCTGCATTGCAGGTGGATTCTTTACCACTGAGCTACCAAGGAAGCCCAAAAGAATACTGGAGCAGGTTGCCAGTTTCTACTCCAGGGGATCTTCCTGGCTCAGGGATTGAACAAGCATCTCTAGTATCTCCTGCATTGGCAGGCAGATTCTTTACCACTGTACCACCTGGGAAGCCCCTTATCATCTTTAAATGTTATTTATTATCTATAGTTGATGCAAAATTAATGTTAATAATTCTTCCCATCTTCCTTCTCTTCCACCACCTAATTTTTATTATTTATATGAGTATTCTTACTTTCTCTAGAGATTATTTTGTACTTTTGCATATTATATTTAGGCCTCTATTTATGTGCTTTAAATTGCATCTTCAGACCCTCTAACTCTGAAAGAAGAGGAGATCAGAATATTTACAGTATTTTCGTGATTCTTCCTATTTTTAATCTCTCAGTATCTTTAGGCATGCTATTTCTACATTGCCATAGTTTTTAATACTCATATTCTCTGCTTCAAGTTGTTTCACCTTGATTCTGTAGTTAAGCTTATTCAATGATTAGAATAAGATTTAACTGGCTGGGACTCATCTTAAAGTCATTGTTTTCCCCTGGCTATGTCTACGGGTGCTATATTACCTCAGTTTTGGACTATAGGCAGATGTATATCTTGACCTTTCCAGTTTCACAGTATCTTGGCCAAGTATAACATTACTGACTCACACTTTCTTTCTCTCAGAAACTTCTAGACAGTTTACCACTGTCTTCTAGCATTGAGTGTGGCTATAGGCAACCAGAGATTAACCTGATAGTTTTTCATGCTCACAGTTGATTTGATGTTCTTGACATAATGCCTGAGGGAGTCTGGTAACTTAATCAGGACTTGTCTGCTCTTAAAACAGTATCATCCTTTTTTGAACATCATGTAGTCTTTTAATCTATAGATTTTGGTCCTGTTTTATTTCTGGAGCATCCTCTTAGACCACTGAAGAGAGTTATTTCAGTTTCAGATTTTCTAATCTCTTCAAACAAACACAATGTATATATGTTGGATCTCTGTCTTCCAAATTTGTTATTTTTTGTCTAAATTCCAGCTTAATAACCCCCATTTTACTTTCCATTTCATTTTGCTTCATTTTCCTCATTTTCTCATCGGTTGTTCTCTATGTTCTTACTCTTTTTAGCAGGATTCTTTGAAAGTTTGAAGGAATTTGCTTGAAAACTTTTTGAGCTTTTATTTTGCTTTTAGTAGTCTCATTTTGGTATCTGCTTAGTACCATGTGAATCTATGAAAGGGGGGAGAAAACACCTGAAATGCTTGGCTCTGCTATTTCCTCCATTTAGAGTTTATTCCTTTACAAACATCTCTGCTTTCCATGGTGGCTCAGGTGGTAAAGAATCTGCCTGCAATGCAGGAAACCCAGGTTTGATCCCTGGGTTGAGAAGATCCCCTGGAGGAGAGCATGGCGAGCCCAGTATTCTTGCCTGGAGAATCTCAGTGAGAGAGGAGCCTGCTAAGCTGCAGTTCATGGGATTGCAAAGAGTCGAACATGACTGAGTGACTGAGCACGCTGCTTTCCATGAGCATCTGTTAAATTTCAGGAAAGTCTTAAAAATATATTTAATGAAAATGGTCAGTGATTTCTTTTTTCTGTACCCTACAGTATAGAAAATTTCTGTTTCATTTTATAGTAATGAAAAGAGGTTTATATTCTGCCTATTAATTAAAAATGACCAATTTAGTAGTTCAGGTTCTCATTTACTCTTCAATAGGTAACACAAGGGGAAGTATGTCTCTTCTTGCCATTACCCTTGTATGCCATTTAATAGAATTTACAATAATTCAATTCCTTTGAAAATTGTTATATTTTGTTATATTTAGCAGTTCTTGTCCTTTATACTATCGGCTTAAAGAAAAGCTGTAAATTTCTATAAGAAATTATTCTTTCTTTCTTTCTTTTCTTTTTTCTTAAAAATAAGCCTTCTCAAGAATGCTGAAGTTCATCTAGGTGGCAGATTTCACATATAGCTTTTGATTTTACAAGTGGTATTTGCAGTATTTATCAGCATAATTTTTTCACTATTAAGTCAATCAATAAATGTCACCAAATAACCATTTTGTAGAATATTTTGTATCATGCAACATAACTGCAACTTGTTTTCCAGGGTATATCATCTCTGTCCCTGAAAGGGGTCATCAGCTTATTTTCAAACAATTGATTGGTTGTGTGCTTGATGTAATTTAGTCAATAAGGCAACAGAAAAGTCAAGCAATGACATCTGAATGAATCAGACATACAAAGGCTCATACAATCTCCCCAGGATTCTAGCTAGGTTTTGCAATACTTAGCAATCTTGGATTGCTTTCTTTTCCTTTGAACTAATTTCAGAAGTACCTCTATCCTTACTTCTTCCATCTCTCCCTTCTTTTCTTCCTCTCTTGCTTTTATATGGTTTGTGTACAATTCTAGGTTGTGTGTTACAATGTTTATGCATCAGTAAAATACATAAATGAATGCTATAGTTCAATAAGACTTATGAGTTAATTTCACTAACAGAAAAAATACACATGTAGGAGTGTTTTTTATTTAGTGAGATTATGATCTTTATGTGGTCTTTTTCTGCTGAACCCCATGCCTGTTAATTGTATTTGATCAAGTTACTTTCAATGGGGAGTTGGGAGTCAAGGGGCCATATAACTCACTGGACTGTTGACTATATTCTGGCTTGAATTTGACTGAAATCTGTGGGTTTGGTTTAATACTCCCCAATTCCAAAGACATTGGTGTTGGATATAGCATTCTGGTCAATTTTAAGGTCTTTCTTGAGACTTAGGCTTTGACCCAATGTTCCTAGGGTTACAGCAGGGCTGCTGGTGGAGTCAAACCCTCAGAGATTCTGTAAGGGACTCATTTGCATTTAGTGCCAGGAATGTCTTGGAACATGGAGAAAACTCCAAGACTGACTGCTGCCAATGGAAACAGTCTTCCTGGGATCCAGGACTGAAATTTGTTTAATAAAGCAAATTTTTGGATGTGACCAAATCACATATAGGCTACATTTAGCTTTCCTAAATTGATTCTATATTTGCATCCCTTCTGGACCATGCTGAAGAAGGTAATTATATACACACAAATTAAATATGAACCATAAATAGACATAGAAGTGAAATTGAAGCCAAGCAATAATATAGGTAATAGAAACTGGTATTCCCTTGCTCTATCCCTTATTTATCCTTTTGTTCTCATTCTTCTTTTCATCAAATACTCTGTTAATTAAGTCTATTTTCAATAAATTGATAAAAAATTAGAAGTTATTTTTAAGACTATGAATGCAGACTTGTGTATTCTTGCTCTCCTTTAACATTATAAAATAAATTTTGACATTAGCAAGTAACATTTATTTATTTTATAGAAGAAGTTTCTCTTCTCCTTGTCTCCAGAAATTGCTCAATTTTGGCAGGTCTATCTCTAACCACGTGTGTGGTAGCTTATGAAGAGAAAGTATCCTCTCAAATCACTAGATGCAGAAAATACATTGTATCAGCAAGTATTTCTTACATGTTCATTCAGTAGGAGGTACTATAGCAAATGTTTCATGTTGATTATTTCATTTAATCTTAGCCATTGTGAAATACAGGTACTATTAATATCCCTATGTAATAGATGAAGAAACTGGGGCACAGAGAGCTTAGGTGACTTGACCAAAGTCACACAGCTAGTGATTGGTAGAGGTGAGACTGAATGCAGAACATCTGATAGGAGAGTCATACTCTTAAGTACCATGACTCCTCCCTCATCACAAAACCACTATGTATTAACAATGGCCTCTAACTACCTCCCAGGGAAAAGGGCAAACATTTGAGAATGATGATTGAGTCTGAAGGTCAGAGTGGAAAAGACCTCAATTATTATCTAATCCAGTCCCGTAAAGGAAGCAAAAGAGGATCAGGAAAGCTCATTTATCTGTTCAAGTCCACCCAGCCTTCATGGGTGACTAGATGCTATTCCTGCAAATCCCTTTCTACTATAAGAGTTGTAGGGATGAAGGCTCATTAAAGATTCATGTTCTGTAGATAAATTTCCCTGCAGTCTTTTATTTAATTTGGCTTAGTGCATCTAAGGAATTGACTAATGTCACTGTAAACATTAGAAAGCATAGGACGCCAGTTATGGGAAAGAAGGAAATCATTATTGATGAGAATTTGGAAGAGCTGAGCCCCAAATTGCATAGTGACACTCCATTGTCTCCAACTTCTATATTTCAGGTGAATATGTGATATTCTTTCAAAACAGAAGCATTCTGTAAGAAGATGCAGATTTTTTGAGTTGAGTTATAGAAACAGTTAATATTCTAGATGACAGAATACAGCCCCTGATGTGAATATTGCAGTTCACTTGAGCTCCAGAGGTTTGCCTCTTCTCTGAAATCTCTTGTGTTGCACAGAAGAGGGCTTCCTTTTTTCCCTCTTTCCTCCCAAAAGGCTTTTATGATGGGCATTTTTAATTAGGACACTTCTGATGCACAAACAGGATCTACCCTTGACAGTTTCCGTCTCAACACATGTTTTCCCTCTCATTCATCCATCTTACTTGTCAGCCTCCTTCTCCCTCTGTGACTATGTTTGAAATGCTGTCCCACACATCCTTCCATTACAGAAGGGAAATTTGACACCTGGGGAGGCAATATTTCCTCTTACTGTCTAACTGTGCAGAGGGCATACTGGCTATTTCTCAAAATACCACAGTCAGCAGTATTGAAAACATTAGTGCTTTGTAGAGGAAACCAAGGAATTTTTTTTTTTCTGATGAAATGCAAATTGTACATTCCATATCTCCCATCAGTGAGAACATCATTTTGCCTTGAATAGTTATGCAAGCACCTTCAAATCAATTAAGGGGCCGTGACTGCTTTGACATCCCATTAGCCCTTGCCTTTAGTTATGTGTCTATTAAAGGCAGAAATAAAAGTGATTTTGCCAGTCAGAGATGGAGTTTCAAATATTCTGGCGTTCCAACTCCAATGAAGAAGCATGAATTTAGCTGCCCTGCTTCTTCCATGGATGTTTATCTTACTATATATGGCACCCTGTGGTGGGCAGATATCAAAAAGACATGGTTTCTGATTTCAAGGGGCTTCTAGAATAGTGGGAGATACTAAGTTTCAGAAATGTCCAGTGTCAAGCCTAAAGTTACATCATTCAGGTCTCTTTACTCAAATACTTAATGCTCATCTGAAACAGCATTATAGAAACATGGGACTGGAAGGTCATCCTGCTCATCTGGGATTCAAATTCTTCAACAATTGAGGTAATACTTATTTGTCAAATTGAATATTCATGGTGTATTGAGCAAGGGATAGAGTGGTTCAACTTGTGCTTATGAACATTTATCAGATGAATTGCTCTCAATTTTCTGCTTACTAAATAGAATCAGACCTATTTTAGTGTGGTTTAAGTATAGGAGAGATCGGAAGTAATGGCAAAATCAGATGGTTTATGCGGTGTAATTTGAGAGCTATGGAAAGGTCCTCTGAGTCTGAAAAAAAATATCCTTACTATATTTATGTGCCTAAATTTCAACCACTGTGGTATTACTTTGGCTGTCAGCTGGAGGAGGATGGGGCTGAAGGTAAGCTTTGATGTAGAGGGAAGGAAGGGAAAAGATAGTAGAGAAAGGGTAGATACTGCCCACATTTAGAACATAGTAGGTACTCTATGATTGAGTGATTGAGAATTTTAAATGCAAAGTACTACAGAAACACGAAAGAGGAAAGAATTCTTACTAGAGATAGAGGAAGGTCATTAACAAGTGGCACTTTGAACACTGATGTGTTGGGTTGGGTTTTAGTAAGAAGAAATTAAGGGAGAAAGAGCATCTAAAAAGAAGAAATATCATAACTGTAGGGTGAACTGATTTAAAAGCGAGGTGAAGTTTACTCACAATAGTGGTTCTCAAAGTGTGGTCCCGGAACTCGGGGTTCCCATGATCTTTTCATGATAATATTAAAGTGACATTTGCCTTTTTCACTTTCATTCTCTTGTGAACATACAATGGAGTTTTCTGGAAGCTATATTTTGTGTGATATTTCAAAAGACTGGATGTGAATGCAAATATGAGAATTTACTTGTTCTCCATTCAACCAGCTATTAGAGATCTGTAAAACTGTAGAATATCACTCTTTTCACTTAATATATTTTTATTTCAGAAAATACGTTTTTAAAAATAATATGGTATTTATATTAGCATATAGTGAATTTATTTTTATTTAAAATTTAATGCTATAATGTTTAAAATTTTTGTTTAATTTTTAATTTAAGAATTCACTCAGTGATATAAGAACCACTAAGTCTGGGAAGAGTGTGCTGGCTGTTTCTCTAAATAGCACTATCAATAGGATCGAAAACAATACTTTGTTTAGGGAAAGGAGAGTTTGGGAGTGTTTAATAGTTTTTACATGCTAAAAGGCGTCCCCAGGGACTTCCTTGGTGGCTCAGTGGTAAAGAATTCACATACAAAGCAGGATTCAATCCGTGGGCCCAAAAGATCCCTGGAGAAGGAAATGGCACCCCACTCCAGTATTCTTGCCCGAGAAATCCCATGGACAGAGGAGCTTGGCAGGCTACAGCCTATGGGGTCACAAAACGGTCTGGCACCATTTAGTGACTACACAACAACAAAGGGATCCTGAAATAAAAGTGTTTAAGAACCATTGATCTAGTCTGTGCAGTGTAAGGTGTGTAGTGTAGCTGGACAAACCTGAAGAGGCTGGTTCGAGTCTTGAACGCTATTAGCAAAGCGTGGCTTTTATGTTGTAAGCAAAGAGGAGCTGAAGAAAGTTTGTGTGGAAGAGATTGGCTTGATCAGAATTGTGCTTTGGAAGAGAATTCTGGCAAGCATATGAAGGATGGATTGAAGGAGGGAAGGAAATGAAGACAAAAAATACCCAAGAAGAAGCTCTGGCAGTGTCTAGATAAAGACCTGACCTGGAGCAGGAGCCATGGGAATGTAAAGAAGGTTAAAAAATTAAAAAAAAAAAAATATATATGCAAGGCTTTAGTGAACGTGGTCATTGCTTGAATGGAAGGCTGATGCATGCATGCTAAGTCACTTCAGCTGTGTCTGACTCTTTGTGACCCCATGGACTGTAGCCCACCAGGCTTCTCTGTTCATGGAATTCTTCAGGCAAGAATACTGGAGTGGGTTGCCATTTCCTTCTCCAGGGTGTCTTCCCAACCTAGGGATGCTGAGCTCCTGCATTGCAGGCAGATTCTTTACTGCTGTGCCATGGGCGAAGCCCATATAAGGCCGAAGGAGGGGGTCAAAGAGAACTCCAGATTTTCTTGCTCTATCAACAAAATGATCAAACATATTATTTGAGGTCTTAAGGGCAAAGCTTTGAGATGGATGCTACTGTCAAAATGCCAGGCTACCTGATGTAAAAGCCCATCTCTAGTGGTAACCCACTCCAGTATTCTTGCCTGGGGAGTCCTGTGGACAGATTCTTGCCATCTATGGGGTCACACAGAGTCGGACATGACTGAAGCGACTTAGCAGCAGCAGCAGCAGCAGCGGTCACTAGCTATGTTAGGCAAGTCACCTCATTTATGCCTTACTGTCCTCACCTGTAACATGGTGATGACATTAGTACCTATGTTATAAGGTTGATGTGAACAGCATCATCAGTAACCAAGTGCTCAGAAAGGTGCCTGACTCACAGTGAATTCTTTGTAAATGTTTGTCAAGGAAAAGATGGGGTGTAGAAGAAAGGATGATACAGAATTGAGCATGAGAGGAGCCTTGTCTGGATGTGGGAGCACAGGAAGGTAAGTGATTTTACTGATTTGTATCATTAAACATAGGTGGGGTTGCCTAAACCAATCTTCAGCTCCCATGCTTAGTTTATCTGACTTAAGGCAGGGTTGGCTATTGGAAATCTTAGGTAAATTTTCCAGAAGTTTGTTTTTGTTCATTTAAGCTTTTGCTGGCAGTTTGTGCTGTCATTCAGCCGTGCCTGGCTCTTTGTGACTCCATGGACTGTAGCCCTCCTCAGACAAGAATACTGGAGTGGGTTGCCTTGCCCTCCTCCAGGGACTCCTCTTAACCCAGGGATCGAACCAAGGTCTCCTGCATTGCAGGCTGATTCTTTACTGTCCAAGAATACTGGAGTGGGTAGCCTCTTCCTTCTCCAGGGGATCTTCCCAGCCCAGGAATAGAACTGAGATCTCCTGCATTGCAGGTGGATTCTTTAGCCAGATGCTTTATTTAAGCTAGAATTTCAAAGAGTAGAGGATTGTGGTAATTCATGGCTTTGGGAGGCCAATAGGAAGTGGTAGGAATGATAGAGGATACTGACTGGTGCTATACTTCAAATGGTCTTATGTTCTATCTTTAAATTTATGTGGATTTTGTATTTTATTGACTTAAAGTGGCTCACTTAAAGTGTTCTATGTTCTATCTTTAAATTTATGAGAATTTTGCATTTTATTCTGTAATAATATGAGTTTATTTTGGTATGTAAACATGTTTTAAATTACCCATCATTAAGGAAAAAGATGCTTCAGCAAGAGGCTCCTTGCTTATTGAGTACCCCCAGCACAATGCCACATACCCCCAGTGGTACACTGATTTGAGCAGCTCTGATTTAACCCAATTATACAGCCCAGTAGGGAAAAAAGAATCAACTCTGTATATGCTTTAGTTCTTTGCAGGAAAAACAATGAATCATAAAGATTAATCGTGTCTTTTCTTGTGAGTTTAATAAATAATATCGGTTTACAGGAAGGATGAAAAGTTGATATATGTAATTAATGCTGAATGAAAAATGGTACAGTCAAAGATCTGCACAAAATGCTGTCTTTTAAAATATATGGAGGGGGTGCTTTTTTTTCTTTAAATTCATGAAGAGTTGATTTTAAGCTAAGCAACATTTTCTGCAAAGGTAATTGAAGACACCCCCTTCCCCAATGCAGTCATTCTCCTTCCAAAAGGAAAAAAATAAAGTTCTACAAATAAACCAGCTTTCTGAATAATGTTCAGTCCCAGGGGAAGGAATCTAAATTGGATTTCAATTATAAATAAATGTTCAAAAATTTGCTTGAATGAGTCCCTGCTAATACAAAGGGGAAAATGCACCAATATATAACAGATCAGGTGGTCAGTCCTGACTATGTGGTTAATAGTGGCACTCCAAATTGTGAAGGTAATGTGTGCCTTCTGATAGAACGCAGTCAGAGAACACGTTTAACCTTAATCTAATCAAACTTTTAAGCCTAATTTCTAGTTTCCAGATATTTGGGAACTAGAGGAACAAGTTAAATGATACCATAAGGAAATAAGCACACAAATCCAGAATATAGAACCTTCTAGAACACAATTGAATTGATTCTTCAAAACCTCAATGCAGATAATTTTAACTGTCTCTGTGTGTGTTTGTGTGTACTGGGAAGTGTTTTGAGAATCTTGATTAGATACTAATTAATAAAAATAAAAGAACTTGAAATGCCAGTTGGGGAAACTTGAAGGTGGTCTAGATATTGAAGAAGAGTAGGGAATTATCACTCATTTTCGCAGGCTGGCTAATGGTATTAAGATTATACAGGACATATACCTTTTTTTTAGGATATGTGTGCTGAATTATTTAGGCAATAAAGTATTGTGAGATCAACCACTCACTTTCAAATGATTTAGCAATAGAATTAGAGAGAGAAATGAAAAAGAAAGAGCGCAAGAGACAGATCGTTCCAAAAATTGGTAAAAATATTAACAATTGAATTTAAGTAGTATTTATATGGTTGTTTCTAGCACAATTTTTAATTCTTTGTATGTTTGGGTTTACCCATCCAATATGTGATAATCACTGTGTTAAATGTGGGGAGATAATGGTGGCAAGAACAAACAGGACCTCCTTGCTTTCATGGAATTTCAAATTGGTTGAGAACAGTTCAATAGTGAGATATGCATGTAAATGACTAATCAGGTGTTGCAATATGTTACAAAAAAAAAAAAAAAAGAGTGAAATGTCATGAGAGAGAGTGATGCTGCTGAGTCACCTTAGTCGTGTCCGACTCTGTGTGACCCTATAGACGGCAGCCCACCAGGCTCCACCATCCCTGGTATTCTCCAGGCAAGAACACTGGAGTGGGTTGCCATTTCCTTCTCCAATGCATAAAAGTGAAAAGTGAAAGGGAAGTCGCTCAGTCGTGTCCGACTCTTCGCGACCCCATGGACCACAGCCTACCAGGCTCCTCTGTCCACAGGATTTTCCAGGCAAGAGTACTGGAGTGGGGTGCCATCACCTTCTCCAGAGAGAGTGATAGAGGGACACGAATTGGATAAGGATGGGGTGAGTTGGAATCAAGATTGCCGGGAGAAATATCAATAACCTCAGATATGCAGATGACACCACCCTTATGGCAGAAAGTGAAGAGGAACTAAAGAGCCTCTTGATGAAAGTGAAAGTGGAGAGTGAAAAAGTTCGCTTAAAGCTCAACATTCAGAAAACAAAGATCATGGCATCCGGTCCCATCACTTCATGGCAAATAGATGGGGAAACAGTGGAAACAGTGTCAGACTTTATTTTTTTGGGCTCCAAAATCACTGCAGATGGTGACTGCAGCCATGAAATTAAAAGACACTTACTCCTTGGAAGAAAAGTTATGATCAACCTAGATAGCATATTCAAAAGCAGAGACATTACTTTGCCAACAGAGATCCGTCCAGTCAAGGCTATGGTTTTTCCAGTGGTCATGTATGGATGTGAGAGTTGAACTGTGAAGAAAGCTGAGCGCCAAAAAATTGATGCTTTTGAACTGTGGTGTTGGAGAAGACTCTTGAGAGTCCCTTGGACTGCAAGGAGATCCAACCAGTCCATTCTGAAGGAGATCAGCCCTGGGATTTCTTTGGAAGGAATGATGCTAAAGATGAAACTCCAGTACTTTGGCCACCTCATGTGAAGAGTTGACTCATTGGAAAAGACTCTGAAGCTGGGAGGGATTGGGGGCAGGAGGAGAAGAGAACGACAGAGGATGAGATGGCTGGATGGCATCACTGACTCAATGAACATGAATCTGAGTGAACTCCGGAAGTTGGTGATGGACAGGGAGGCCTGGCGTGCTGCGATTCATGGGGTCGCAAAGAGTCAGACATGACTGAGCGACTGAACTGGACTGAAAAAGAGGCACAGAGAGGTTTGGCTATGATTTCAAGCCGCATAGAGAGTATGTAAGACTAGAAAGAAGCCAAGTCCCAGGGCTTTTAACTCAAGAATTAAAAAATGGAAGCAGTTTCCTGGTAAATGTCCATTCAACAGTCAAGAGCTCAAACATCCAAGAGTGACATTTTAATAACATTTCTTCTCTGTGGCACTATATCAGGTCTGGACACTAAGCCGGGTGACACTGCAGGGCTGCAGAGATCCACACAGATATCTAACAAGCAATGTTCCAATGGACTTGCTTTAGAGGTGATATAAACCTTCACCTGAACAAAGCAGTTACCTCACTGTAAATGTGTGTGGGGATACCGAGCCATCAGCAAACTGAAATATTTTTATCGTTTGCAATCAGTGATGAAAACCTGGAAAGGATTTCTCTTGAGATATTCCATTTTTGACGGATTTTCTTTGTTTACAATGAACTTATATTTTGCAGCCTAGTCTTCCTTAACTAAAATAACTGAACCATAATATCTGGAACAATAACTTGGATGGTATTTGAAGTATGTAGGCCCAAGCCTTGACTCTGTTCACATGAGGTGAAAACTTAAAGACACAATTACAGGCTGGTGGCTTCCTTTATGGGAAGGGAGTTGGAATCTAACAGACACTGGAGGGGTTTTGCCCCACCAAACCCTTGGGTGGGAAAGCCCACTGTTGGTGGTTTGGGGATAGACTTAGTCTTCTCCTATTTCTCTTTGATGCCTGGGCTGAGCTGTTCCTTCCCGCCAAGGGTAGAGTTAGGTCCCATGGCCAAGAGTAGATTTAGATATAACTGAATCACTTTTTTGCTCATTTATTCAAAAAATCATAGGAGTCAGATTCACTGGAGAAGCTGCTACCTATAAGGGAGATAGTGTTCCAGAAATAGCAAAGCTTATGTGGTCTTGTACAAGCTTCCTTTCAGTCTGTGCTTCATTTTGCCCATCTGTGAAATGATAACAATGCTCTCTTCTCAGGATTGTTAAGAAGATTAAAGGACACAGTGCTATTCCTTGACATATAGTGAATATGAAACTTGAGTCAGCACTGGGTCAATCACTTGGCATTCCTGATCTCACTTATATGTCCCAACAATTCCATACAAGGAAGTGCAGTTTTTGGTCCTGTTTTAAATATGAGGACTTTGGCGATTAGCTCAGCTGGTTAAGCCTCTTTCCTCGGTCACTGAGTGAGTTGTCATCAGATAGTACCCTACACTCTCACTGGAGAAGCTTGCCAGCCATTGGGTGCTCAGGACAGGATGGTTTTCTCCTCTTTGCCTTTGGTCCCTACCTTCCTTTTCTTTTGTTTTTTTCTTTCTCTCTCTCTCTCTCTTTTTTTTTTTTTTTTGGCTCTTTTAAGTGTCTCTAATGTGGAATTCTAATCAGAAATAGCAGAAGGAGTGCAGTGATTTGCTCCAGCTAATGGGCTCTTCCTGAGGTTGGATTGAAAGCACTGAGGACCCTACCATGCCAGGTATTGGGTGGGGGAGGTTATGTCTAATGCAAAGAGAAATAAAGTCTTTGAGTTCTGCAAGTGCCGCCCTTGTTCTGTGTTCCTAAGAAATTGTATGTTCTTAAGAAATTATGTATATGCTGGAGGTAATAAGCAGCAGGTCTGTTAGCTTGCAGTAGACTCCAAGGTTTCATATTAGATGATTTTTGGTGAGGAAGTTGCCATTCCCTCTGACAATAATCTGCTCTGTTCATTGCTTGTCTCATTGTCCAACTCAGCTTGTAGGGCTTTGTCAGTCTTCATGAAAAGCTTTCTTTCCAGGCAGCGAGAAAGTTGAAGGTCAGAAGGAGGACACAGTGCAAGAATGTAGAAGCTCACAGGATTTGCCGAGTGATGAGACCTTCTCTAGCTCAGAGAAAAGTGAAAAGCCCTTTCTTGCCATCAAATTTAAAATTTATCGAGACAAGTGGAAAACAAACACAGGAAAAGTTATTCAGAAAGCATTATGCTTTCAGCATTCCGATTCCTTTGAAAAAATCCTCCATCAGAAAGGGCAGGGTTGAATTCTGCAGCAAATGGGATAGGAGAGAAGGAACCACCCAGAATACATAGGAGAGGATTGAACCAGAATGTAAACTGAAGGCACTAGGTATTGCTGTTTTCTTTATAAACCCACTGTGTTGAAGAGGTGGTGCTCAGTCTTTCAACCAATGACTAGCAAGTGTCTACATAATGAGCAGCAACCCCTACTCTGTATCTAGAGATCACATATATGGAGTAACAGCCTCCGCCGGGCATGGCTGGCTAATTGTCTAAAGCCTGGATGAAGAGAGAGGATTATATCACATGCTCCAGCATATTACACTAAGCTGAATCCTGATTCAGAGCCAATATTTTTGTTCAGTGATGCTTGGTGTTTAGATCTCTCCCTGGTGGAGTTTATCTCCCTGAGGAAAAACAGTGATAGCTGTAAAGAGCAGTCCATAAATTTTTTTCCTTTCTTTTTTTATTGGAAGATAATTGCTTTACAATATTGTGTTGGCCTATGCCATACATCAACATGCATCGGCCACAGGTGTACATATGTTCCCTCCCCCCAGAACCCCCCTGCCCAGCTCCCTGTGTCACGCAGAAAATTCCCACTTGCTGTCTATTTTACATATGGTAATGTGTATGTTTCCATGCTATTCTCTCAATTCATTCCACCTCCTCCTTCCCCCACCTACTGAAATAGGTTAATCAGTACCATCTCTTTAAATTCTGTACTCATGTGTTAATATACAATATTTGTCTTTCTCTTTCTGACTTATTTCACTGTGTATAATAGGCTCTAGGTTCATCCACCTCATTAGGACTGACTCAAATGCATTATTTTTTTAAACAACTGAGTAATATTCCATTGTATATATGTGCCACAATTTCTGTATCCATTCATCTATTGATGGACTAGTTGCTTCCATATCTGTTGTAAAAAGTGCTGCAACGAACATTGAGGCACGTGCATCTCTTTCAATTACGGTTTTCTCAGGGTATATGCCCAGTAGTGAGACTGCTGGGTCAACCAAAACCCTGGAGCACTTTTGTATCTCAGTATAGAGACGTCTTCTAGCAAAAGGAACACTGGACTGAGAGTCATTTGTGCGAGACTGGGATTTTCTAGACTTGGCACTGCCATTGGGCAGGTGTCTGACTCAAGGTAAACCAGTTGTTATCAGAGAGTTGCCACCTTCTAATCCATAAAGTGAGAGAGAATGAGAACTTTCTTCAGACTACAACCAGTCAGAAAACCCAATGTGTACAACAGATAAACTCAGAGAAGCTCTGGTTGGATAACAGATGAGGAATGAAGAACCCATTGCTTACCTTTCCTCTGCTCCTTCCCACTTTCCCTTCAAGTGGCTTCACCAAACCTTTAGACATCCATAGTTCCCAAAATAGCCTCCCACGCTAATCCCCCTAGAGATCACATAGTAGAAATGTTAGTCTTTTATTACTGTGGTTTTAGACTTGTGTGTGTTCTAAAATTTCAGTAGGAGAATCACCCTGAAGGTGATTTTACAAAGAAAATAGAAACATGCAAGAGGATGTCTATGTCCTGCAATCCCCAAGTTTTATTTTGTTGTTGTTGTTATTTTTTTTTTTTAAGTTCAGTCCTTCTCTACTATGTAGAAATCTGTAGTGATTTTGGTTCAGATTAAACCACATTGATACTATGCTACTGTGTGGGTTATGGTTGTATATTGTTGGTTAAAGAAAAATTCTCCATGTTGGTCAGTCTCAAAAGGAGCAGTATGATGACAAAGGGATTCCGAGGTGGCTCAGTGGTCAAGAATCCTGCCAGTGCAGGAGACGCAGGAGATGCCGGTTGGATCCCTGGGTCAGGAGGATCCCCTGGAGGAGGAAATGGCAACCCACTCCAGTATTCTTGCCTGGAAAGTCTTATGGACAGAGGAGCCTGGTGGGCTACAGTCCACGGAGTTACAGAGTCGGACACAACTGAGTGACTAAGTACACAAGCACGTGATGATAAAAGCTTCTCTGTTAGGTGTTTTATTCTGACTAGGAGAAGGAAAGAGGCGGTGCAGATAAATAAATAAAGCAGAGTCTATGGAAGGAGTTGTATGATATCTGGCTTTTGAGTTAAAGTTCTTACTAGACCAAACTGTCAGGTTAAAAAAAGCAAAAAGCAAAAAAAAAAAACCAAAACCCAAAACAAAAAAAACCCAAAACAGGAAGCAGAGAGGTAGGCGCATTTGAACTGTTGGTTTTTGGTTTAAAGAATGTGTCTAAGTTAGGAAGAGATTTTATAGAATCATAAAGCATTGAGAATTTAAAGCTAGAAGGGATCAAAATGATTTTATCCCAAGAGTGGCTTTAGTTTTTGAGAGGAGCTTTTCTTTTTCTTAAAACGAATGTTCATATATAAGCAAAGGATTTTGATCTTTTGACTGGCCTCTTAGGGAATGTTCTTCTTTACAATATTCATGTGGTTTTGGAATGACTGGTAAAGACTTTCTGGGAAAGAAAATGTAATAGTATGTTGGGTAAATTGAGAAATTGAAATAACTACCCTAAGTTTATCAAGGTAATTTCATTAACACTAGTATTATCAAATATTGTTGCTGAGATCATTAAAACAGTCTCAGTTGAAATGGAATCACTTATGTGCTTTAGTGATGGTATTTTTATTACATTTTTTTAAATTTGAGAAACAGAATGCAATCAATTAAGCCACATGTCTGCAGAAAAAAGGTCACATTTTTGCAATTATTTTAACATAAAGAAGTGTTACATATAGAGTCACTGTCAATTACTAGAAATAATTATGTATTTTCTTGGGTAATTTCTTGGTAATTAAATTGTCAGTGAAGCATAAGATGTTTTGTTAATGAAAAGATTAATAAACCTCACAAGAGTTTATCATATTTTGTTGAAATGTGGTTCAGTGTTTATTATCATAATTTCTGATTGTTATTGCATAACCTTGAATTGTATTAATGCACAAATCATGAGTGTAAGCCAAATAATAACTCATGAAGTAAAAAATACATCATATGAGGTGGTTCAATAGCAATCAGAATTATGATAATAAACATTAAACTGTGTTTCAACAAAGAAACAACAACACTCTAAAAATATTTTTCCTTTTGATTTTGAAAGAATCTATGACACTAATTACAAAAACAATTACTGAAGAGGAAAAAAAGAAAAAACAAATATTGCCCTATTTGTTTCCAAGTATTCTATACTGAATAGTATAAACATACAAAACTGCAAACAGAATTTTTATGAATAAAATAATTTCAAAAATGTTGAAAAAGACATTTTGAGTGAATTTTTCACATTGCATGTTGTATGTTCTTGAAATTAATAATGCTAACCCATCCTTAGCTAGACAAGACTTTACTTGTTACTTTAGAAGAAGGAGGTGGATTTAAATTGATTCATTCTTTTATTCCCATCCTTTATGAGACCAGTAAAGATGTGACATGAGAGAGTAAATAGGTCAATGTGCCCTTCTTGTTTCCAGATGTTTCCTGGGAGGAGCAAGAGAACCACAGGAAATCTCGTAGGGACACAGGCAAAATGGGGATGCTCCTGGATTCTGAACCTAAGAAGATGGGACATAAAACAAACACATTGCAAAGATGGAAAATTAGGAGCTGTTGTCATGGTGTGCGAGGTCTGGCTCTTAGAGTAGACTTTTCGAGAGTAGATTTTGCGCTATTAATGTGTCTGTGCTCCAGGTGCTTAGTTGGTAAGTCGTGTCTGACTCTTTGCAACCCCAAGGACTATAGCTCACCAAGGTCCATTGTCCACGGGAATTTCCAGGAAAAAGCACCGGAGGAGTGATTTGCCATTTCCTCCTCCAGGGGATCTTCCTGACCCACGGATCAAACCCACATCTGTATCTCCTGCAGGAGGATTCTTTACCACTGTGACACTGGGGAAGCCCAGAAAGGAGAGCTGAAATGAGATTTTGGGCATCTCTTTTTCAACTCTCCTTTCAGTGACTTTCCATTTGGAAGATTGAAATCAGTCTTGGTAAGGTTATTTACACAATGGAAATTGGCAAATGCTACCAATCAGAGCATTTTCTTTTTCCAGAAAGCCAATTTTTTAGCAAACTAGAAATGATGGGAAGAGAAATGGGCTGTGGATTTGAAAGTCACTTTGATCAAAATAGTGACCACTGTAGAGCTCAATTAGATTCTCTTTAAGTAGAGGCAAAGATTTACATTTATTTACCTTGTTAAAAATGACCCCTTATCTGATCTATAAGCCTGAATAAATTTGGAAAATCTGGTCCAGTGTTTTTGATTTGACTCTTTACCATTCACATCAAGCTTCTAATACTGACATGACCTTTGTTGCCTTCTGCCCCAACAGACTCCCATTAATCTTTTCTTCAAAGAACAAAAGAAATGGAGGCTCTACTAAGGGACTTCTGTAGGACAGGACCGGTGCTCCTTGTGACCTGACAGTCCACTGATTTTCCAAGGAGCTTTTATTTAGTGAAAGTTCAAGTACCTTGTAACATATCAGACATCCCATATCTGGACTCCCAGGTTCTCTTTGCATTCTTATTCCCAAGTATTCATCATACTACTCTCTCACTCTCTTGTGCATGCCTTTGCCAAGAGTTCTCTTCCTCTTCCTCACCATCTGTCTAATCCCCAATTCAACAGGAATTATAGAAAAACTGTTGCCTGCAAAATCTCATCTTATCCACAATAGTCATTGCATGTCATATCTCCAAGAACAGGGGCTCTTTATTTTGCAAATATTTTTGAACAATTTGGAAAATGCAATTGTGAGCACACTGTACACACTGTAGCCAAGGGTTTCTGTTAAACTTGGAACAAATCTAGGAGCTACTGTTTACATAATTGAAGGGATGAGGGGGGAAGTGAAAAGGAAAAGGCATCTTTTCAGGATGAGTTTGTACTCGAAGATCCTAGAACTCAAAATTTTGGTATTAATATTTGTGCCTAAATTAGTTTACCTTAGAGCTTTCTACTATAGAGATGTGGGTCTAAGATCATTAACAGATTTTCTGGTTTATGGACAAGAACTGAAACTTGGGGAGCCAGATTAACTTTTTTGTCTAACTGTCATGGGATGGAAGGCTGAAAGGACCAGTGGGGGGAATGCATCAAAAGCATGTAGATATATTTGCAGTTCAAGTTCTTTAGTTTCAAGCCTTCTTGTTTTTCATTTTCCTATGATCACATTATGATTTATTAATAAACATTTACATTTTTCAAATGGGGATATTTAAATAAAACTTTATTGACATGTCATTTTTATAAAATTATCTGTTGGATTGAACCCAGGTCTCCCACATTGCAGGCGGATTCTTCACTAGCTGAGCCACCGGGAAAGCCCAAGAGTACAGGAGTGGGTAGCCTATCCCTTCTACAACAGATCTTCCTGACCCAGGAATCGAAATGGGGTCTCCTGCATTGCAGGGAGATTCTTTACCAGCTGAGTTACCAGGGAAGCCCTTTTCAAATAGGAATATTTAAATAAAACTTTCATTGAAATGTCATTTTTATGAAGCTGTTTTGTTAATTTTTTTCCTTGTTTTTATTGTTACTTCAAATTTTAAAATAAAATTATCTAACTCCAGACAAAGGGTTTTAGAGAGATTTACATGGGATTTTGAAGTTGCTAGGCTCACATCTGAACACCTAATCACTTCCCTCTCATCTCCTTGTGTTGTCAAAAGCCAATTTTTGCTCCTAGATAAAGTCTTGTTTTCATTTTGCTGGGGGATGGGTTTGGGGGTAGCATGATTTTAAACATTTCTGACTCCTCTTTCTGCACAAAGGTGTTTCTCTTGGCAGGAATCCTAACTTGGCTGGATTCACTTTGGTGTGGGTGTGACCCCAGTTTTCCTCCAGCCAATATTTTGCGTGGCCATGCCAGTTGGGAGAGCCAAACTCTCTCTCCTGACCAAAGATCATAAAAAGGCAAAGACAAGTGCTCAAGGCACTTTTCTGAGATGATGATTTAAATTATCATGCTCTCCTGGGGTCCTTGAGAAATAGGCCACTCTCTGATCATTTTTGAGCACTTGCCAGCATGCCTGAAATATGAGGAGAGGGAGAAGATGTGTCTGCTTTTCTAATTAGTTTTTTCCTTCACTAAGTCATATCCCCTTCCTTTTAAGTGACGGAAAACATTAGAGTTCTTAAGAGATGTCTATTTTCCACTGGGGTTTACATCATCGTTTTATCTAATTATTTCCCAATTACGAATAATAATTAAACCAAATGGTGATGCAAACTGGCGTGGTAACAATCTATCTTTTTAGAAGAGCTTCCCAAAGGAGTTATAGAACACCAGGGTTGATCATTCTTTGTTCAGTCTCAAAAGTCAGCCTTGAAGAAAGCAAAAGTTACAAATCTTGATTTTTAAACCATGTTGGATGCCCCTTGTCCCTAATCTGAGAGAGAAGACTGATGAATTCAGTTTTCAACTCTTTTTGACACCTCAAGAGTGTTTTAATAGTTGCAGTAAACATAGGCATGCTACAGAAGCAGAATTTGTTGGCTGAGTAACTATTAATTAACCTGGAGTCAGGAGACCTGGATCTAGAGTGACTGCGTGTCTGAGTCTGCCAGAAAGAACCTTGGTGAATGCCTCTTGTTTTGGTATTATTGTGTCTGGTGGCTCCTTCCACCATCAGAAGTGTCCTACTTCAAATTCTTCTATAACTTGCTAGATGGACAAGCAAAATGTCGACTTAGATATTGATATCTGATTGCAAGAATCTAAGGCTTAAATCAAATTGTCTAAGTGGTATTTCTCAACCTCAAACATCCTATTTAATTAAGATCAAATAAGAAACTAATAGATGAAAATATACACTTTTCATGACAGCCCTACATATACAAGCTAAATTTACAAAATTTCTAGAAGAAAGAAGAAAATATCTTTAAGATCTTGTATAGACAAAGATTTTTTAAATGAGACTTCATAAAAATGAAAAACTTTCTGCTCTTCAGACACACAAAAAACTGAAAAGCCACTGACAGGGAGAAAATATTCACAATATAGCTAAGATAGGACTCTTATTTGAAATATATAAAACTAATGAAACAAAGACAAATCATCATTTTTTAAAAAAAAGTGAGCAAAAACTTGAACAAATACCCAAAAATATATTAGAATGGCAATTATGTACATGAAAAGATGTTTAACATCAAAGAAATGCAAATTAAAACCACAAGATATTTTAAGCCCATTAAAATTGTTAAAATTTAAAACTGACAGCACTAAATGCTAGTGAATGACTGAAAGTTTCATACTTAGCTAGTGCGAATATAAAAGGGTGAATTGGTTGACAGTATATTGTAAACTTAGACATGCCCTTACATTCTAACCTATCTATTCTACTCAAAGTATTTACCCAGAAGAAAAGAAAACAGATGACCACAAAGGGACTTGAACAGAAATATTGATAACAGGTTTATTCACAGTAGCTTCAAAATGGAAATAGCTCCTTAGATTGTCAACATGTGAATTGACAAATTGTGACCTGTTTATAATGGAAACCTATGCAACAACGAAAAAAATAACTTCAGTTACATCTAACAACATGAGTGAATCTCATAGATAATATGTTGTGAGGAAGACTGTGGGCACAAAAGAGTATATGCTAGGTGATTCCACTCATATAAAGCTCTAGAATAGGTGAAAGTGATCAATGGTGATAGAAATCCAATCAGCAGTTATCAGAGTGTCTCTGTGTGTATGAAAGGGGGAATGTTGAGTGGAAAGTAGATTGAAGAAACTTTCTGGATGAAGGAAATGCTAATTCTCTTTATCTAATTGATATATACATGGGTGTTTACACATTAAAATCATCACTGAATGAACACGAGGTGTGTTCATTATAATACTGTAAAATAAGTCACACTATTTCTCAGTTTATCAAGTGCATTCTCACACAATAATGTTTTCCAAATATTTCTAAGCATCACAATTCTTTCTTTAGACAAAATGTTACATGGAATTTCAATATATAAAATAGCAAAAGCCAAATTTCTGGAGTTGAGATGAGGAAGGGGTTCTGATCAATGGAAAGCATTAATACGTACAGATGAGAAACCACTACACATTAGCACACAAGTGACTTTCTGGTCATTTTAATGACTCAGGCAACCAGGTGGGTTGATTGCCCTTCTGATGGTTGATTTTCATGGATTTTTAGTAGTGGATGGAAATGAGAACTGATCAAGATTATCCTGCATTTCTATTCACTGTCAGGTTTTAGGGAATCATCTACATGAAATTTTAAGTTTTCATTTTTATATGACCATCACTCTCACTGTTGCTTAAAAAATTCCTCTTTTCCCCAGAGGGGAAAGATGAAGGCCACATAAAAAACTTGGATGTTTTTGGCTTTTCCAGTTATCACAGCGTAAGGAACCATGAGCAGCAAAGTCTCCTGCAACACATGCTATGAAGCAGTGGGGAAAGTCCTGCCTGGGAACCAGCATAAGTGCCTGCAGTGTCTGGAGATGGTGGTGCTTCAGGTCAGCTTGTAGGCCTATGACTCTCAGAAGGACAAACACTTCTTGGGCACCATCAGGCTTAAGTCCACTCCCTGCCCCAAATTCTCCATGTGTGTCCTGTGGGACCAGCAGCACTGTGAAGAAGCCAAGGTTGTGGATATCCCCCACATGGTGCTCAGGAAACTCAAGAATAAGGAACTGGTCAAGAAGCTGGCCAAGAAGTATGATGCCTTTTTGGCTTCCGAGTCTCTGATCAAGCAGATCCCATGAATCCTAGGCCCAGGCCTGAACAAGCCTGGCAAGTTCCCTTCCTTACTGACCCACAGTGAGAACATGGTGGCCAAAGTTGATGAAGTGAAGTCCACCATCCAGTTCCAGATGAAGAAGGTGCTGTGTCTGGCAGTGACTGTTGGCCACCTGACGATGACAGATGATGAGGTTGTGTACAATATCGTCTCAGCTCTCAACTTCCTGGTGTCCTCGCTCAAGAAAAATTGCCAGAATGTCAGGGCCTTGTGCCTGAAGAGCACCTGTACTAAAGCACAGCTTAATAAACCATACTCCACTATCAAAAAAAAAGGAAAAACTTGGATGTTTTTGGATCAGTTGATGCTGAGGTTTTCATTCTCAACAATGTCCTACTCACACATTTTTGGGTTTCCCATCCTATAGCAGCTGGTTTGATTCATTTATTTATTTTAAAATTCAATTTGTGATACAGTTAGAAGAGACTGTCAGCAAGGGAGAGTCAAATGGAAAGTTTATTTTTTTTCTCCAAAGGGTAAATGGTGGACAAGTAGGGGACTGCTGGCATGGGGCTTATTGGATTTATTTGGTTTATTTTTTCCTAAAATCCTTCCCTCTAACAGGACAAAGTTCTTCTTTTCTCTTTAAGTGCAAAGCCCAAAGTGAGAAAAATTTGAAATTTGATTTAATTTTTTTTGATTCGGAACAGACTAAAGAAAACACTGAGGCTGACTGAATTTTCTTTAATTTAAATAGGAGAGAGATTGGAATTCCCATGAGAGGACTGATTGTTGAAATTCATATTTATTTTTTTAAATCTGTCATTGGGGATATGCTGATTTTGAAGGATAAAACAGAGAGTAAGGAGCTCCAGAAATATGTGTGAGACTGGGCCATGAAAGGATGAGAAAGAGCTGAAGCCAGTGATAGCCGATAGCCCCACCAACACACTGAGACTGGCTCGTGAAGCCACCTGCAAATCCCGTCTCAACTATTGCGCTGTTAGGCTTTGTATTTCCTCCGTTAGAAATATTTCATGATTTGAGTATGAGTTATACAAAAACAAAAAATAAACAGTAAGACCCCTAAACCCAAAAAACAATTAAGGAAAATTCTCGCAGTTGAAAATGCTTAGCAAACTGGAATAAACAAAGGAAAATGATGTCTTTATTGTAGGATTTCCCTGGACCTGTAATATTCTCATGTGCATTTTGAATCTCCAAGAAAAGCTATAGGATTAGCCATGTAAGAAGTCTTAACTTCAAATGAGAGGAAAATTTTACCCATTTACCTCCCATTAACATCTTAGAAGGCTGACCTCAAAAAAAAAAAAAAAAAGCTTTGATGAAAGCATTGAAAAATTACTGTTAAAATGCAAATCATAACAGGGACATGATAATATTTGAAAGCATTATTAACCAACTTAACTCCTCAGTTTAGTTTGTGAAATTAACTGCAAGTGCCTTGTAAAACTCTTGTGGGAAGGACATTGGACTGAATTAAAGCATGACAGGGGACAGATGATATCAATAATCTATCCAGAAGGCCAGGAAGACATAGTAGATAGACCAAAGTGACAACATTTCTGAATTTTAAATACTAATCAGCTTCAATCTCTGTAGCATACATCAGTAGAGAACCATATAAGAGAAAAGAGACATTCAATTTATTTAAACACAAGAATCACACACATCAGATTCTAGCATTTCTATATTAACTTAAAACATAAAACAAATAAATGATTGCCAGCAACAAATGGAATGTTTAAAGTTTTCTCTGGATGCAAATTTGTTTTTTGTTGTATGGAGAACTGACATTGAAACTCAAGGTTTAGCTGGTTTATGTTGACACTACCAGTGGCACCAAACCTATTTCCTTTCATTTCCTTTCCATTTTTTTAAAAGACTTTTTTTGTTTTTTGGCTGCATCATGAGGCATATCGGATCTTAGTCTCATGCCTCTTAAAGTGGAAGCATGGAGTCCTAACCACTGGACCATCACTGAATTCTCTCCTTTCCTTTCTTTATGTTCATTTAAGTGAGATTTCCCTGTCTCTCCTCTAAGTGAATCTACCTGATTGGATTCTGGCCAGTGCAATGTGGGCAGAAGTGATAAACTCTGCCTCTAGTCTTGGTATACACAGAAAGTCTTGCATGATCCTCATTTTCTGAACCCTCCTATCTGCTAGGTATGTGCTACCAAGGCAACAAGAAGGCAGAGTCATGTGATTATAGCAACCGGGGTTCCTGAATCACTATCTGGAGGACAGTCACACAAGCATTCATACTGGATTTTGTATAGGTTAAAGTTTTATTTTGTTAGGTCACACAGATTGCTAGAGTTGGACATGATTGAGCATGCATGTGCCCACTGAGATTTTGATTTTGTTTTGGTAGCACGTTTCACCTTAATTGCCCTGGCCAACACAAATTCAGGGAATAAGGGCATGTTTACTTGTGAAAGCTGAATCTAGAGTAAGTTACTGGTCATAACTCATTCTTTCCATAGTGACTGTACCAACATGTACTTTGTGCTACTCCTGCCTCATTCCATGGAAACTGCTTTAAAATCAGATTATTATGTAAGATTAGCTTTAAAGTGTTCCAGTTTTTTAATATCCCCCACTGGTATCCTGCTCTTGTCTCCCATCTGCTGCATTAACAGTGACCACTCTGGACTAAAGTGCTCCAATTCCACCGTGGTGTGTTTCGGGTCATATACAGCATATGTGGCTGTAGAAGTCACTTTCCCCAGCCATGAAGTGTGGAACCATACCTCAGAGGATGCAGACCAACCCAGGCAGAGGACCCAACGAGGATCTGCTGACCTGGTAACCTTTCTCGTATTTATACACATTGGCCCTAACCCCAGCACAGCACAGCTGGCTGAAACAGTCCTCAAGACTTTAGGAACTCCTCCCAAGAGAATTTCATGAAAGTATGAACCAGTCAGAAAACGAAGATGAAATTAATGTAAACCTTGCTTAGGAATTAAATAAATTTTCTGGAACAGGAACTTCAACAAGTGTGATAGGAATCACTCTCTAAACAGTCAGAGTGAAGAGGTTAAGGAATATTTGTAATGCAGATTTACATCTGGTGAAAGTCTCATTTGATAAAAATATATGTATTTGCTCGAGTCTAAGTGTGAATGACTCCTTTTGGAGAGTAGATACTATGGCTCTTACCCAGAGGAACTCATAAATCCATGTCCCTTTTTATAGCCAAAGATGAATTTCAATTGACAAGTCAGCTATTTTGAAGTCTGTAAGATGTAATCCTATAAACAGGGATAGATCTAGGTTTTGTGAGTCTGGAAAGTTATACAGTTTTTAAGACCTTCTTTCAAAAGTGAACACAATTTAGATATGGAGGTAAATATTTATTTTGAGTGGGAAATGAAGTCTCAGTGAGTTACAGATTTTAAAGCTGACTGCCATAAAAGTCATGGTGTGACGCATGTGTACTTTGTTGTGTCTGACTCTTTGTGACCCCGTGGGCTCCTCTGTCCTTGGAATTTTCCTAGCAAGAATACTGGAGCAGGTTGCTGTTTCCTTCTCCGGGGGATCTTCCTTACTCAGGTATCAAACTCATATCTGGTGTTTCCCGCAGTGGTAGGCAGGTTGTTATCTGGTGAGCCACCAGATAAGCCCAGAGAAGTCACAAAATTCAGCAACATTATAAGTCTATTAGTAGACTTGCTAACTTACTTCTATAGCACTTTTTCTTACATTTTTAGTTGCATACTCTGGTCATCTTGTTTTGTGATAATGTATGTAATATTTTCTGTATAGAAAATAAAAAGAGAGAGCTTCAGCTTTGTGCCCGGCGACAGCTTCTACAGAAAGAGACCAAGATGAACACAGAGCCCGAGAGGAAGTTTGGCGTGGTGGTGGTCGGCGTCGGCAGAGCCGGCTCCGTACGGATCTGGGACCTGCGGAGTCCACACGCTTCCTCAGCGTTCCTGAACCTCATTGGCTTCGTGTCCAGACGAGAGCTGGGGAGCATTGATGAGGTGCCGCAAATTTCTCTGGAAGAGGCTCTTTCCAGTCAAGAGGTCGAGGTTGCTTTTATTTGCAGTGAGAGCTCCAGCCACGAGGACTACATCAGGCAATTCCTGAATGCTGGAAAGCATGTCCTTGTGGAATACCCCATGACACTGTCTTGGGTGGCAGCTAAGGACCTGTGGGAGTTGGCCGAGCAGAAAGGGAAAGTCTTGCATGAGGAGCGTGTTGAACTCTTGATGGAGGAGTTTGCATTCCTGAAGAAAGAAGTGGTGGGGAAGGACCTGCTGAAAGGGTCTCTCCTCTTCACAGCTGCCCCACTGGAAGAAGAGCGGTTTGGCTTCCCTGCATTTAGCGGCATCTCTCGTCTGACCTGGCTGGTCTCCCTCTTCGGGGAGCTTTCTCTCATGTCTGCCACTTTGGAAGAGCGAAAGGAAGACCAGTATATGAAGATGACTGTGTGCTTGGAGACAGAGAACAAAGGCCCGCTGACCTGGATTGAAGAGAAAGCACCTGGCCTAAAGCGAAACAGACGTTTAAGCTTCCATTTCAGATCTGGGTCCCTGGAGAATATGCCCAACGTAGGCATCAATAAGAATATTTTCCTGAAAGATCAGAATATATTTGTCCAGAAACTCCTGGGCCAGTTCTCGGAAGAGGAGCTGGCTGCTGAGAAGAAACGCATCCTGCACTGCCTGTGGCTTGCAGGAGAGATCCAGAAACACTGCTGCTCGAAGCAGTGAGGGGAAGGGGCAGTGCTGCTCTGCTCAGCAAAACCGGAGCCTGATCTTTATCGAGAGTTGACCTTTCTCTCTATTCTTACCGTTAAACATGTTTTGGGTAAACAGAAAAAAAAAAAAAAGAAAAAGAAAATAAAAAGATAACTCAGTCTCTTTTTTAGCAAATTTAGTATGAATGGTTTAGAAGCTCCTTTGGCCTCACACTTTTTTTTTATTAGCAATTTTATGTGAATTATTAAGATTATTAAATTTAGGAAAAATTCTCTATCAATATTCCTTTTATACATGATCTATTATGATTGAAAAAACTTTTTCATAGACTAAGTTCTAGCCCCCTGATTTTGAACCTTGCTTCTTGCCACTGCACACTGTCCACATTTTTCTGGTGCAAATGTCATATCATGACATGACCTCTGGCCCTACACCTTTGTATCATGTGCTGGGTAAGTTAACACAGCAGATATTAGGAATATTCCTGAAAGCTGTTTCTGGATTGGGATGACTGGAATAATTTGATTACACATGGAAGTAATGGCAAACCAAATAAATATATTTCAACAAACCCTAACTACAGTTATCTTGTAAGTCAACATTCTTTGAACTACATATTAAAAATACCATGAGTAGTATTACCTTTTGACTTTAGTGAGCCAGGCTGCCACACACGATGCTGTGCCTCAGGGGACCCTGCGCTTTTGAGTGCCTTCCTCCAAATTGCCCAATTTCTCTGAGGACTAGCTGGGACTGGCAGTGTCAAATGGATGGTCTCTATGGGTCATATGGGTCATCTGTATGGACCTTGGCCATCCTTTCAACTATTGGGATGCTCTCTGACCTTCTACCTCATGAATGGGGTTGACCAGATGCCCTAATGATCTATGCACCTCAGATTTAGAGTGTCTTTGTGGATGAATTACACACATTAGTAAGGGCAGCATTTCCTTCATGAAAACTTGTGATACTGGGCCACCAAAATAGTGCTAAGAGACTGATTTGAGGTGACTTTCACTCATGTCTGAAGAGTTTGGCACTCTGAGCTAATGACAGTCCACTCTCAACCCTTAAACTTCAGCTATGGAGGAAGATCTATATATTGGCTCTCATCAGACCTTGTTATAACTTTCCTAAATATATCTAACATAGGACCTTGACTTTTCTATAGATTTTAATAAATTGTTTACATAAATAGAGGCCCAACAGAAATATTTTGTCTGGGTCCCTGCGTATCCAGTAAGAAGGCATGCTGCAGCCACTCCTGCACAACCTAACAACAACAAAAAAAAGCAAAATGTGAAAGAGGGGACATTTGATGGAAAGAGATGACAGTCTAAACTGATTGAGGAAATATTTTTTTTTGGTTTATTTTATAAAAACATATGGCCATTGAATATCATGTGATGTGTGGAGCCCATGCGAGTGAGGGGCTTGCAGTAGTAAATAATTCTACTTCTGCTAATGGACTTGATTTTGCAAAATGGTAGTATTCTCTTAGACTATTAATGATACTCCATAAAGACAATGAATTTAGAGTTTATTTAAAGTGTAAATAATTTAAAGAACTGTTGCTTTTGCATAATCCTCTCTGCTGAGTCCTATTCCAAACCCTGCAGAAAGTGTCTTTTTTTTCCCCCACACAACTGACCTTAATAACAAATACAGTGGAATTTGATTAATTCATCTTATATGTCCATAATTAATGTAAAAGGGCCTACACTCTCTCAACTCATTTCTCAGAAAATATCTAATAATGAAGTTCAAATGCAGTTTAATATGACCTAAATTTAAGAAATATAATGGCTGGAGAATTACTTTGAAAAGTTAGAAGTGCTATGCAAATGCAAAGTATCCTCATTAGTACTACTATTATTAGTGAAGTATCTATAAGCTAACATTCAGTTATTTGCTGCATTAGAAAATTTAAAAGTAAAATGGTCTCTTGACATCTATCTCTCTGGGCTCCTTGAGAGACCACATTGGTCTTTTTATCTTTAGTGTCTCTTGCACCTAACTGTGTTCTAGTACTTAGTGGGCACTTATAAGTATTTGTTGAATAAATGAATAAATAATTTCCAGTTGTATGTTTAGGTTACTTTCTTTTTTTCAGATTTTATGTTAGAAATTAGCAGTTCTTTAAATACTAAATTTTACTCATACAAAGTATCTTTAAGGATAAATTTCCAGAGGTTAAATTTCTAGATCATAGACTTCACACATTTTTTTAAAGCTTTTGATATATGTTGCCAAATGGCCTTCCAGGAATGTTTGTTCATTTAACAATTATTTATTAAGAGCTGATTAAGGTCCAGGAATTGTTATAAGTGTTGGGGATACAATAATAAATAAGACATCCAGTCTTCATTGAGCTTATAGATTAATCAAGAAGAAAGATGATAAAAGGTAACTGAATAAATAAATATATGATGTAATTTCAAGTAGTGATGAGAGCTATGAAGAAAAATAGAGACACGAGGCAAATTTTTTTGCAAATTTTTGTTACTGTTTTCAAACACTCACTTAACTCTTCAGTTTACTGGAGTGACTATGAGAAAGGAGATGAGAAGAGGGAAATGCTGGAGAAAGGGAAAATAAAGATAAAGTAAGGGGTTGACATATACTATCTTTAAATTGAAGGCTAATTCCTAGGGGACCCAAAACAATTCTAAGGCCAGCCAGTCAACTGAGGGCCTGTGGTCTCAAGCAATAAATGAAATTTTGCCCAAGTATTTTTCACATTTGGGTGCTGTAGGTCAATGACACCTCATGTGGTTATTTTTCAGCTGCCTAAAATATAACTGGACTAGATATACTCAGTCGTGTGGGCCCAGTCACCCTGTGAAGTAGGGACTATGATGGTAAGTTGTGAGATTGATAATAGCTTTGACATCAAATATATCACATACTCCACCACTCAGAAGCAACTAACCTGCTAGAATGGTATAATGACCAACTGAACATTTTAATTAAATTTTCAGTGAGGAGACAACACTCTGGGGTTCTATCTCACAGGGTAAAATCAGTGATGAGTATATGGTGCTGTTTGTCCCCAAGCCAAAAGGATAGAAGCAGGAATGGTTCTTCAATTTTTTTTTTTTTTAATATATAAACTTCTTGCAGAATTTTTACTTTTTGTTTCCAGAATGTTTAGGTCTGCAGTTTTGATGGCCTTGGTCCTCAAGGGAAACATCCACAAGGGGATATGTTGGTTTTGCTGAATTGGAAGGTGAGATTGGTCATTTTGGTGAAAAATGGGGCATCCTATTGGCTGCGGAAATTGATCCCAACTACCAAGGGAAATTGAGCTGCTTCTATATGATGGAGGCAGGGAGTAACAGACTCGAATCCAAAGTCTTGGGTACTTTTAGTCTTTCCATGTTCTCTAGTAAAAGTCAAGGGAAAACCATAGCAACCAAAACAAAAGTGAGACCACTGAGATTCAGGCCCGCTAGGAAGGAGTGTCTGGGTCACTCTACCAACTAAAGAACCCCAACCACCTGTGGTTCTGGCTAAGGGCAAAGGAGTGGGGAAAGTGTAATAAAAGGAGGAAGTAAGAGTAAAGTCAGTGTTTGAAAACAATAAGACAAACTTACCAAACTCTCTTTAATTTTTCTTCATAGCTTTCATTACTACCTGAAATTACATATTTATTTGTTTACCTTTTATCATCTATCTTCTTGATTAATTTATAAGCTCCATGAGGACTGGATGTCTGATTTTATTACTCTATTGCCAATACCTGTATAATCTTGTGCTCAGTTTCAGAAATGAGGATTGTAGTATATCTTCCAGATTCTTGGGGCACACACATCATTTGGGAAGTATCCTGTCTTCTCTGAGAAAGCCTTTCCTCTCTCAAGCTTCTAACTCCTTCTGATCAACCTCTTCCCTTTTTTCCCAAATCTGGAGGGGGGGTAGCTGCTCTCTCTCTGGTTTCTTAGTCTTCAAGAATTATTTTAACATCATAATTCATTACGTTAAATCATCTTTTGTGAAAAATCTAGTGTGGTTTCTGTTTTCCACATGGGATCCTGACTGTTATATAAGCTGTACATCTCATCCATGGCCATGTGGTTTGCTTGGCCTCCCATGGGCAGGCATATTTCCCTGTCTGTCCATATGATTTGTGTTGGCCAATGGAGTGTGATTAGATGTGATATGTGCCACATCTGATAAGGCAGATACTTTTAAAACACTACACTTTTAATTTTGAGATGGGTGTAGGTTTATATGCGTTTGTAAGAAATAATGCAGAGTGACCCCATGGTCTTTTTATCGTTTCCCCCCAATGGTAACATCTTGCAAAGTATCATATAATACACAACCAAGACGTTGGCATTGATAAAATCCAGCACTTTTACTCAGATTTCCCTAGTTTGGGGTAGAAACTTTTACAATGAGCGTGAGTTTTAGCTATTCTCCCCCTCTGTCATGTGAACGACGGTGGACCAGATCCACAGATCTGAGCAGAAGCACAGCTACTCTGTAGCCAGCCAGGAACAGGCACCCATACGAGCAAGGGAAATCTTTAGTTGTAAGAACTGAGAATTTGAGGTTTGTGTTATCTTAGCCTGACTGCTTAGTAAAGAGAGAGATGAAAGAGGGGGATTTATTCTAGATAGAAGGGTTAGAAATACCTTCATAGCAGACGGGACATTTGAGCAGGGACCTGCCTGGGGTGAGGATGCCACTCAGGGAAATGGCTGGGGATGATCATTCACACCGAGGTGGCAGCAGGTATGAAACCCCTCGGTGGAATAAGTACACATATCAGAGAAAGAAGAGAGCTAGCCTGATGGGCGGAGTATGCAATGAGCGAGGATAAGGATGGGCAGAGAGACAGAGGGGCTGATATCATCTAGTCCATGGTCAAATGATGGATTTTATTTTCAATGCCCTTTTGATAATTTTCAGAGCTTCATGTTAATATCGTGGATAGTTCTATTAAGGATGTCTTCCTCACACAAAGTTGAAATCTGCCTCCTAGCCACATTTTCCCTTTTACACTATTTCTGTCTTTTGTTTTTTGTACAAAGTGCCTTCTCCTGTGACCAGCTTCACATATTTGAGAATGGCAATGATGCCTTCACAAGTCTCTTTACTTGAGTTAAACAGTTCTGTTTAGCTAAATTAGGTGACTTTGTGTTTCATGTAGTTTTTTTTAAAGAGAACAATTTAGACTTAATTCTGTTAATTGATTATTCAGATAATAATTATTTCAGTGATTCATAAGGTGAGACTATCTAGAATCTTAGAGATACCACATGTACCTGTGGGAGTATATCATTTATGTATGTCTCATTCACTACATAATTCTGAAGATATATCTCCAAGACTGATATTTGTCAGTGGTTGTTTGACTGACTTAATATGAATTTCCTATTTAATGAAGGAATGGAAGGGAGAAAAGTGTTATAAGCCAAAGAAGGCAGTCCTCTAACACAGTGACAGCTACCTACATATTAATGCGTATATGAAACACTTGGGGATCTCGTTAAAATTCAGATTCTTAATCAGTAGGTCTGTGGCAGGACCCCAGATACTAGACTTTAGTGGATGCTGCTATTGTGTGGACCATTCTTCTGAGCAGCAAGATTCTAAAGAACTCACCTCAGTAGAGAATTACTCTACCTGCCAAGGCAGGTGTAGTCACATCAGTCCATTGGCTGTTTAATATAAGCAGAGTTCTTCAATCATTTCACGGTGTTCCCAGATGCCTGCAGAACCATATAGGACATGTCAGAAAAATCATCTTTAAGCCATTTCTAGACTTCAAGGACAGAGACTTTAAAGAAAGCAATTGGTTCTCAAATTGCTGTTGCTCAATTTCCTGTGTAATTGCAGGAGTGTCTCCATGGGACAGTGACGTGACTGATGGTAAGAGACCAGTAGACATAGTTACAGAATATAATGTATCTTTAATGGCAAAGGATAAGGAAACTGAAGCTTGTTACAAAAGTGGGAGACAATGAGGTACGTTCCCAGATGAAGGCATCTCAGGTCTCTTAGTCTCCATAGGAAAATAGATCAGCTGCTGATACCACCTGCATGGAGTAAGAGTTCTTGCATTGGTGACAACCTCCCATTTTCCATTGTTGGAGTGCAGGTGTATTCTCATGAACTTTGTTAACGGTATTGAAATAACCTACCTGTGTGCCAGCTCATGGTACAAACACAACGTGAGAAACTTTCTGAGGGTCTTCTGTAAGACCAGCCAAACCAAAGATAAGTTTCTCAGGTGTGGCATCTCTTAGCATACTCACACATTAGATCTGCCCAAGGTTCATTCCTGCATTTAACATGAGGGAAAATATGGGTAGCTCATAGGATATGGTGAAAAATATCTTCCCCTAAGATAGGAAAAGACAGCAAAGTCAGTGCCTTATGTTTCCCCTTTATTCCCTTATAAACAACCAATATGGCAACTGCTGTAAATTAATTATGATTTACCAGAAAAATTCTGGTATATAGAAATATTTCCTTAGGAATGGTTTCCCTCTGAATGTTAATTAAATTGAATGAATTCATAAGATCATAGATTGGCAGAACTAGAGGTTAACCTAGAGATGTTCTAATTCATAAAGTTTATGATGAAATCATTATGGCTTATGATTATTCTGAAGAAAGAATATAAAAATTCATCTCTCTGTAGGCGTCACCTATAGCCATTTCTAAGCCAAAGAATATTCAAACTACCGCACAATTGCACTCATTTCACACACTAGTAAAGTAATGCTTAAAATTTGCCAAGCCAGGCTCCAGCAATACATGAACCGTGAACTTCCAGATGTTCAAACTGGTTTTAGAAAAGGCAGAGGAACCAGAGATCCAATTGCCAACATCCATTGGATCATGGAAAAAGCAAGAGAATTCCAGAAAAACATCTATTTCTGCTTTATTGACTATGCCAAAGCCTTTGACTGTGTGGATCACAAAAAACTGTGGACAATTCTGAAAGAGATGGGAATACCAGACCACCTGACTTGCCTCTTGAGAAACCTGTATGCAGGTCAGGAAGCAACAATTAGGACTAGACATAAAACAACAGACTGGTTCCAAATAGGACAAGGAGTATGTCAAGGCTGTATATTGTCACCCTGCTTATTTAACTTATATGCAGAGTACATCATGAGAAACGCTGGGCTGGAAGAAACACAAGCTGGAATCAAGATTGCTGGGAGAAATCTCAATCACCTCAGATATGCAGATGACACCACCCTTTTGGTAGAAAGTGAAGAACTAAAGAATCTCTTAATGAAAGTGAAAGAGGAGAGTGAAAAAGTTGGCTTAAAGCTCAACATTCAGAAAACGAAGATCATAGCATCCAGTCCCATCATTTCATGGCAAATAGATGGGGAAACAGTGGAAATAGTGGCTGACTTTATTTTTCTGGGCTCCAAAATCACTGCAGATGGTGATTGCAGCCATGAAATTAAAAGATGCTTACTCCTTGGAAGGAAAGTTATGACCAACCTAGATAGCATATTAAAAAGCAGAGACATTACTTTACCAACAAAGGTTCATCTAGTCAAGGTTATGGTTTTTCCAGTAGTCATGTATGGATGTGAGAATTGGACTATAAAGAAAGCTGAGCGCCGAAGAATTGATACTTTTGAACTGTGGTGTTGGAGAAAACTCTTGAGAGTCCCTTGGACTTCAAGGAGATCCAACAAGTTCGTCCTAAAGGAGATCAGTCCTGGGTATTCATTGGAGGGACTGATGTTGAAGCTGAAACTCCAATACTTTGGCCACCTGATATGAAGAGGTGATTCATTTGAGAAGACCCTGATACTGGAAAGATTGAAGGCAGGAGGAGAAGGGGACGACAGAGAATGAGATGGTTGGATAGCATCACCAACTCAGTGGACGGGGTTTGGGTGGACTCTGGGAGTTGGTGATGGACAGGGAGGCCTGGCATGCTGCAGTTCATGTGGTCGCAAAGAGTCGGACACGACTGAGCAACTGAACTGAACTGAACTGAACTGAAGCCAACATACTGTAGTAGACTAACTGATTAACTCTTGAAATATTTTTCCATACCAGATGACTCTCAGTTTATGTCGCTATTTGGTGGTTGTTTCTGGTCTAGAATTGGATATGAGTCCTAAGTTGGTCTGGTTAGCCTGGAATGGAGGATCATATTATAATGAATGTTGAGAGCCAGGTTTTCTGCCTCTTTTCTTTTTCCAAATACAAACTAGGACAACCTGTATCCACAAAGGAACCTGTCTTATGGTGAAACCAACAATGCGTATGGCAGAACAGATAGATCAAAAGAACTTAGGTCCTTTTGAATTAAAAACATTGATCACTGATTATCCCACCCTTAGCAAACATTCTGCTTCTGAACTTCCAGTGTTTTTCTTCATTATTTAGCCAAGTTGTAGTTAAGTTTTCAGAAACTATAGGGGTTATTGCAAGGCCTCTGGAACTAGACTCAGTTCAGTTTAGTTGCTCATGTGTATCTGACTGTTTGCAACCCCATGGACTGCAGCATACCAGGCTTCCCTGTTGATCATCAACTCCTGGAGCTTGTTCAAACTCATGTCCATTGAGTCAGTGATGCCATCCAACCATCTTTCATCCTCTGTCATCCCCTTCTCCTCCTGTCTTCATTCTTTCCCAACATCAGGGTCTTTTCTAATGAGTCAGTTCTTTTCATCAGGTGGCCAAAGTATTGGAGTTTCAGCTTCAGCATCAGTCCTTCCAATGAATATTCAGGACTGATTTCCTTTAGGATTGACTGGTTGGATCTCCTTGTAGTCCAAGGAACTGTCAAGAGTCTCCTTCAACACCCCAGTTCAAAAGCATCAGTTCTTCAGTGCTTAGCATTCTTTATGGTCCAACACTCACATCCATACATGACTACTGGAAAAATCATAGCTTTGACTACACAGACTTCTGTCAGTAAAGTGAGGTCTCTACTTTTTAATATGCTGTCTACATTTGGCATAGCTTTTCTTCCAAGGAGTAAATATCTTTTGATTTCATGGCTGCAGTCACCATCTGCAGTGATTTTGGAGCCCAAGTAAATAAAGCCTCTCACTGTTTCTATTGTTCCCCCATCTATTTGCCATCAAGTGATGGAACCAAATGCCATTATTTTAATTTTTTGAATGTTGAGTTTCAAGCCAGCTTTTTCACTCTCCTCTTTCATTTTCATCAAGAGGCTCTTCAGGTTCTCTTCTCTTTCTGCCATAAGGGTGGTGTCATTTGCATATCTGAGATTATTGATATTCCTCCCAGCAATCTTGATTCCAGCTTGTGCTTCATCCAGTCTGGCATTTCTCATGATGTACTCTGCATATAAGTTAAAAAATAAAGGTGACAATATACATCGGACATACTCCTTCCCCAATTTGGAACCAGTCTGTTGTTCCATGTCTGGTTCTAACTGTTGCTTCTTGACCTGGATACGGGTTTCTCAGGAGGCACTTAAGGTGTTCTGGTGTTCCCATCTGTTGAAGAATTTTCCACAGTTTGTAGTGGTCCACACAGTCCAAGGCTTTAGCATAGCAAATGAAGCAGAAGTAGATATTTCTAGATGGGACTAGACTGCCTGGGTCTGAATCCTGACTCTGTAACCATATAGTCACGTAGTCTTGGGGAAGTTACTTAGAAAACTCATGCCTCAGTTTTCTTGTTTATAAAATGGAGGTGTAAACAGTACCCAGTGTCCTAGGGTTACTCTGAGATTAACTGAGTTAATGCATGTAAAGTACTTGGAACAGGGCCTGGCTAATGCATAAACTAAAAAGTATTTATTATTAACACTATTACTGCTATTACTACTAATATTTGCTGATAACAATCTAAAACTTTTCATCTATTTACTCATTCATTGGTTAAGTATATATTGAGTGACCACAGTATACACAGTTTTGGATCGAGTTGAGATTTGGATACATGCTTATGGCCACAATGTCAGCTTTTAAACGTCCTTCCTTCCCTTCTTCCTCCCTCCCTTCCATCCTTTCTCCTCCTCCTCATTTTCTTCTTCTTCCTCTTCCCCTTCCTCTTCCTCCTTGTCTTCTTTTCTCTTTCCGCTCTCATTCTCTGTTCCTTCACTTTGGGATTATGAGGTTGAAATAATTTTTTTTTTTTGGCAATCAATATATGAAAACATTGTAGGAAACTTATGGCTTATTTTAGCTTTTGTTTATTTTCCAGAAGTATGCTTTTTGTTTTTCTGGGCCAGATAGTGTTTTTCTAGTCTGGATTGATAAAGACTTAGCCAATGTGTGTGTGCTGCTCTGTGTGCTAAATTACTTCAGTCGTGTCCTACTCTTTGTGACCCTATGCACTGTAACCCACCAGGCTCCTCTGTTCATGGGGTTCTTCAGGCAGTAATACTGGAGCGGGTTGCTGTGCCCTCCTCCAGGGGTATTCTCAATCCAGGGATCAAACTGGAGTCTCCTCCATCTCCTGCATTGGCAGATGGGTTCTTTACCACTAGTGCCAGCTGGGAAGCCCTTAGCTAATGTGATTCACTCCCAAATTGATCATTTGAAAATGCATTACTTACCATCTAGAACACTTTGGATATGAAATGAGTAGGTAAAACTTCAAGAATGAAAAGGCAGACAGCCTGGGAGCAGAGAACCTTTAAAGGCACAGCACAGGGAATTTTGCCTTTTGTGCTGATTTAATGTGGTACAAATGAAGGTAAGCTCACTGTCCTTTCTTCTCAGTCTATTGGTAGGTGTTCTTACTTCAACATGTATTAGTGCATCCTAGTAGAGTCCCGCCAAGCATGGTGGTTTTGTGGATCTGTGGCATCATCAAAGGGTTTACTCTGGGAGTCTAGTGAATGACTCTCTTAGATGAAGCAGAGAAACTCCATGAAGTGGGGCTCCTAGAATTTTGGACATAAAACTCATTCCTCCAGGAAATTAAAACATTTTAACAAAAGTGGTGCTAGGTAGCTTACCTCAGTTCCTATCAGATGTCATGCCAAATTTCCCTAGATTTAGAGAAAATAATTTGAGTTTGTAAAGAAACTTCCTCTGGATTCCCATAGGAAATGTGGAAAGTCATTCTTGGACTGAGATCTTTTGGCTGTAGGTGTGTTTCTTTTTAAGGACTGTGGCGAAGCCATATGAGTCCAGCATACATGGCTTATACACCCTCTGCCTCCGTGAATAAGCTGTTTGAACTAAATTTTATCATACTGTAGCAGTACGAAAATGTTATTTTGAGTGTGGGAAAGTTCTGAGTTGGAATCTGGAAGTCACGAACTCCTAAATTCAGTATTGTTCATTATTCCTAGATGTCTGCTTATAGGTACTAAAGTAGCCGTGGCAAAGGTAGGTGCTGCAGTGTTTGAATTTCTCCTTTATTTCTTGTGGTGCTGAAGCAACGGGAACAACTATTGGGAGTCTAAATGAGATACTGTATGTCACAGTGTCTGGTACTGTGGAACTTGAACTCGATAGTAAGAATCAACAAATCCTCACTTTTTAATTTTCATTTATCATGGAATTTCCTGTCTTGGAATATAAAATCTCAGATGTAATTTTCTTGCATTTCGTGCCAGAGAAATCTCAATGAAAATTCCTTTTTCTCTTTTGTCCTTGCTGGGGAACACATGTTATTGTTGTTCAATCGCTGAGTTATGCCTGACTCTTTGTGAACCTGTGGACTATATCTTACCAGCTTCTTCAGTCCATGGGGTTCTCCCAGAAAGAATACTGGAGTGGGTTGCCATTTCCTTCAGCTGGGGATCTTCCTGGACCAGGGATCAGATCCGTGTCTCCTGCATTGGCAGGTAGATTCTTTACTCCTGAGCCACCAAGGAAGCCCACAAATTCTCCATTTCTCACCTTACATAAAAATGATTGAAGTTGACTTCTGGGCTTCACAGGTGGCACTAGTGGTAAAGAACCTGCCTGTCAAGAGACATGAGCTCGGTACCTGGGTTGGGAAGATCCCCTGGAGAAGGGGAGAAGGCAATGGCACCCCAGTACAGTACTCTTGCCTGGAAAATCCCATGGATGGAGGGGCCTGGTGGGCTGCAGTCCATGGGGTCACTAAGTGTCAGACACAACTGAGAGACTTCACTTTCACTTTTCACTTTTATGCACTGGAGAAGGAAATGGCAACCCACTCCAGTGTACTTGCCTGGAGAATCCCAGAGATGGGGGAGCCTGATGGGCTGCCATCTATGGGGTCGCATAGAGTCGGACACGACTGAAGCACCTTAGCAACAGCAGCAGCCTGGAGAAGGAAACAGAACTGACTCCAGTATTCTTGTCTGGAGAATCCCAAGGACAGAGGAAACTGGCAGGCTACAGTCCATACGGTCGCAGAGTTGGACATGGCCGAAGTGACTTAGCATGCTTGCACCCATAAAAATGAAGTTGACCTCCAGGAAAACAATGTAACTGTTGTGGTTCTTTACTCCCTGATATTTTTTGGAAGCACAGATAATGTTTAGAACTACTAATATTTTTTGCTGCTGATGTTTCTTTGCCTGTGAATACCTTGAAGACTTTAAAAATGGCTTGGAGGAATCAGGGAACAATGCTGCAACTGATTAAATAATTCAGTTGAGAGGAGACCAAGTTTAGTATCTTTTATTCACATTCTGGAGATGAAAGAAAACATAAAATAATATTTTATGTGACTAGTGCTTCCTATTTCTCCCTCATTGTGTTAAGCTTGTAATATATAATATTTCATTCATGCTTCAAATGACTAAATGAGTTTTACTATTATTAACTCTCATTACTACCATTATTATTAACATTTTAGAGATGAGGGAATTGAGATCTTGTGAGACTATGTGACTCACCCAACTCTCACAGCTAATAAATGCTAGAGCCAGAATTTCCAAAACCTATGATATTCTTAAGCAGTATGACATATTGCTCCCCATTGCAGACACAATTGGTAATTTCTCTACCCAGTGTAAAAATCACTAAGGAAATCCACACATATAGCACTTTTCCTTTGTTATATTACTTGAGGCTTGTTATTATTATTATTTTTCAGTAACTTAAACAAACAGAAAAAGGAATCTTTAATACACCTGTCTCCAATGAGGATGTGAAAAATTAATAATGTTTACATTACTAGGTCTATCTGTTTTGAAATTTTCAGTCTGCCTGATAAATGTTTTGGAGATATACTTGGTCTCACCCTGTTAAAAGTAACTCTAAGTCAAGTCAGTGTTTCAATCATATAATCAGCACATTTTATCTGCAGATAAAATGAACAGTTAAAACACAGCTGAAGCTGAAGCTCTAAAACTTTGGCTACCTGATGCAAAGAGCCGAATAATTGGAAAAGACTGATGTTGGGAAAGATTGAGGGCAAGAGGAGAAGGGGAAGACAGAGGATGAGATGACTGGATGGCATCACTGATTCGATGGACATGAGTTTGAGTGAACTCCAGGAGATGGGGAAGGTCAGGGAAGCTGGGAATGCTGTAGTTCATCAGTTTGCAAAGAGTCAGACACATCTTAGAAACTGAACAACAACAAAGCATAGCAGAGAAGAGTTGAAATGGAGTTGAGGAGAGTAGTTATATCTTTGAATTTGTTACAGGGATGTATATGTGTGTAGGGGGGTGTAAGAAAGTATTACATAATGATGGAAAAGAAAAACATTTAAATCAGAACTGAGTTTGTATCATGACTACTACTGACTCACATGGATGTGGGCATGTACCCTAACTTCCCTGCCTTCATGTCTCTGTTTAGAAAGACAATAACTAGTAATAACTAGATTGGATTATTCTGAGTGCTAGAGAAGATGCCAAAGGCGTGGTGGCTAAGACTGGGCAATTGGGCTGAATCTATAATGTTGAAATCTGTACTTAGGCATTTTTAATAATATCATGGGGATATAAATGATAGCTCTTCTTCTTGAAAGACCCTGTCTAGTCATTGGATTAACTTTGTTTGTTTCTGTACTGAGATAAATGAAATATAAAATAGGTAAAAGATGGCCTTGATTGCTATTGTTGTTCAGTCACTTAGTCATGTCTGACTCTTTATGACCCCATGGACTGCAGCATGCCTGGCTTCTCTGTCTTTTATTATCTTCCAGAATTTGCTCAAACTCATGCCCATTGAGTCAGTGATGCCATCCAACCATCTTGTCCTCTGTCTCCCCTCCTTCTGCTATCAGTCTTTCCCAGCTTCAGGATATTTTACAATCAGTCAGCTCCTTGCATCAGGTGGCCAAAATATTGGAGCATCGACTTCAGCATTAGTCCTTCCAAAGAATATTCGGGGTTGATTTCTTTTAGGATTGATTGTTTGATCTCCTTGCTGTCCAAGGTACTCTCAAGAGTTGTCTCCAGCACCACAGTTTGAAAGAATCAGTTCTTTGGCACTCAGACTTCTTTATGGTCCAACTCTCACATCCAAACATGACTGCTGGAAAAACCATAGATTTGACTAGATGGACCTTTGTTGGCAAAGTGATGTCTGTGCTTTATAGTGATCTGTCTAGTTTTTTCATAGCTTTTCTTCCAAGGAGCAAGCGTCTTTAATTTCATGGCTGCAATCACCATCTGCAGTGATTTTGGACCTTAAGAAAATGCAGTCTGCCACCGTTTCCATTTTTTTTCCCATTTATTTGCCATGAAGAGATAGGACTGGATGTCATGATCTTCAGTTCAATTCCATTGCTCAGTCGTGTCCAACTCTTTGCAACCCCATGGATTTTCCTGACCATCACCAACTCTCAGAGCTTGCTCAAATTCATGTTGGAGTCAGTGATGCCATCCAACCATCTCATCCTCTTCTGTCATCCCCTTCTCCTCCTGCCTTCATTCTTTCCCAGTATCAGGGTCTTTTCCAAAGAGTCAGTTCTTTGCATCAGGTGGCCCAAGTATTGGAGTTTCAGCTTCAGCATCAGTCCTTCCAAAGAATATTCAAGTTGATTTCCTTTAGGATGGACTGGTTGGATCTCCTTGAAGTCCAAGGGACTCTCAAGAGTCTCCTCCAACACCACAGATCAAAAGCATAAATTCTTCAGTGTTCAGCTTTCTTTATAGTCCAACTCTCACATCCATACATAACAACTGGAAAAATCATAGCTTTGACTAGATGGACTTTTGTTGGCAAAGTAATGTCTCTGCTTTTTAATATGCTGTCTAGGTTGGTCATAGCTTTTCTTCCAAGGAGTAAGCATCTTTTAATTTCATGGCTGCAGTCACCATCTGCAGTGATTTTGGAGCCCAGAAAAATAAAGTCTGTTACTGTTTCCACAGTTTCTCCGTCTATTTGCCATGAAGTGATGGGACCAGATGCCATGATCTTAGTTTCCTGAATGTTGAGTTTTAAGCCAACTTTTTCACTCTCCTCTTTCACTTTCATCAAGAGGCTTTTTAGTTCTTCACTTTCTGCCAGAAGGGTGGTGTCATCTGCATATCTGAGGTTATTGATATTTCTCCCGGCAATCTTGATTCCAGCTTGTGTTTCCTCCAGCCCAGCGTTTCTCATGATGTACTCTGCATATAAGTTAAATAAGCAGGGTGACAATATACAGCCTTGAAGTACTCCTTTTCCTATTTGGAACCAGTCTGTTGTTCCATATTCTGTTCTAACTGTTGCTTCCTGACCTGCATATAGGTTTCTCAAGAAGCAAGTCAGGTGGTCTGATATTCCCATCTCTTTCAGAATTGTCCACAGTTTTTTGTGATCCACACAGTCAAAGGCTTTGGCATAGTCAATAAAGCAGAAATAGATGCTTTTCTGGGACTTTCTTCATTTTTCGATGATCAATCAGATGTTGGCAATTTGATCTCTGGTTCCTCTGCCTTTTCTAAATCCAGCTTGAACATCTTGAAGTTCATGGTTCATGTACTTTTGAAACCTGGCTTGGAAGATTTGGAGCATTATTTTGTTAGCATGTGAGATGAGTGCAATTGTACCATAGTTTGAACATTCTTTGGCATTGCCTTTCTTTGGGATTGGAATGAAAACTGATGTTTTCCATTCCTTGGGCCACTGCTGAGTTTTCAAAATTTGCTGGCATATTGAGTGCAGCACTTTCAGAACATCATCTTTTAGGATTTGAAATAGTTCAACTGGAATTCCATCACTTCCCCTAACTATGTTTGTAGTGATGCTTTCTAAGGCCCACTTGACTTCACATTCCATGATGTCTGGCTCTACATGATTGATCACACCATCATGATTATCTGGGTCATGAAGATCCTTTTTGTATAGCTCTTCTGTGTATTCTTGCCACCTCTTCTTAATACCTTCTGCTTCTGTTAGGTAAATACAATTTCTGTCCTTTATTGTGCCCATCTTTGCATGGAATGTTCCCTGGGTATCTCCAATTTTCTTGAAGAGATCTCTAGTCTTTCCCATTCTATTGTTTTCCTCTATTTCTTTGCACTGATCACTGAGGAAGGCTTTCTTATCTCTCCTTGCTAGTCTTTGGAACTCTGCATTCAAATGGGTGTATTTTTCCTTTTCTCCTTTACCTTTAGCTTCTCTTCTTTTCTCAGCTATTTGTAAGGCCTCCTCAGACAACCATTTTGCCTTTTTTCATTTCTTTTTCTTGGGGAAGTTCTTAATCCCTGCCTCCTTACAATGTCACAAACCTCCATCCATAGTTCTTCAGGCACTCTATCTGTCAGATCTAAACCCTTGAACCTATATGTCACTTCCACTGCATAATCATAAGGGATTTGATTTAGGTCAGAAATAGATGGGGAAACAGTGTCAGACTTTATTTTTCGGGGCTGCAAAGTCACTGCAGATGGTGATTGCAGCCATGAAATTAAAAGACGCTTACTCCTTGAAAGGAAAGTTATGACCAACCTAGATAGCATATTCAAAAGCAGAGACATTACTTTGCCAACAAAGGTCTGTCTAGTCAAGGCTATGGTTTTTCCAGTGGTCATGTATGGATGTGAGAGTTGGATTGTGAAGAAGGCTGAGTGCCGAAGAATTGATGCTTTGAAATGTGGTGTTGGAGAAGACTCTTGAGAGTCCCTTGGACTTCAAGGAGATCCAACCAGTCCATTCTGAAGGAGATCAGCCCTGGGATTTCTTTGGAAGGAACGATGCTGAAGCTGAAAGTCCAGTACTTTGGCCACCTCATGCGAAGAGTTGACTCATTGGAAAAGGCTCTGATGCTGGGAGGGATTGGGGGCAGGAGGAGAAGGGGACGACAGAGGATGAGATGGCTGGGTGGCATCACGGACTCGATGGACGTGAGTCTGAGTGAACTCTGGGAATTGGGGATGGACAGGGAGGCCTGGCGTGCTGCGATTCATGGGGTCGCAAACAGTCGGACACGACTGAGCGACTGAACTGAACTGATATCCAAATGATCTAGTGGTTTTCCCTACTTTCTTTAATATAAGTCTGAATTTGGCAATAAGGAGTTCATGATCTGAGCCACAGTTAGCTCCTGGTCTTGTTTTTGCTGACTGTATAGAGCTTCCCCATCTTTGGCTGCAAAGAATATAATCAGTATTGACCATCTGGTGATGTCCATGTGTAGAGTCTTCTCGTGTTGTTGGAAGAGGGTGTTTGCTATGACCAGTGTGTTCTCTTGGCAAAATTCTGTCAGCTTTTGACATGCTCCATTTTGTACTTCAAGACCAAATTTGGCTGTTACTCCAGCTATCTCTTGATTTCCTACTTTTGCATTCCAGTCCCCTATAATGAAATCCACAACTTTTTTGGTTGTTAGTTCTGGAAGGTCTTGTAGGTCTTCATAGCACTGTTCAGCTTCAGCTTCTTCTGCATTACTGGTTGGGGCAGACTTGGATTACTGTGATACTGAATGGTTTTAGTTAGCCATGATCTTAGTTTTATGAATTTTGAGTTTTAAGCCAGCATTTTCACTCTCTTCTTTCACCATCATCAAGAAGCACTTTAGTTCCTCTTTGCTTTCTACCTTTAGTGTGATATCATCTGCATATCTGAGGTTGTTGTTATTTCTCTTAGGAATCTTGATTCTGGCTTGTGCTTCATCCAGCCTGGCATTTTGCATTATGTATTCTGTATACAAGTCAAATAAGCAGGGTGACAATATATAACCTTGGCATACTGCTTTCCCAGTTTTGAACCAGTCTGTTTTCCCATGCCCAGTTCTAACTGTTGCTTCTTGACCTGCATGTAGGTTTCTCAGGAGGCAGTTAAGGTGGTCTGATATTCCCATCTCTTTAAAATTTTCAACAAGTTGTTGTGATCCACACAGTCAAAGGCTTTGGCATGGTCAGTGAAGCAGAAGTAGATTGTAGTTGGTTGTATTAAGTTCATATCCCAGAAAATAATTCTTGGCTAGGCAGAATGCTTTACAACAACAAATACAACAATAATAATAAAGCCTAGGGTAATAAATTTTGGAAAGTGATAGTTCCTTCTTCAGATTTTGACTGAACACAATTTCCTCTGAGCAAGAAAGAGAGCTAGCTTTGCATGAGTTAAGAAGATGAGGTCAGGGAACTATGACTATGAAATTCTGTTTGCGTAATTCTCCGTTCTGTTAGATGCTTACTGGGTGCTTGGTCTTGATGGTAGACAGCTCGTCCCTTTGTATGTGAGACATCAGTGGTGAGAGAGGAGCCCCATGTGTCAGGGTTGATCAGGACTGGTCTGTTTCCTTCTCAAAAGTGGGAGCTAATGTTATTTTCTAAACTTTTTTCCCCTTAAAAATTAAACCAGAAGGTTACACCTCAGGAAATTGAGTTTTATTCATTCCAGAATAAAGAAAATTAGAAAACAAATCCTGCTGGGCTAAAAATATTTCATTAATTCAACAAGAGGTGAATTCCCTTAACTCGGAGAACTTAAATTGTATTCCAGCATTGAGAGACCAGTTTGTCGTCAGTGCACTCATATCCTTCATTCACAACCCAGTGGATTACTTTTGAGTCCATAAACTGAAATTTCAAACTATTTTAATTAAATGAGATGCATGTGAAAGCACTCAGCATGATCTTGGGATAGAGCAGAGCAAATGAACTCTTAGTCTCTTTTATTTTCATTTCCCCTCTTCTTTGCTTTTAATCATGATTTAAAACTTTGATGTTAATATATAACTGTTTTCCAAGATGATGTTTTACAACAATACTTTGAACAAGCATGGAAGCAAAAACAACAGTCTCTCTGTGAGCTATTTTTGTAAACCCACAAGATGCCTTGGGTCATTTATAGCTTCCTGGTGAGTTCTTCTTAATTGGATCACAATGAGGCTTCATTTTTTTCAATCAACACCTTAGAGAGAAAATTATTTGTATCAATTTGTGACTTATTTTTCCTGCTTGTTTTGATAATCATGAGCTATTTACAATTTGAAAATGTGTCATTGATTGATGGTGAACATTCATAAAAAGCTAAAAATTAAGTATCAGTTCAGTTCATTTCAGTTGCTCAGTCGTGTACAACACAGCAAAACCTACTTTTATTTCTCTTCTCTTGGGAAGAATTTTACAAGATGTGTTTCTTTCATATGCATATTGTCAGGATATTTTTAGAATGGTATAATAGAAAATACTACTTAAAATTGGTAAATTTGTTCAAATCTCTTTTTTTCTTTCCTTTCTTCCCTTCTGTCATTTTTCCTTTCTTCCTTTCACCTGGCTCACTGTATGCTTAGAACCTAATATAAAAAATAAAAAAAACACACGTTAACTACCCTTAATATATTGGCAAAAAGAAGACAGGTTCCCAACATAGCAATGATTAGAGGATGAATGTATTAAAGGCCTTAATGAAGAAATAGAGGAACTAATTGCTAAAGATTTAATGAGTGCTATCGTGTGCCAGACACATTATTTTGGGCATTAAATACATACAAATTGTAATTTATTTCTTCCAACAACCCTATGATGCAAGCATCTTTCCCTATGTTTTCTAGATAAGAAAACTGAGGTACAAAAATATTACCAAAAACATGTTCAGTATCACATTGTTAGTCAGTGGCAGACCTGAGATATAAATTCAGGTAGTGTTTACTACAAATATGCTCTTTCTATCACAATATGATGCCTCCTGTATTAGTTTCTTACTGCTGCTCTAACAAATTGCCATACACTTAATGTTATAGGATAACACAGATTTATTTTCTTTTTTATTGAAGTATAGTTGATTTATAATATTATATATTAAAGGTATATAGCATAAAGATTCACAATTTTTAAGATTATACTCTGTTTATAGTTGCTATAAACTATTGGCTATATTCCCCGTGCTATATGATATATCCCTATAGCTGATGTATTTTATACATAATAGTCTGTATCTCTTAATCCCCTACAAATTTATCATCTTATGCTTCTAAAAATTTGAAGTCTGAAAGGGGTCTCACTGGGCTAAAATCAAGGGGTCAGCAAAGCTGTGCTCCTTTGTGAAGGCTCAAGGGGAGAATTTGTTTTCTTGTCTTTTCCATTGTCCAGAGTTTGCCTGCAGTCCTTGGCTTGTGAGCCCCTTTCAGCTTCAAAGCCATCAGTGTTAAAATGCTTTTCTCATTTCATTGATCTGACACAGCCTTTTCTTCCTTCTTCTTCCACATTTAAAGACTCTTTAAAAAAAATTGTTTTCTGGCCAAATTGTGAATCATGTGGGATATTACTTCCCTGATCAGGGGCTGAACCCACCACCTCCCCTGCATTAGAAGCACAGAACTGAGCCACTGGACCACCAGGGAAGTCCCTTAAAGACTCTTATGATTACACTGGGCCCACCTGATAATCCAGGATAATCTCCTTATTTTAAGGTCAGCTAATTAGCAACCTGTAATTTTATCTTCAACCTTAATTCCTCCTTGCCATGTAACATAACACATTCCCAGCACCTGGGGATTAGACTGTGAGTGTCTTCATAGGGAGAGCATTACTCTGCCTACCACATCTCCTTCCCCAAAATAAGGGTATAGGAGAATTTAGAGGAAAGGGAGATGTTGGGGCTAGGAGCATGGGAAGGTTTCATGGAGAAAATGATATTGAGCTGAATCTTAAAAAACAGATGAAAGAGGATTCCTAAGGGATCACATAGGTAAAGGAAGCCATAGAAGCAAATACAGTATATGCAGGTATATACTGAGTTTGAAATACCAGCCAGGTGGATATTAATAAGCAGAGGAATAACTGATTTTTTCATTATCATCATGAGGTTTAAGTGTAGGTAGGTAGGGCTTTGGGGAGTGAATGACATGATTTAAAAACTTGTGCACTGCTGGTGGGGCTGTAAGATGATTCAGATCTTCTAGGGGGTAGTTCAGCAATGCATATTAAGAGCTTTGGACTTTTACCAGTTCTGTGACCCTCTAATTCCACATGGCTATTTATCATAACTGGAAAGTTATAGACAACCTAAATATGCTATAAAAGGAATTGTTAAAAACTTGTCATCAGTGCAAATGATGGCATATTGTACAGATATTTAGAAGTTATGTTTTAGGATAACATTTATTAATATGGACAAATGATCACCATATGTAGCATCCAAAGAAAGAGACTACACACAGAGTAGTGGCTCTCATTTGGAGAATAAGAATTCATTGAGCCTCTTCTGTGTGGCAGGACTTATATTGGACATGTTTATGAATATTCATTTAATTCTCACAATAAGCTCATAAGATAGGCAATCTTATTAACTGTTTTAGTGATGAGAAAACAAACTACAATTTTGGCCAAGATCACACCAACATGATAGGGTTAGATCTGAACTCAGGAAATAAAACCTGGACTCATAGCCACTGTGCCAGATTTCCACTCACTATTATACATTACTGTTGTGCCTCTGATTTGAGAAATGGATGCAGTTGTTATGGGAATTGTGAACAAACCAAAGGCTATTTTTTGCAAGTTGCAGATCAATTGTCAAGAATCTGGGAAAGCCCATGGGAATGTCTTACCTATAAAAATGTGGGTCACAGAAGGAAAGCATAAATGTCAAAATCATGGGCTAGATGAAATAAAAATGTAAATAGTGGATATCTTTGAGCGAGAGATTTGGGGCAATTGTTATTTTATTTTTTTACTTATGTGAGTTTTCTAAACTCTGTAAGTGAAATTTCTAAACCCTTAGTAAACACATATTACCTTTTAAATAAGAGAATAGTTACTAGAAATAAACACCAGGAAAGGTTAAGAAGAGTATCTTAGAATGGAGTGCTGCCTATTTAATGAGGATAATCCACAAAGCCTAAAATGTCATAACTCTAGTACTTCAATTTAGGGCCCACCTTCTCATATATCAGGGCTTCCCTGGTGGCTCAGATGGTAAAGAATCTGCCTGCAATGCAGAAGACCTGAGTTTGATCCTGGATCAGGAAGATGCCCTGGAGAAGGAAATGGCAGTCCACTCCAGTATTCTTGCATGGAGAATTCCATGGACAGAGGAGACTGGTGGGCTATAGTCCATAGGTCACCAAGAGTTGGACATGACTGAGTAACTAATACTTTCACTTTCTCATATATCAGTTACAGCTTTAGGACCATATAGACAGTGACTGAGATAAACTGTAATTCAATAAGGAGATAAATGCCTATGAGTTGAACAAGTCCAAAAAGTGCTTACTCTTCTCCAGGTGATGGGCTAATTTCCAATTGAGAAAGCTGAAAAACATTCATGAAGTGAAGAGCTTATAAACAGAATCAATTAGAAGGGATATGGAAGTCCATGAACCATAGCCTTCTTTTAACAAGGGCCCAGCCAAAAGAGATTATTGAATTTTCAGTTTTACAAAGGAGATCCCCATGTTATCAACTCAAATTCTGTTTTAACTTTGACTGTCCCAAGCATTGTCTTTACTTTACCATTGTGCAGTGCTTAGATACATTTAAAAGAATTTCCACTCTAAATAAATGGAAAATAGCAGGTCACCTCCATTAGGTCACCCTTAATGCTGAAACACTCCAGTTAATTTTTCAATGAGGTCTTACCTTTTAACTTTTGTTTTGTGCCCCTCCCTCAACAGTCTTCTGAAATTTTACACTTCCTCCAAAATTAAGAAAAAAATTACTGAGCTTTACTCCCTAGTAAAATATATTCCATTATTTAAAATGATCTGTTGGAAAGGCAGGATAGTGATGTCTACATTTACATATCTCAGCATCACATGGACTGGCCCAGAGTGGGTGCTTGATAAATATCATCAAATCAATAAATGAATGGTTTCTTTTAAAAACTGAAGCACAACTTTTGGACCAAGGTCATCATACCTTCAAATTGATTCTTATAGCACCTTTTGGGTATTGTGCTGTTTTAAGAGAGGTAAGTCCTCTGTCCCTTTTTTTTTTTTTTTCAGTTGGTTGCTCATGTTTTTTCTCCCCAGTGACACTCTCCTTCATTTATCCTTTTCATGTTCAATTCTTTTTATTTCTGAACACTCTTCAAATATAAAAAGGCATTTAATCTTCCAATGAGAAACGCCAGCCACTCTAGATTTGTGTCACCTGCAAAGTTTAATGTTGTACTAACTATTCCATCATGCAGATCACTGGCAGAAACATGGAATACCAATATTCTCAAGTCAAAGTCAAGAAGAAATCCACTAGTGATGTTCCCCCCTGCTCCTCCGGTTGACACCGATCTATTGATTATCCTTCTGAGAACAGCCTCTGTAATAACACAGTGGATTACTCCTGCTATCTATCAAGACTTGTGGGCTCCCAAGGAGTCACAGATGATGTATTAAAATAGTTTATTGGCATAGAACATCTTTAGCGAAGGAGAACAAGACATTTTACACAGTAAGTGGGTGGTAAATCACATTTTTGAAAATGGAATTATTTTTAAATGCTCTCAGATACTGTTTAGAGGAGACTTGTAATAAAGTCCATTGTCAAATGAAAAATCCCTAGGAAAAGTTAATAATTATCCCCTAAATGTATTTCTTTGAGATTGGCTATTTTATGGCAGATTTTCTCAGAGGAGATCGCCTGCCCTCATTCCCCACCCCTCAGCCCCTGCCCCCAATAAGCTTTATAAAATCTTTAAGGCCCAATCGCACTTGGAGCTGTATGTGACCTATCTGAGATTAATGACTCAACCTCCTTTGCTGGTGTCCTGGGCTCCCCTCTCAGACCTCACAGCCTCAAATGCCTTGAAGAAAAATGGCTCATCTACCCAAATCATCCATTACCAAACCTGGAGCTTTCCAGTTGGCTTACCTTTCTCATGTTGAGACTTTGTTTAAATATTAGCACTGCTGAAGAAGTTGCTAGTAGAATCTGTTCTAATTCTGTGCACAGCTACTGGAAAACAGAATCTGACTGGATATGTTCCAGTGAAGTAGGGTGGGAGCATGATGAATCTGCAATTTCTCATTTAACACTAATTTAAAGCAGACACCTCTGTGGACATTATGAAGCCCATAGATAAACCTTAGGCGATGTAGGAAATTATATGCAGCATCTTGTATGTCTGTGCTCCAACCAGCAGTTCTCATCAAACCCAGGGATTCACAACCCAAATAACATTTAAGAAGGACTACATGACAAGTAGCTTTACTCCTAGACTCTATTTAATAGATTAAAAAATAAAATATCTTTTAAAAGTTTAAACTTTATTATACTCAAAGAAATATGATACTACATTTTAAGTTACCTCACTGTGGAAAATCACAAGAATGAAACTTAGTATTGAAAAACACGTAAGAAAACACACACCCTCAATTTCTGTTGGTGGAAGTTTATGTTCTGTGTGGCAATTTGGCAAAAGTCTTAAAACATATATAAGATTGAATCGGCAATTCTTGTTTTAAGGAATTTGTCCTAAGGGAAAGAATTGGACAAGAATACAAAGATATTTATCTCAATGTTTATTACAGTATTGTTTACAATAGTGAAAAGTTTATAACCGTGCATTAAGGGGGTTAATTTAAACTAGTTATGGTACACTCATTAAATGGATTTCCACAAAATAATATGGTTGTACATTTATCAGTATGGAGCTACACTTGTATTACATTAACTAAAAATGCTGGTTACAAAGTAATATGTATAGTATTGAATGGAAACTATATTTCTTAGGTACAAATAGAAAACATGTCAATATATACTGAAAAGATAGTGACAAAAATAATATTTGTGTTTACAGTTAATTAGATTGTAGATGGTTTTTCTTCTGCATTTATTGTGTCAACAAAGATAAATAATATAAATTTTAAACCTATACACAATAAAATAATAGAAGTTGAGAAGGGGACGACAGAGGATGAGATGGCTGGATGGCATCACTGACTCCATGGACATGAATCTGAGTAAACTCTGGGAGTTGGTGATGGACAGGGAGGCCGGGCGTGCTGCGATTCATGGGGTCGCAAAGAGTCGGACACGACTGAGCAACTGAACTGAACTGAACTGATAGAGTCCTCAGGGGAAAAAATGCTTTGGGAGCTGACAAGGATTTCATCATCCCATTATAGACACTAATCATCCGCTTATTTAGCTATTGATTTCTAGAAAGAAGGACACTGCTTTCTGAAGAAATTCTAAATATTTTGCATTTGAGTGTAGATATATCACCTGATATGTGCTCTGTATAGGGTCACTAAATTCCTCACTAAAGGAGAAAAAGATGACATGAGTTTCTTATCGTTTCTTATAAAAAATCCTTTTTACTTCCTTATAACCCCCAGCACAGGGCGACTAACTGAATTGGTGTTTGGTTGGCTTGTGGCTCAGACGGTAAAGCGTCTGCCCGCAATGCGGGAGAAACGGGTTCAATTCCTGGGTTGGGAGGATCCCCTGAAGAAGGAAATAGCAATCCACTCCAGTGCTCTTGCCTGGAAAAATCCCATGGACGGAGGAGCCTGATAGGCTACAATCCATGGGGTCGCAAAGAGTCGTGCACCACTGAGTGATTCACTTCACTTTTGGCCTGTGCAAATAATAACTGAAAATTTACTTATTTATTCATCATGTTATTTAATAGGTTCCAGGCACTATTATAAGAACTTTTCAAATATGAGCTTAACCCTCTAAGCCACTCTAGGAGTGAAAGGTTATTATTATTCCCATTTTATAGTTGGAGGAGCAGATGACTCTAAAGATAGTTAAACATCCCTTATATACAGAATCTAAAAAGAAATGACACAAATGGACTTATTTACAAAAAAGAAACATACTCACAGACTTAGAGAATGAGCTTATGGATGCCTGTGGGAAGGAGAGGGGAAAGGGATAGTTAGGGAGTGTGGGATCCACATGTACATACTTCTCTATGTTAAATGGATAAAAACAAGTTTCTACTGTGTTAGCACAGGTAACTCTGCTCAATGTTATGCGGTAGCCTGGATGGGAGAGGGGTTTGGGGGAGAGTGGATACATGTATATGTATGGCAGAGTCCTTTTGCTGTCCTCCTGAAACTAGCTGGAATTCTCTAGGCCAGAACACTGGAGTGGGTAGCCTTTTCCTTCTCCAGGAGATCTTCCCAACCCAGGGATCAAACCTAGGTCTCCCACGTTGCAGGCAAATTCTTTACCATCTGAACCATGAGGGAAGCCCAGGAATACTGGAGTGGGTAGCTTATCCCTTCTCCAGCGACTCTTCCCTACCCAGGAAATGAACCTGGGCCTCCAGCATTGGAAGTAGATTTTTACCAAATCTATCAGGTAATACACTATAAAATAAAAAGAATAAAGACAGTTCAACTATCTTGTCTGAGATCAAGCAGCTGATTGATGTGAATGATCATTTATCCTCAAGTTAGTAATTGCTTGAGGATGTATACAATATAGGAATAGAAATAACTTGAGTGTCTTATGGTAGGGAAGGGTTATATTAATACAAATGATGACAAAGTTTTATGTTGAAATCTAACGTAGCCACCAAAATAATTTTGATAATTTTTATTAGGGTGGGAAAGTTTCTAATAAAATATATATTAAATAATTCAGATATGTAATTGAAACAAAGCAATATCAAAAGTTTGTGCAAAAATGGCCAAATATATAAAATAGGGGGAATTAAAAAGAGTAGTAAATATAACCAGATGTTGATGACAACTACATCAGGAGGAGTGAGACTATGGGTGATTTTAATATTTTTAAATCATTTTCTAATTTTGCAAAATGAGTAGAGTGAATATTGTTGCTCTAACATGAAAGTTATTTCATTTTCTTTAAGTTACTAGCTAGCAAGAAAAGTAACACATGTAAGGAGAAATGGCAACAAGATTTAATATCTGCAAACATGATGCTTGATTTAATGGAGGCACCAATATGTGTGACCCTGAGCAGATATCTTAGGAACACTGACTGTCAATGAATTTATGAATGGTTACTGAGTCCTGCCAAAACTCTGCTCTCTGGGGAACATGGGTCATTTCTTTTCTCCGGTGCTGAAATTCTCTGTTAGTCTTCTCACTTAGTAGAAGTGCAAAAATTGAAAAGTGCAAAGTAAGAATGAAAAGGGCTGGAGTAAATAGCAATGCTCAGCTAAAAGTCGAGAGAGAGCTTTAAGATTTGCTGGGAAAATATCTATGAAAAATAGAATGTATGATTTGATTATTAAATAGTCATTGGTTTGGTTGCTATTTCTGATTGAGCTAAAGTTCAGATGCATGCAAGCAAATCACAGCAGTATTTTGGTGGGAAAAATTCAACCTATTCCCAGTAAGGAACTGGATCTGTTTTTCTCTAGCCAGAAGGATAGAGAGCTGAAAATAGAAAAACTGAGAGTGAGTCATTTGCCTGAAAGAAAAAATCCATCTTTCCCAGACAAGAATGGAAATCACCTTAGGGACTAACATGCAGGGGACTCCCTCTGCTCTAGGGCTGGGTTGAAGAGGTTGGGAGAGGTCTTTTAGGCATATAGTGTAGCTGCAAGAGCCAGCTAAGAGTGTGGGTGTGTATGTATGAACATATGATTAGAACATAGTAACACCAGGAATACTGGGCCCAGGGGAAGAATGGAACTTTAACAGTTAACTGTGACTCTGCAGAGAAGTCAGGTTACTTTTTCTTTCCTGGGTGAAGAGAACACTAACTGTAGGACTGTGGTAGTGATCCTTGGACTATAAACACATCTCTTTTCGAGCGAGGACTGGACCAGCTTGGTGGGTTAGCTAGAAGGCTTCACTGACAATACATAAACACTCTAATAATTCATCAGCATGCAGAGGCCAGCCGCCACGTTCAATGGCAGCACTGTTAGGCACCTATCTCTGTCTGGAACGAGTATTTTTTCAACCGCCAACTACATGAATTTGCCTTGCCTTCCTTCCTTCACTGTCAGGCAAACTAAATTAATCTTCACACATGAAACCTTTAATTCTGTCCTTTTGAAGTTCAGAGATAATTGGGCTTCTTGGATAGCTTAGCTGTTGTTTTGGGTTTTGTTTTGTTTTACATTCTCTTCCCAACACATGAATACCTACAACTGACCCCTTGGGTGGAATAGACATTCCTCAAAGTCTTAGAGTCATCATGCAAGGAAGACTCCAGAGAAGAAGGAACAAGGACATTTCTAAAACCACTCGACATTAGAACTGTTAAAAGGAAGTGGTTTCATTTTTCACTTTAGGTTCTTGAAAGAGTACCAGCTGCCAAGGCAGAGAAGTTGTGGACCACCCTTCTAGACCCCTAATTCATACTTGATAACACTTTGTAACAATTCTGCTGTTGTTTCAAAAATCTATTCTCTCTTTCCCCTTCTTTTTCCTTGGAGAATTTACCCAAATTTATATAGCTTCAGCTAGGCTCTCTGGCCTTCACTTCGGTCCCAAAATTGAACACTCAGTCCCAGTGCCCTGATATTTACTCAGATGTTCTGCTAACTTCAAACTAATAATGCTCATATGTAGTCTGACAATTTCACCCCACCTCCATCAAATGTTCTCAACCTCATTTTGCGGTTTATTCTCCTAGACACCAGACACGAAAACTCAGAATTGCTTTTGGCTCCTCTCTTCTCTTCTTCCTATGATTAGACAGTCCCTAAGCCTCTTATGTTCTTCCTTTGATCTACTTCTTTGCTGAATTAATGGAACACTTTCTATCTAAAGCAATAGTTAGCGTACTTACAAGAGCCCTTGTTTTATTAATTTTCATTTAGAAGTAGTAGAATTTTGATATTGTGTGCCACTTAGATATGCCACATAATATCATATCTAATAGCATAATAGCATATTAGCATTAGATATAGCCAAAGCTGTACTATCTAAGCCCCATTTATTCAACTTACTGGGCTAACTAATGTTTTTTTGTTCCTTCTTGCAAACATTTGCAATGATTCTGTGGTTTGCCAAAAGTTCAATACTTATTTCTGTTTTCCAAGAGTCAGTTGTTTTTCTTCAAAAAACCTATTTATACCCCTTAAACTTATTATTGTAATTATGTGGATCAGTGAGGTATAGTTCAGTTCAGTTCAGTTCAGTTCAGTTCAGTTACTCAGTCGTGTCCGACTCTGTGTGACCCCATGAATCGCAGCACGCCAGGCCTCCCTGTCCATCACCAATTCCCGGAGTTCACTCAGAGTAGCATCCATCGAGTCAGTGATGCCATCCAGCCATCTCATCCTTGGTCGTCCCCTTCTCCTCCTGCCCCCAATCCCTCCCAGCATTAAAGTCTTTTCCAATGAGTCAACTCTTCTCATGAGCTGGCCAAAGTACTGGAGTTTCAGCTTCAGCATCATTCCTTCCAAAGAAATCCCAGGGTTGATCTCCTTCAGAATGGACTGGTTGGATATCCTTGCAGTCCAAGGGACTCTCAAGAGTCTTCTCCAACACCACAATTCAAAAGCATCAATTCTTTGGCGCTCAGCCTTCTTCACAGTCCAACTCTCACATTCATACCTGACTACTGGAAAAACCATAGCCTTGACTAGATGGACGGACCTTAGTCGGCAAAGTAATGTCTCTGCTTTTCAATATGCTCTCTAGTTTGGTCATAACTTTTCTTCCAAGGAGTAAGCGTCTTTTAATTTCATGACTGCAATCACCATCTGCAGCGATTTTGGAGCCCCCCAAAATAAAGTCTGACACTATTTCCACTGTTTCCCCATCTATTTCCCATGAAGTGATGGGACCAGATGCCATGATATTCATTTTCTGAATGTTGAGCTTTAAGCCAACTTTTTCAATCTCTTCTTTTACTTTCATCAAGAGGCTTTTTAGTTCCTCTTCACTTGCTGCCATAAGGGTGGTGTCATCTGCATATCTGAGGTTATTGATATTTCTCCCCGCAATCTTGATTCCAGCTGTGTTTCTTCCAGCCCAGCGTTTCTCATGATGTACTCTGCATAGAAGTTAAATAAGCAGGGTGACAATACACAGCCTTGACGTACTTCTTTTCCTATTTGGAACCAGTCTGTTGTTCCATATCCAGTTCTAACTGTTGCTTCCTGGCTTGCATACAGATTTCTCAAGAGGCAGGTCAGGTGGTCTGGTATTCCCATCTCTTTCAGAATTTTCCACAGTTTATTGTGATCCACACAGTCAATAAAGCAGAAATAGATGTTTTTTCTGGAACTCTCTTGCTTTTTCGATGATCCAGCAGATGTTGGAAATTTGATCTCTGGTTCCTCTGCCTTTTCTAAAACCAGCTTGAACATCTGCAAGTTCATGGTTCATGTATTGTTGAATCCTGCTTTGGAGATTTTTGAGCATTACTTTACTAGCGTGTGAGATGAGTGCAATTGTGTGGTAGTTTGAGGATTCTTTGGCATTGCCTTTCATTGGGATTGGAATGAAAACTGACCTTTTCCAGTCCTGTGGCCACTGCTGAGTTTTCCAAACTTGCTGGCATATTGAATGCAGCACTTTCACAGCATCATCTTTCAGGATTTGAAATAGCTCTACTGGAATTCCATCACCTCCGCTAGCTTTTTTCGTAGTGATGCTTTCTAAGGCCCACTTGAGTACACATTCCAAGATGTCTGGCTCTAGAGGAGTGATCACACCATCGTGATTATCCGGGTCGTGAAGATCCTTTTTGTACAGTTCTTCTGTGTATTCTTGCCACCTCTTCTTAATATCTTCTGCTTCTGTTAGGTCCATACCATTTCTTTCTTTATCGAGCCCATCTTTGCATGCAATGTTCCCTTGGTGTCTCTAATTTTCTTGAAGAGATCTCTAGTCTTTCCCATTCTGTTGTTTTCCTCTATTACTTTGCATTGATCACTGAAGAAGGCTTTCTTATCTCTTCTTGCTATTCTTTGGAACTCTGCATTCAGATGCTTATATCTTTCCTTTTCTCCTTGGCTTTTTGCTTCTCTTCTTTTCACAGCTATTTGTAAGGCTTCCCCAGACAGCCATTTTGCTTTTTTGCATTTCTTTTCCGTGGGGATGGTTTTGATCCCTGTCTGACCACTGGAAAAACCATAGTCTTGACTAGATGGACCTTAGTCGGCAAAGTAATGTCTCTGCTTTTGAATATGCTCTCTAGCTTGGTCATAACTTTTCTTCCAAGGAGGAAGCATCTTTTAATTTCATGGCTGCAGTCACAATCTGCAGTGATATTGGAGCTCCCAAAAATAAAGTCTGACACTGTTTCCACTGTTTCCCCATCTATTTCCCATGGAGTGATGGGACCAGATGCCATGATCTTCATTTTCTGAATGTTGAGCTTTAAGCCAGCTTTTGCACTCTCCTCTTTCACTTTCATCAAGAGGCTTTTTAGTTCCTCTTCACTTTCTGCCATAAGGGTGGTGTCATCTGCATATCTGAGGTTATTGATATTTCTCCCGGCAATCTTGATTTCAGCTTGTGTTTCTTCCAGTCCAGTGTTTCTCATGATGTACTCTGCATAAAAGTTAAATAAGCAGGGTAACAATAGACAGCCTTGACCTACTCCTTTTCCTATTTGGAACCAGTCTGTTGTTCCATGTCCAGTTCTCACTGTTGCTTCCTGACCTGCATACAGATTTCTCAAGAGGCAGTTCAGGTGGTCTGGTAAGCCCCCATCAAGAAAATGACTTGGTGTTTGGAACGCTAAGTGGAATGGTTTTGAAAGACTTGAAAAAAGTCAGTTGCTAAAAAAATGCTCTTTTAACTTTTAATTCATAGAATAAATGTTGGTATGTATTTCTCTTTTTAATGACTGCTGGCTTTACCTGATTTTTTAAATTAATTATATATAGCTACTGAAGCTGACCCTATAGCTCTGAAGCTTTTGGTGAGTGTCTTGAGGGATTACAGCACTGTGACCTGGCATGGGCTCTAGAACCTGTCTGGGTTTAAATCCTGTCTCTATTTCTAACTAGTTGTACTTCATTTTCCTCATTTGTAAATAAGGGTAATACCAATTTCTACCTCCTATGAGGGTCAAATTAGTTAATTCACTTTAAATAGTGCATAGCATGTAACAAGTTCTCAGTAAATAGCATTTAGAGGTAAAAGGGGGGAATGAGAAAAGTCAAGGTGAAGAAGTGATCTAGGATAAAAGCCAAGCAATGCCCCTGATATCAACATGATTCACAAAGTAAGGAGCTATTTCAGCCACTTGACTGAGAAAATATGATCCAGAAGATACTTCTACCTGCTGTAACTAGGAATGACACTAAAAAAATAAATGCAAATAATAACAGCATTTTCATGGCACATTAGTAATTCTTGAGTGTATTATTTTGATCTTTCAGGATAAATATGGAAATTAAAATCCGGTCCCCAGTTCTAATCCTAGTTTTGCCACAAACTACTCAAGTGGTTTCTGGCCAGCTGCATTTCCTTTCTGGACTAACGGGCACTATTTGGGTAGTTGGAGATATCTGCCTGCCAACTTCATTAAGTATAGAATAGCAGGGCTACAGAGAGGCAGGTAGGAAAGAATGAATTAGAGGGTGACTGGGGGCTTAGAGTAAGAATTAAGTTATGAAATGACAGCTGTAAAAGGGAGTGTTTCATCTGAGGGCTTTTGGGTGGCTGAAATTTAAAATTTGTTCAGCTGCTAAGTCGTGTCTGACTCTTTGTGACCCTGTGGGCTGCAGCACGCCAGGCTTGCGTGTCCTTTACAGCTCTCAGAGTTTGCTCACATATCCATTGTATTTCGTAGGCCATAAACCTGTTCATGGCTTTAAGTCTGTGTTCTGTGATTCACATTTATTATATGAAAGGGAATGATTTGGGATTTAAGTGACAAGATACAAAGCAGAAGAAAAACATAGTGGGGAGTGATCTGCATGGGATCTGGACTCACTCTGAATCTTTCTGTGGAAAAGTCTAAGCAGAGAATGGCCCTTCTGCCATCTTGGGTTGGAATTGCTTCAGATTTAAAGGTGTTGAGAAGCTTGGCTGCCCGTTGTTCAAATAAGGTATATGTCAGTGATGTCAACACAATGTGTTGAGGAAATGTTACATATGTCTGCAATTGGCTACCTCTTGATAGGAGAAACACTGCTGGAAGCCTGGAGACCAGATGTTGCTTTCAATCACACAGAGGTCAAACAGCTTCAGATGAAGAATGTCTGCACCTCCCCATCCCTGGCCCTAACAGAAATATGCAAGGTGATTTTGGTGGAATCATAATTATTTTAGCTCATGTTCCCATTTTTCTTAGTGTATGACATTGCAGCTACTAGAACAGAGCAATCAAATTGGTGGCCCTTAGTTCAAGGGCTATGAAGAAGACATCAGAGCTGAGAGATTCCTGTTCACAGGGTCACATGACCTACATTCCATCCTGGATTTTGCCATTACAGATGTTGAAGGAGTCTGAAAATATCACTTGTTTTCTTTAGTTTTTTAAACTGAGCAAAAACGAGAGCATAATTCTAAATGGCCTGTGTTATCCTTTCCAGTTTAATATTTTGCAATTATGCAGATATGAGGGAAGCCTGGTCTTGGCTAAGCCTTGAGACAACCACCTGGAAAATCAGTACAGTGGTGTTTCCAGAATGAAAACCTCCTCTAGTATTTCCTACTAGTCCATGTGGGAAAAAACAGTTAAAACAGCTGGTTGGAAACATATCCTGAGCCAGAGTGAGAAATGACTGATTGTGAACTTAATTTTAAAGAACCCTCTAATTAAACCTCTTACAGTCAATAAAATATCTCAACCTTTGACTAAACCAGTGTGCTAGGGGGAGTTAGGAATGTATATTCATTTCAGGAGAGTTTGCTTCTTTCACATTTATGAAGGTTTTCTGTTCAGCCACAGTAAAAAAAGGAAAATATCCAGGCTTCTTTCCAATTCAGTTTCATGCCAATAACTGCTTATATATGGAGCATCCATTAAATGAGAAATTTCTTGCTTGATGCTGCTAGTGATGTATAGGACACTGTGAAGAAAGAAATGGTTTGTCCCCACTCCTGAGGTTTTCTTCCATGACTAAGTATATCTCCTGGCTTCTTTCCACTGTATACATCACTCTCCATCAGTGAATGTGGGAGATTTATGGACTAGTAAATTTGGGAAGAATTCGAGCCTTGACTCTGTCCTTATTCCTAGAAGTCCATCCCCTTGCATAAAGCGTTTTCTTTGGGTTGCGCTGTCCTGCACATGTCTTTTGCTACGAAGTGACAAATAGAATGAGTGATACTGCAGTTTTCAGGTAATAATTTAAAAACCCTCCAATCTGTTTTCCATTGATGAGTGGCACTAAGAAATTAAAATCAGAGTGGAATTTAGGGAAGCGAACTACACTTATGGCAAGCTTTTGGTGGGTCAAGATGTATGGTTTCTGGCCACAGACTTCATGTAAGGGCAGGATCTTTTGATATTGGTGATTGGAGGGTCATATTAGACTAGACGAGTTTTTATAGTTATATAGTGAAAGTGAAGTCGCTCAGTCATGTCCGACTCTTTGTGACCCCGTGGACTGTAGCCCACCAGGCTCCTCTGTCCATGGGGTTCTCCAGGCAAGAATACTGGAGTGGGTTGCCATTTCCTTCTCCAGGGGATCTTCCCGACCCAGGAATCGAACCCACGTCTCCCGCATTGCAGGCAGATGCTTTAACCTCTGAGCCACCAGGCATTTAATGGCTCTGATCTGAATGAGAGTCTTAAAGACAGGTACATGGTACTTTGACCTTAGTGAGTGATTGAAACTTTTGGAGGTTTTGTCCACAGGCAAAAAGATATTTTTATATAAAAAGTTATATGTATGAGTTTGGAGAAGGTGATGGCAACCCACTCCAGTACTCTTGCCTGGAAAATCCCATGGGCAGAAGAGCCTGGTAGGCTGCAGTCCATGGGGGTCGCTAGGAGTTGGACATGACTGAGCGACTTTCACTTTTCACTGTCATGCATTGGAGAAGGAAATGGCAACCCACTCCAGTGTTCTTGCCTGGAGAATCCTAGAGATGGGGGAGCCTGGTGAGCTGCCATCTGTGGGGTCGCACAGAGTCAGACATGAATGAAGCGACTTAGCAGTAGCAGCAGAAGTAGCAGCATATTTATGAGTTACTTCAACTAGCCCATGTGGGTACTAGAAAATTACACTTTGGGCTCATGCATGCTGTGGCTGAAGGGGACAAAGCTGAAATAATTAAAGACAAAAGCGACTCTCTACGAGTCTTGGCACTGATGGGCAGAACAATACTAGCTGCATTTAAAGGACATGGCAACTAAATTCCATGCATGCTATGAAGCACTGATGTGGTTCTAGCTTCAAATTGTTAATACCAGGCCAGAGAAACAGCGTTGAATTGGCTATTATGAATCCCTTTCTGCATTTAGAAGTCAGGAGGAAACTGTGGAGACATAAACTTTGAATTCATGTGAGTAGCCCATGGGTTCAAGAGTGGAAAATATTCAAAGAACTCATGGGAGAGTTTCAAGGTGATTTGGATTTTTATAGGGGGACAGGCACCTTGAAAGATCATGCCCGAGCATGTATAGAGTTCAGGTCAGAGGAAACCATTGTTTTAAGGAATACTTGGGAAAAAGGATCTTGATTCCACTAGGTGCCTGAATGATTCCACTAGGTGCCTGAATGATTCCACTAGGTGCCTGAATGAGCACAGTGGTAAAGAATCCACCGGCCAATGCAGGGGATGTCAGACATGCAGGTTCAATCCCTGGGTCAGGAACATCCCCTGGAGTAGGAAATGGCAATCCACTCCAGTGTACCTGCATGAAAAATTCCATGGACAGAGGAGCCTGGTGGGCTGCGGTCCACAGGATCACAATGAGTTGAACACGACTGAGCATGCATGCAGACAGCTGCTTGAATACACAGGCATATAAGCAGCAATAGAGCTTTAGGAGTAAAGACAAAGATAGATGAGGAAGAAGTGGTCATGAAATAAAGGAAGGTAATGATCAGAGCCACTTAAGTTTGAAGAATCAAGGCACACTTCATGGAGCAGTTGGTGTTTAAGATGGATCTTGACAAAATAGCAGAGAATTTTAGGCTTCTTGTTCCAGAAGGACCATGGCTAAGTCTAGTACAGAAGGAGGAGATTTGGAAGTCCTAACACCATCTCTGGTTCCGAGCTTCCTTCTCAGCTAGTGTGGATTCATTTAAATGATACATTTGTGTCAGGTGGGCTTTTAAAACAATCTCTTTAAGGGTAAATAGCAGCCAGAAAAGGAAACATGGACATGTATATTCTTCTAGTTAGAATGGATAACCAACAAGGACCTACTGTATAGCACATGGGACTCTGCTCAGTTGTTACATAGCAGCCTGGATGGGCGAGGAGTTTGGGGAAGAATGCATATATATATATGTATGGCTGAGTCCCTTCGCTGTTCACCTGAAACTCTCACAGCATTGTTAACTGGCTATACCTCAATACAAAATAAAAAGTTTAAACAAATGAAAAAGGAAATACAGAACTATTCTCTGTTCTTTTCTGGACTTGTTCTTTCCCTATCCTCTTGCTATAACCCTTAGGAATTTGGAAGCTTTCAGGTGTGAGTTCCACTAACATCAGAGATAAAATGTAATTACAGTGAACTCTTCTTGGTTAAATTGAGATTCTTGGATTATCTCCCTCATTATTTGTCAAAATAATTATTAGGTCTCAGCATATGTGTCTGAAATCAACAGAGAAATGCCCTTTTCCATGGCCCAATCATCTGGCATGGATAAATGTTTTATATCCTCCATGTTCTGATTTCTTATGCCAGATAGGGGGACAGTGTAAATTTTGTGATGTTTTAAACCGTGGAATAATTTTGTTCTTGTCAGGATTATCTGAGAAATTGCCCTATTGCAATTTACCCCTAATATAAACCATTGAGCTTTTGCTATGCTTGCCCATAATGGGACTGGGACTTTGAACACATTGCTAAAGGTTAGTTTACAGACATGCTACCTTGGTGTGCTTAAATATGAAATATCTTAAATCCCATGAAAAATACATGCTAGTGGATATCTACCAATGGTAAGGGATAAAAGAGAAGTTCATCTTGCTCAGTTAAATAGAGATTGAACAGATGATAGGAGGAAAAAGGGCTCCATCAGCAAAGGAAAGCATGTTTGGTAAACAATGGAAAATCAACTTTGGCTAAAGAGTTGATTCTGAGAAGATGAGAAATAGAGATAAAACCATAAAGCTACCAAGAATAGAATTTTGAATTAGAAGAGTCCTTTGTGGTCATCTGCTGAGTCTGAAAGTGGAATCAGGATAACTTTATTCAGACCAAATCTATGGAATTAGTAGGTATGTAACTTTATTGAAGTCAACATCATTTGCCTAGAGTTTGCTCATTTTAAAATGAGGCTTAAATAAGGTGAATATTGTAATATGGGAAAATGACAGGTGAAATTCAAATATATATTAGGTGTTCAATGAGTAATCTTTAAATATTCTGAATCCAAATATATTCCCTCTTCTAATTTAATACATGAGGTAACTGGGGCTCAAAGAAATTAACTTATCTATTTAAGTTTCCAGAGTTAATAGAGGCAGAGATGAGATTCAAATCTACTTTTCTCTTCCCTCCTTGTCTAGTGGGCTTTTGACTGCATCATGTTTAAAGGGGCATGATTATTTTAGTAATAGCCTTAGAGATAGTGAGTTAGATTGTGATCACACCAGGGCCCTTGAAAGATAAGGAAAAGAATTGTGCTGTTTTTGTCTAATCACTGATGATTTTGGAGCTGAGGGAAAACATGAGTCTGGTGATCTGCAAGATGGATTAGGAAAAGGAAATTTTCTGGAAGACATTAATTTCTGTTCCATTTGTAGGCTCCAAGAATATGGGGGAGGGGAGAGAGGCTCTCTCGTTACCCAGAATGAGATCAGCTTCAAGCAATGTCTAGTTCATAGATGTAGTTAATAAATATGTGCGATGAAAAATTTTGAAAGAATTAATTAAAGTCAACTGAATAAATAAATAAATGAAATACCTGCATGAATGAATGAGATGGTATTTTGATTACAAACTGGCCTTTCACTTTCTTCTCCTAGAACAGTAGAGTGTTCAAATTGGGACCTGAAAGCTCATAAAGATATGGTCAACATCTTCTAGGTTACTATTGTTAGAAATGGACTAATTTGACCAAGACCCATTATTTCTTGGGAGAAGATTATGATCCAGTTGATCCAGTCTAGTTAGGAGAATTAGATTCACAGTCAGATAGAATTGGATTGGAGTCATGGCTTGGTTGTAACATTTGCTGGGTGTTCCCCGGTGGCTCAAACAGTAGAGAATCTGCCTGCAAAGCAGGAGATCCAGGTTTGATCCCTGGATCTTGGAAGATCCCCTGGAGAAGGGAATGGCTGCTTACTCCGGTATTCTTGTCTGGACAAATCGATGGACAAAAGAGTCAGATAGAATTGGATTTGAATCATAGATTTGTTGTAATACTTATTAGCTCTATGATTTTGAGTGATGACTCAAGGGGAGGAAGCAGAGCAGAAGAGGGAAAAAATAGTCTACATAAGATGATTGACAGGGATTAAAAAAAAAGAAAACATGCATTTCTAACCCATGGGGATTCCCAGAAATGCTTATAATCAAAGTTCTTTCCTCTGGGCTGGGCTCTATTTTAGCTGGTGAGAGAAGAACCAGTAAAATATGAATTATTCATCAATATAGAGCTATTATCATGGGAACATCAAAATATATTTATGTGTCCACATACACTGAGAAGCAGGAATATGGTCAGTTTGTCACTTATTCATTTACTTTGCTTTTCCTTTGTAACTTCCATTTTTGGACATGAAGCAGAAACCATATCCAAAGAGAGCTCAGTTGTCTATTTATTACAAAGTTCTGGGGAGAAAATGTTCAGCAAAGAGAGATGCTCTCTCATTTATCTACATTCTCAGAGTGCATTCCACCTCCCTGGTCATGCTGAAGTTTCTACCTGGTGGTTCAACTGTTTGTTTGTGTTTTATCCTTGTTTTAACCTCAGTTTTCCTTCCCTCTTGAGCTTCCCCGATGGCTCAGATGGTAAAGAATCTGCCTGCAATGTGGGAGACCTGGGTTCAGTCTGAGTTTGAAAGATCCTTTAGAGAAGGGAATGGCTACCTACTCCAGTATTCTTGCCTAGAGAATTCCATGGACAGAGGAGCGTGGCAGTTACAGTCCATGGTGCGACAAACAGTTGGTGTCACAACTGAGTGACTAACATTTTCACTTTCCTTCCTTCTTACTGCCCATATCAGAGGCATTCATGTCAATTCCATCACTGATTTAAAGGAGAGCCTTAAAAAGGCTCAATTTAGCTGAAAATCATTTTTATTTGTGTCTTTTTAATTTATTGTTATAAACTAAGGAGAATACAAGGTATTTGCTTTGTGTACCTAAATTTCTCCTATTGCTGGAGAATTTGAACATCTAAATATGTGACTAGGGGCCAGAGCCAACTGCAAGCATTCCACAATGGCAATTAATTAGCTAAGCAAGTAGAGAGCAGGAAAGGACCTGGGCAGAGGCACCCATCTCTTCTCTATGTCATAAATATTATAGGAAGAGAAAGGAAAAATTCTTCAAGTATTCTATGCTACTTAATGCATTTACTTTAAAGTCTAGATGAGACTTTTCCTGATATGGTCCTTGTCTCATTTTCTTGACTTTTTCCCATAGGATTTCTCCCCTATTGCATCATAATCACATTTAACTACTGATCATTTCCCTAATTTTTCTTGCTTTTCATACACGCTGCCTTGCATGTGTTTTCCCTGTCTGATATCCCTTTGGACAACTTAGTTTTCTGAGCCCATTTCATCAGTTGTTAGATAAAGAAAAAATTATCTACCTCATTGGGGTTGTCGTGTGGATTAAATAAAATTATCCACATGATCCATGTTAATGGCTCAGCACAGTTTCTGGCACATATAAGTGTGGCAATTTTTCGTTTGTTTCTTCCTTTGTCTGTTTGATGAATTTCTACTCTTACCCCCAAGAACCATCTCAAATATACTTTTTGCTTTGAAACCTTTCCTGTTTCTGTTCAGGAAAATCATTGTTTATATTTTATGCTTCCATATGATTCTGTCCATATTTACATTACACTCAGCTGGAATTTGGGGCTTTCCCTGGTGGCTCAGCGGTAAAGAATCTGCCTGCCAGTGCAACAGACACAAAAGACATGGGTTCACTCTCTGGGTTGGGAAGATCTGTTGGAGGAGACAACGGCAACCCACTCCAGTATCCTTGCCTGGAAAATTCCATGGCCAGAAGAGCCTAGTGGACTATAGTCCATGGGGTCTCAAAGAGTCCTACACGACTTTGCAACTAAACAACAACTGTCTTCCCCAAAGGACTGTGACCTTCTGAAATGGGCACTATAACTTGGTCATTTTATTTTTTCAACATCTAACACAGTTTCTTTGCAAATAAAAACTTAACATTTAACAAACGATTTTTTTTGAGCAGATGAGCAAGTGAGTCAGTGAGTGAATGAATAAATGAAAGGAAGATTGTAAAACGATGGACCATGGTGGAGTAATTTTCCTAAAAGTGTACCTGAGTGACTGTAGGTTTTGCCTAACTAACTGGTACTTCATTCTTTTGAGAAAAGTCAGGCTGTTGTTTTTATGAGAATGTGAATAGAGTAAGTTAAGAGAGTTTACTGAGTTAAGCTCACTTTTTTAGATATGAGATGGAGAAGATGCACTTGGAGAACCTAATCACCTTTGATGATGGGGACAAGAAGAGTAGAGAAAGTAAACAGAAAAAAAGCAGTTGATAAAGGGAGAGCTGGCGGAGTCTGGACAGAGGGAGAATTGTGACAGCTGCTGGAAGGAGAAGAGATTTGGGAGAAGGTGGGGGAAAATTCAAAAGGCATTTTGAAAACTTTAAGCCAGCTCTCCTACCTATTTTTTGAAAGGATAAGACAGGGAATTGCTAATGGCTCAGCGGTAAAGAATTTGCCTGCAATGCAGGAGACAGAGTTTGATCCCTGGATCTGGAAGATCCCATGAAGAAGGAAATGGCAACCCACTCCAGTACTCTTGCCTGGAAAATCCCATGGACAGAGGAGCCTGGCGGGCTATAGTCCATGGAGTCACAAGAATTGGCCATGACTTAGTGACTAAATTACCACCCTCATACTGAAGACAAACCCCAATTTACCTGTTCCTGAGACTAATAATATTTTTCTGTCATTTCCTCTAGAAACCCCCAGCTCAGAGACTGGGAATTCCTGAGAGTTGGCTCTTGTCTAACACTTGGAAAGGAATTATCTGAGGAGATGCACATGCTAACAAAGCAAAAGACTTTATTGGGAAGGGACACCTGGATGGAGAACAGGACGGTAAGGAAACCCAAGAGGACTGCTCTGCTACTTGGCTTGTAGTCTCAGGATTTAGAGTAATGGGGTTAGTTTCTGGGTTTTCTCTCCCTAATTATTCTGACTCAAGGTACTTGCTGGAGGCCTGTGCATCACTTAGCCAAAACAAATTCTAGTGTGAGAGTTTCTGGGAGGTTGGCAGGACATATTGTATCCTCTCTCCTCCTTTGGACCCTTTTCAAATTCTTCTGGATTGGTTTTAAATAATATGGCCTGGCATGTGCTCCATCCTTTAAGTTCAGTTCAGTTCAGTCCCTCATCATGTCTGACTCTTTGCAACCCCATGGACTTCAGGATGCTAGGTTTCCCTGTCCATCACCAATTTCTGGAGCTTGCTCAAACTCACGTCCATCGAGTCGGTGATGCGATTTAACCATCTCATCCTCTATTGTCCACTTATAATCCTGCCTTCAATCTTTCCCAGCATAAGGATCTTTTCCAATGAGTCAGTTCATCTCATCAGTTCAGTTCAGTGGCTCATTCATGTCCGACTCTTTGCGACCTCATGAACCACAGCACGCCCGGCCTCCCTGTCCATCATCAACTCCGGGAGTTTACCCAAACTCATGTCCATTGAGTGCATGATGCCATCTAACCATTTCATCCTCTGTTGTCCCCTTCTCCTCCTGCCTTCAATCTTTCTCAACATCAAGGTCTTTTGAAATGAGTCAGCTCTGCATCAGGTGGCCAAAATATTGGAATTTCAGCTCCTATATCATTCCTTCCAATGAACACCCTAGGACTGATATCCTTTAAGATGGACTGGTTGGATCTCCTTGCAGTCCAAGGAACTCTCAAGAGTCTTCTCCAACACCACAGTTCAAAAGCATCAATTCTTCGAGGCTCAGCTTTCTTTATAGTCCAATTCTCACATCATTACATGACTACTGGAAAAAAACCATAGCCTTGACTAGATGGACTTTTGTTGGTAAAGTAATGTCTCTGCTTTTTAATATGCTATCTAGGTTGGTCATAATTTTCCTTCTAGGGAGTAAGCGTCTTTTAATTTCATGGCTGCAATCACCATCTGCAGCGATTTTGGAGCCCAGAAAAATAAAGTCAGCCACTGTTTCCACTGTTTCCCCATCTATTTCCCATGAAGTGATGGGACCAGATGCCATGATCTTCATTTTCTGAATGTTGAGATTCAAGCCAAATTTTTAACTCTACTCTTTCACTTTCATCAAGAGGCTCTTTAGTTCTTGTTCACTTTCTATCATAAAAGTGGTGTCATCTGCATATCTGAGGTGATTGATATTTCTCCCGGCAATCTTGATTCCAGCTTGTGCTTCCTCCAGCCCAGCATTTCTTATGATGCATTCTGCATAGAAGTTAAATAAGCAGGGTGACAATATACAGCCTTGATGCACTCCTTTTCCTATCTGGAATCAGTTTGTTCTATGTCCAGTTCTAACTGTTGCTTCTTAACCTGCGTACAGGTTTCTCAAGAGGCAAGTCAGGAGGTCTGGTATTCCCATCTCTTTCAGAATTTTCCACAGTTGATTGTGATGCACACAGTCAAAGGCTTTGGCATAGTCAATAAAGCAGAAATAGATGTTTTTCTGGAACTCTCTTGCTTTTTTGATGATCCAGTGGATGTTGGCAATTTGATCTCTGGTTCCTCTGCCTTTTCTAAAACCAACTTGAACATCTGGAAGTTTATGGTTCACATATTGCTTAAGCCTGTCTGATTTTGAGCATTACTTTACTAGTGTGTGAGATGGGTACAATTGTGCAGTAGTTTGAGGATTCTTTGGCATTGCCTTTCTTTGGGATTGGAATGAAAACTGACCTTTTCCAATCCTGTGGCCACTGCTGAGTTTTCCAAATTTGCTGGCATACTGAGTGCAGGACTTTCACAGCATCATCTTTTATGATTTGAAATAGCTCAACTGGATTATTTTCCCATCAGGTAGCCAATAATTGGAACTTCAGCATCAGTCCTTCCAGTGAGTATTCTGGATTGATTTCCTTTAGGATGAACTGGTTGTATCTCCTTGAAGTCCAAGGGACTCTAAAGAGTCTTCTCCAACACCACAATTCATAATCATCAATTGTTTGGTGCTCAGCTTTCTTATGGTCCAACTTTACATCCATACATGACTACTGGGAAAACCATAGCTTTGACTAGATGGACCTTTGTTGGCAAAGTAATGTCTCTGCTTTTTACTATGAGGTCTACATTTGTCATAGATTTTCTTCTAGGGAGCAAGCATCTTTTAATTTCATGGCTGCAGTCACCATCTGCAGTGATTTTGGAGCCCCCCCAAATAAAGCCTGTCACTGTTTCCATTGTTTCCAAGTCTATTTGCCATGGAGTAGCCATCATGGTCAACAAAAGAGTCCGAAATGCAGTACTTGGATGCAATCTCAAAAACGACAGAATGATCTCTGTTCATTTCCAAGGCAAACCATTCAATATCACAGCAATCCAAGTCTGTGCCCCAACCAGTAACACTGAAGAAGCTGAAGTTGAACAGTTCTATGAAGACCTACAAGACCTTTTAGAACTAACACCCAAAAAAGATGTCCTTTTCATTATAGGGGACTGGAATGCAAAAGTAGGAAGTCAAGAAACACCTGGAGTAACAGGCAAATTTGGCCTTGGAATATGGAATGAAGCGGGGCAAAGACTAATAGAGTTTTGCCAAGAAAATGCACTGGTCATAGCAAACACCTTCTTCCAACAACACAAGGGAAGACTCTACCCATGGACATCACCAGATGGTCAACACTGAAATCAGATTGATTATATTCTTTGCAACCGAAGAGGGAGAAACTCTATACAGTCAACAAAAACAAGACCAGGAGCTGACTGTGGCTCAGATCAAGAAATCCTTATTGCCAAATTCAGACTGTTATTGAAGAAAGTAGGGAAAACTGCTAGACCATTCAGGTATGATGTAAATCGAATTCCTTATGATTATACAGTGGAAGTGAGAAACAAATTTAAGGGACTAGATCTGATAGATAGATTGCCTGATGAACTATGGAGTGAGGTTCGTGACATTGTACAGGAGACAGCGATCGAGATCATCCCCATGGAAAAGAAATGCAAAAAAGCAAAATGCCTGTTTGGGGAAGCCTTACAAATAGCTGTGAAAAGAAGAGAAGCAAAAAGCCAAGGAGAAAAGGAAAGATATAAGCATCTGAATGCAGAGTTCCAAAGAATAGCAAGAAGAGATAAGAAAGCCTTCCTCAGTGACCAGGGCAAAGAAATAGAGGAAAACAACAGAATGGGAAAGACTAGAGATCTTTTCAAGAAAATTAGATACCAAGGGAACATTTCATGCAAAGATGGGCTCGATAAAGGACAGATATGGTATGGACCTAACAGAAGCAGAAGATATTAAGAAGAGGTGGCAAGAATGCACAGGGGGACTGTACAAAAAAGATCTTCATGACCCAGATAATCACGATGGTGTGATCACTCACCTAGAGCCAGACATCTTGGAATGTGAAGTCAAGTGGGCCTTAGAAAGCATCACTGTGAACAAAGCTAGTGGAGGTGATGAAATTCCAGTTGAGCTATTTCAAATCCTGAAAGATGATGCTGTGAAAGTGTTGCACTCAATATGCCAGCAAATTTGGAAAACTCAGCAGTGGCCACAGGACTGGAAAAGGTCAGTTTTCATTCCAGTCCCAAAGAAAGGCAATGCCAAAGAATGCTCAAACTACCGCACAATTGCACTCATCTCACACGCTAGTAAAGTAATGCTCAAAATTCTCCAGACAGGCTTCAGCTATATGTGAACTGTGAATTTCCAGATGTTCAAGCTGGTTTTAGAAAAGGCAGAGGAACCAGAGATCAAATTGCCAACGTCCACTGGATCATGGAAAAAGCAAGAGAGTTCCAGAAAAACATCTATTTCTGCTTTATTGACTATGCCAAAGCCTTTGACTGTGTGGATCACAATAAACTGTGGGCAATTCTGAAAGAGATGGGAATACCAGACCACTTGACCTGCCTCTTGAGAACTCTGTATGCAGGTCGGGAAGCAACAGTTAGAACTGGACATGGAACAACAGACTGGTTCCAAATAGGAAAAGGAGTACTTCAAGACTGTATATTGTCAACCTGCTTATTTAACTTATATGCAGAGTACATCTTGAGAAATGCTGGGCTGGAAGAAGCACAAGCTGGAATCAAGATTGCCGGGTGAAATATCAATCACCTCAGATATGCAGATGACACCACCCTTATGGCAGAAAGTGAAGAGGAACTAAAAAGCCTCTTGATGAAAGTGAAAGTGGAGACTGAAAAAGTTGGCTTAAAGCTCAACATTCAGAAAACGAAGATCATGGCATCTTGTCCCTTCACTTCAGGCAAATACATGGGGAAACAGTGTCAGACTTTATTTCTGGGGGCTCCAAAATCACTCTGGATGGTGACTGCAGCCATGATATTAAAAGATGCTTACTCCTTGGAAGAAAAGTTATGACCAACCTAGATAGCATATTAAAAAGCAGAGACATTACTTTGCCAACAAAGGTCCGTCTAGTCAAGGCTATGGTTTTTCCAGTGGTCATGTATGGATGTGAGAGTTGGATTGTGAAGAAAGCTGAGTGCCGAAGAATTGATGCTTTTGAACTGTGGTGTTGGAGAAGACTCTTGAGAGTCCCTTGGACTGCAAGGAGATCCAACCAGTCCATTCTGAAGAGATCAGCCCTGGGATTCCTTTGGAAGGACTGATACTAAAGCTGAAACTCCAGTACTTTGGCCACCTCATGCGAAGAGTTGACTCATTGGAAAAGACTCTGATGCTGGGAGGGATTGGGGGCAGGAGGAGAAGGGGACGACCGAGGATGAGATGGCTGGATGGCATCACTGACTCGATGGACATGAGTCTGAGTGAACTCTGGGAGTTGGTGATGGACAGGGAGGCCTGGCATGCTGCGATTCATGGGGTCGCAAAGAGTCTGATATGACTGAGCGAGTAAACTGAACTGATGGGAATGGATGCCATGATCTTTGTTCTTTGAATGTTTTGTGTCAGGCCAGCTTTTTCACTCCCTTCTTTCACTTTCATCAAGAAGCTCTTCAGTTCCTTTTCTCTTTCTGCCATAAGGGTGGTGTCATCTGCATATCTGAGGTTATTGATATTTCTCCCGGCAATCTTGATTCCAGCTTGTGCTTTCCTCACTTCAGCCCCTCCGAAATTTTACTGATTAGTTTTCAGCAGCATGGAGTTTTTTATAGGGTTCTCCAGTTGTGAAACTACTCAGGCAAGCTGTAATCATCCTGCCTGGCCAAGATGGGCAGTTTCGGTTCCCTAACACTTTTAGCCCTCTGCATGGACTTCCCTGGTAACAGCTAAGTTTTCATCTGACCCTCCTAGATATCTCTGACCATGGCTTCTGAGGATGTGTCCTTCCCAAGTACCGCCTGAGTGGAAATGTTCAATGATGCGGGTCTGTGTTGAACTTAAGCTTAACCATGTGCCTTCAGAACTGATTTCTGCCTGAAAAGAGTTACTATCTCTGCTACTTTGCCTTTGCTATACTCCATATGATCCATCTTTAACCCCAGGTGGTGCTAATGATAAAAAACCTGCTTGCCAATGCAGGAGACATAAGAGAGTCAGGTTCCATCCCTGAGTCAGGAAGATCCCCTAGAGGAGGGCATGGCCAAAGAATTCCATGCACAGAGAAGCCTTAGCATGCAGTCCTTAGGGTGGCAACGAGTCGTTCATGACTAAAGCACTTAGCACACATAGACATACGATCCATCTCTAATCCAAGATGAGTATTCACTGAATGTGTGGGGTAGTTGGGAGCATGATGCACGACATTTGCCTTCTTGGAAAAATTTCAAAGCCTTAACATCAGCCAGTCCCTCTCATAAAGCAATAATGTAAATATCTTTTTATTACTACCCTATTTCTGCTTTGTGACAGGGGAAGTAAAAATAGAGGAAAAAAAGTTATTTTCTCCTATGTACCATCAAATTATGTTGAGAATAAGTGAGCTCTGAAGGAAATAACTAAAATGTGATGTACTTGGTTAGTAACTGATTCTTTAAATTGATCATGTGGCAGTCAGCACAATAACATGGGTGATTTTCCCATCAGTAGAAGGAGAATCACTACAGAAATATTAAAGGGCAAAGAGAGACACAAGATTAACAGCCATAAGCTCTTTTGAGTTTATTAGAGAATGGATTTCTGCAGGGGTTTGGGACAGAATCACTGATTTAGTAAATTATAAAATTAAAAAATCAGACTAGTAACATGCTGAGCTGTTTACAAGCTAATGTTTATGAATGAAAAGTAAACAACAGGGATGAAAATGAATTTATATTGTTTCTGTACACTATTGTACGATTTCCCAAAGGCTATCTTGACACATGACATGTATTTTCACTAGAGGAATAATTGGGTGTGCTGGTGGATTTGCCTTATGCCAACTCCTGGTGGCCAGTAAACAGGGGTTTCCTGTGCTACCTAGTATGATTCCAGAGAAGTAAGATCCTTCTTGCGACAATTGAAACAGTAGTGATTTACCCCTTTGGAGTGCATTAATCTCTTTATGTGACCATCTCAAAACAGGCAGTAATTTCTTCCTTGGTTTAGTAAGAGATTTTTGTTTCTAATACTAGAGCTCAAAGGTTTTATGTGTGTGGTAGTGATGATGAAAAGGGCAGAACACTGAATAAATAAATTGTCATTTTATCCTAATATGAAGTTATTTGGGAAATTGATTCCTCAAACTGACAGGTGAACTGTCAGCCCCAATCATTCAGGATATGTTTGATGAATTGATCTCATGAAACTGCTGGAGACATACATATTAAAGATGGCTTCGAACTCAAAACAAATGATGGACCCCACAATAAGACAGGACAGAGGAACTAGGTCCTTATTGCGTGATTTTAATAACTATTTGCCCTTGGGCAAGAGTTTTCTGTCTAAATGAAACTCTGAACTTTACCTGGAAATTGAAGTTGGGTAGGGAGAAAAAAGGGGGTTGGCTGAGGAGATCTTAGGTCGTGTAAAATGACAGCTATTCCCACATGGCTGTCTCCAAGAGGCCGAATTTGATGCTCAGCTGAAACATCTGCAGAAAATATGAAGAAAACACACCCACATAGAACTCAAAAGAGGATCCTTCACATGTGGCTGTTGGAATCGTTAACCAAAGAGTCAAAGCAAGTCATAGGCCAAAAGTTCATTGTAAACATAAGATCACAGAACCAACCCATTGCAATCCATGATTTGTGTCAGTGCTAAATAATCCCCATAAACAATACAAACAGAAACTTATTCTTTCTGGTACTTTAGAACTTACAAAGCACTCTTCCTTACAGGAGACTAAGGCTTTGAATTACTCTCCTCATTTTACACATGTGGTAGCTGAGGCTTCGTGAAGCTAAATCCTTTTGTAAAGTCATACAGAGAGCCCAGGCTTATATGCAAACGCTCTGCTCACAAACCCTAGGTAATCACACTAATTTTTAGAACCCAATTAAACATTGCCATGATATATTACCTTTTAGAAAATTATATCCTAGAGTTATCTTCCAAAGGTTCTATTAGAGGAGATCAAAACTAATTAACTAATCTAAGGACTACTGAATCAGTTGATAAAATAAACCAGCCTTGCCCTCTCCATTTGTCAGTTCTAAACAGAGAGACTGGAATGAATGGGGCTGGGGCTTTAATGTCCATCTGGAAGATATCTTCTTTGCAACATTGCTGTATATCACCATATGGGTCAGAGAACCAGACTCATCATCTATATAAATATTGTTGTTAAATTACTTCTCATTGTGAAGGTTTGAGCCTCATTAGATCTAGAGTAGAAAGAACACATTAGCTCTGTGTTTACAGCTAACTACTGTTTTCCATTTTAGATTTAGTGCAATAAATTTAGCAAACGACACTGAAAACAGCCCTTACTTGCTTGAAAGATATAATTGAAACTATTATAGCATTAAAATATTACAACTGGATACAAACTTTATCTATTAGCAGTTCCTTTTCATTAAAAGCTTCCAGTTTGGAGGACCCAATGGATACCACTTGGAAAGCAGAAAGAGTGAAATCATTACGGATGCCAGTGACAGTGTTTTTTTTTTCTTTTGTAGTTGCTTGTTTTCCCTTTGTAAAAGAGAATTGTAAAGGGCTGAAGAATTTGAGAAAATTGCAAGTGAATTTGTGAAGTCAGTTTTAAAAGGCTAGGCTCTGCCACTTTTAATATTTATGCTGTGACTGGGCACCACGTTTAATATGCTGGAGGTCTGCTGATTGCACAAGCAATGGACCACTTGCATTTGCAATTAGCCACTCACACCCTTGTTTTTCCTCACAACCCAAGAGGTTGATTATGTGATTGTTGGTATAACAATTAGTACACGTGAAGAGAAAAACTCCCCAGAAGCCTCCTAAGAGTGTTTTTTCATTGAAAGCCTCAAACATGAACTAATTAGGTCAGAAAGCACAGGAGATGGTTCACAACATATACGCTTATTGTGCGATAGAAATTGTCCCCTCCAACCAGTTCTCCATAGGGACGGTTCTCTGCTCCAGCCCAGAGTGGCAGTGGTGGTGATGGTGGGGGTGGTGTAATATGAAGGGAGTTGGAAGCCATCCTATTCTTAGATACATCTTCCTCACTATAAGCTGACACTGAAATTTTTAAAACACCTCGACAAAGGATAACCTAGAGGAGCATACAGAAAATCAACCATATCTCAGAATGACTTTTTCTCTTCCTCCCCCGCTCCCTTCCTTCCTTCTTCCTCCTTCTCCCTTCCTTCCTTCCCTTCAATTACACTCTGCTTCGAGAAGAACAGCAAATTAATAAAAAAATAAACAAATAAACCATGAACAGCTTTTCAGTATAAACTCTTAGAAAAGTAGATAAAATATTTTAAAATATTACAAATATATGGTTGAGGTCACAAGAAAGAAAGGGCAGTTTTCATATACTTACCAGCAGTAATAAATTGTTAACTATAGGAACCAATTTAGATGCTTGAGGTTGGTATATTGATGGAAAGTCAGCAGAATTATAAGTAGAATTTGACAAATGCTTTAACACATAAGATTTTAATCCATTTCAAAGATCTAGGATTAATATGTTTAGCAAGTACCATTTAGGAAAAATATATAGAGTTTTCAAGCAGTGCAATTAAAAGTTTGATGTAATGGGCAATGGGCAATGCATATGGAACTTGCCATTCTGCATTTAAGAATCTGCATTCTTCAAACCTCGGGGAATCACATCATTCTGACTCTTCCATATCACCTTATGGTGCCTCAGCCACTTCTCTTTGTCTCTAGCCACAAGCCTAATAAAGGAATTAACGAAGGGAGGAAAAAAAGAGATCTGCATCCTTCAGAAGTATATATGGAACTTTTATGAAAAATGACCACATTCTAGGCTACAAATAGATAGAAAATAATTTTATAGACTATTTTCTGTGACAACATGAAATAAAAATACAGCTAAAGAGAGGAAAAATCTATCCTCTTTCTTCTATATTTGGAAACAAAAGAAAAACAGTAGAGTTCTAAAGTATTTGTGAACAAAAAATAAACTTAGGTGTGAGAAAAAATGAAAACATCGAGAACTGAATGGCAGTGGAAGACTCACTTAAAAGCTGCAGGGAGGCAGCTAAAGCAGCACTCAGGGGTGAGTGTGCAGCATTAAATGCCCTTATCAGAGGAGAAGAAAGACAAGAAAACTAACGATCCGACTCCAAATAAAAGAGTTAGAAGAAAAGCAAAGCAAAAATAAGCACAATAGAATGAAGTGAGCTTAATGTAAGAATAAGAAACAATGCATCAGAGCAAAGTTATGTAAAAGAACGCCAATAGAACCAAAAGTTGGTTCCGTGAATGATGAATAATAGATAGGAATAACAGTAAGTGAAACTAATGAGAAATATAGCATGCAAGTTGGTTCCGTGAATGATGAATAATAGATAGGAATAACAGTAAGTGAAACTAATGAGAAATATAGCATGCATATTATATTAACAAATAATATAACAATAAATATAAATACATAATTAGAGATCAAAGAAATCATAAGAATATAATATAGAATGACTTTAGGATTAGAAAATATAGACCAAATGGAGAATTCCTTAGGAGAATAAATTTTCCATAATTAACTAAAGAAAAAAACAGGAAGCTTAAATAAATCTGTAAGTATTAAAAATATCAAATTGGTACTAAAACTTCTAGGCCCCAATTTCATTAGGTTCAGATGGTTTTAGATGATTTTTACCAAAATGTCAATAAAAGTAATAATTACATAAACTCTTTCAGAAAACAGAAAAATTTCACAACTAATATAAGAGGCTAGTATTACTAATACTTTATTACAAACCAATCAAAAACAATACGAGAAAAATATAGACCAAATCTTACCTAAAAATATAAATACAAAAATATGAAATAAAATCTGGTGAATTAAATTCAGCAGTGTATGTCAATGGAGAAGGAAATGGCAACCCACTCCAGTATTAATGCCTAGAGAATCCCGTGGACAGAGGGGCCTAGTGGGCTGCTGTCCGTGGGGTCGCACAGAGTTGGACACAACTGAAGCAACTTAGCATTCATGCGTGCATTGGAGAAGGAAATGGCAACCCACTCTGGTATTGTTGCCTGGAGAATCCCAGGGACAGAGGAGCCTGGTGGACTGCTTTTTATGGTGTTGGACAGAGTTGGACACGACTGAAGTGACTTAGCAGCAGCAGCAGCAGCAGTGTATGTCAAAAATTAATCACCATAAAAAGGAAGGTTTTATTCAAGGAATATAAGAGAGTTTTAACCTCAACAAATCTGTCATTATAATACAATACAGTAGAAGAAAAAGTTTATGAACATTCTAATGAATTAATAAAAAAGCATTTGATAAAATTCAGCCTATGTTTATTAGTAAATCCTCTTAGTATACCATGAACAGGCATAAAACTTTGTAATTTATAAAACACACCTATGAAAAATTTAGCAAATATCCTTGTTAATAATGAATCTTTGGTTGTGGCCTATTAAAGTCAAGGAAGAAAAGTATGGTTATTACTATTAGTTTTACTCTGCATTGACCAGTAAGTCTTAGGTAGTATGGTAAGATATGAAAAGTAAAACATAAATATTGGAAAGGAATAAACACTTACTCTTATATTCTTGTATAGGAGAAAAAATGATTCTACAAACTACTTGAACTAATAAGAGAGCTTAATGAGGTTGTTGGTAAGATGATCAATACATAAAAAGTGATGGTACTCTGTAATATGAACAACAAATAAGTAGAAAATGTAAATTAAAAAGAAGATGCCATAAAAACAGCAACAACAGCATACAAAAATGTGTGCCTATAAATAAACCTAGCAAAAGATGGAAAATCTTAGGAGCCCAAAGTCTTAAAGCTGAAAATAGTAAAAGAAAAATTGAGTGAATAGAAAAAAGTACACCTTGTTTTTTAGAGATAGAATCAATACACTGCTTTGGATGTCTCCCACATTGATCTATAATTACAATGAAACTCCAACCAAATTGATAATACAGTTTCACAAACTCATCATAAAATGTTTCATTGGAAAAACATAGAGCCAAAACAGCCATCAGAATCTTAAGAAGAAAAGTAGGGGAAAATTTGACTTGTTTGACAAAAAACTAACACTAAAGTGTTGATGGTAATGACATAGCAATAGACAAAGAGATTAGAAATAGAAAAAGAAGACTCAGACTTAATTATACATGGGATAAGGTATACAACACAAGTGGCATTACAGATCACTGGAGGAAGGAGAGACTATTTAAAAAAGTTGCCTCCCATCTAGAAAAAGCAAAGTTAGATCTCTTCCTAACATACAAAAATAAATTCCAGATGGAAACAACACAAAAATGTGAGAAGAAAAACTGTTAAGTGTTTAGAAGGAAATACAGGAAAGTATTTTTATAATATTTTGATAGGGAAGGATATTTTAAGTTTCAGAAAACATGAACCATTGGGAAAAAGATTATATTCTAACCAGTATTTCTAGTAAGTAACAATATACACAGAGACCAAGATACTGGTTTGGTAGTGATGGCGGATGCCTAGGAATCTGTTACTTAATGTTCTGTACACTTCAAATATTTGAAAAGACTCATACTTAAAAATTAAAAACAGTAAGGACTAAAAGATACTTCAGAAAATGTGGAATACAGTATAGGGCAGTAGAGGTGGAAATGATAGCTTGTTTTTCAACCCTCTTTCTTCTTTCTTTCCTCCACCCTGAGGAAGTATCATTTATTCTACTTATAAGCACTTGCCTTTAGTCTCTTTCCAGTTCAGTTCAGGACATGATGCTTTAATGATGCTGAGATTATCTGAGGCTGACTATCGACAGAATTATGACAAAGAGATTCTGCTCCAAGTCCCTGGAGGCATTTTTTCTCTGACATACCAAAAAGTGTTTATTGGGTTTATGACAAAATATTTCTTAGGGGGTAGATGTATACTCATTTCCATAAACTGGCACCCAGTCACAGCAGGCCAATCCATTTATGAATGTTGAAAATGCCCATTCAGTGATAATTCAGCTTGTGAATTTGCACAGGCAATTCCCAGAAGGCTTTGTTTGCAATTTATTTGCTGTGATCCTCCTACTTGGCCTCACCCTATGTTGCAATTGCCCCAAGCTGCCAGCCCACACAGCCCCACATGGGTGAGGATGGTACGTGGTGAGGATTTCATTCCACCATTTGTTTTTATTATCTGAAGTCCTTTTCCTAGGACATCAGATTTCATAGGGAGGGTTTATTGTTTACACAGATTGAGCCTGCATTTTACTAGGTTCTTGGGCTCCCTATGCCATGAAAATGCTGAGTTTATGGTAAGGTGAAGACTGTGGAAGCCAGTCTGACCGGAGCTGCCCTGTTGACATGTGTGCATCCATGGAAGCGTGATGGGGCTGTCAGTCTATTGCTCCATCACTGGGAAGTAGTCCCAAAGTACGAAAACAATGTAACATCAAGGTTAGTTCAGGATATAGTTGGGCAAATACTGGCTTGACAAATGAAATCACATGCAGTTATATGCACTAAACAGCCAACTAAACTTAACTAAACTATTTGGCTCATGATGATTTTCCAGGAACACTAGATGAGTTCAGTGGTCATTTAAAGTTTATTTTCACAGTTGAATTATGGAGCTTTAGGTAAGTACAGATATTAAAAGAACTCTAAAAGCTAATTTCTGAAATTCTAAACTGATGCCATCAACCTGAGCTTTTGATCACTATTGCAACACAGTGATCCATCAACTCTGCCCGGTCTGTATGATTGGCACTGCTGGCACTCTGCCCTGACCACCTATGGTCACTTTAACCCTTCAAGTGCTTCCTTCCCCTGGGTTTGATTTGTCTTTGTTGCAATGGCCCAAACCTGCAGAGAGATGGAACTGTTGGGCCTTTAGGACTTATTCCCACCACACTTCCAGGTGGCCCTTAGTAGATGACAGCTGGGATTTTGACTTTCAGAGGCCAAGTCCCAGCTTCAAATAGGATCACAATGGTTCTAATCAATATCTTACTCTTCAGAATTCCTCCAAGGGATCAGACTTCTTGCTTGTTTGTAGCCTGCATCCCATACTCTTTCAGTGACTTCTCCTGAGCAATAGGCAAGAGATTGGGAATATCACAAGAAAACCCGGTAGCACATGTACTTATACCTGTCCTTAATGGGACACATACATAGGCTTCCCAGGTGGCTCAGTGATAAAGAATACACAGCCATTAAAAAGAATACATTTGAATCAGTTCTAATGAGGTGGATGAAACTGGAGCCTATTATACAGAGTGAAGTAAGCCAGAAAGAAAAACACCAATACAGTATACTGACACATATATATGGAATTTAGAAAGATGGTAATGATGACCCTGTATGAGAGACAGAAAAAGAGACACAGATGTATAGAACAGACTTTTGGACTCTGAGGGAGAGGGAGAGGGTGGGATGATTTGGGAGAATGACATTGAAACACGTATACTATCATGTAAGAAACGAATCACCACTCTATGTTTGAAACAAGATACAGGATGCTTGGGGCTGGTGCACAGGGATGATCCAGAGAGATGATATGGGGTGGGAGGTGGGAGGGGGGTTCAGGATTGGGAACTCATGTACACCTGTGGTGGATTCATGTCAATGTATGGCAAAACCAATACAGTATTGTAAAGCAAAATAAAATTAAAATTAAAAAAAAAGAATACATCTGCCAGTGCAGGAGACTCAGGAGATGTTTGGTCTCTGGGTTGGGAAACCCCCCTGGAGGAGGAAATGGCAACCTACTCCAGTATTTTTATCTGAAAATCTCATAGACAGAAGAGTATGGTGAACTGCAGTCCATGGCGTTGCAAAGAGTCAGACATGGCTGAGCCACTGAGCACACAGGCAGGACACATACCTGGATGCATTTATCTCAGCCTTGGTCACCAGGGAACCCAGTAGAATACACAGATGGTTTATTAGAGCATTTCTTAGATGGGGAAGAAAACTGAGGGGCCCTGAACTGTTGAGGTGGCTGAGATTGAATCTATGAGTTGCAGGGAGCCAGATGGGAGACTGAGGATGATCCTCATTAGAGAATCTGAATGTTCAAAGAAAACATTAAGCAGCTTCACAGGTTTGCCTCTGGACAACATTTATCTAAATCATTGGATGATCACCTCAGTTATTTGGAGTTATTTTGCTGGTGAAGACAATTGTAGAGCTCCTTGCTTGATACTATGCCCCTCCATGACTCTGCCCTACTTCAGAATGATCTTCATATGTGAGTTTAAATAAATACAAGCTTGCTGTTTCCTCCAGAGATAGACTTTACAATCTCCAGCTTGGTAGGCTACTTGGAAACATGTCTCAGAAATCATCTGGTTTGGGGAAACATCCATGTTTTATAAGGATGTAAATTCTCTTCCAGTTAGGGATCTAGTCATCTGAAGGGCACATTATGGGCTTTGGCCCATTTGAAGATTTCTGTCTTTGTTTATGGATACACATATAGTAAAAGTTAAAAGCATGACTGGAAATGATAAATACCAAGCCAAGATGGTGGTTACTTCTTGGTGGGAAGGAGGGAGAGGAATGTGGCTGGAGAAAGGTTCACAGAGATTCAGTTTTACATGTATATTTGATTTAATCTGGCTGACAGGAATATAAAGTTTTTTTTTAAAAAAATAGACGTTTCCTGCAAATATTTTATTTCTTTTTAGAAAAATTTACTACATTAAAATTGATTTACAGTGTTGTATTAGTTTCAGGTATATAGCAAAGTGATTCAGCTATACATATACACATATTCATTCTTTTATGAGATTATTTTCTCATATAAGTTATCACAGAATATTGAGTAGGGTTTCCTGTTCTATACAGTAGGTCCCTGTTGGTTATCTATCCTATATATAGTAATGTGTATATGCTAATCCCACGTTCCTTCTGTGTTCCTTCCCTTCTCATATTCCCTTTAGTTACTCTAACTTTGTTTTCTATGTCTGCAAGTCTGTTTCTATTCTGTAAATAAGTTCAGTGATTGCTTTTCTCTTTCTGAATGAGAAAGACTCCAGGTGGAAGGGGTATATCCCCTTTGCCCTTTAGGTACTCTGCCTACCTTTCTCTGTCAACAGACCCCCTTGTCCTCTGGCTTCTGGTTGGGTTTACGGGGAACCCACTGACAGAATTTGGGTTTAAAGGAGGAGCATAAGAGTGGGGAATGTGTTTTCTCACTTCCTTCTCTGAGGGCCTCTGGAGACCTAATTCCTGTAGGTCCAACATCTCTATGTCATCCTTCTTGAAGCAGGCAGGGCTCCACAGAAGACACTAAGTACTCTCCAGCTAGGTGATTTGAAGAGAATTTAATAAGGAGCTATTTATAAGTGACAGTAGAGATCTTATAGTATCTGGTTCCAGAAGGGAGAGGTAAGAGAGAGGTTTTGCAACAGAGTAAGAATTCTATTTTCCTCTCCTCTGCTTCTAAGATACATATGTGTTTTTTTCAGTGACAAGTAAATTCTTCCTGAGTCAGAGATCGAGGAGAGGGTTTATACTTTCTTCCAGCCTCCAAATTTGTCTTTCTACATGTGCAACTACTGAGACCTAAATCAGTTATTACTGGGCATCTACAATTGAGAAGGTGGTATGTTAGCCATCTTTGGGATACAGCATAGAAGAAGGATTTATCTCTGCTTTGAGGCCCTTGCTATCTATCTGAATATGTAAGACATACATGCATGAAATCATCTGACTATAAATGAATCTCAGAAGAAATGTATAACTCATACATATAATATGTATTTTCATATATATATATATATATAACAGTCATGTATGGATATGAGAGTTGGACCATAAAGAAGGCTGAGCACAGAACTGATACTTTTGAACTGTGGTGTTGGAGATGACTCTTGAGAGTCCCTCAGACTACAAGGAGATCCAACCAGTCAGTCCTAAAGGACATCAATTCTGAATATTCATTGATGCTGAAGCTGAAACTCCAATACTTTGGCCACCTGATGCGAAGAGCTGATTCTTTAGAAAAGACCCTGATGCTGGGAAAGATTGAAGGCAGGAGGAGAAGGGGACGACAGAGGACAGGACAGTTGTATGGCCTCACCAAACTGATGGACATGAGTCTGAGCAAGGTCCGGGAGATGGTGACGGACAGGGAGCCTGGCGTGCTGCAGTCCACACGGGCAAAGACCTGGACATGACCAAGTGACTGAACGGCATATATACAATATCTGACACTTTCTAGCTACATTGTCTTTGGCCAGGTTGTTTTATTCTTCTGAGCTTTTGTTCACCTGCAAAAGTAGGGTTACTTTTAGGGTCTATATGATTAAAATGATAATTTTGTAAAGTTTATACACTTGCCTAGTGTACACCTCTACTTAGATGGACATCTCTACCAGACAGCTTAACTTTTACTTTTAGCATTCTTCAAGCAACTTCCTAATTTGCTCTACACTTCCAAATATCCACCTCCATGATAGAGTTCCCATTTGAGTTAATGATGACTTTATTATGTCAAAAGCCTCATCTTCCTATTTTCTGTTACCTCTCACATTCCAGCCAGTGGAAATTATTCTTGGATTTCCCTTCCAGTATATCTCAAGTCCACTCACTTCTTACCATATCACTACAGTCATTGTGGTCTAAGCAACCATCATCTCTAGTCTGGATCATTGGAAAGTTTTCTAACTAATCTACATGTTTCTATCTAAATCCCTTAGCATATGGCATGGTTGTCTCTTTTCCTAGTTTTGTTTAGATGGCTTAGAACTGTTGAAATTTAGATTCCAGAACTTTAACAATAATTTTCTTGTGGCGATCATTTCTTACTGGGAACCCTTTTTGACCATTTTTCCTAATGTGTGACTTTTATAGTTTTTGGTAAGGAAAACATACACCTTTGCTGGATATCATGAAGACCTCATAGAGAGTCCGCCAATGAGCTCTAAAAATTTAAAATAACATTGAATGATTATGTTAATCTGGGTAGCTAGATGCTCTATCCCCATTTACTGAAAAATTTCTAAGGAATGTTTCCCAATAAAATTCAGAAATTTGCTTAATAGTCTCTGGCTTGAGGCATTCTTTTTCCTTCCAAATACAGATGATTTAAAGTTTTCTGTCACTAAAACATTCTGAACCAAAACTCAGTCATGATATATCAATCAAACAAATCCTTATTCACCTTTGGACTGTGTGCAATGTGTTTGATAAGCATTCGTAGAGGACAATCTTTATTCAAGGTGCACAGATGCACGCAGATCTAATTCGGAGAAGAGTATATTTGACCTTATCCTCGGAAAACTTATGTTTCAGTGGCAGAGACAGAAATGTACACAACTTACTTTAATATACTGCATATGGATATGATCCATGTGTGTGTAGGTCATATCAGAAGACTAAGCAGCTATTAATGTCCACAGTATGGAAATATAATTAGCAAGATGATTCTCAATCAGAGTTCATTTACACTTTCATTGTGCAACAGAGTCATTTGCCAGTTTAACTAAAATGTTGTGATTTGATAACAGGTGTTGAAACAGAAAACTGTTAATAGAATCTGGGTCCTTGCCATAAAATGTAGAGGTTATGGAAATCCAAACACAGTTTACATTTTCTCCATGACACTAAAACATTTTTGAAGGCAGGAAAATTCTTTCCCTTAAAACAACTAGTCATTTGCCTAAAGAAATGACATGAAAGCAAAATCGTTATTCTAAGCTCATCTTCTCTGTGTGGATATGAGCGTGGACAGACATATCTAAGCTGTGACACGTGTATCTCTCTCCTGCAGATTGACATCCCCTTTCCTTTCTTTTTTGAGATATGAAATTGAAAGTGTTAGTCACTCAGTCTTGTCTGACTCTGCAACCCCTTGGACTGTAGCACACAAGGTTCCTCTATCTATGGAGTTCTCCAGGCAAGAATACTGGCATGGGTAGCTATTCCCTTCTCCAGGGGATTTTCCCAACCCAGGGATCGAACTCAGGTCTCCAGCATTGCAGAGTTTCTTTACCATCTGAGCCATCAGAGAAGCCTGTTTTAACATATGCTCTCTCATTAATCCCATGTTTTATTTTTTCTGCTTAAGGAACTTGAGCCCAAGCTAATACCTTCTGTTATACTGGTCCAATTCTCATGTCCCTTCCATAGGTGCATTTCAGACAGTCAGATGCTCTTTCCCTTCATCCCATTTCAGTTTAGAATTCCTCAAGTCTTCCCTAGAGCACAAATCTTTCCTAAGATCAATATGTAGTAAATTTGCCTTTGGGATTGTTGATCCACTCCCAGCAAACCAGTGATAAATGCTGCTTTAAAACTTGCTTTCAGCTCTAGATAGAGAATGAGTTCAATTAGTTATTTCCAAAGTGAGAGTTGATATTGATGCATGTATAATTTCACATTATGAGATGATTCATAATAAATCCTGCATCTTTGGAAGCCATTCACAGGAATTATCACTGTTTTCATTAATTTTATGATTTGTTTCTCTCCACCAAAAAGTTCACTGACTACATATTTAGAAAGAACTTAAAAAAAATATAAAGCACAAAATCCAAGAGAAGTATCCATCAAAAAATAATTTTTTTATGAATAATATGTAAATTCACATCAGAGTTTCTCATAAATGGCAATGGTTTCATGGTAAATTAAAAAGTAGATTTAATAGATGCACAACATTTGGTAATGTTTAAAGAGATGACACGGATTCCCAATACAGTACATCCTGTTGGAGGAGATAATGGATTGGAGCATTTTAACCCTCTCATTACAGATGAGAAGAGTTCTACAGTAGTGACAATAATGTTCACCCAATATCTGACTGCTCCCCTTCATTTCCTAGCCTTTCTTGTAGTTGATGTGGCACCATATGGCCAGTTCTGGACAATGTCCTGTGAATAAATGTGATCCTTGCAGATCTGAGGGATTGAGGGTGGCCATGAGTTTTCAGGATGTGGCAATCCTGAATGTCATGTGTTGGCATCACCATAAATAAGATGGGGGGTATCATCAAATCAGTGCTCTTGTTGACAGTGGAACAGTGCCTTCTGCTGACTTCTGTTGGATGCAGAGTGTGAGCAGCTGTTTTAGCTTGAGCTGCTATAACTAATACCACGGACTGGGGGACTTAAACAACAGACATCTATTTCTGATGGTTCCGGAGGCTGGCATGTTTAAGATCAAGATGCCAGCAGATTCAGCGTCTGGTGGAGAATCTATTCTTGGTCTACAGATGATCATCTTCCTGCTATATCCTCACCTAGTTGAGAGAGAGATTGCCTCTCTTGCGTCTCTTCTTGTACGGGCAGTAATTCCATTCATGAGAGCTCCACCCTCATGACACAATTTCCTCCCAAAGACCTCACACCACACCGGGGAATAAGGGGGCTTCAATATAGGCCTTTTGGAGAAACACAAACATTTACAGCAGCAACATATAAACCTTCACAGTGTGCTGTCACTGAGATTTGGGGTCAGTTTGTTACTAAGCATTACTTGGCCTAATAAAAATACCTTCTGCAGAGAAATAATGCTTCCTGCCTGGATTTTTTCAACACAGTGTGCTGTGCTGGGCAGTGCCTAGTCATTCAGTCATGTCCAACTCTTTGTGGCCCCATGGGCTGTAGCCCACCAGGCTCTTCTATCCATGGCGATTCACCAGGCAAGAATACTAGAGTGGGTTGCCATGCCCTCCTCCAGGGGATCTTCCCAAGCCAGGGATCGAACCCAGGTCTCCCACATTGTACTCAGATTCTTTACCGTCTGAGCCACCAGGGAAGCCCAAGAATACTAGAGTGGGTAGCTGATCCCATCTCTAGGGGATCTTCCCAACCCAGGAACTGAACCGAAGTCTCCTGCATTGCAGGCAGATTCTTTACCAGCTCAGCTGCCAGGGAAGCCCTTTCAATGTACTATCTGAATTTAATGTGGATATTTACCACAGAATAAGGGTTGCATGTCCTTTTCTTTGGAAAAAGGAGGGAACCATGACATCTAAACTTACAAATAATGTCATTGCCAAAAAAGCTGCCTACATCTACATGGCTTATCATGATAATGAAATTAATAAGAAAAAGCTTAAAATAAGGAATACAAAGAATATAACATTTTCTGTCTGATTTTTCTTCCTTTCTAAATATACTACACAGATGTAAAGGCACCTGGATGTGCTAGGACTCAAAATTGTGACTGTCTAATGTGGAAATTCAGCATATTAACATGTACAAATGCAATGAGATTCATTTCCCTGCAGCTGTTTCTAATGCACAATTCATTGTCTATCTCAATTAGAAGCTCATCTTTTGCAATACCGTTTCCTTCTCTGTGGTTGATTTGATCAAACATCCTATTGTTTAAGCCAAAAACATAGCTTTACCAAATCAGCCATAGTATTGTTCAAAACTCATCATTCATTGTATTATTATTCATCAATGCTTGTGATACTAATATCTGCAAAAAAGGAACTGAATCTTAAATGAAGCTTTTAAAACCCACTTGAAGTAGTTTGTGAACAGAGAGTTTCTTTACTTCTTTTTTTTTTTTAGAGGAAAGTAAAATGATTCAGTCTTGGATGGATCATGACAATACCAAACAGATGCAAATAAATATTAAAGTAATATATTTTAGGGTTGGCTCACAGCCCAAATTCTTTGCCCCAGAAAATTACATAAATGCTCTAGTGTGCATGTGGTTTATATTTAAGGTGTAATGAGCTGTTCAAATAGAGAAGGGCAGGCAACCATATTAAAAATAAACATCAAATTTTAACAAAGACACATCCACTTAGTTTGCAAATAGTCTTAATGGTTTCAGTGTACTGCAACTAGTCCAGCCTACAACATCTTTGGTTGAAACCAATTTCCAGTTTCAGAGTCTTCCAGTTAAATTGTGATCACATTGTCAGAGAGAGAACAGTCTGTGATGAGAGGGTAGAAATAAGAGTAAAAAAGGGTAGCAGGGGTAGGAGTACTTAAGACTGTCTAACCAAAGCTAGTGGATCAAAAGTCAGCCTCAATCTATGCATGATGTTCGTCGTAGTGGTATCTTCCTGACTGTTCCTGGGCACCTCCCTCTGGGTTTTGACACCAATTTCTTACACAGTACTATTTACGAAACCTTAGGGGAAACAGTAAATACACTTCTCTCTGCTTATTTTAGGTTTAAAACACATGCAGGATAGATTTCAAGTGCTTAAAGCATACACACACACACACACACACACACACACACACACACATCCCTCATATTCATCATCTTCTCTATTTATAATGGCAAATCTGCCCTGATATTTGCCTCAATAAGTGGTCTTTGTAACCAGGGAACTAGCCTTGATTCTCAGCCCAAAGAAATGCTGGGATTCTGTCTTTGAAAAGATCAAAAGTGAGATCTATGGTTCCAATAAAACCCTATGTTCTAGTTTATAGTTTATAAACTATAAAATGTTAACTCTCCTTGGAGTCTTCCAAGTTTCAACCGAAAAAATGCCAACCGATCTTGAAATAAAACAGCTAATCTCAGAGTTTTACATTGCTGAGGGTTGACAACTTCATCTCTCTTTTTGCTTGCTAGAGACTAGGAGTTGGAAAGCAGTTATATCACCCACTTGGACTTGCCTTATAAATAAGTAGCCAAAGATATTTTGAGTGGCAGGTTTCCAAGTTTGCAGAAACAAGATGATGAGCCTAAACAAAACAAAACCTAGTTGGAACTAAACACTCTAGGTCATCTAACACCAGTCAGTGCATTAACTAGATTTTCAGATGGTTGATGATGCCAATATTTCTGTCAGTATGATCATTAAGGTAAGCCCTGTTTCCTATAATATCAAAATGACTTCAAATCCCGTCTTTGGTTCTTATGTTTCTTGTAGATTTTTCTTTCTAAAAATCAGATGGTACTTTTCACCTACCCATCGAGTGAAACTTTCCCTAACTATCTGAAACGTCTCTGGTTTCCAAAAACTACAATGAAAAACTTGTAAAAACATTTCAAGAAAAAGATAACATGGAAACATGGGCTAAAGTTTAGTCTGTCACAAAGATGAATTTCACATCTGGAATTTGCTTGGACCCACTTTCTGCAGGCTAGGTCATGGAAGGATTTTGCAGAAAAATAAAGTTGACTATCCCAGGGTTATTTCATGGCATATCTGACTCTCCGATGTCTTGAAAGTGGTTGCATTATCTCAGACAGGAAATTCCACTATTTACCCTCTGACAAGGAGGAATCACAAACTTCTAAGCTTTTTGCATTTTACAAAGAGTTGGAGGCAGTGGGGGCTTTATAAGGCATTTGGCTGAATGAGTTGAGTTGTTAGGCAGATAATTGGAAAACAAATCTGAAAGAGGTCAGTTTAAAGTAAGGTGGGAAAAATGTAAAAATAAGAATCTCTCTAAAAATTTTACAGTTTTATTGGAAAACATTTGAGAATGGGAGAAAACTACATGGCTATTATTAGGAAGAAGAAAAAATGTTTCATCCTCTGGCTAATCACTACAATTGCCTTGTTGCTTGTTCTGTTAGATGCCTTTTTTCATTGTTAAAGTAATATATACCTTAAAAATTCCAAAGATATAGAAGTGTATGGAGTTAATGATATAGTTTTTCTTTTGCCCTCTACTTTTCACTCTTAACCTTTACTTTTTTCCCTCATTTTAATAATGGTCAAAATTAAAGAAAGTACATATCCTGTAAACTTGCTACTCAATGCCTTGTCCACAAACCAGCAACATCGACATCCTGATAACTAGGTAGAAATGCAGAATTTTAGGTCACGTTTTGGACTTATTGAATCAGAATCTGCATTTTAATAAGGTCCCTAGTGATCTGTATGTCTGTGTATTAAAGTTAGCATGCATTGTCCTACAACCCTGAACTCTCACTTGTTGGAATCTATTATACAGAAATACAATACATACATAAAGCTACAAATATATAATATATATATATATATGTACACACACACAAATATACATATGTATATATACATATATATATACAGACACACATATATATATAGGCTTCCCTGGTGCTCAGCAATAAAGAATCTGCCTGCAATACAGGGCACACAGATTCGATCACTGGGTCAAGCAGATCCTCTGAAGGAGGGCATGACAACCCATTCCAGTATTCTTGCTGGGAAAATCCTGTGGAGAGAGGAGCCAGGCAGTCTACAGTCCATGGGGTCACACAGAGTTGGACATGACTGAAGCAACTGAGCACACACACACACACACGCACGTATATATGCTTGTATTAGATATATATTATAATATTTATATTTGGGCTTCCCTTATGGCTCAGCTGGTAAAGAATTTACCTGTAATGTGGGAGACCTGGGTTCAATCCCTGGGTTGGGAACACCCCCTGGAGAAGGGAAAGGCTACCCATTCCACTCCAGTATTCTGGCCTAGAGAATTCCATGGACTGTACAGTCCAAGACGTTGCAAAGAGTCAGACACAACGGAGCAACTTTCACTCACTCACTCATATTTATATTTAAAGTGAACAAAATATTATATAGCCATTTGTAAGAGCAAAATCTGATTGATTATATTCTTTGCAACCAGAGATGGGAAAGCTCTATACAGTCAGCAAAAACAAGACTGGGAGCTGACTGTGGCTCAGATCATGAACTCCTTATTGCCAAATTCAGACTGAAATTGAAGAAAGCAGGAAAAACCACTAGACCATTCAGGTATGACCTAAATCAAATCCTTTATGATTATACAGTGGAAGTGAGAAATAGATTTAAGGGACTAGATCTGATAGATAGAGTGCCTGATGAACTATGGATGGAGGTTCATGACATTGTGCAGGAGACAGGAATCAAGACCATCCCCATGGAAAAGAAATGCCAAAAAGCAAAATGGCTGTCTGGGGAGGCCTTACAAATAGCTGTGAAAAGAAGAGAGGTGAAAAGCAAAGGAGAATAGGAAAGATATAAGCACCTTAATGTAGAGTTCCAAAGAATAGCAAGAAGAGATAAGAAACCCTTCTTCAGCGATCAGTGCAAAGACATAGAGGAAAACAAGAGAATGAGAAAACTAGAGATCTCTTCAAGAAAATTAGAGATACCAAGGGAACATTTCATGCAAAGATGGGCTCGATGAAGGACAGAAATGATATGAACGTAACAGAAGCAGAAGGTATTAAGAAGAGATGGCAAGAATACACAAAAGAACTGTACAAAAAATATCTTCATGACCAAGATAATCACAATGGTGTGATCACTCACTTAGAGCCAGACATCTTGAAATGTGAAACCAGTGGGCCTTAGAAAGCATCACTATGAACAGAGCTAGTGGAGGTGATGGAATTCCAGTTGAGCTGTTTCAAATCCTGAAAGATGATGCTGTGAAAGTGCTGCAATCAATATGCCAGCAAATTTAGAAAACTCAGCAGTAGCCACAGGACTGGAAAAGGTCAGTTTTCATTCCAATCCCAAAGAAAGGCAATGCCAAAGAATGCTCAAACTACCACACAATTGCACTCAGCCTGGAGAATCCCAGGGATGGGGGAGCCTGGTGGGCTGCCGTCTCTGGGGTCACACAGAGTCAGACATGACTGAAGTGACTTAGCAGCAGCAGCAGCACATGCTAGTAGAGTAATGCTCAAAATTCTCCAAGCCAGGCTTCAGCAATACATGAACTGTGAACTTCCAGATGTTCAAACTGGTTTTAGAAAAGGCAGAGGAACCAGAGATCAAATTGCCAACATCCGCTGGATCATGGGAAAAGCAAGAGAGTTCCAGAAAAACATCTATTTCTGCTTTATTGACTATGCCAAAGCCTTTGACTGTGTGGATCACAATAAACTGTGGAAAATTCTGAAGGAGATGGGAATACCAGACCACCTGACCTGCCTCTTGAGAAACCTATATGCAGGTCAGGAAGCAACAGTTAGAACTGGAAATGGAACAACAGACTGGTTCCAAATAGGAAAAGAAGTACATCAAGGCTGTATATTGTCACCCTGCTTATTTAACTTCTATGCAGAGTACATCATGAGAAACGCTGGGCTGGAAGAAGCACAAGCTGGAATCAAGACTGCCGGGAGAAATATCAATAACTTCAGATATGCAGATGACACCACTCTTATGGTAGAAAGTGTAGAGGAACTAAAAAGCCTCTTGATGAAAGTGAAAGAGGAGAGTGAAAATGTCGGCTTAAAGGTCAACATTCAGAAAATGAAGATCATGGCATCTGGTCCCATCACTTCATGGGAAATAGATGGGGAAACAGTGGAAACAGTGTCAGACTTTATTTTGGGCTGCTCCAAAATCACTGCAGATGGTGACTGCAGCCATGAAATTAAAAGACGCTTACTCCTTGGAAGGAAAGTTATAACCAACCTAGACAGCATATTGAAAAGCAGAGACATTACTTTGCCAACAAAGGTCCATCTAGTCAAGGCTATGGTTTTTCCAGTGGTCATGTATAGATGTGAGAGTTGGACTGTGAAGAAAGCTGAGCGTCGAAGAATTTATGCTTTTGAACTGTGGTGTTGGAGAAGACTCCTGAGAGTCCCTTGGACTGCAAGGAGATTCAACCAGTCCATTCTAAAGATCAGTCCTCCGTGTTCTTTGGAAGGACTGATGCTAAAGCTGAAACTCCAGTACTTTGGCCACCTCATGTGAAGAGTTGACTCATTGGAAAAGACTCTGATGCTGGGAGGGATTGGGGGCAAGAGGAGAAGAGGACAACAGAGGATGAGATGGCTGGATGGCATCACTGATTCGATGGATGTGAGTCTGAGTGAACTCTGGAGTTGGTGATGGACAGGGAGGCCTGGCGTGCTGCAAATCAGGGGGTCGCAAAGAGTCTGACACGACTGAGCGACTGAACTGAACTGAACTGAACTGAAGAGCAAAAAAATTGAAACAACCAAAATATCCATTATTAGGGATAATCAATAATAATTCAGTCCTAAGGTTGAACTCAATACAGAGCGACATCTTTCTTTGAGTCTCACCGATGCTCACCTGAGATCTGCCTGATGCTTTGGGGCATTTCATTTTATAGCCAAAAGGTCCCAAAACATGTTTTACTAAATGGATGAAGATAAACAGATAGGTGAGTTTTATCTTTCAGATATAGAATCATCCAGAGTCAAGTTTTCCAATAGATTTTCCAGATTGTATATTGTACAACTATATATAATAATTTTCAGGTTATATAACACATATGATGTATTAAGTAATGAGTTAACAATGTTAAACTGGCACTTAGCATTTAGCATTTATAGGAAATTTGGTATCTCTCTTGGGTCTCTAAATTCCTCTCCTCATCGAATCTCAGCCCCTTAGTTGATCAAGAACCATGGGGTTTACTTAGATCGAAAGGAGTCAGATCTACTTCCAAATGACAAATTGAGGAAGAACCAGAGCATGTGATCAGTCCCCTGGTGGAATCCTGTTTTCTCCCATTTTTGCTTTAGCTGGTACTTGGTGGAGCCACTGTTGAACCAAGTATAGCCCAGCCAGTTTTGATCCTAATTGCAAGGCTGCTTCTCCATGGCTGGCATTATGCCTGGGCCACAGGGGTATTTGCAGGGCCAATGACACCCCTGCAATGTTACCTACCCATTTGTGGGCTCTGCAGGTTTCCCTTCACAGATTCATCTTCTGTCCCTGAAACACATGTGCTGCATCTAAGTGACTGAGGTTCCGAAGAGCTTCCTGCCTAGTGGCGTGATGATCTGTGACTGCTTATTTCTAGATCAGACTTCTACTTCTACAAGACAGAAAAACGTCGAGAGATTTTTTTAATTCACCAATCCTCCACCCTGTATGATCACCTTTATATAATGCTGTTACCAAGGCCCTGCTTTCAGAGATGGAGATCTACTTGCGTTTCATGTGAAAACGTCTCAAGGGGATTTCGTAATCACCACTATCACTGAAGAGAGGCGGGGATGAAGACCTGAAGCCTAATCAGCCATAGAATGAAAAACCAAGGCCCCTGAGTAAAGACATTTCACTGTCCGACTTGTGTGCATGAGTGCTAAGTCACTTACATTGTGTTCCGATGCTTTGTGATTCTGTGGACTTTAACCCACCAGGCTCCTCTGTCCATGGGATTCTGGACTTTAACCCACCAGGCTCCTCTGTCCATGGGATTCTCTAGGCAAGAGTACTGGACTGGGTTGCCATACCCTCCTCTAGGGGATCTTCCCGACCCAGGGATCGAACTTAAATCTCCTGTGTCTCCTGCATTGGCAGGTGGATTCTTTACCACTAGCACCACCTGGGAAACCCTACTATCCTACTATTTATTCTTATTTTTTCCCTTAAAAAAATTATTGAAGTATAATTGATTTACAGTGTTGTGATTTTTGTTTGGTTTGGTATTTTTGTTGTTTGTTTTTTGGCAGTGAAGCTTGAAGTTCAAGCACTAGAATGTCTCCAACTCTCATTTCTCCAGTATGTATTTGGCCTCTTGAATGTGTCTGTTGTGGAGTCGGGCTCCAAAGTCTGAGTGACACACAATATATCTTATGACTTGCCAGGGTCTGGATTCTCCATTCAGAGCACAATCTGAGAGCATCAGACACTCCTGCTGGGAAAGAGGAAAAAGACTGAAGCGTTCAATATTTTTTCTTAAAATGTAAAGTTAATGGAGCAGCCTGACTAATATGATGTATTTGTTTTGATCTATAACATACCGTTTGATATGTTAGAATGAATTTTAAATTAGCTACAGTAAACAACAAAGAAATGTATGAAGATCATTCTAGGAAAGGCTTTTTAAAAAATAATAATAATTTTTCAATTTGAAATGGAATTCAGATACCAGTAGAAGGAGCTATTGTTGGATGGGTTGGGTGCATAAACAGATGCTTTTTTGGACAGGATTTGTGTGCAGTGTGGGTGGATTACCAAGCCATTTACAATTCATTACTGTGTTGTGGGTACTCATATCCCTTCCATTTTTATCACATCCTGAGGCCAAGAATTTTTTTTAAAAGGTCATTTAGCTTTCAGAAAACTATGAATTATGGTGAAAGCATTGTTCTTTCTCTGACTTTAATGTGCTCATTTAGAGAAAAGTTACTGAAACATACTTTTGCTTAAGCTCTGAATCTGACCCTCCTGCAATCCCTCACATAAAATAACTTGTCACTAATGACTTCTTGTAGTCTCTGTGCTTATTGCTGATTACATAAATATTTTCTTAACCTAAGATAGCATCCAGAGTAAAAGTATGTTTGTCATTTTTAGAATTATAATCAAATTGTGAAAACTCAGGTACTGACTTACCAGATGAGTTAAGGTTGCTTTGGAATGCTTGAATCACTCAGAGAAGGCAGGAAGAATTTCAACTGGTAAGTGTCAAGTATAGAAAAGGAAACCATTTAGTTTTTATAGTAAAAAGAAGAAGATAGAACTGTTGTTGCATTGGGTGACTTTTGAGGGATACCTAAGGTGAGGAGTAGCTACTGATCAATACAATTTAATAGTATACAGTGAAAGTGAAAGTCGCTCACTCATGTCTGACTCTTTGCGACTCCATGGACTATACAGTCCATGGAATTCTCCAGGCCAGAACACTGGAGTGGGTAGCCTTCCCCTTCTCCAGGGGATCTTTCCAACCCAGGTCTTCTGCATTGCGGGAGATTCTTTACCAACTGAAGCCACAAGGAACCACTTATTTAAACAAAAAAGTAAAGGGCTTAAGCACAACACTTCTTTAACTAGGGGTTGATTTTTTTTTCTCTTTTCAGTTCTATTCCTTAAGAAATGAAAGAAAGGGCTAAGATTCAACATGGGAGGGGTTTAAGGATGGATTGATTTGATCAACATTCAATTTTATTTCAACATCTTGGAACAACCTTGTTCTTAGTAGTCATTACAAAATTATTTGGTTGCCATTATGTGTAATTCTAGAATTTGATTGTATGAATATCATAATCATGATCACATTAAAGAGAACATTAATAATGAGAGGTTGACAGTGTAATTTTTATTGGAAATTGAGTCCAAACCAGGATCTTTTGGTCAAATGATTATTTAGGCAGGAGTTATGGTCTGTGGTCATCTTGGCTTAAGGCCGTTACATTTCATAAAATGAATATCTCAGACTATTTTGCTTATGATGAACATTTACACTGAAATATATATTAGGTAAAAACAATTTTTTGCATCATAAATCAATAATGAAAGTGCTTAATTCCCATTGATCTGTGGCTAAATGGAAAGTGGGCCAAAGCTGGAGATATGAACCTAGAAGGAGCTTGAAGCTTTTCATTTTCCACTGCTGGTGAGTCACATAGAATGGGTTCTGTGCTCCAGTTTCCTCCCTTTTCTGAAGTTCCTATATCTCTGAAAGTGTCAGATGAGCTTGAAGAAAGAACATACTCCTATAATTTTTAAAGATTCAAGGTCAATAAAGTCAATAGACTACTGAAGGAGAACAGTAAATCTTAACTGAGTTTCCATTAATTAATAATGAAGAATGATTAATACACTCTCAAGTGTCTGGTGTGTGACTATTTTAAAATTAAATTTATCTTTTTGGAACATCTTATGGTAAGTAAGAAAGAGTCTATTAGTGACATGAAAGCAAACTAAAACTCAGCAAAGGAAGGCAACCACAATGACAGTGCTGTAAAATAATTACGTTAAGAGGCAAGACAAAAATATCTATATGATTAGATAACTACTGAGCAAAAGATACTATAGAAAGCACTGCTTCCAAACTATAGTCCCTCAAGACTATCCTTCCAAAATTCACCTTGCAGGACCTCAGCTGGCCTGTAGGGGGCACAGCACAAGCATTGGCCCCAGGCAGAGCTGCTGCTGCTGCCGCTGCTGCTGCTAAGTCGCTTCAGTCGTGTCCGACTCTGTGCGACCCCATAGACGGCCTCCTACCAGGCTCCTCTGTCCCTGGGATTCTCCAGGCAAGAGTACTGGAGTGGGGTGCCATTGCCTTCTCCCCAGGCAGAGCTGCAGATATTTAAATCCTGCCTCTCAAGATGTATGGGCCATGTGACTTTAAGATAGTAACGTTAAGTCTTAGTTTCCACTCTTGGAAAAATGAGGATGATAATGAACTTAAAATAATGTACAGTTGACTCGTTATTTGTGGATGTTGTATTAGCAAATTCACCTACTTAAGTTCATTCATATCACCACACCAATATTCAGCAGCCTGTTGGTGGTCAGTTGTGGATGTGGATACTCACCGAGTGGCAAAAACTTTCAGTCTCCAGGCTCCTGGGAACCATGTTCCCAGATTTTACATAAGCGGATGAGAAGACACTTACTCAATTCTCATACTGAAAACAAGAAGCCTTCCAGGGCATATTTAATGCCATGCTTTTTTCATTTTCATCCTTTTGTTCATGATTTTGCTTTTTAAAATGGCCCAGGCATTGGTGCTGAAGTGCTATCTAAGTGTTCCTGAGGTTGACCTTAAAACAATAACGGCCTGCTATTTTAGGTATATTTGGGGACAGCAATGAATTGCAATTTGGGGCATGCAGTCTATGGAAAACTGCAAGTAAATCTAGAGAGCAAAGAAGAACGTTTTTTGATAGAGAAAAGGGAGTTGGGAGGGGATGTGATAAACAGAGACCATTGGAGGAAACTGGGAGTTTGAAGTGTAATGGGTTTTCATTGGCTGGGATGTCACCAGGCAAACAGAAATTCTTCCTTCATTCTGCGTGGTAGTAAAGTAGTAACCTTTCTGTTGGAGATGCAAAGGTATGTCTCTTTCTGTTAAATCTACAATTGGCATCCAAGTGTAGGGCATGAGTGCTTTCCCTTCTGGCCTCTCGACTCCATTTTAAATGAGGTTTCTGTTTATTTATTTTTAAACTAAACACAAGAAGGCTGTGATGTATTCATTCTAATGAAGAAAATATGTATCTTAGGTAAATTTTGTTCAGGCATGAGTTATAAAGTTGTTGGCACTGAGTTTAAGGTTCATGATTCAACAATATATATTGAATAAATTATCTTTAAGCAGAAACACATCTACGACAAGTTTATATATTGGCTGATTGATGAAAATCCTATTATCAGAGGTTCATAGATATCTAATCCTGTATTGCTCTTAGAAGCAATTTTCTAGTACTATTTTATGCATTTTTAATATAGATGTTTATTTGACATAAAAAAAAAGATTTTAAAAATCTGCCTAAAGGTCTCTGTTATATTATTCTGGAAACCTGGTCCTCACAATACAGCCTGGTTCCTCTTGCTAGGGACAATGGTTCAGTATTCTTAGTGACTTTAGAAAACATAACTACTGTGAATAATCAACTGTGTGTGAAGTATCTGTACATTTTGAATTTAAGTCTATTTTCAAAACTTAAATTCCTTACACCTAACTTAGACCTACAATATGATTATGTGAACCTGGCTTTTCTCCATTTTCTCAACTTCTATCTGCTTCACTCTGTCTTTTAGCCTTTTTCACACAATAGAATGAATCAGTTTCCTAAAACACATATTTATTAAGTACAGAATATATACCAGGCATTTTGCTAAAAAATAGATGCCCTAAAGTTGCTTGGAGATTTATTGAGAAGATGGAAACATAAATATCAATTCAGAATAATACATGGTCAGTGCTGTGATGGATTAGGGACACAATTCTGTAGTAGCACAGGGGATGAACCAGATGAATCTCTGGAAAAGAGGGGAACAGAGGAGTCACAAAGGGCTTAAGACATTTGGTCCGAGCTTAAGTGAATAAGGCAACATTCACCAAGCCAAAAAAAAAAAACAACTTAAAAAGAACAGGTCAAGCAGAGAGAATTTCATGCTCAAAGGCACAAAGGTGTAAAAAAGCATTGTTTTACAGTGGTCAATGAAGCTGGAAGGTACAATGTGAAGTGGAGGAGGGGAGGAGGACTGCGGGAGAGGCAGAGAGTGCCTGGAGATGAGTTTGGGACATATTATGAGGACCAAACATCCAGAATAACACAATAGAGACATTTAGGCAGGTTATTTAAAAAAATGTTCAATAAACACCTATATTGAAATGCATAGGATGTAAATGTATAGGTTTAAAATGAAAGTAAAAGAGGAGAGTGAAAAGTTGGCTTGGAGCTCAACATTCGGAAAAGTAAGGTCATGGCATCTGGTCCCATCATTTTATGGCAAACAGATGAGGAAACAATGGAAACAGTGGCAGACTTATTTTGGAGGCTCCAAAATCACTGCCGGAGAAGGCGATGGCACCCCACTCCAGTACTCCTGCCTGGAAAATCCCATGGACGGAGGAGCCTGGTAGGCTGCATGCAGTCCATGGGGTCGTGAAGAGTCGGACATGGCTGAGCGAATTCACTTTCACTTTTCACTTTCCTGCACTGGAGAAGGAAATGGCAAACCACTCCAGTGTTCTTGCCTGGAGAATCCCAGGGACGGGGGAGCCTGGTGGGCTGCCGTCTATGGAGTCGCATAGAACTGGACACGACTGAAGCGACTTAGCAGCAGCAGCAAAATCACTGCAGATGGTGACTGCAGCCATGAAATTAAAAGATTCTTGCTCCTTGAAAGGAAAAGCTATGACCAACGTAGACAGCATATTAAAAAGCAGAGACATTACTTTGTCAACAAAGGTTCGTCTAATCAAAGCTGTGGTTTTTCCAGTAGTCATGTACGTATGTGAGAGTTGGACTATAAAGAAAGCTGAGTGCTGAAGAATTGATGTTTTTGAACTGTGGTGTTGGAGAAGACTCTTGAAAGTCCGTTGGATTGCAAGGAGATCTAACCAGTCCATCCTAAAGGAAACCAGTCCTGAATATTCATTGAAAGGACTGATGCTGAAGCTGAAACTCCAATACTTTGGCCTCCTGATGTGAAGAGCTGACTCATTGGAAAAGACCGTGATGCTGGGAAACTTTGAAGGTGGGAGAAGGGGACGACAGAGGACGAGATGGTTGGATGGCATCACCGACTCAATGGACATGAGTTTGAGTAAATTCCAAGAGTTGGTAATAGACAGGGAAGCCTGGCTTGCTGCAGTCCATGGGGGTCACCACTGAGCGACTGCACTGAACTGAACTGAAAATATTTTTTCAAGTGAATACTCACATAACTACCACTTGGTTCAGGAGGATGAAAGTTTCCAGCCCCTAGAAACTTGTTTCTGCATAATTCTTTCTAACCGCAGCCCTTTTCTACCATGTAAGGACAGGACAGGACAGAGTCGCTCAGTCGTGTCCGATTCTTTGCGACCCCATGGACTGTAGCCTATCAGGCTATGCCGTCCATGGAATGAATTTTCCAGGCAAGAGTGCTGGAGTGGATTGCCACTTCCTTCTCTGGGGGATCTTCCCGACCCAGGGATCGAACCCGCGTCTCCTGCATTACAGGCAGACGCTTTACCGTCTGAGCCACCAGGGAAGCTCTACCATGTAAGGGTAGACTCTATTTCGACTTTCACCGTCATCACTTCCTGGGCTTCTCTATCAATTTAGCACTCGTGGTGGACAGAATAATGCCCTCCCCTGCACCACCCCCAGGTGGCGCTAGTGATAAAGAACCTGCCTGCCAATACAGGAAACCTAAGAGAAGCAGGTTCCATCTCCAGGTCAGGAATATTCCCTGGAGGACAGCATGGCAACCCACTCCAGTACTCTTGCCTGGAGAATCCTATGGACAGAGGTGCCTGGTGGGCTACAGTCTATAGGGTCACAGAGTTAGACATAGATGAAACGACTTAGCACACACACAGGCCCCACCTACCATCCAGTTTGGATGCCCATGTCCTAATCTCCCGAATCTGTAAACTGGTAACCTTACAAGGAAAAATAGACTTTACAGACATGATCAAGGTAAGGATTTTGAGATGGAGAGATTATCCTGGATTATCTGGCTGGGTCCACACACTCACAAATGTCCTTATAAATGAAAGAGGTCAGCAGAAGTGTCAGAATAAGAAGTGATGAAAGAAACAGAGCTGGAGTGATCTGACAGCTGGAAAGTGGTGCCAACAAAGGAATGTAGGTGGTCTCTAAAAGCTGGAAGAAGCAAAGGATGGATTCTCTGTTTGAGTCTCCAGAAAAAACACAGCTTAGCTAATACTTTAATTTTAACCTTTAAAGACAGATTTCAGACTTCTGACCTCCAAAACTAACAAGATAATGAATTTGTGTTGTTTTAAGCCACTAAGTTTCTGGTCATTTGCTTCAGCAGCAACAGGATGAGAATATACCAGCCACCTGTGCATCCCTAGACACTGCCCACTTAAAAAAAATAATTTTATTTGTTTATTTTTGGCTCTGCTGGATCTTCACTGTTGTGCAGGCTTCTGTCTAATTGCAGTGAGAGATGGCTATTTTCTAGGTGTGGTGTACTGGCTTACTGCAGTGGCTTCTTTTGTTGTGGAGCACTGGCTCTGTGGCACACAAGCTTCAGTAGTTGTGGCACAAGGCTCAGTTGCTGAGGCTGCCAGGCTCAAGAGCATAACCTCAGTCGTTGTGGTATATGGGTTTAGTTGTTCCTCGGCATGTGGGATCTTCTCAGATCAGGGATCAAGCCTGTGTTTCCAGCATTGACAGGCAAATTCTTCATCATTGAGCCACCAGGGAAGTCCCAGCTTTGCCTACTTTTTAATGTTCTGTAACTGCAATTCTTGTCTCTTGTCTGGCTTCTTCTGAACTCTCTATTGTTGACTTTAGACCATTTTTAAAGCAGGAAAGTACCATGCCTAGATCTACATTTTAGAAGTTTATCTTGACATCAGTGTTCTGCCTATAGCCTGGGAAGTTGAGAAGCTGGGGGTGGCAAGACTTGGCAAGAGGCAAATACAACAGGCTTGCCAAGAAATGGCCACTACCTAAAAAAAGACAGTGGAAATAGAGAACGGGAAAGATGACTCAGAACAGATAGAAGTTTATAACATAGAATTGTTAAGAATTAATGTCCAGGGAATTCCCTGGTGGTTCAGTGGTTTAGACTCGGTTTTCACTGCCAAGGGCCTGGATTCAACCCCTGGCCTGGCAGAGAAACTAAGATCCCACAAGCTGCAGGCGTGGCAAAAAAAAAAAAAAAAAAAAAAAGAATTGACATCCAAATACAGGCATACCTCATTTTATTGCACCTCGCAGATATACTTTTTATAAGTTGAAGGTTTGCGGCAACCCCACACTGAGGGTTGCCAACCCTACAAGTCCTTGGGCACTGTGTTTTTCAACAGTATTTGCTCACTTTCTGTCTCTGTGCCACATTTTGGTAATTCATGCAATATTTCAAGCTTTATTTTATTATTGTATTTGTTATGGTGATTTGTGATCGGTGATCGTCCATGTGACTATGGCAAAAAGATCACCAGTCATTTAAGGGTCAGATGATGATTAGCCCTTTTCAGCAATAATGTACTTTTTAATTAAGGTATGTATGTTTTTTTTTTAAGACATAATGCTATTGCACACTTAATAGACTACAGTATAGTGTAAATATAACTTTTATATATATTGGGAAACCAGAAAAATTGTGTGACGTGTTTTACTGCAATATTTGCTTTATTGTGGTGGTCTGGAACCAAGCCCTCAATAGCTCTGAGGTAAGCCTATAGATGTAAGAGATGAGAGAACAGCTAAGAATAATTCCAAGCATTCTGTTGGGCAACAGTTTGAGTGAAGGTGGCGAATACAGGAGGGATAGTCAGGTTGAGGAGAAAGATAACAACTTGAGGTTGATACATTTGGATCCCAGGCTGGTGTATATTTCTAGATGTTGAAAAATTTCTCCTGTGAGTAATATTCTAGCTGCTGGGTTGACCTTCATTTTAGGTCATGTAGATGTAGAGAGGGCAACAAAACCACTGATATATGAATCCATATTAAAATACAATGGAGATGTCTTACCTTATCTTTAATGGTGGGTAATTACCTTGTTGCTCAATGGAAGTTAATTTCTACTCCCTCTTTTCTGCTCCTATCACATAATAGGTGCAATTATATCTCTCACTCAGGGTGATATAACTAAATATCAGCCTTTGTAGAAATGAATTTCCAGAGAGTCTTCTTACGCAGCTGATTTACGCAGTTGTCAGGTTTATCACACAATAGATAAATGTTTTCTTCATGTAGCTTAATATAACAGGTATCTGCCTCCAAATGGGAGTGTTTCTAGATAGTCCAGGCAAAGGGCCCGTTTATTGCATCTGACAGCTTTATTGCTTTATCAGTTATTTGCTTAGGCAGGATTTTATTATATGTAAAATACTGACATAAATTACGGGGAGGAGAATTGATTTTTTTTCACATGGGTTTGACTCATTTTTCATTGTTTGTATGTGCCAAGTTTGATATTGCACATTTTCTCCTAGTGTGTCAATTTAGTTTACAACTTATTTCCCTGCTTCTACAAATACTGTTATTTAGTTCTCAATTGTTTTATTTTTGTGACTATTCATGTTCGCAAACTAAGCCAGCTATAGAGTTAATAAATAGAAAATAGCTGTATACACAAACATAGATAAAATACATAACTAATAAAAGTAAATAGATTGACTCTAAGAAAAATTCTGGATAATTCTTAGAATTCTTCTCTTAAAAATTAGGAGAGATACAGTGCCATATCCCCCTCTGCCAGTTGCGAGAGAAACAAGTCTAGAACTTGGCTGGGATCAGCCATGTAGATAATCATGTTTGGGGAGATCCAGGGGTTTTCAAAATGGACAACAGCCTGGGAGTCATTCTCATGGGGACAGGCATGTAGAAATCTGGGTCTGGAAGACTCATTTGGCTCTCAAGGCAAACATGGCTAGGCGTAGACAAAATGTGGTCAGTTGGTAGATCCGGATAGGCAGGTACTGAGCATGGGGAGTCAATGACAGAGTGCACCAATTCAGTCATGGAAAGTAGCCAGCACTGTGGCCAGGCTGTCAAAGTCCCTCAAATCTCCTCTACCACTTTTGTGGACCCACACTTTTTCTACTGAAATCTGCAGTGGATTGCCTTTAGCATCCTGGAGTTGCTTCATCTCAGTGGAGAGCCTAAAGTTCTCAGAAGTTTCACCTCCTCGGGGATATTACAAATTCCCTCCTATACCTTAACCAGTGATAATAGGTGCAGGGATACAAAAAGCCCAGCAACTGTGAGATGGGACAAACTCCAGGGTACACTTTAGATTCTGCAACTCCTTCTGAAGTCAGACCAAGGCTGAACTTCAGCTAAGACTGCACTGTTGCTTGACTGCTTTCCCTTTCCTGTTCTGCTCCACGGCCCTGCATTGGTTCCTCTGAGGAACAGCCCCTTAATAAGGCGCTTGAATTAAAAACCTTAGCTCAGAGTCTGGTTCTGGGACAGACTGCCCCAAGCCAACTAATAAACCAATAGCCAAGACAGCAGGGCTATAAGAACAAGGAGAATGATTATCACAATAATATAATAATAGCTAACCTTGACTGATTCTTACTCTTTCCCAGGAATGGTTCTAAACTGTTTTGTATATAGTTTTTCCATTGGATTCTTTTAAGAGTTAAATGGAGTAGAGTTATTATTCCCATTTTACAGCTTAAAAAAGTGAGACTGGGAATTCCCTTGTGGTCCAGTGGTTAGGACTTGGTGTTTTCACTGCTAAGGGCCTGTGTTTAATCCCTAGTTGGGAAACTAAGATCCCACAAGCCAGGCAGCATAGCCAATAAGAATTAAAATTTAGAGATATGAAGCAACTTGTTCAATATCATATGGCTAAAAAATAAAAAAAGAACATTTTAGAGAGAGGTCAGTAGGATCATTATTGTGTATCAAGCATTGAATGTTAGATTTTAGGACTATTCATCTCTGTCTGTTCCACCCTTCCACCCCCATCCCATTCAGAATATGTCTGGCTCTGAGCCTATTATGTGGAGTGATGTAGATTTATCTGTCGAAGAGATGAACTTGGGATGGGAAGCGACTGATCATTTCAGTGATTCTAGTTTGCAGCCTCGCAAATTAATCATCTTGTGAATATTAGGTAGCTTAATAAGAGACTCTGGATGATTTGGGATAAATTCAATACTGTTGTTAGAACAAAACAAAGGAAATATTGTTTGGTACCTAGTTGATAACTGTATTGAATGACCACATTGAAAGAGTCATTATGTTCAGGTGATTGATACAGGTAATGTATACAGTAAACAGAATGAGGAAGATGTTGTATGTTTGAGGAGTAGTGTCCAGACAGAAATCTTGGGTTTTTCAACTTGCATTGACCATTGTCTCTGTTAAGCGGCCCAGATGCTGGTTTGGGGCACTGTAGCACTGAGTCTAGAAGGGTCATAACCAGGAGTTTTTTTCATTATGCAAAAATTTTTGAATTTTTATGTACCTAATGGAAGTAAGTGGAAGAAAGTGAAAAGGAACTAAAAAGCCTCTTGATGAGAGTGAAAGTGGAGAGTGAAAAAGTTGGCTTAAAGCTCAACATTCAGAATACGAAGATCATGGCATCTGGTTCCATCACTTCATGGGAAATAGATGGGAAAACAGTGGAAACAATGTCAGACTTTATTTTGGGGGACTCCAAAATCACTGCAGATGGTGACTGCAGCCATGAAATTAAAAGACGCTTACTCCTTGGAAGAAAAGTTATGACCAACCTAGATAGCATATTGAAAAGCAGAGACATTACTTTACCAACAAAGGTCCGTCTAGTCAAGGCTATGTTTTTTCCAGTAGTCAAAATGTGAGAGTTGGACTGTGAAGAAAGCTGAGTGCCGAAGAATTGATGCTTTTGAACTGTGGTGTTGGAGAAGACTCTTGAGAATCCCTTGGACTGCAAGGAGATCCAACTAGTCCATTCTGAAGGAGATCAGCCCTGGGATTTCTTTGGAAGGAATGATGCTAAAGCTGAAAGTCCAGTACTTTGGCCACCTCATGTGAAGAGTTGACTCATTGGAAAAGACTCTGATGCTGGGAGGGATTGGGGTCAGGAGGAGAAGGGGACGACCAAGGATGAGATTGCTGGATGGCATCACCGACTCAAATGGATGTGACTTTGAGTGAACTCCAGGAGTTGGTGATGGACAGGGAGGCCTGGTGTGCTGCGATTCATGGGGTTGCAAAGAGTTGGACACGACTGAGCGACTGAACTGAGCTGAATGGAAGGACAATAGATTGAGCTAAAAAGCTTAAACCCTTTTATAGAGAACATCAAAATGTTTTCTGATCCAAAAGGATGCTGTGTGGTCAAAGAATGCCAGACTGAGTCATAGTATTTTGTTTCTAGTCCACTCTGCTATCAAATAGATTGTTAACCTTGAGAAAGCCAGTTTTTATTCTCTCCAGGATCTGAATTCCAAGGTTATCTTCTGTAAAACAAAATTAATAGGGGGCATTAGGAAAAGGTGCCTCATCCCCTGTGCCCCTTCACCTTTTCTACTTGATGAGAATTATACCTGTTTTGATATCAGTATATCTGCTCTAGTGCTATCAATAAAAGTTTATGTAAGCATATCACTAATTTGTATCAATTTGTTCAACTAATTCATTGTATGAAATAATAGTGAGAAATGTAGAAATCATAAGAACACAGTTCAATGAATATTCAGAAAATAAACACACCTATGGAACAAGCACTAAGACTAAAAACAGAACTCACCAGCATCACCGAAGTGCTTCCATATCCTTTCTAGTCATTAGCAAGTCCCTCTCCTCAAGAGTAAAGACTACCTTAATTTTAACACCATAGCTTAGGATTGCCTGTGTTTATACATAATAAAATGAAATCAAATTATATGTAGTCTTTTATGTCAGGCTTCTTTCACTCACTATTATTGATGAGATTCATCCACACTGAATGTAATTTTAGTTTATTCATTTTCTTTGCTATATAATAATTCTATTGGATGACCATAACTCAATTTATCCATTCTACTGTAGGGAAAAAGCTGGTTCATTTCCTGTGTTTTTTTTTTTTTAATATATATATATATTACTTAGAGTGTAACTATGAACATTCTTTCTTATTTATTTAGTGGAACATGTATGAGCATTTGTGATGGGTACATACCAAGGAGTTGAAAGGGTAGGTCCTAATGCTTGCAAATATTTAGCTTTGTGTATACTTCCAAGTAGTTTCCCAAAATGACTGTACAGGAATAATGGACTTTCACATATAAAAGAAGGAACTGGAAGTCCCTGGGCACATCAGAACATTCCTCGACTGGTCAGCTGGTGGGTCTGGACGGGGGTGATTAGGACTTGTTAAGCTAGAGGGAAATGGCAGCCCACTCCAGTGTTCTTGCCTGGAGAATCCCAGGGATGGGGGAGCCTGGTGGGCTGCCGTCTATGGGGTCGCACAGAGTCGGACATGACTGAAGCGACTTAGCAGCAGCAGAAGCAGCAAGCTAGAGGAGAAGGCCTGGCAACAGAAATGAGAAAATCATGCTTACTAGTAAGTAAAAGAATTTTTTCTCTGGGAAGACAGGTGGCCTGCCAGGCAGAGAACAGGAAAGAGAGTCCGTCTCCTGCAAGTAACCAAGAATGAAACTCTATACCAGGGAGGCCATTACCTAGTTTGCATGGGCACCCAGAGATCTGGTTCTCTGTGTTTACACTGACTACCTGACTAGGAGCCTTGACTCCACTTGGGAAGGAGAACTGTCCAGAACAGACTAGTGAGCATTATAAATGCAAGCCCAGACAAGGGGAGACAGGTGGCTTAGGCCAAGGATTGCACATTAAGAATCTTGAGTTGGCCATAATCCATTTGGTCCAAGAATCAGAGATGTGGTTAATAAAAAATTTGTAACAAGGAGTAGATAAAACCACTGTGGTTGTAATTGTTTTAGAATGTTCCTTATGCTTTATTCTTCCCATAATTGCCTTTACTTAATGTCTTTCAGCACATGAATAGCTGTTCGTGTGGTTTCTGCAGTATAGACTGTAGACAGAGTAATTTGCAGACAAAGCCAAGATAATCACTGGGGAGACACTGGTCACAGAGGATCTTAGTGTACCTTTGTCAATCCTTCAGATCTAGGACTTTGAAGACGAAAAGAAAAGGGCAAATTTCAGAGAGAAAAGATTAGCAAATAGCAGGAATTAGGCAGAGAGAAGAGTAGGACCTGAAATAATATTTAGTGGGCTCTCTCCTCACTGTATTCTGCTCAAATTTATAATTCCTAGAGTATATTATTATGCATTTTATATGGGCCTTTTTTGATATTGACCTTCTTAGTACATCCAATAATATCAATGAGTTCCCACTGATCAGTGACAGACATTATAGTTGATGATTGCTAGGTGTTTATAAAACCTATAGAAAGAGGAAAAATTCGAAGAGAGGAGGGCGTCTGTGGGGTGGGTGTAGTGAGATGAGAAACGAAGTTGTAGAAAGGTGCTGATACTGAGAAAAGGGCAGAGGGCAGTGATTCAGCTCATTCCTTGGCTCTAGTGCTGAGAGACAGTGAAGGACAGGGAAGCATGCTGCAGTCCACTGGGTCACACAGAGTCAGAAATGACTTAGTGACTGATCGCAGCCTTGCCTCCAGCCCAGGCAGAAGCATTCTCCTGCCTGGGTTCTCAGCATTAGTTTTAGAGCTCAACTAAGACCCTGGAGTCATAAACAGTATACATTTTCCTAATCTTATCTCTTATGCATATAGATCCCATTGAGCCTTCACATGGGGAAAAGGAGATAACTGAAGGACAGTATGATGGTTAATTTTATGTTTCAATTTGCCTGGGACCCTTAGTACTCAGCTGGGTGTGTCTGTGAGGGTTTGTCTGGATGGGATTGAGTAAAACAGGTTGTCCTCCCTAACGAGAGTGGGCCTCATCCAATCAGTTGAAGACCTAAGTGGAATAAGAAGGTTGAGTAAAAGGGATCCCCTCCAGCCTGACTGTATGAGCTGGGACATTGGTCTTTTCTTGTGTTCAGATTTGGACTGAAACACTGGCTCCTTTTTGGTGTTGAGACTGAAAGCTTTTGGACTAGAATTTATACCACTGGCTCTCCTGATTCTCCAGCCTCTGGACTTAGTCAAGAACTATATGTCAGCTCTTCTGGTTCTCCAGCTTGCTGACTGCAGTTATCAGACTCTAACTGAGAAACCAATTCCAAATAACAAAGTGTACACACACACATACACACACACACACACACACACACACACATCTATCCTCTTGAGTTTCTCAGGTGGCTCAGTGATAAAGAATACACTTGTCAAGGCAAGGGATGGAATGTGGGTTCTATCCTTGGGGAAATGGCAACAAATTCCAGTATTCTTGCCTGAAAAATCCCATAGACAGAGGAGCATGGTAGGCTACCCGTCCATGGAGTTGCAAAGAGACGGACATGACTGAGCTACTGAGCGCACGTATACACACATCCTACTATTGGTTCTATTTCCCTGGGGAATCCTTAAGTGATACAGACAGGATTCCTCACTTTGACTTACTGTCATCTCCCACTTGCTCAATGAAAATATGACTGCCTTTTAGAGCATTTCAAAAATTATATATATATATTTAGAGCAGATTTACAGTCATAGAAAAATTAAGTAGAAAATAGAGAGAGAATATACCGTTTGCCCCCACATATGCATAGCTTCCCCTACAATCACTGTCCCACATCAGAATTGTGCATTTGTTATGATGAATATATCTGCATGGTCATGTTCCCTATTATGAAAGTCTACACTTAATATTGAAGAGAAATTAAAAAGCCTCTTGATGAAAGTGAAAGAGGAGAGTGAAAAAGTTGGCTTAAAGCTCAACATTCAGAAAATGAAGATCATGGCATCTGGTCCCATCACTTCATGGGAAATAGATGGGGAAACAGTGTCAGACTTTATTTTTTTGGGCTCCAAAATCACTGCAGATGGTGATTGCAGTCATGAAATTAAAAGACGCTTACTCCTTGGAAGAAAAGTTATGACTAACCTAGATAGCATATTGAAAAGCAGAGACATTACTTTGCCAACAAAGGTCTGTCTAGTCAAGGCTATGGTTTTTCCAGTGGTCATGTATGGATGTGAGAGTTGGACTGTGCAGAAAGCTGAGTGCTGAAGAATTGATGCTTTTGAACTGTGGTGTTGGAGAAGACTCTTGAGAGTCCCTTGGACTGCAAGGAGATCCAACCTGTCCATTCTAAGGGAGATTAGCCCTGGGTGTTCTTTGGAAGGAATGATTTGCTGAGGCTGAAACTCCAATACTTTGGCCACGTCATGTGAAGAGTTCACTCATTGGAAAAGACTCTGATGCTGGGAGGGATTGGGGGCAGGAGGAAAAGGGGACAACAGAGGATGAGATGGCTGGATGGCATCACCGACTCGATGGACGTGAGTTTGAGTGAACTCCAGGAGATGGTGATGGACAGGGAGGCCCGGTGTGCTGCGATTCATGGGGTCGCAAAGAGTTGGACACGACTGAGCAATTGAACTGACTGAACTGACTGACACTTTATATTAGGGTTGACTCTGGTTGTATATTCCATGGGTTTTGACAAATGTATCATGAAATTTATCCACTATTATACTATCATACAGAATAGTTTCACTGTCTTGAAAATCTTCTGTGCATTCAACTTCTATCTTCCAAGCTCATTTATTTTTAGTGTTGAATAAAATTCCATTGTCTGGGTGTATCACAGTTAATACTTAGTTGCTGATAAAGGTCTGTACTGATAATGCTATAGTTTTACCAGTAGGCATGTATGGATGTGAGAGTTGGACCATAAAGAAGGCTGAGCACTGAAGAACTGATACTTTGAACTGCGGTGTTGGAGAAGACTCTTGAGAGTCCCTTAGACTGCAAGGAGATCTGTCAATCCTAAAGGAAATCAATGCTGAATATTCATTCGAAGGACTGATGCTGAAGCTGAAGCTCCAATATTTTGGCTCTCTGATGCGAAGAGCAGACTCATTGTAAAAGACCCTGATGGTGAGAAAGATTGAAGGCAGGAAAAGAAGCAGGCAATAGAGGATGAGATGGTTGGATGGCATCACTGACTGAATGGACATGAGTGAGCAAACTCCAGAAGATAGTGAAGGACACGGAAGCCTGCAGTCCATGGGGTTGCAAAGAGTCAGACATGACTGAATGACTAAACTTACTGAAGAACATTATGGTTGTTTCCAAATTTGGCAATTATGAATAAAACATAAGACATTCATATGTGGGTTTTGCTGTGGACGTAAACTTTCAACTCCTTTGGGTAAATACTAAGAAGTGTGATCACTAGATCATATGGAAAAAGTATGTTAAGTTTTGTAAGAAGCTATGAAACTCTTCTAAAGTGGCTGTACATTTTGCTTCCCCACAAGCAAGGAATGAAATTTACTGTTGCTCCACATCCTCACCAGTGTTTAGTTTTGTCAGTGTTTGGGAGTTTGGCCATTTCAATAATGTGTAGTGGTATCTCTACACACCGCTGTTTTAATTTACATTTTCCTGATAACATGTGATGTGGAGCATATTTTCATGTGATTATCTTCCATCTATACATTTTCTTCAGTAACGTGAAAGTGTTAGTTGCTCAGTTGTGTCTGACTCTTTGTGACCCCAGTGACTGTAGCGCCCCAGGTTCCTCTGTCCATAGAATTCTCCAGGCAAGAATACTGGAGTGAGTTGCCATTTCCTTCTCCAGGGGATCTTCCTGACTCAGGGATTGAAACCAAATCTCCTGCACTGCAGGCTGATTCTTTACTGTCTGAGCCACCAGGGAAGCCCCTTTCTTTGGGAAGTGAAAGTAAAAGTGCTAGTCACTCAGTTGTGTAGTACTCTTTGCAATCCCATGGACTGTAGCCTGCCAGGCTTCTCCATCCATGTGATTTTCCAGGCAAGAATACTGGAGTGAGTTGCCATTTCCTTCTCCAGAGGATCTTCCCAACCCAGGGATCAAACCCGGATCTCCTCTATTGCGGACACATCTTTCCCTTCTGAGTCACCAGGGAAGACTTTCTTTGATAAACTGACTAACAAAAATTTTGACTTGCTTTTCTATTTTGGAGTGGGTGTTGGGAGAGAGTGTTTGTTTCCTTCATATTGAGAGTTTTATTTTAATGGATATCAGTCCTTATAAGGCGTATGCTTTTCAAATGTTTTCCTTATTTTGTGGATTATGTATTTATTTTCTAATAGTATCTTTTGAAGTACAGAAATTTTTAATTTTTATAAAGTTTTATTTATTATTTTCCTTATACGGGTCATACTTTTGTTGTTGAATTTAAGGAGTCTTTGCATTTATAAACTTTGCCACAATTTTCTACTGTTTTCTTCTAGAAGGTTTACTGTTTTAGGCTTCATATTCAATCTGGAATCCATTTTGAGTTTAATTTTTGTATATGGTGTGCGATACTGGTTAAGATTATTTTTTGCATATGTTTATTTCATATGCAAAAAATTAGTTCAGTACTATTTGTTGAAGAGACTATATTTCTCTACTGAATTGTCTTTGCACCTTTGTTGAAAATTAATTGTGTATATGCAGGTGGATCTATTTTTGAAATGTCTGTTCTTTCTCTACTAAATTCTGTTACTTCTCTATCTTTATGCCAATGCCACATTATTGTGATTAGTATAGCACTGAAATAAGTCTTAAAATCAGGAAGTGTCAGCTCTTTAACTTTTCTCATCTCTTTCAGATTTGTTTTTGTTATTTGTTCTTGGCATTTCCATTTGGATTTTAGAATCAAAATGTTAAGGGCTTCAGAAAGCCTGCTAAAATGTTAATTGAGATCACATTGAATTTATAGATCAAATTTAGGGGGCTCAATATTTTACACTAACTCTTTTGACTCCTGGAGATGGAATATTTTGTATTTACTTAGATTTTTTTTAAAACTTTTATTTAGCAATGTCTTACAGTTTTCTGTATGTAGATCTTGCACAACTTTTGTCAGATCTGTCCCTAGTTAGTTAATATTTTTGAAAGTATTGTAAATTGTATTTTTTGTTTATTTCAAATTCTGATTTTTTATGGTTAGCGTAAAGGAATACTATTGACTTTCTATATTTATTGAAAACATTAAATATTTTATTATTAAGTACTAATATTGAATTTTTAAATGTTCTTTCTGCATCTATAGAGATAATATACTTTGGTTGGTTTTAGTTCACTAATCTGTTGGGTTACGTTAACTGATTTTTAGATATTAAAACAACCTTTTATTCTTGGGAAAATTTCACTTGGTCACAATGTATTATTACCCTTTTAATATATTATTGATATAAATTTGCTGCAATCTTGCTTAGAACTTTTTGTGTCTATGTTTATTAGTAATATTAGTCTATATCTTTTATTTAGAGCCTTTGTCTAGTTTTAATACCATGGTAATGTTGCTCATAGAATGTGTTGGAAAGAACTGCATTTGCTATAGTTGTGTGGAAGAATGTATAGAATTGGTACTTATTCATTATAATTTTAGTATATCTCACCAGGGGAATCATCTGAACCTGAGGATTTATATGTGGAAAGGTTTTAAACTATATGTTTCTTTTAAAAAAGATATAGGGCTACTCATTGTATTTTTCCTTATTCGAGCTTTTATAATTTGTGCCTTTTAAGAAATGTGTCCATTTTATTCAGTATAAATTTATTGTCATAGCATTATTCATAATATTCCCTTATACTCCTCTCATAATCAATAGAATTTATAACAATGAACATTTCTCTTAATCCTAATTTTTATGATAATTTTTTTCAGATTAATTTATCTGGAAGATTATGTTTTGTTGATCTTCTAAAAGGCCAACTATGGGTTTTGTTGATTTTCTCTTTTGTGTTTTGTTTGTTTTCTATTTCATTGATTATTTTTTCTGATCTTTTTTTTTCTCTTCTGGTTACTTTGGCTTTATTTACTCTTTTTTTTTACTAGTGTCTTTTTTTTTTTCTCCCTAGTGTCTTATATTAAGGTGACATTTTGATTAATTTGAGAGGCTTTTTTCTAATGTAGGTGTTTCATGATGTAAAATTTCTTCCATTTACTACTTTGGCATAATCCCACAAATTTTGATATGTTGTATTTTCATTTTATTTACTTCAAAATAGTTTCTAACTTCTCTTTTGGTTTCTTCTTTGACCCATATCTTGTTAGAAGTATGGTATCCTGTTTCTAAATATTTGGGATATTTTCAAGTTATCTTTCTGTCATCAATTTTGGGATTTAATTTTATCATGGTTAGAAAATGTGTTTTATATGGCTTGAATTCTTTTAAACTTATTAAGCCTTGTTTTATGACCCATATTCTATGTTAGCAAATGTTACATGCACACTCAAAAAGAAGGCATTATGCTGTTGCTAAGTGAAGTATTATATAAATGTAAATGGAAGAAATTTTACATCATGAAACACCTACATTAGAAAAAAGGCTCTCAAATAGATCAAAATGTCATCTTAATATAAGACACTAGAAAAAAAAAGACACTAGTAAAAAAGAGTAAATAAAGCCAAAGTAACCAGGAAAAAAAAAAGATCAGAAAAAGTAATCAATGAAGTAGAAAACAAACAGATAAAACACAAAAGAGAAAATCAACAAAACCCAAAGTTGGCCTTTTAAATCAAATTGATAGTTTTATTCAGGTCTTCTATATCTTTTCTGTTTTCTGTACACTTGTTATTAAGATAATATTATTGAAATCTTCTGTTATACCTGTGGATTTGTCTATATATTATTTCAGATTTAGTTTTTGCTTCATGTATTTTGAAGTTTTATCACTAGCTGCATAGATTTTGAAGTTGTTATGTCTTCTTGATGAATTGATTCTTTATTATTATCAAATGATCATATTTGTCCATGGTCATGCACTTTATTCTGAAATCTCCTTTGTTTGATACTAACATAGATACTCCAGCTTTCCTTTGATTCATGTAAACATGGTACAAATGTTTCCATCCTTTTACTTCTAACTTGTTTATCATTTTATATTTTATGTGTGTTTCTTATGTTTAGTAGGGTCTTATTTAGTTTCTGCAACTCTCTCCTCTCCAGGACTTCACAAGTGAATTCTGGCTGCCTTGGTCTCTCTAAACTCTTAGCTCTGTTTCATCAATGCAGTCTGTTGGGCTCCACCTACATTATTCTCTATACTACCATCTGGAAGCTCTTTAAGACTGTAAGCAGAGGCAATCAGAGGGCTCATCTCATTTACATCCAGTTTCTAGGGGATCTCTATGCTTTGTTGACTAACAATGTCTTGAAAAATATTGTTTCATTGATTTTCTCCAGTTTTCTTGGTTGTTTTGGGTGGGAATATAAATTTGGTCCCTGTTATTCCATTTTGTATGGAAGAAGAAGTTCTCTACAGACTCTTATTTGAATATGATCACTGCTAATTCTGAGTTTTTGACTCTTGGAAAGAGTTCACCAGTTGCCTGATATTGACTTCAAAGAACTAAATTAGTGGGACCTTCTCACTTCTTAACCTATCCCAGTCCCACTTGAGTTTTATGTTGAATATATCCTATACTGAAGTAAAATACATCAAAATTTTTCTATTCCAGCCACAAGAGAGGAGACAGAAGACTTCTCAAGGAAGATGAGAATAATTACCCCTTTGAGCCCTGCCACAGAGTTTTCTACCCAGGGTAATGTCCTTACTGTGTGTCCTCCATATATCTTTGAAGAATTAGGTTTCTCCCTGAATTGAAGTTGAAAGGGTTAATGTAGGAAGGAAGGAAAATGTGGGAAAGAATGCTGAGGAGATTCTGACTAGATTCATCTGACTTTATATTCATCTCTGTGGGAAAAAAGATGTTAGAAAGGCTGGCTTCTCCACATGTGAGACTGTCTCAAAACTTGTGGGAAAATGGGCATGAATAGATTATTCAGATATACTTATGTGATAAACACATAAGATGATTTCTTGATATTCTGAACATGTTTTAGAAAGGGATTTGTACAGCCAAATAATGATAAAATAGATGTTCTAAATATGTCATGAGCTTAATATTGAAAAAGCATTTTTCCCCACAGAACACACTTCTTATCTCTATAGTCAATATTTGATGCATGTTCTTTGCTATTTCCTCATAGTCAGTCAGATGGAAAAAGGTGGATCTTCCTCTAAGTGATTTATCATCACAGATTTACTCTGCAACATTAGGAGAAAGATAAATTATGGCATAATATACACCTTAAACAGCCATTCTGTTGGCCTCTCAACGAAGTCAGAATGATCAAAGCTAAGTTTTCAGAAGCACTCTTGTTTCTTCAGAAGTGTGAAGGGTGATTAATACACCCTGCAGAAAACAAAAATACTTACTCTAGAAAGCTAAAGAGAGGGTAAAATGTAGCTTCTTATTTGCGTTTGTAAAGGAATCCTGATGGAAAAGTCCATTTTGGTTTTATGGAGTGGGGTGTGTGTTTATTGACTGAAATGGAAATTTCATAAATTATAGTAGTCAATATGTAGAGAGTGTAGAATGAAAATGTATAGGCTTTGATTAACAGCAGGTAAGAAAAACCAAATGTTTTGGCAGAAATAAGACTTGCAGGAGGTTTCTACCAAAGCTACAATAGTTTTTCACAAGTAGTTGTCAGGGTCAGTACTAACATACTCTGGCTATGTGTGGTGTGCTGAGCTAGGAGGTATCTAAGGAAACATGAGACATTCCTACTGTCCAGAAACTGCTATCTAGTTTGAGATATTGGTCAGAACCTTAAAAAGATAAGTTGTCTTAAATGTGAATCTGAGGCATTCTGAGAATATAATTAAAGAGTTGATTCTAGAAGAAAGAATAATGTTTGTATTAGTGTGTGTGTGTGTGTGTGTGTGTGTGTGAGTCGAGTTTGACTCTTTGTGACGCCATGGACTGTAGCCCACCAGGCTCCTCTGTCAGTGGGATTTCTCATGCCAGAATACTGGAGTGGGTAGCCTTTCCCTTTTTGATCCAGGGAGTGAACCCAAGTCTCCTGCATTACAGTTGGATTCTTTACCAAGTGAGCCACCAGATAAGCCGGTTTGTATTCTTACTATGGCTCAAAGTGTTGAGGATGAACTGGATCCACAAACAATTATTTACTGAGATACAACCACATGTCAAACAATGTTCTAGTATCTGGCAACACGGCCATTAAAATGAAGTTTAATTCTAGTGGAATTAACTGAATAGCTAGACCCTTAAATTCTAAAGGTAGAATCAAGCAGGATAAGTTCTGAAAACAGAGTTGGACAAAATATGCCTCTTCAAGAAAATACTCTCACCCAGATTAAAGGCTAATTCAGCACCTTAAACATTATTGTTGCTCATATAGAAAATACTCTGTGCTCATCCTGACCTTCCTCCTGAAAAGTATCCATTCCTTCCACTTGCAAGTGAGAAAAGAGAGGTTCAGTCAAATTATATTGTGTAGCTAAGATGGGAAACCTTGGACTCAGATCCAAATCTATTTGACACCAATATCTCTGTCCTTCTCAGGACACTATGCTGCCTCTGGAATTGGAAGCCTTGCTTTGTTGGGTAATTTTCCCTGGGTATTTCAGCCAGTTTGTTGCAGGAAAAAAAAGCAAGGTGTGAAAGGATGGTTATGTCGCAGGCCTCAGGCAAGTCCTTTTGTTGACTGAGGAGTGTGGATCTTGGCTTCTCACAGGAAAAAATTCAAGAGCAAGGCATAGTAAAGTGAAAGAAGATTTATTCAGGGAGATACACACTCTATAAACAGAGTGTGGGCCATCTCAGAAGCCAAGAGGAGAGCAAGGGAACAGGTTGTTAGTTTTCAGGGGCTAGGCAATTTCATCGACTAATGAGTAGGAGGATTATTGCAACTATTTGGGGGAAGGGTCAGAGATTTCCAGGAATTGAGCCACTGCCCACTTTTTGGCCTTTTATGGTCAACGTCAGAACTGTCATGGTACCCACGGGTGAGTCATTTATTATGCTGATATATTACAAGGAATGTATACTGAGGCTCAAAGTCTAGTGGAAGTCAACTGTCTACCATCTTGAACCTAGCTGGTTTTAACCAGTTAATGTTGTGTCTTCAATAGCTATGACTATGTCATTCTTTTAAAGGTTGTGTCCTACCCACTTCCTATTTCAAGTTCACCTTCAGTTCAGTTTCCCATGCCCGTGAGAGTCCTCTTTCTTACTCAGGCTCCTCGGAAAGGCATTACAGGTCTTCAGTTGTGGTCTCCTTGTACTTTGGGCCAAGGAGTCTAAAACAAGAGACAAAGGGAACAAGGAGAAAGAAGGCTGAAGCATGTCCTCAACTCATCTACAAAGCAAGGGTATCCTTTCCTCTTCCACGACATGACTGGTTACTAGGCAAGCACTGAGAGAAGTTGGCCTTGGCTCTCTTGATCTGAAAGGCCCTCCACGGTCAGCTTGAATGATGCATCAGGAAATGAAGGTCCCTCCTGCCAGTGGCTTCTAGAGTAGTGGGGATGATGGGAACGTTGCTGATCACTTCCCGAATGGGAGAAGTTACTGTGCTCACGTTAGAAACTCAAATGCAGGACGCAAGCCAGGGCATATTTTAAGTCTGCTATCTATCTAGAGTGCTGTATGATAGAGATTTGATTTCACTGGCCTCATGCCTGCTTAGGACATACTTAAATAAACACAAGACTTTGGTGAGGGTTGATGTTTTCTCAAAAGCTGGTGACAGCTCTTCAGTGGCAGATTGATAGGCTCTATAAGGAAGAGAAGGGAGTCCATAGTGAGATGCTGGGGTGTGGATTCTTTCAATGCCAAACAGTCCATGTCTCTCTATTCTGACTCCATTCCACGGGGTCCAGGTCGGCTTTCAAGAAGCCATGCTTCAAAGGACCCAGGAGGCTCCTCAAGCTGAAAGGCGTCCCATGACCAGTAGGAATCACTTTAAGAGACTGTAAATGTGTGACCTTGAGAAAAAGGTGCACTTCCTGAAGAGTAAAGAGCTCCAGTGGTAGCTGGCAGGATATTGAAGCCAGGAGAGTCTGACAGTGGCATCAAGCTGCGCTGTAAATCCCAGACATTCACAAGCCCCAGGCTGCAGAATCTCTCCCAAGTTTTGCTTTTGTTTCCAATCAATGGTGTTAACAGCTCTGCCAATGTTCAGCAATTGTGTGAGGAGGACAATACTCAGACAGAAAAATCAGTACAGTATTGTTTTATTTTTATGCCATATCCAGACAGAAAGATCTCATCTATTCATTGTAATACATTTGTCATTTTAGTCGGAATAAATGCAAAGCTATGAGAAAATGCTGATACCAGTTGTCAGAGAAAACTATTTACAATGGTCCCTCCCTTTCTTTCTTTAGGCATTTTCATTATAATCTTTTCAGCTTCACAGAGAGATGAACAGAACTCGTGCATGGAGTATAAAGCAGATGGCTGAACTGCATTGATTGTGACCTTCACTTTTAAGGTTAACGGTGGGGGGGGGGGTGGTGGCAAACTGTTGACTTCAGTAGTTTTGGTTACTGTTTTCTGGAAGAGGGAGTAGCCATTTCTTTCCTTTTATTATCTCTCACTGTCCATGTTCCTATATGAAGAGCTTAAGTCAATTGTTCATTCACTCATTAGTTTGTTCAGGACTTATGAATGCCAACTATGGCAAGACACTGGAGGCCCTGGAGATAAGGTGGTGAGCATGACCTCTGAGGTCTTAGGGGCTGGAGAGCCTAGTGAGGAAGATGGCTCTTGTAAGGAAACAGGAAATCCTATTATCAAAATCAAGGTCTTTCAAGACAAGAGAACAGACATAGATCAGGCTGTAGTTCTCTGTCAGAGAGTTTCATACATCTCTCCACCATGTGTCTAGTGAGCTTAAAATAAACCTCTGGCTTTTGACCTTCCATTTCCAGCCAAAATACACTTATTTTTGTAAGTTTCAGTGTGAGTCACTTTAAGTGAAATATATGAAGGGAAGGAGTCACATATTGTTTACTTCTTTTTTACTTAATTTTGCCAGACATTTTTTTTAAGATAAAGGAAACTGATGTATTTAGCTTATAAATATTAAAAGACATCCTTAAAATTGTCCTTGAAACATCAGAAAATTTTTTCTTGAGGGTTTAATACAGATTTTATTTATGTATGTCTTTTTTTTCTGGTATCTTTATCACTGTACTTAGGACTAACCTCAGTCCTTTGTGTGGTTTTTGATCCAAATCCCTAATAAACCAGAATTTTCCAAACTTCAGTCATTTGTGCAAAACTGTAATTGTTTTCCCTGCCTACTCATACTATGACTTTTCTTCTTGTTTTATTTTATCCTGGTACCATATCTGCTATTACTTACATGATATTCTACTGAAATTGACTTACTTTTTTTTCCACTTATGCTAATTTATTTCAAAAAAAAAAAGGAATTCCATGTGACCATCATAAATGAAGTGCCAGTTTTGTTTCCACATAATAGTAGGTAATTAGAAAAACAAATAAAATGTAAACTGATATTCCTACATTCTCTCCAGGTACTGGGAGACAGTTCTCTTTGTTAAAAAGGAAGATGAGTGCATGATGGGTAGTGTTAAAGAAATACTCAAGCCAGCTGAGACTTACCCTGGAAATAAAAATAATGTTTTCTTTAGTATGTGATTCCAGGTGTATAATGTCATGCCTGGCGTTCTCTCTTAAGGTCATTTTCTGAACTGTTGGTGGCATTTCAAAGGATCACAATATGCCACACTCTGTGCTCTGGTGGGAAATTCTTTGGCAGGTTTGGGAAGAGGATGCCTTCCCCATCGCCAAGGGGCTTCTGTAGTAAATAGGGGCAGTGCTTATTTCAAACAATTCTTTCTTTCCCCTAAGATCTATAATAATTGACTTCACTCAACTATTCAGAGATATGTGATAATTTAAGGAAATCCATGTATCTTTTCAATAGACTTTAACACCTGCAGCCGGTGACATCTGTCACCACCTTTCTATGCATGCTTCCTGTCTTCATTATTCTTCTCTTTAATTAACAGTTTAATCCTTAAAAATAAACTTTATAGTATGTGGTTATGAGTGATTGTTTCCAGTCAGCATAACAGAAGGCAATAACACTAGATCACGGCTGAACTCCATCCAATAATAGAGTATCTGATGATAATGACAACAGGAAGTCATTTATCAGGCCTAGGTTTCTCCCATTTCATCTAGAAATATAAATATCTTATTTTTCATAGGGAGAAAGATGAGCTGAGAAGATGATGATGGATCAAGCGGATGACACTGTAGACCAGCCAAAGCTTTTAAATATGACATTTTTCAAATCACAGGAGAAAAGAAGAGCTCAGGGAGGAAAAGGAGAGAATATCCAACTACATTAAAAAAACACACACACACACACACAGGCCAGGCTGCAATAATTGTGCATCACATTCTTTCCTGAGTCTAAGAACAAATGCAAAGTTTCTTCAGGTCTCTCCAACCTATGATACTGTCACATTTCAGAGACACCCACTTCAAATCAGAAATGATCATTAACAGTGAAGGGAAATAGTCAATTCCTACTATTTCATCATGTGGTATCTTTAAAGAAGAGCTTTATATTTCAGGAAAATAGTAAGTACAGAGAAAGAGATTGTTAAGAATGAATGACCCAGGTCAAGAAAGAGAAAGCCTATCCAGGTATATGTTAGTAAAATATGGGGACAGGTCCTGAACAGAAAATTCCATGCTGTAATAGATAACGGAGCGCAGGTGATACTCTCTAAGTGTACACCATGACACTGAGATGGGGGATAGGATCGTAACTTAAAAAAATATAATCACTTACGGAGAAGGCATTGGCAACCCACTCCAGTACTCTTGCCTGGAAAATGCCGTGGACGGAGGAGCCTGGTAGGCTGCAGTCCATGGGGTCGCTAAGAGTCGGACACGACTGAGCAACTGCACTTTCACTTTTCACTTTCATGCATTGGAGAAGGAAATGGCAACCCACTCCATTGTTCTTGCCTGGAAAATCCCAGGGATGGGAGAGCCTGGTGGGCTTCCCTCTATCGGGTTGCACAGAGTCCGACACGACTAAAGCGATTTCGCATGATAATCACTTAATAAAAAGAGTTTTCCTAAAGAAAGAATGTTTTGAGAAGTGTGAATGGGGAAGAAAGAAGTTTGGAGCTGGGCTAATGTTTACAGTCATCTTTTTTTCCCCATTTAAAGAATAAATATCCCTCCAAATAAAGCAATATCTTTCTCAATATCTCAGCAATCTTTTTCTTTTTCCAGGATTTTTGTACTTAAAACGTAAAAACAAACATGCAAGCAAAAGATAAAAAATTACTATGAGAGCCCCTGAGAAGAGTCAAAGAAGAACATTTTAGGAACTGATTTCATCATTCTGCCATATTGTATCTGCTCCTAGTTTGCAAAGAGCAGAACCACTGTAGAAGCTGATTCTTAACAGTTTTCTTTTTAAAATTTTTTTTTCTTTTAATTTTAATTGGAGGCTAATTACTTTACAATATTGTGGTGGTTTTGCCATACATTCACATGAATCAGCCATGGGTGTACATGTGTTCCCCATCCTGCCCTTCCCTCCCACCTCCCTCCCCATTTCATCTCTCAGGGTCATCCCAGTGCACCAGCCCTGAGCACCCTGCCTCATGCATCGAACTTGGGCTGGAGATCTATTTCACATATGTTAATATACATGTTTCAGCAGTTTTCTGTGGCCTGCAGACTCACCAAGTGATCGAGAATAAAGGAGGATGGATAACCAGTTAGAGGAAATCTTCAGTGGTAGGAAGGGATGAGGGGTAGTCGCTAAATTGTCTACTGATTTTTAAAAAGACGCAATACAAAGCTTTTGGTCAGAAAAACAGCCTCAAGCAAGCAATGCACTTTACATAAAGGAAACCTTCTCAGGAAGGATGGCGATGAATTTAATTATAAGCTCTTCTCTTTGCATAAATTTGGTTCAGTCTAAACAAGACTTGAAAGATGGAACAATGTCCATGGAGTACAATTCACCAATTGTTACTTTTAATTATGTTCACATGCATAATTCATAAATACACTGCATGGACAAGAGGAGAGAAAAGATAAGAAGGAATAAAAGAGATGAATTTTCCATCAAACAATTACTATATAAATAGACAACATATTTAATACATTAGTTAGCAAAGTGATTCTTTGTTCTTGCCAGTTTGGGGCTTAAAAATGTTAAAAGAATCCCCTAACATAACATTGTTACATTTTGCTAATATCTCTTTTAAATGAAAGAAATGAGGATTATCATCCTTCATGAAAATAAAATAAGAAAATCAGCCCCCAAATGTGGAGATATACGTATGACATAAAATAACATTATACCATGTAATATTGTAATAGACTCTAATAGGAAGCTAAAAACATAATAGATTCTTAACACAGAAACCTTTAAGAATGGCATTATTTCCTTGTTAGGAGAAAATGAGTCTTTTTTTTTGGTGCCAGTTGTGTCATTTCACTTTGCTGCAAAATGTTTGCTTTGTTTCTTCTTCTTAGCAGTACATGCATCTTCCTAGGAAAGAAACAAGTGGTACAAACAGGTGTGGATGTGGCCAGAGAGTTCAAACTATTTCTTTAATGATATCATCTTTATGAAAGTGTTTGATGTCATAGTTCAGTCATAATCTATTCCTGAGATGGCAAATATCAAATAAAATATTGCTTAGCACAAACATATGTTAAACAAAGAGTTAAAGTTTTGTGCTTCATTATAAATTTGCATTCTTCCTGCAAATTCTGTTTTATGTAGAAATATCTTTTGGTTTATGGTGCATTGGAGGGCCCAGTAAGTAGCATCAGTCTTCCATATTTCAGAACCATCAAGACTAGACATGGAAATAGGCACATAGAGACCAAAATGTCAGTTTCCCTTCCAGCAGAGCTATTGGAATCTTTCTTGGGGTAGATGTGGCAACAGTGTTCTTCACACTAAACTTCAAAATTAGACATGTTTCCTCACTCATCACAAGTAGCACTCTCGTTGTGGGCTCTTTCCCTGTTGATTAGCTGGAATCACTCTGTTAAACTGAGAGGCTGGAGAAAAATGTGTACAGCTTGTAGGCACTAGGTTATGAAAAGGAAGAGGAAGGCATGCTCAGATCCAATTCGATGCATCACTTCTCTTACCTGGGAGCAGGGGTGGGTGGTGAGGGGTGAGACAGAGTGATAACCTGATATAATGTCTGCCACGAAGAGGTGATAGTCAAGCATCCATAGGCTGAGAGAAGGCTGATATCCTTACCTTACAAGTTGTTAAAATGTCTAAGCATTTATACCTAACTTTCTGACCAAACCCACTCTCATGTAGAAGGAACAATGTTAAGTACGGAATAATTGTTTAAATAAGGAAAGGAATATTTCCCCAATTACCTTATGAAAATCTGAATCTATTTAAAATACAAATCAGTTTATATGCTATATCCATGAAAGGAAACTTTTTATATAGAAATTGTTTTACTTTCTATGATCAGAATTTGGTGTCTAGTTTTTTCTACTGTAAAATGATGATAATAACAGTACACATCTCATAAGATTGTGTCATGTCAAATAAGCACAATAGCACATGGTGCTTTTTAAAGAGTATATTGCTTACGGAAAGTGCTTAAGAAATATTAATGGATAACATTAATGTTGTCACCATCATCACTATCATCACCACCACCACCACCACCATCCTCATCATTATCATCATTGTCACTACCACCATGACCCTCATCATTATTATCATTATCACTTTCACCATTTGAAGCATAGGTGAAAACCTGTGGATGAATGGCAAGGACTTAATGGCAAGTGCATAGTCCATCAGAAGAATGACTTCCATTCATTATGTGATCAATAAGCACTTATTCAGGACCCATGGCATGCCCACAATTTTTGTGAATGTGGAGGTATGATATTTCTCTGTTTAAAGTTTACAGTCTGCATAATTGCACAATCTGCCAGTTCTCAGCAGAGTTCAGAAACCAGCTATGTGTGAGCCCAAGGATTGAGGGCATTCTAAAGGAAGCAGATGACACCACCCTTATGGCAGAAAGGGAAGAACTAAAGAGCCTCTTGATAACAGTGAATGAGGAGAGTGAAAAAGTTGGCTTAAAGCTCAACATTCAGAAAACGAAAATCATGGCATCTGGTCTCATCCGTTCATGGCAAATAGATGGGGAAACAGTGGAAACAGTGGCTGACTTTATTTTTTTTAGGGGGGAGGGGCCTCCAGAATCACTGCAGATGGTGACTGCAGCCATGAAATTAAAAGATGCTTGTTCCTTGGAAGAAAAGTTATGACCAACCTAGACAGCATATTAAAAAGCAGAGACATTACTTTGCCAACAAACGTCCATCTAATCAAAGCTGTGGTTTTTCCAGTGGTCATCTATGGATGTGAGAGTTGGACTATAAAGAAAGCTGAGCACTGAAGAACTGATGCTTTTGAACTGTGGTGTTGGAGAAGACCCTTGAGACTCCCTTGGACTGCATGGAGATCCAACCAGTCCATCCTAGAGGAAATCAGTCCTGAATATTCATTGGAAAGACAGATGCTGAAACTCCAATACTTTGGCCACCTGATGTGAAGAACTGACTCAATAGAAAAGACCTTGATGCTGGGAAAGATTGAAGGCAGGAGAAGGGGACGACAGAGGATGAGATGGTTGGATGGCATCACCAACTCAATGGACATGAGTTTGAGTAAACTCCGGGAGTTTTTGATGGACAGGGAGGCCTCATGTGTTGCAGTCCGTGGGGTTGCAAAGAGTCGGACATGACTGAACAACCAAACTGAACGGAACTGAAAGGAAGCACACTTTCCATCCAACCTTGAAAGTTGGTTGGATGTGTTCCTGAAGGATCAGCATGAGTAAAGGCAAATGCTTAGGAAGAAGCATGGGGGGTTAGAGGCTAACAAGGGGACTGAATTGATCAGATATTGTTGGTCTTAAGTCCTGGACAGAATTCTGAAACCAAAGTTTGTTCTGGAGGATTCAAAATGGAAAATACCACATCTTTTTACTCCTGTTGCCCTCACACGAGGCCCCTTCCACACAGCTTGATAGTGTCCATCCTGCCCGCAGCCTTGTTCTATAGCCCCATCCAAGCTTTTGCTCATGCTCTTTCCCAGCCCACTCCCTTACTTCTTGCCCTATGAAATTTTATCTCTCTTCCAAGGCCTACATTTTGTCATCATTGTTTACTTGCTTCCTCTTTTTAAAAAGACTTATTTATTCAGTAAAGCTTTTTTACCTTACTTGTTACATTATAATTATTATTTTTTTCTCTTCCGAACTCCTCAACTAATCTGTGTATTCATTATTTGACAATATATCTGTAAAGCAGATAGGAACTAGTAGGAACATACTTACGAGTTCTGGGTCAGACTATCTGGCCATCTGTGTAGCCACAGGCAAGACGCTTCATCTCTCTTGGCCTTAGTTTCCTCAACTAAAAATGAAAGGATTGGTTTGAGTGATCTTTAGTCGCTTACCCAACTTTGTTGATTTTCATCCTAGAGTTTTTCTATTGCTTTTTCCATGTCACTTTTATTCAGTTTTATGATAAATCTGTATTATTTTGGCCATAGGGTTTAAAATCCATCTAGAATAGGGAATTTGATACCTATCCATCACTAATCCCACCTAATCCCTGTATTGTGATTGTAATCATGAACTAAACACCTGGTGAAATTTACTGCTACTTGCTTACCTATCTACTAAGTGTGAACTTAATCTCCCTGCCCCTTCCATTGCTCCCCAAGATGTCCTCCATCTTCAGTTTCTGTGTTAGCCAAGCCAAACAAATATTTTATATTTCATATTGATTTTAAGGCATGTTGATACTTGTGAATCATAAACAATGAAATTTAATTAGCTATAACAAAAGCAAGCCTCTAGATGAGGGGCTGCCAAGGTGAGTCTATCATTTGTCCTCATTCAGCACGTATGCCACAGCTCTGCGAAGCAGTGCAAGAGAAGGAAAACTCCTCCAATCTAAATAAGACCTCAAAAGGCCACCTTCTATCATAGCTGATGTGTTTGTCTCCACAGTGTTTCTGTATTGGGAGCTGCCTCACCCTTTGGGCACCAAACACTGTCAGAGTTTAAGAGAGTTTTGTTTTTAATGCCATATCCTTTTTATGCCAATTAGAGATAATCTCCCTGGGCTCTTAAGTAATTTGTCTGTGTAATCTCAGGCACACTGAAAAGAATCACAAATCCTTTGTGGATTGGAAGACATAGTGGAAACTCCTCAGTCTCGGTTAGAAATTAGTTAAAACTTTTAAGACATCATGATGTCTTTTCCCCCTTCCCTTCTTTTATCAAATAAAGAAAGCTTTCTCTTCTGATTAATGCACAAATTAATTTGAAAGAGGTTCATGGGGACTTTTCTTCAGGCTTGTAACACACACATACACACACACACTACCCACAGTTGAACAGTCTTAATGAGTCTAAGAATTAGAAACTTTTCCCAAGGAGTCAAAATGCTTTGGTTGAATTCTGAGAGGTTTTCACTTTCTCATGGCTCTTTATTATCCTAGATATTTAGAAGGATTACTGGCCAAGAGTTTATTAGGAACTCTCTTAACTGCATTGGGATGCAAACTTCTGTAGAAGGAGCAGAATAGAGAGACTTAATTCATTCCTGATTGATTATAATAATTACATCTTTTCACCTCACCTTTGTTTATTATTTTAAAACACCTGAAAATGATCCTATTGCTATTTAAGTACTAACTTTCACATAGAGGGATATCATTCTTTGTTGACAAATTACTGGCTTTAACTATATAAGAAAGGCCTGTTTGGTTAGTCCTATGTAAAAGAGAAAGTGGGTGAGCTATGATCTAAGTGACATTTAGCATATGCCCCATGGCTACCATGGCCTGTCAAAGAGCACTACCCTGCCTGTTTCCCAGTAATCACCAGTCCAGAACACATATTTTTGGCAGATTTGTTTGAGTTGAACTTCTTCATTCAAAATGTGAATTTATCTTGCTTTTGAGTCCTGAATTGAAGCATGTCACCCCCTAAAATCCCAATTCTGTCAACTGTCTTTGACAAAATGCATGAATTAATGTCCTAGTTTGAGCGATTGAGCATTCCTTTGCCTTTTATGGGGATATCTTCCCCTTCATCACTCTTTTCTATAAATATAAAATTAATACATTCATGCATACAATATGGATAATTTTTCTCATTTATTCAGATTCTACTTTGCAGTTCATAATTATTCCTTTAACAGATATTGAGAACTTATTATCTGACCCACACTCACTCACAGTGGAAATGAACATCAGAAGACATGCCAAAACAGAGGGTCAAAATATTATTCAACTTTTCTTTTCTCCATCTATACACACACAGACCAAGGAAGCTCTGCAGCCATTGCTGACATTATATTTTCTTTGTTTCTGTCTTCTCTTGCCTTTTTTTTTTTTTTGGTCTCCATGAAAGATTCTTGTTCTCATCTAACAAAAATGTGGATTTGACTGAAAGCTATTAGGACTACAGAGTTTGGTAAGAAATTAATAGTATGTAAAACATAAAAGCTTCCCAATGCACCAGACATAACCAGTTTAGAAGATGGAAAGATCAGACTCCAATCAAAAGAAAAAAAATTTTATTGCTTAGAATTTTTTTAAAACCTTGGCACATATTTTTAAGTGAAAAGACTGAATATTTTATGTGTATAGAATTCTTCCAGATATAATTGCAGAATTGGTGCAATTCTAATTCATTGCATGGGACTATATTGGATTGGTGTTGGCACTTGACAAAGTGCTTTGTCCATCTGTCTCTTTTAGGAAAGAAGAGAGGAAGGAAACACACCAACATCTTGAAAATGATGCGATTTAATTATTTATAAGTTTCAAAGTAAACACATTTGCCTTGTTGTTGTTTTCTGGTTGCCAAAGCAGAAACTTAAGGAATTGAACTAATTATCTACCTACTTTCCTGATTTGACATTTCTGCAACAGTGACGTGATGTAATGGAAGGCTTGATATACCTTGCTTGACATTACAGAAAGGATCTTGGACACGTGGTCTTCTGAAGAATGTGCAGAGTGATTTGAGGCAGTGAACACAGAAAGCAAATAATTTCAGATCAATGCATAAGGGAATGCAAATTAACAGAAGACAAAAGAAGTCACTAAGGTCAGAGGAAAGACATAAATTACAGAAAAGTTGTTTAGGAGATATTCAGTGACATTAACGGTGACATGCAATCTGTTGCTTTCCCAAAAAGTAATTTGCATGGGTTATTATCTCTTGAACAACCCTTGTAAAATGGGAACTAAATAGTGAAGAGATAACAGATCACCTTCCATATGTGTTGCTCTTTTTGTGGTAGGAGGACAAGTATGTGGAGGGTGGGATGAGGTATGTAGGGACCATGGTGTGCAGGCATGATGAAAAGGGGGAGAATTTGTCTACTTTTATCTAGAGGTCTTTTTACCACAGGAAGGTTTTCAGGCAGATTTTTTTAGATTGCCAGAACTGCAACTGTTTGTTCCATGTACAGACAGTGCTTTGATTATTTTCTATCTCAAATGTCATTTGAAAAAAAAAAAGAACTTATCTAAAGAATAAAAAATTCAGCAGCAATTAATTAAAGGGAGAAAAATAGTCTGTTCTGTGATGTTCCACTCAAGAGAGCATATCACTAATATTATTTTGAAAGACAAAAAGTGAATCAATTTTTCTATCCAAGCAAACTAAACAAAAACAATTTCACTCATGAGCTGAGATGCTAACTGACAGCTCCCCATGTAAAGGTAGGTTATACCAGCAGTGATGTCATTTCTGAGAAGTGATGCTCAAAATAGAAACACTCCCAGAACTTCAAATGTCTCCAGCCCAAGCCATCTCCTCAAATATTTCATGTATGAATTTTCAGGTCATCTGAAAGAATCAGAAATTTCTTTCATTTCTTTTTCTTGAGGTTCCTGGGAGACCATTCAGTTTTATGTAATGCAAGAACACTGCAGTTTGGGGTGGGAAGTCTTCACTGCTCAAACAGACTGCCTCTTTGGGATTTGTAGCACTGTTTTAGATTTCAGCTTCCTGCTTCACATTTCTGCTTTGGTTTCCTGATGTTTCACCATCACGCCAAACGGCTTTCCAGAGCAGAGTTCTGTTTAAGTACTTTCTTTTATTGAATGTGGTGTATTTAGTACAGCTGGATTACATTACATAAAACTATGTTGGCAAATTAATTACTAAGCATCATCTTGTCATGGCAAACTTATATGTGCACACATACAAATGCAATAAATCATTGATGTCGAGTAAATGAGTTGCTGTAAAACATGGATTTCTACAGTCATAGGAACTGTAATTAATTTGTCATCACAGAACTCTTAGGTCTGCCCAATAGTACACAACTGTCTGGACAGTCAAAGAAGCAGACAATCCAACAGTTATGTTGATATACACAAAACAAAAACATCAGGTTGAATTATTCTCCACCCATCATCTCAAAACTATCAGGTCTCTTTTTATCACAGAAATAACACAGAGATGATATTGGACAGTGTTTAGAGTTAAGCTTTCCTGAGTGGCAGGTATCAATTTTTAAGATAATAACTTGCAAAAGTATAATCACATCTCAAATGGGGTCATGGTTTTTATGCTTATTTTAGAATACTTTGTTTTCATGATTTCCAGAAACTAAAGATCACCAAACAAACTCGCAAATTGTATGCTAAGAATAATTACATGTTAATATGTATAAAATGGCAACTCAAACTGTACATATTTCTAAGTAACACAGATTGCTGTGCTGTGCTTAGTTGCTGGAGTCATGGCCAACTCTTTGTGATCCTATGGATTGTAGACTACCAGGCTCCTCTGCCCATGGAATCCTCCTCCAGGGGATCTTCCCAACCCAGGGATGGAACACAGGTATCCCGCCATTGCAGGCAGATTCTTTATCATCTGAGCCACCAGGGAAGCCCAAGAATAATGGAGCAGGTACCCTATCAATTCTCCAGGGGATCTTCCCAACCCAGAAATTGAACTGGAGTTTCCTGCTTTGCAGGCGATTTCTTTACCAGATGAGCTACCAGGGAAGTCTAGTAACACAGATTAACTGAAGTCATTTAGCAAAATTAAAAACTCAGTATTAGTTTCTATGTATGTTTATCCTATTCAGTACTTCTAACAGCCCCCAGTTGTTGCTAGAATTTTTCAGATGAGGACAATACAGTAAGATTAAGTAAATTACCTGGGCCATGTAGCGAGTGAGTGATGGGACTGGAATTCACTCTTAGATGGTCTGCCTGCAGAATCTGCCCTTAGCCACTGTACTGGGCTTCCCCATGAATTTGGTCCTCCCTCATCCTAACTCCCTTTACACTGCCTTCCTTGTTTACCTGAGTTCCCACCAGATTATAAACTCTGGATGCAGGACTCTATACTGCACATGGCTGTGAATCCAGCCGTGGAACTGGGCCAGGCAGACAACAGGTTCTTAAATAAGTGTCAGATGAATAAATGAATGAGTACTTAAAGCATTGTGAATTAAAAAATCTTTTTTATTAAAATATAGTTGACAGAATATTGTGTTAGTTTCAGGTGTACAGCAAAGTGACTCAGTTATATATATATATATATACATATATATATATATATATATATATTTGATATAACACATGATATATCTTCCAAATATTCTCAGTAAAGTTTGAAGAGATGAAGAGACTGGAGGGCCTCTTTTAATAGGTCAAAGCAGAGATAGGTAAATGCTAACCTCATCTTTACATGCAGGCTAGTGTTGCCTGAGGATATGAAGACTATAGTTGATTATGTTCAGAGACAGATGGCCTGGGGGTAACAAAACCAGCCTATCAATTAACATGGTTGTGTAGGGTCAATGTGCAGAAGCAGAAGGGCCACAAAATAAAAAAGAATATTGTTCTCCATCATGAAACCCAATGAACCTTGGGTCTTGCAAACTTATGCTTTTTACATGCATATGTGTGGTGTGTTGGAAACATGGTGGGGGCCAAAGAAGATGTTGGTAGACAAGGGAATTGCTGTAAATCATTGCTGCTCTTCATAAAGAGATTGTGGCTGATTTGTGAATGTCTGTTGATTTTGGTCCCTTGAGGCCCCAGGAGCCTCTGTCATGGGTCCTAGATTATGTGAGTTATGGGCTACCCAAACAAGTAGCCTGCAGTAAAAGAGAATTTAATTGACACACCTACAGTTCTGGGAAATACATCAAATTTATCTTTTAATAAGAGTTTAGAAATCGCTTTCCCCTCATTAAAATGAGTGGGGAGAGAATGCATAGGAAATTAAACCAAAGTGTTGAGGTGTGGGGAGTGGGGTGTGACTTCTAGAGGCCTTCAGTTTTGCCCTTTCTTGGGGCTTCTACCTTGGAGCTCTTTGGAAAACACACACACACACACACACACACATATACACAAAACCTTGCTCGGTAGATGAAGTCTCTTTGGATCCCCTTCACCTTAGCAAAGTTTTCCTCAAATTTGGGACTGTTCCAGAGTCAAGAGCTTTTATTTAGCTGGGTAATTGTGTTTGTGGAAGTTAGGAATGTTTTTGTTCCAAGCACAGGAGGAAAGAGTCAGGAAAGAAGATAAAAATTTCAAACATCTCATACTTCGTTGGGAAAAATAAATCTTTATGTAGGCATTCTGAATCTTAAGAGCAGGAGTCAATTCCCCAAACTTTCTGGCTCCAACCCTATCTGATATGACTTTCTACACAACAGCCATCTTCATTCTTGATGTTGATTCAGCCCCTGGTGAGAGCCTCCTTAATCAGATAGTTGCATAAAATTTTTCCTTCTCTACTGCTACTGCTTTGGCTGTCCTGAGTTTCTAATCTGTTGCTGACACCCTGCAGAGCTGCCTGCAACCCTGTCTTTTCCTCTGTTCCTCCCCATGCTTCTTCCCTATGCTGGTCCATAAAGACCTAGGGAAATGTCTGGTCAGTAGAACTGGTTGGAGGTGAGGAGTGAGAGGAAGAGGGCCCCTTTTCTAGCCTTTATTATCACTACCCTTCCCCCATATATGATACCTTCCATAGTTTTCCCAGTCCCAACCCATCAGTTCATCCCTTCTGATCATATTCTAGGCCTCTCTCTGTGCCCGTCCTAGTATCTGGCTTTGACTTCTATAATTATATACCTGGAATAGCTAAGTCTGAGACTGTATTTTCTTTTATATAATGAGAAAAAAAAAAACTTTTCTCTTTAATATACCCTACCAGGACCTCTGTGCACAAAAAAACCCTTTCCATTCCAATCCTTTTTCTTTGCAAGTACCATCAGAGCCATGTTTAAATGTTGTAGAGACAGCTATTATGTTGGGGATGTGAGGAAAAGAAAGAGGCCAGGATAATATGTCATGTCTACCACTGGCCATAGAAAGAGAAGTGCCAGACTGGAAGGAACACATGACAAGGAGAAAGAGACACACACTGCATTCAGGGATTTTCTTAAGGAAGAGAAGGGCACCTGGAGAGTTGAGCTTAGGCTGAGGCTATTCCAAAGGAGGTAAGGTGTGGGAAATCCTCACTCACTCCCTTACCCTTTACCCTGCTTTCTTCCCTGCCTCAGTCTGGGGTTGTGCTGGTGTTGACTTGGGGCTGGAGGACAGGGGCTGCAGTGCCCACTTTGCAGTGAAAGGGAGGGCTTGAGAGGTCTGGAGGGCCTGAGAGACCTGGAAGCCATGGATCCTGTTAGAAACATTTTAGACATCCAGAGAAGAGGAATTCTCATATTGTGAAAATCACAATTTGTTGATGTAGATTTTGAACTTTATATGATTATGGAATATATACTATGAGTAAACAAACTTCCTGAGGGCTTCCCTGAGAAACAAAATATGTAGCAGTTGTGCTGTCCTAAGTTCTAAACAGTTGGCTTTCCAGAGAAAAAACATTTCTAACTCAGAGGCTGCCTGTGACAGGCAAAATAATACCTCTAAACAAGATAGCACATGTATCGTTGTGTGTAGTCTCTGGGTCATGTCTGACTCTCTGTCATCCTTTGGACTGGAGCCCACCAGACTCTCCTGTCCATGGGATTTTTCAGCCAAGAATACTGAAGTAGGTTGCCATTTCCTCCTCCAGAGGATCTTCCCTACCTAAGGATTGAACCTGCGTCTCCTGTATCTCCTGCATTGGCAGGCGGGTTCTTTACCCACTGAGCCATCAGTGAACCCCACACCTCAAAAAAGAGTACAATTTATTATTTGGGGGATATATTATCTTTTTACTTCTGCATATACTTTTGGGAAAAGAGCATTTTTCTTTTTTAATTATTTAAATATTTATTAAAATACTTAAATATTTATGATTATACCACCAACTTGGCTATTTTACTTAATATTTATGACTGTACTACCAATTTGCCTATTTTGAGAAAAAAATTAATAGATATACTTCAGCTAATCAACAGCTGAATTAACACCAGGGGCACATTTATCGTGAGGTGAGGCCTCATGCAGGGCCCCAGGCATGTAAAGTGCATGAAAGGTATTTAACCATACTGGTTAAGACCACTGTCTCTGTCCACTCTGGCATCAAACTGTGGCAAGTGAGTCTGGGGTGGGCCTGAGCCATTTTTTCTAAATATGCATTCATGTTCATACCTAATACCTAATTTTTTTCCATTCTTTCAGCAAATATTTATAGAGCATCAAATATAAGTCAGACATAATGCTAGAGAATGGGAATCATAGTGAATCCTTTACTTTAGATATGCATCCTTCCTCTGATAAACCATATTTAGTAAATTGTTATCCAGCTTCTGTTTAAACTTTTTAGTAAGAGAACTTGCTATCTCATTTTGTTCTTCAATCAATACCCAACAAATACAACAAGAAATATATGGCTCAACAAAATGTATTCCACATTTCCACTGTAAAAGAGACAGAACTGTCCTAATGGTAACATTCTTTTTTTTTTTTTTTTTTAGTAACTAATACCTAATTTTGTATTTGCAATTTAACATTCTGTTTCTTAAAGAGCTTCCCAGATTTTTTATAAGACTCATATTCTTGAAAATCTTGATCTGCTATAATCAAAATCAAGAGGAATATTTTATAATTACTAAAACTGATAGTAAAGGTTCCTATGAGCAAAGAAAGAAGTAAAATGAAGTAATTCTTTGAAATATGCTAAAACCTTGTTAGAGATTTATAGATATTTTGAAAAGAATGTAAGAATATTTTATGTCATGTGGTGGAGCATTCAGAATGTTGTCTTTTTCAGGATTAAGCCACCAGTTAAGACTTACTTTCAAAATCCTTCTCTCCTAATCCATTCTGAAGTCATTCAATCTGCAGGCCAGCTGGGGTTACAACTGCCGATTTACACTGAATAGGTTTTAGGGTACAGTACATTGAAGGTTTTTCTTTAAATCTTTTCTACTCAAAGTGTGGTCCATGAATCAGCAACATCTCCTGGGAACTTGGTCAAAACTTAGAATCTTCTAACCCCAGATCTACTGAACCAGAATTTGCATTATAACAAGATTTCTATGAATTTCTTCCACATCTTAAACATTGCTCTAAATGCCTGCTGCAGTTTTGAGATCAAGACTACTTAGAAATTGATTGTTTCTTTGAATTTAGATAGATATGATGATCTTCCTGTTGGAACACAGCATAAAATTTATCCCAGAGGTCTGAGCCTTTTATGGTTTTTATATTAAATTTAAAACTACACACTCTGGTTAATTTCTTTCCCCTTGAATTTCTTGTCTCCTCTCCTTTCTCCCCAGTTTTCAACATGAAGAAGGAGGTCTCTCAGTGTCAAGTCTTTCAATCTTCCATACAAATGAATAACAAGCAAATCCAGTGGAAGGCATACACTGAGTCTTATCCTTCTCCCTGTGGCTCCAGCAATTGCCAATGGTTTTCATGGCCTCTGTAATATTTCTCCTCCTTTGTTCTCTAAATTGACAATGGAGCTTTTAAAAGTTGATGTTTTCAGATCACAGAGAGGGCTGCAGTGAGGTAGGAACTGGGAGCAAGTTTGACATCTGACTTGTTCTGAAACACACATTCCTGCTTGCTCTGCGCTCCCACACCATATTGCTTATTCCTCCATTAGTAGTGCTTTTTTCCTTCTGTCTTTTATTATATTCATTATATGCCTGCCTCACCAACTGGATAATAAACTCCTTGGGGGCAAAAAGAATCCATATTCATTTTTTTCCTTCCATCACATCTACATTTAGTACAAAACCTTATAGTACTGCATGCTTAGTAAATTCATGTTTCAGAAATTTACTATATACGTATCTGTGTATGTATTGCCAATATCTCACTTTTTAAAATTAGATTTGTGGTTGTGGAGACATCAATGATTATGACTTGTAGATTAGAGATAGGAATTGAGCAATAAGTCTTGGTTATTGACTAGCAGAATGTAAAAGTTATTATTTCCTCAGCCCCAGTTATAGCAGATGGACTATAGCACTCTAAAATTTGATCTAGTAGCATTCATTAAAATCTGTGAATGAACCAGATGGTAAAGGGTTGTACTGGGGAGAGTGAATTTTAGAAGTGATAAAACAATAATTTTCTGATAACTTTTTTCTTTTTAAATTTTATGACCTTGCAGAGAGTTTCTCCCATTCTTCATGATTTCACATCATCTATAAGTAACAAAGAGACAAGGCGGCCTTCCCAGTTTGAATTTTGGCTCTGTTTCTCGCTAGCCCTGAAGCTGCTTTGTGTTTCCATTCTTTTTTTTTGTTTTGTAAATTAAAAGAAAATTAAAAAAACAATGATGCATTTTCACAGAGCAATATCTGACATAATAGGTGATACATACATGTTTGATGTTACTATTATCCTTCAATAAAAATAATAAACACAACAATCCTGCAGTTCAGCTTAGAAGTGCAAACACCTGCATATTTTGAATATCCATTATGATTCTGAGGGTACACACTGACAGACAATCCCATCCATTCAGTCAAAACTTTATCCAATGGGCTGAACACTATTTTTTCACAGATCTGGAGTTTCTCCATGAGGCTATGAGTTCTAGTGTGTTTTGTTTTTCGTTTCTGTTCTTGGCTGATATATGTGGCAGTCAGACCCTAAGGGACATCCAGCAAGCTTCCACCTCATAGTGTCCATGATTTTGTGTAATTCCTTTTTCCAAAGCATTTGTGGGTCATATGACTTGTTTCTAGCCAATAGAATATGGCAAATATGGTGGAATATCACACCTGGGATTACCTCATGCTATGACTTCTTCTTAGCAGACTGCAAAGTTCTCCTAGCTGGCTTGACAGAGTAATGAGCCATGCTAAGGAAACCACGTGGAAAAGAGGGATGCTCTTCCCCACAGGGCCTGAAGCACCCTCCAGGAAACACGCAGCAAACAGCTAGGGCCCTCAGTCACACACCACAAGGAAATAAACTCTCCCAACAATCTGAATAAACACAGAAGCACATTCTTCCCTGATCAAGCTTCCAGATAGATAGCAACTCAATCAACATCTTGATTGGATACTGTGAGATCCTGAGCAGAGGACCCACCTAAGCCATGTCTGGATTCCTGACTCCCCAAAACTGTAACCCAATAAATGTTATGTAGTTTTCAGTCACTAAGTTTGTGGTTACTTGTTACACGGTCATAGAATAGTACTCTGGTATAGTTACCAGCACAGAAGTGGGGCTCATATTTGGCAATGGGTCCAACAGTCTAAGGTCTTTGCTGTCTGTGTCCTGTCAGTTATTTTGGAATGACTGGGGACCTTTAAAGTGGGCTTGCATGAGCTGATTGGAACTATTTTTTGGCCAAATTCCACTTTTCAGTAAGCAGTCAGGATGGAGTTGTGTTGGAGTTAAAAAATAATTGTTCCTTTAATCAGGTTATTCTTTCAGTTCCTATTACCTTTTTTTTTTTTTTAGAGTAATAGACTTTTTTTTTTTTTTCTTTTTTAAGAATAGTTTCAGGTCTACAAAAGAATTGAGAAGACAGTATGGAGTATTCCCATAACCATTCCTTCTCTGAGTTCTCTGTATTACTAACATCTTGCGTTAATGTGGTACATATGCTATAATTAATGAGTTTGCATTGACATATTATTGTTTATTAACTAGAGCATAACATTTATATGCATCGTTGCAATATCTTAAACAGTAGTTTTACCGCCATAGAAATCCTGTTCATCTTTCCTCTCCCCTCCATCAAAATCCATGGCAATTACCGATCTTTTTATTGTCTGCACAGTTTTCTCTTTTTCCATAATGTCATACAGTTTGAATCACATGATGTGTAGACTTTTCAGATTGGTTTCATTCATTTACAATACACATTTAAGATTCCTCCATGTTTCTTAGTGGTTTAATAGCTCATTTATTTTTATTGCTAATATTGTAAGAATGTACCACAGTTTGTTTATCCATTTACCTACTGAAAGTCATCTTGGTTATCTCCATGTTTGGCTAATTACGAATAAATCTGCTAAACTCGTTCAAATGCAAGTTTTTCTATGGACAAAGATTTTCACCTCAAAGAATAAATACTAATATCTAGGAATTTGATTGCCTGATCAAATAAAACTACTTTAGCTTTCTAGGAAACTGCCAACTTTCTTCCAAAGTGACTATATCATTTTGCATTTCCACTGGCAAGAAAAGAAAGTTCCTGTTACTCCAAATGCTTGTCAGCATTTGATATTGTCAGGTTTTATGTTGAACCATCCTAATAGGTGTGTAGTAATATCACAGTGTTTTAATTTGCAAAAATAATGACATATAATGCTGAACATTTTTTCATATACTTATTTATCATCTGTGAGGTGTGTCTGTCCTGATCTTTTGCACCATTTTAATATTGAGTTGTTTGTTTTCTTTCTGTTGAGTTTTAACTGGTATTTGTATATTTTGTCTAATAGTTCTTTGTCAAATGTGTCTTTTGCAAATATATTCTCACAGTCTTTGGCTTACATTTTAATTACCTTAATGGTGTCTTTTGCAGAGCAAAAAATTTTTAAATTTTGATTAGAAGTCATCTCTTTTCCAGTGTCATGACTGAATTGGGCTAGCCCTTCAATGGAGAAATTTCCTGGCTTTGAGGACTCTGGGAAAAAGTCAGCTACCCATTTGCTACCCATACTTGCTCCTGTTGGTTTGCTTTAGAAACCTATTCTATTTTGATGTACATGGAAGAACAGAAGGTTTTGTTAAAAACTTACATTTGAAACTCAGCATGACAGATATATAAGTCCCCAAATGGAAGATATATAAGTGGCAGTTAATTTTATGCTTTCATTGGAATTTTTTCCAATAACTCAACTGTAATCCGATCACGTGAAGTAAAAGCACAGATAATTTCATTTGTGTTCCCAAGATTTAAATCACTTTGGCTTTTAAAGTAGTTTTTAGAGAGGAACTAAATAATTCACTCTAGAATCTTTTCTTTTTGGATAGTTATAAAGAAATGGGTACTTTAGGATCTAATTTGTTTGGACTTTTTCAGGTTTTGTTTTTCCTATTTAATTAATGAAAATTGTTGAAGGTTCACTGTCCCACCCCTTTACCTAAATTCCAAATTCTTTTCATGGCAAAAAAAAAAAAAAAGACCTTCTTTATTTGGCTATAACTTGCTTTCCTAGCATTATTGACTCCATTTTCACTTTCCTCACACATGTTCAGTAATACACAAAGTTTTCAGTTGAACTGTGAACTTTTTCGTGTACTGCTGTGGCTGCCTGAAATGTCCTTTGCACTTCACCTTTTTATTTCCCTGGTAAATCCAACTTATCCTTCAAGGTCCGTTTTAAGGACCACTTCTAGGCAGAGTAGAAAGAGTAGACACTTCTAGGCAGGACTTAACCCTGTCTCTATTAGCTCTGATAACTTTTTTGTTTCAAGTTTGTGCCCCTTTTTTCCTTGTGCTTTATTTAGTTTTTTTTTTCCACACCAGATGACTCCTGGGATCTTAGTTCCCCAATCAGGGCTTGAACTTGTGCCCTCTTCAGTGGAAAAGTGGAGTCTTAAACACTGAACCACCGGGGAAGCCCCAGCTGTGATAACTTTTGATAGTAATTGCTTACCCGTCAGTACTCTCTCCTGGAGAGGCAGCTCCTAAAAAGAAGGGAGCATTTTACTTTTTTTTCATTTTCTGTCTTTTCTGTATTTAGTATAATGTTTTACTCATTGTAGTTGCTCAGCAAATGCATGTGGTAATATTAGAGATAGATGAAATATCTCTTGCAATCCTTATCTATTGCTAGAGAAACATCTGGTTGTCTATTGGCTCCCAAAGACTTGATGAAGGCCTATCACAGCAGATAAAATTTTTCAATAATCATTTACTACTTTTATATGATTGAAGAAAAGAGAATGGATTATTTTTCTGTTCCCTCCAGTTGTTCAACAGATTTAATCAAGTGGTACATGGATGCCAAGTAACGTGTAAGATACAACAGCAGTTTTTTATTAGATAACTTTAAAAAGCAAAAGAAGAAGTTGCAAGTAATGACTTTTCTCTAGAGATCTTTATATTGGTGACATGATGTTATATGATGCAATAAATAAATAAAATTTTCTCTGGGAAAAGTGGGTGAGAAGATTCATTTTTGATTAATTCTCTCATTAATAGATGTCCTTCAAAGTACAACGTTGGCCATATGCTTTATCATAATGTGAAAATACAAATAAATGACTTCAGATCTGGCTGCCTCATGATATAGTGCTTAGTACATTAAAGATAATCATAGATACTTAATAAGTATTAACTGAGTCAATAGAGATGAATAAATTAATTAATTTACAGGAGTTCTTCACATCCTACATCCATTTTAAATAAGTGCTACAGAACTATTTTTAGATCATCTTTCTCTTCAAGATATTCATCTGAGGTCAGAAGGGTTTTAGATAAGAAGAGAATCATGACAGTCTTATCTAACTTGTACATTCGGCCATGCTTTGTGGATTGATTAAAAATTTCATGCAGAATGATGGGGGTGTGTCTGTAGGGACAGCTGAATTGGCTGTGCTCATCATGGAGTATATGTTCAGTTCTATGTCTAGTCTATCTCCAGTCTTATGATGTATACTCTGAGAGGTCCAAAAGGTTGATATGTGGTCATTACTTTGTAGAATCGATCCCTTAGTCACAGGGAATATAAAATGACTTTGGAAGAAGTAGAAAACCATTGCAGGAAAGAGCTGGAGGTGGGAAGTATGGAAAGTAATTTGATTGATACTTTCCTAATCATGGACTTCCCTGGTGGCTCAGATGGTAAAGCCTCTGCCTACAGTGTGGGAGACCCGGGTTCAATCCTTGTTTTGGGAAGATCTCCTGGAGAAGGAAATGGCAACCCACTCCAGTATTCTTGTCTGGAAAATCCCATGGATGGAGCTGCCGGGTAGACTACAGTCCATGGGGTCACAAGGAGTCGGACACGACTGAGCGACTTCACTTTCTTCACTTTTCTTTTACTAATCATTGTCATTGACATTGTCCATCTGACTCAAGTACATTGCCGACCACTTATCCTCTTGTTTATTTATTCATTCATCTGTTCATTCATTAAACAAATATGAATTGACAGCTACTATATTTCATATTTCTTGCTAGATGCAGAAGATATTCAGTTCAGTTGAGTTGCTCAGTCATGTCTGACTCTTTGCGACCCCATGGACTGCAGTATGTCAGGCTTCCCTGTCCATCACCAACTCTTAGAGGCTACTCACATCCATTGAGTCAGTGATGCCATCCAACCATTTCATCCTCTGTTGTCCCCTTCTCCTTCTACCTTCAATCATTCCCAGCATCAGGGTCTTTTCTAATGAGTCATTTCTTCACATCAGGTGGCCAAAGTATTGGAATTTCAGCTTCAGCATCAGTCCTTTCAATCAATATTCAGGACTGATTTCCTTTAGGGTAGACGGGTTGGATCTCCTTGCAGTCCAAGGGACCCTCAAGAGTCATTTCCAACACCACAGTTCAAAAGAATTGCTTCTTCAGCCCTCAGCTTTCTTTACAATCCAACTCTCACATCCATACATGACTACTGGAAAAACCATAGCTTGACTAAATGGTTCTTTGTTGGTAAAGTAATGTCTCTGCTTTTTAATATGCTGTCTAGATTGGTCATAACTTTCCTTCCAAGGAGCAAACATCTTTTGATTTAATGGCTGCAGTCACCATCTGCAATGATTTTGGAACCTCCAAAAACGAAGTCAGCCACTGTTTCCATTGTTTCCCCATCTATTTGCCATGAAGTGATGGGACCAGTTGCCATGATTTTAGTTTTCTGAATATTGAGTTTTAAGCCAACTTTTTCACTCTTCTCTTTCACTTTCATCAAGAGGCTCTTTAGTTCTTCTTCGCTTTCTACCATGAGTATGGTGTCATCTGCATATCTGAGATTATTAATATTTCTCCCTGCAATCTTGATTCCAGCTTGTGCTTCATCCAGTCCAGCATTTCTCATGATATACTCTGCATATAAGTTAAATAAGCAGGGTGATAATATACAGCCTTGACGTACACCTTTTCCTATTTGGAACCAGTCTGTTGTTCCATGTCCAGTTCTAACTGTTGCTTCTTGACCTGCATACATATTTCTCAAGAGGCAGGTCAGGTGGTCTGGTATTCCTATTTTTTAAAGAATTTTCCACAGTTATGATTCACATAGTCAAAGGCTTTGACATAGGCAATTAAGCAGAGGTAGATGCTTTTCTGAAACTCTCTTGCTTTTTTGATGATCTAATGTTGACAATTTGATCTCTGGTTCCTCTGTCATTTCTAAAACCAGCTTGAACATCTAGAAGTTCACGGTTTATGTACTGTTGAGGCCTGACTTGGAGAATTTTGAGCAATACTTTGCTAGCATGTGAGATGAGTGCAATTGTGTGGTTGTTTGAGCATTCTTTGGCATTGCCTTTCTTTGGGATTCGAATGAAAACTGACTTTTTCTGGTCCTGTGGCCACTGCTGAGTTTTCCAAATTTGCTGGCATATTGAGTACAGAACTTTCACAGCATCATCTTTTAGGATTTGAAATAGCTCAACTTGAATTCCGTCACCTCCACTAGCTTTGGTTGTAGAGATATGTTAGAGGCAATGTATTGAAAGGGGAAGGAAGTGGGGCTTACAAATCATCCTGACAATTTCTAACTCTGAGACCTTAGAATAATAATACTCTGTCACTTACTGCTATGAGAATCACCTGAGACTATGTAATACATAAGATATAATTACATTAAATGCAATAGTCATTTCCTAAACACTGCAGTGCATAGGGTGGAGAAAGCTAAACTAACAGAATCACAGCTAAAAGGAAGTGTGTTAACTTTTTATTGTTGTTCAGTTGCTAAGTTGTGTCCAGCTTTATGCAACCCTGTGAACTGCAGCATGCTAGGCTTTCCTGTCCTTCACTATCTCCTGGAGTTTGCTCGAAATCATGTCCACTGAGTCAGTGATGCCATCCAAACAGCTCATTCTCTGTTACCCTCTTCTCCTCCTGCCTTAGATCTTTCCCAGAATCAGGGTCTTTTCCAATGAGTCATCGGGTGGCCAAAGTATTGGAGCTTCAGCTTCAGGATCAGTCTTTCCAATGAATATTCAAGGTTGATTTATTTTAGGATTGAGTCAAATTTGATCTCCTTGCTGTCCAAGGGAATCTGTAGAGTCTTCTCCAGAATGTGCGTTCATGCTAAGTTGCTTTAGTTGTGTCCAACTTTTGGCAACCTTATGGACTGTAGCCCTTCAGGCTCCTCTGTCCATGGGATTCTCCAGGCAAGAATACTAGAGTGTGTTGCTATTCTCTTCTCTAGGGGATCTTCCCAATCCAGGAATCGAACCAGCATCTCTTATGTCTCCTGCATTGGCAGGCAGGTTCTTTACCACTAGCACCACCTGGAAAGCCCAGGCATTCTCCAGAACAATAGTGATTTATTTCTTCACATTATTCTTATGTCAGTGGCAACTACTTTCAATTCTTTTAGATTATTTTTTTGGTATTTACTTTTTTCATGTTTCCAGGTAACTTTACTGGATTGGTATTTCTATTTATTCATTTTTTAAATAAATATATTATTTAAAAATTATTTATTTACTTTTGGACACATGACCAGGGATCAAACCCGTGCTCCCCTGCAGTGAAATTTCAAAGTCCCAATCACTGGACTGCCAAGAAACCCTCTGAATTGGTATTTTTAAAGTTCAATTTTAGTCATTTTATAATTATCTACAACTTTGTAAATTATTTTTAAAAATTATTTCACTGTCCCTTTCACCCATGCATGGCTTCTCAATCTATCATTTCCCTAAAATAGTGTACTTTCATAGATCAATATGCAGAGTTTACATATTTATGACTAAGTGAATGTTATTTGTAGTAGAGCCTCAGCAAATTATAAAACTCTTTTACTGTAAAGCTCTTTTCTTGCATTTAAGAATCTTTTTGCTTTAATATATTCTAGTTTTCTCTGTATTGATCCAGAATTTAACCTCAAATCCATGCTGATTCTCTAACTCTCTTCTCAAGAACCAGTACTCATTAGATACACAGATAGTTTCTTCTTCCTGAAGATGTACTTCCTGGAGACTTCTGACTTGCTTGTGTGGACAGGGTGCCCTTTATGCATGTTGCCTATCATCCTGAGAAATCTTTGACTATTATCCTGAAAACTGAAGTCATCTGTTTCTTATGGTGGATTCTTTCCCCTTTGTCTTATTTCAGTCTAGCACCAAAGTATAAGTAGCTTTATTACTGAAAGGTATCTGGGGCCAGGGGGGTGGGGGGAGGTTGTGGCTGCTTGCCACTCAAAAGCCAATAAACAGGCCAGGTTGGTGTAAAGGAAAGTTTGCTTTATTTCAGATGTGGCAGTGGGGGGAGAGGGTGGCAGACATCTGTCCAAAGGCAGACTACCCCCTTGACAAGCAGAGGATGAGAGCATTTATAGACAGAGTCTGGAGAGGGGGGAGTTACACGCAGGAACAGCATAGTCATCTTTAACAATCATCTTCAAGTTGGTCTTCAGTGATCTGACCAGCATCATCTTGAATGTTTTAGGTGCAGTTAATCTTCAGTTCCAGGGTCCATTTGCTCTCATTTCTTTGTGGTCAACTCTCAGAACTGTGACAGCTCATGTCCTGGCTACAGTCTGGTCATCATATAGTTAACTTCTCCACGCAGGGTTTTAGTATCTACAAAACAGTTCACAGTGTATGGCTCAGAATATTACCTACAGCTCTTGAGAAAGAACTAAAGTTCCTTAACTATGCTTAATGACTACATTATTATTTAAACTCCTTAGACTCTTTTCCTTTGTTTCAGCATTTCTCACTTCTCTGATTAAACTTATTCTTTGAATAAAGTTTTCCACAGGCAAAAGGCAGGCAGAGGACAAGTTTGGGCGGGGGTGGAGGGAGGGTCTTGCTCTGTTTCAGCTTCACAGTTCAGAAGTTCTGTGTTGTTTGTATAAATTTCTCTTTGGATGTGGATAATTCTTGATGACTTTCCGGGGTGAATCTGTTGCAGGAAGGGGGATCCCTTCCAGGGCCGGAGAGTGGACTGTTATCTAACACTCAGAAATAAAATTTCCAAGGATACACACATGCTGACAAAGCAAAAGGTTTTATTGGTAAAGAGCACCTGGGTGGAGAGCTCTTGGGTGGGTGAACCCAGGAGAACTGCTCTATCACAGGGCTCACAGTCTCATGTTTTACAGTGATGGAATTAGTTTCTGGGTTGTCTTTGGCCAATAATTCTCACTCAGTCCCTCCTGGTGGTACACAGATCTCTCAGCCAAGATGGATTCTGGTAAGAAGGATGCTGGGAGGTTGGTAGGACTTACAGACTAGAGGACCATCTCCCCTTTGGGCCCCTCCAGAATTCTCCAGGCTAGTTTTCAGCAGCAGCATTCTATTCCTTTTGGGACTTCTTCTTGTGAGACAATTCACCCAAGTGTTATCACTGCGCCTGGCCAAGGTGGATGGTTTCAGTCAATGGTTCCCTAACAATCATCTTCTTTGTTGGATCAGCACTCCTGGTGACTTTGATATTGTGGTGCTTCTTCATTGATGTGCGTGTCCATGATGGTAGAGGATGGGGACAAGAGCATGGAATAAAGTCCACCAGCTCTTCAGTGCTCCAATCTGGAAGTTTCATCGTGTCTTATGCTCCTATATATCATTGACCACACCAAGTTACCTGGCCATGCTGCGAGGGTGTAGAGAAATGTGTGCTTGGAAAGAGAGGATAACTGGAAATATGAATGTGTAATGTAAGGCTCCCATATCTCTTTTGGACATTTCAGATTCTCCTGACTATCCAATCATTGCCTCTTTCTTAATCCAGCCACACTGTGACAATCACTTCTGCGAATGTTCTGAGCGGCTTTAGGAAGCATCAACTTGGAGCAACTCAGCTTGAACTTGCACTGATAATTCTTGCTTCTGATTCTGAGCTCCTCAGACACCTGGGCCCACTTGGCACTCATGCATGGGCCCCTGAAAGGGTCTGTAACTGAGCAGGACCATATGGGGTCTTCCTGGGACAGACCCTTCCGAGATATCCTCTACTTTAGTTCCTCTCTGAAGTACCTATATAATAGTATCTGATGCAAATTTCCTGAGTTGTTTTATTATTGCTAAAATCCCCACCAAATGGAAATCTTTATCTACTGGATGACCATAAGAACATAGCTGCCAGACCTACTGGAGCCTAAGGATTGGTAAGTTGCTTCAGTCATTTCCAACTCTTTGTGACGCTATGGATGGTAGCCTGCCAGTCTCCTCTGTCACTGGGGTTTTCCAAGCGAGAATATTGGAGTGGCTCACCATTTCCTTCTCCAGGAGCCTAAGGATTAATAATGTTAGGCCCTGTGATACTGCCCGGTTACATCACCATCAACCAATTAGAGAACTGTGCATAAGCTGATCACACACTGTGGGACTCTCCTCCCTTACCTTGCCTATAAGATGCTTTGTGGAAGCCCATCAGGGAGTTTGGGCTCTCTGAGCATTAGCTGGCCCTGACTCCTTGTAAGGCACCTTATGTCCTTTCATTCATTGCAACCTGGTTTCTGTAGGTTGGCTTTATTTCATATGGGTGAGCAGACCCGTTTTGGTTCAGTAACAGACTGAAGAGTTGGCACCCTTAGGAGAAACTCTGAGCAACATTTGACATGAACTAAATGAAAAATTCTTGCCCATTTCTTCCCAGGATGGATTTCCTTGTAATATCTCTTCCTGTTTCCCTAAATTTATTCCCCACATCCCTCACTCCTACTCTTAGCATCATACTTCCTAATAAAATACTACTTGCCCTAGGCTTGGCTTTCTGGCTCAACTGGGCTAAGCTACCTTGTCTTCTTTCTTGGTTTACTATCATGTTTGGTTGGAAGAAGAGTGTTTCCTAAGAGAGGGTGCATGAGAGATAAATTTTCTGTAACCTTGATGTCTAAAATCTTTCAATAATAATTGACGAGCATTTGCCTTTGTATGGAGCTCAAGGTTGGAAGTAATTTTGCTTTGGAATCCTGAAGGCATGGTTCTACCTTCTAGCTTCCAGCTACTGAGCAATCTAAGATACATTTTGTAACCTCTTATGTAAATTGATTTTTATGTTTACATTTTCTGGAGGCTTTTGGATTATCTCTTTATCTCAGTTGGAAATACATAACTCAATGCTTTGGTAGGGATTCAGTACTCTTGAGTTATTTTATTGCTGATTTTTTACTCCCTATTTTCTTTGTGTTCTTTCTCTGGAAATCTTACCATTCAGATAATGAATATTCAAAACTTGTCTTCAAATTTTCTCACTGTGTATGTGTCTTTTCCCTTCATTTTACATTCTGGGAAATTTCTTCAAATTTACCTTTGAAACCTTCTGTTGAATTTTTCATTTCTGCTCACTTATTTTAAATTTCTCAGAACCTCTTTTTCCTCGAATTAAAAAACAAAGCCCTTGTTCTTATTTAAAGTTTACAACATTTTTCTTGTCTCTGCCAGCATTCTGAGAGTTGAGCGGGACTGAGTTAGAGAGTTGTGGTTAAGGTCTCAGCATCCTATATGCGTCTGTTTCCTTAACTCCTTTGGTATCAGTTCAGAATTTCCCATCTGATCATGATTTGGTATGTCCCATTCCAAAGAACACTTGCTTTTACCACTTCTGGGTGGCAGTAGAAGTGTGACCATTTGTACAAAGCAAGGTATTCTTGCCTAAAAAAAATCCCATAGACAGAGGAGCCTGTCGAGCTACAGTCGAAAGGGTTGCAAAAAGTCAGACACTACTGAATACAAGGCTTTGGAGAATTACTTGGTGAAAATCTGGTTGGTTCTGTTTTCTCACTGCCACTATAGGAATCAGTTCCCTAGGTCTGCTATTATTTCCCATTGCTCTATTTGCTCCCCATCTTCCAATGTGTTGCCAAGATCTTGTCTGACATCATTCTCATTCTTATAGGATTATAACTAAATAAAGCTCCTTTTTACTGTTTTTTAGTTGGCTTTTGAGAATACTTTAAAGTAGATGGCTGTGTTCTATCAGCCATCTTTGCACAGAAGTCTTTAAATGATATATTTTATGGATTATATTTATATAATGCAATAATATCAAGCATATAGCTTGTACATTTTCTTTTTGGAAGAAACAAATATTTTGAAAACTCTTGTCAATGTTCAACTCATTGGTATAATAACATATATTACAAATGCCATTAAAATTGTAGATTTCATGAAGTTATGTAGAGGGACCATGCAAATAAAGAGGATTTGCGATGGGAATGTTTCTCAGTCCCAGCACTACTGACATTTTGAGCTGAATAATTAATTTTTTATTGTGGAGGATTGTTCTGCATTGTAAGATGTTTAGCAGCATCTGTGGCCTCCACATTCTGAGGTTCCAGTAGCATCCCCAAGTTGGAAAAGCTAAAATGTCTCCAGACATTGCAAATGTTCCCAGGGGCAAAATGCCCCAACTGAGAACATTATGGTAAGATATAGTGCAAAAGTTGGCAAACATATTCTGTAAAGGGTCAGATAGTAAATATTTTCAGCTTGGTGGGTGATATTGTTTCTATCAAAGCTGTTCAACTCTGCTATTATAGAGTGAAAACAGCCACAGAGAATATGGAAACAAATGGGCATGGCTGTGTTCCATTAAAACTTTATTTATAAAACCAGGCAGCAGACCATATTTAGTCTATGGATGAGAGTTTGCCAACTTCTGGTGTTGCACAAAGAGTAAAGATTTTGGGGATAGAGCTGGATTTAAGCCACTTACTGGCTACATGGTGCCAGGTAAACTTAATGGAAATAATAATGCCTATTTCTTGGGGTTGTAGTGAGGATCAGATGCAAACTTAAATAAAGATATAATAATACTATTCACCTTTTGTGATCCTTATCAAATAAATACTGTTCATAAATAAAACAACAACCCCCTTTAAAATCAAATGTACCTTCTCCCTGCACCAGATGGTGAGCTTCTAGAAGCCAGCAAATGAATCATTGATTTATTTTTATGTCTTTGGTCCACCAGTGTCTGGCACAATGTTCTTGGTTATGAAATATCTGATGAAGAATCAAGTATCTTGGTGTATTTTATGCACTCAATGCAGTTTTATTTCATATTTATGTTTCTACTATTTCTCAAGGAGAAATACATTTTCAATAATTCTGAAAAAATCAACTTTCACCACTAATAGACATGTTAAAATAATTTGTCTGACAATTTATAGAACAAATGATTTTACAAATACTTGTAAAAAAACATTTTGTACTTTGCCACAGACTCCAAAAGAGTTGAAATGAAGCATTTTTCAATTAAGTATATGCTATTAGGAGCACAAAAAAATAATGATATGGTTTTATTATATTAGATACTAGAATTGATTATCTTTTAAGCATATTAGCATAAAAAATGTACTTCTTACTGTTCTTACCTAAATTTAAAAAACTGACCCTGCTTTTAGGGTCTAACAATTTACTACAAGTATTTACAGCACTTTTTTTTTTTTTTTCCTGCTGAAATATCTACAATAAAATAAATATAAATAATTGAGATATTGAGACAGACTTAACATTCTGCTTCCTATCGTGAAGATGAATAAGTCAAAATAATGGAACTGGGTCAAGAGGTAGAAGACTTTGGGTTTCCAGGACCATGACTAGGTTTTGATTTTTTTTTTTAATGGCCAGACCACGGGGCTTGCGGGATCTTAGTTCCCCAATCAGGGACTGAACCCAGGCCTCAGAAGTGAAAGCCCTGAGTCCCAACTACTGGCCTGCCAGGGATTTCTTTAGATTTTGATCTTTACATATTCCCTTATGTCCAGTGAATTTGTAGGATGTGGACAATTTAAGATATTGCTAAGCCTTGGAAGAAATGTACCCTGAGACAACTTTGGAGAATGGTTTTAGAGGGAGGCTGCTAATTCTAGAAACTGCTAAGGGAGCTGAGTCCTGTCTTGGGAAGAAAGGAAAAATGTTGAGTGCTTCAAAGTAACTCTGATACCTCTTAATTCCTGAACTTGGAAACCAGTTTGGATACTGCTCACATTTCACATTCACTGGTTGCTTTCTTGTGGGGTATGGAAAGAAAAGAGCAAGCAACACTACATAGGAGCAACGTAAGGCATCAGAAGCCAAACTCATGGCAGGATAGCCCCACTGTGTGGGGAGGGTCTGGATCCAGATTGGGGGTGGATAACCAAGGCAGCTGCTAAAGACACTGATCTGCTAGTCAAACTGCGATATTACGGTAAGAAAATCAGAAATATGATGCCATATTTACTAATGATATAATGATAATCTGTACAGAGATAGTGGTGTGACCTATAGAAAATTTAATTTGCCTCCTCTCTTTCTCCTGTAGCAAGATTCCCACGAGCATCTTTGGGGTCTGACGTTGGCAGGGTGACTCCTTAGGCAAGAGTAGAAGTCATTTGTTTTCCCTTTCCTAGAAGAATGCATAGGCCTTTGTGATCCTAATGCCTAGGACACTCCATGTTTCCCATGAGGCATAAGGCTCTATTACGTAAAGAACAGTAGAATGGCAACCTTTTTGGGAAATGGGGTAAGAAAAGTGAGAGACAGTGCTGATGAGATAGACAGACAGATACAGTGAAACACCTCCCAGAGCCTTCACTCCCACTCCAGAACCAAGACTGCTGACTGAACACAATTGATTCACTCTCCAACACCCTGACTAAGCAAAACTGTTTCTCTCATGCTTAAACTTCTCTTTTGTGGCAGCCTATATCTGATACCTGGTCAGTGTGAGTGTATGAACATCTGACCCTTTTACCTCCAATGGGGCAACTCCAGTTCTAGAAGCTCCTATCGCAACTGCCTCACAGTTCCTCTTCCTCCTCCGCTCCATTTCTTTCCTCATTCCTAACAGGTGTGGTTCCCAAGGGCACTTCTCAGTAAACATCCCACATGCAAATCTTATGGTTTCATTATTTATTTATTTATTTTCTGTGGGAATTGACCTGCAAAAGTAGACTCTAGAGGAGTTCTAAGGAAGACCGTCATTTTGGAGCTTGTTCACCTACCAGCAGGAGCAATTGCACTCTTGAGCTTTAAGGGAAATAGCAGTTATAGGCACTGTGGTATTGGGTGATTGTTGCTGGGTCCACTGATGCACTAGAGAAAGATGCTAAAAGGCTAAGAACGATTAATTACAAATAGAAGTTTAAGCGTAAAAGCCTAGGGGCCTCTGTGTTAGTTTACTATGGTTACGATAACAAAGCACGAAAGACTGGGTGGCTTAAATAACAAAAATTTATTTTTTCACTGTTCCGGAGGCTAGAACTCAAGGTGTCAGCAGAGCTGATTCTTTCTGTGAAGGAATCTGTTTCAGGAAGGATCTGTTCCAGGGTTCTCTCCTTGACGTGTAGATGGCCTTCTTCATGTTCACATGGCATTCTTCCTTCAGAGATGCTTGTGAAAACTTTTCCTCTTCTTATAAGAGCAGCAGTCCTTGGATTAGGACTCAATCAAATTATTATTATCTTAACTTAATTATCTCTTTAAAGAGTATGTCTCCAAATACAGCCACATTCTGTCGTACCAGGGGTGGGGATTTGATTACATGATTTTTAGAGGACACAATTCAGCCCAAAATCATCTCCCTGGCAACAAAAAGAGATTTTCATCTCATCTATAGCCAACGGAATAGCTCAAAAGAATGTTGGATTTTCAGCCATGACTTGTTTTCTGTGTCAGCATCATGGCTCTGATTTTAAAGCTTGTAACCTGGGATGAATACATCTAAATTGATTAAAAATGCCTCACTTCCTAGAGTACCATGGGCCTTAGGAGCAGACTATTCCTTCTTGGCAAAGGCTGGTTCTTCCCACTTGCTTGAACACGTTGCAGAGAATTTTGTCTGCAAGATAATAAGGGAACTACTTTCACTTTCTCTTCTGTCTGTCACTTCAACAACAACATAAGCCAGCTGGAAATGAGCTGAGCCGGCCAAAGGAGGGAAGGTCGATATCCACAAAAGGTATAAGGATTAATCAGTATATACTGGCAGGACCAGGAGAGAAGGCATAGCATTGTACTAGAGGAGAAGGCAGCTGTAAAGGATACTTTACTTTTATCCTCTACACTCAGTACTCCTGACCCTAGATGTATGAGATTTTTTCCCATGCCAAGCAACTTTCAAATTTGTAATGGACTCTGACCAGGTGTCTTATGAATTTAACTCAACCCTGACACTAACTATCTGTTAGTACAGACCCTACAGGTTAAGGGGTCAGTCTCACAAGACTGTTTCTGTTTTAGATGCCAATCACAAGTCCCAGTCGTCTTCTGCATCTCTGACCTACGAGCTATGTACCATAGGTTACAACAACCACCTCCTTGGGTTCAACAGTTGTCTAGAGTGACTCATAGAACTCAGGAAACATTTAGTTACATTTACCAATTTATTAAAAAATATTAGAATGCAGGAACAGCCTGATGGAAGAGGTATATAGGGTAAAGTATTGGTTGAAGGGGGTGCTTGAAGCTTTAGGGCCCTCCCTGGGTACAACCTCCCAGCACCTTGATATATTCACCAACATAGAGGCTCATTAAATCTCACTGTTCAAGAGTTATTATGGAGCTTAATTTCTAGCCTCCACAATCCTTCTTCTCAGAAGCCAGTGGGAGCAGGGGTTAGAAATCCCATCTAACCATGTGGTTTTTCTGATGAACAGCCCATCCTGAGGTTATCTAGGGGCTCCAACATAAGTCATCGTATTAACATACATTCAGGTGTCTTCAAAAAGTGCTTCTTACAAATTAAAAAAAAAAAAAAAGATACTCCTGTCACTCAAAAAAGTACCAGGATTCCTGGACCCTGGTGCCAGGAAACAAGGACAAAGAACAAATACATTTCTAATTATACCAAAGCAGAGCAGAACATACATTTGGATGATCGTTATTGATATGATAGCACTTTCTTGAATGCTGTATTTAATCCCTGCACAAGAATCCAATGTTACGGACTAAAAGTTTGTGGCCCCTCATGAAATCCATGCTTTAAAGCACTAGTCCCCATTGTGATTGTACTTGGACATAAGGCCTATGATGAGATGATGAGACTCAAATGAGGCCATAAGGATGGGACCCTACTCTGACAGTGGTGATGATGCTGTAAGAGGGAAAGACACTGGAACTCTCAGTCTTGACCACTTCAGGACACAGCAAGAAGGAAGCCATACTCAAGCCAGAAAGAGAGCTCTCACCTGGAACTAAAGTTGCTAGCACCAAAAGCAGAGACATTACTTTGCCAACAAAGGTCCGTCTAGTCAAGGCTATGGTTTGTCCAGTGGTCATGTATGGACATGAGAGTTGGACTGTGAAGAAAGCTGAATGCTGAAGAATTGATGCTTTTGAACTGTGGTGTTGGAGAAAACTCTTGAGAGTCCCTTGCACTGCGAGGAGATCCAACCAGTCTATTCTAAAGGAGATCAGCCTTGGGTGTTCTTTGGAAGGACTGATGCTAAAGCTGAAGCTCCAGTACTTTGGCCACCTCATGTGAAGAGTTGACTCATTGGAAAAGACTCTGATGCTGGGAGGGATTGAGGGCAGGAGGAGAAGGGGACAACAAAGGGTGAGATGGCTGGATGGCATCACCGACTCAATGGACAAGAGTTTGGGTGAACCCTGGGAGATGATGATGGACAGGGAGGCCTGGAGTGCTGCAATTCATGGGTCGCAAAGAGTCGGACACGACTGAGCAACTGAACTGAACTGATCTTGAACTTCCAGGCTTTAGAATTGTGAGAGAATAAGTTTCTATTTTTTAAGCCCACCCAGTCTGTGGAATTTTGTTATTGCCTCTCAAACTAAGATTCCCTGGGGAGGGTGTGAACCCACTGCTTGGTAGAACATGCATAAGACTGGATCTTGAGGGTGATAGATCAAGAAAGAAAGAAATTAAAGTTAGGTAAAAGAGAGTTTATTGCTATGGAAACAGTCTCCTGTGATACGGAATTCAGTGCTGGTATGATCCCAGGGGATGTTATTAATCTAACACTGGGTTGACCCTTGAAAATATGGAAAAGTGTTGGTACACTAAATGAAGCAGAAATGTCAAAACTTTTGTGTAGAGGAAAAGATCAAAAGTCTCAGGGAATTGAACCTGCTATAATGGACTTACTGTATGGCCAGAAAACACACTAATTGACTATGTTCAGTGGAAAAGTCTGAGGATACTTCCCTTACCAAAATGATAAGCAATCTGCTAACGAGAAAGCACCAGAAGTATGAAGGGGGTTGTCCTTTGTAGGTCAGCTCTGATTTAGAGAGATGCTATCATGCAGTTGGGCTCCCTGATGGCAATGTAGATGATATGATTCTATAAAAATAAATGCTAGTTGATGATGCTTAACTGGCAAAAGCAAAGTGGGTGCATTTGTTATAATGATAAGTGAGGTCCAAGTGGAACTAGGAGGCCTGACCTAAAAACAGCTGTGGGTATGGTGAAGAGAGCTTGTTATTCCCTGCGGCAGTATAAATTGTCAGCCAACAAGGGTATTGTTCGGTCACGTACAACAGAAGACAAGGATGGATGCTCAGCAGGTAGCAGACAATTGCTTCAATCAAAATTCATCATGTCTTGATGAGCTTCCAAAACGGAGCCAGTTCTCAGAACCAAGACCCACTGAAAAGAGGGAGATGGTGAATCCTTATAATGAAGGACCTTCTGAAACCACAGCAAGTATGCTCAGTCGTGATTACTCCAAGGATCCCTCAAAGGCAACTATAATCACTTACTCAAATCTTCATGTAATGAGAACAGAAGGATATAAATCCCTTTTCAGGACTTTTAGATGTAAGATCTGAGTTGACAGGATAGGGTGTGGACATATAAGGACTAAGTACAAAGAGAATGTGGACTCGGGTCTTCTGAGTCCATGACCAGGGAGCCATTTACCTTTGGTCCCTGAATGAGTGCTTGGCATATACTTGATAATCTGAAGAACTCCTGAATTGACTCGTTATCATGTGCTCTGATTGATTGACCAAGTGACCTGAAAAGCCTCCAGCCCTGAGTGAAACACAGCCATCAGGACAGGGCTCAGCAGCAGGCCCAGCCTGTGATCAAAATAAATGATCCTGCAGACCTTATGGAATTAGAGATATATGTACTGGGGAAAGGCACTTGTAGTGCTTGACTGGTTGATCAAAGGATAGAATGGGAAAATCTAGGAATAAGTGTTTTGGGAAGAAAGATCATTCTAACTAGCCACTTGGTAGGAACTTGATTATGTTGAACCTCTTCCATCCTGCAAATGGCAGGTATTTATTTTGAGAGAAATAGTCTCTCAAATTATTTTTTTTGAGAGAAATTTTGGGTGTGAGTATACTTTTCCTGCCCACAGAGCTTTAGCCAGCATCACTGAGGACCAAACAGTTTGTTCCAGTGGCATGAAACTTACCTAACCTTGTATCAGACCAAAGGACTTGTTCTATAGTAAAGGGGATGTGATAGTTAACACATTACCATGGAATCCACTATTATTATATAAACCATACCACCCAGAAACTGATGGCCTGATGGAGAGATGGGATGATTCTCTGAAGGCTAAGATGAGGTACTGGATTAGAGACTAGTCTCTGCAGGGATGAGGGGCTATTCCCCAGGCTCTAAATCATTGACTATGATACAGGGAGATACATTGCGGTGTCCCAAACAGGAGGAATACTTGGTCCAGGAACCAAGGGGTAGAAGTAGGAGTGGCCCTGATGTCATTGCAACCAATGATCCCTTGGGGAATTTGTGGTTTCTGTGACCCTAGGCTCTGTAGGTTTTTAAATTTCTGTGTCATAGAAGGGGAGCATTTCTACCAGGGCACAGTGAGTGTTCCATTAAACTGCACACTACAGCTGCTAATCTATCATTTTTAGATCCTTGTGCCAAAGATAAGCAAACAAGGCACAGAATCACCTTTTCTGAATAATCAGGGATAACTGACCCTGATTATTCAGAAAAGGTAAAATTGCTGTTGCTCAGTGAGGGCAGGGAAGAATTTGTTTGGTGCTGGATGATCCACTGGGACATGACCTGGTACACACTTCCCCATCTTGATGGCACTTGGACAAATGCCCAGGCATGAGAAAGGCATGCTAATAGGAGGCCAGACCCCTCAAAGATGAGAGTCTTGGTTACCCAACTAAGTAAATTACTAAGAGCAAGAGAGGCACTAATCAAGGATATGAGGAATCTAAAATGAGTGGCAAAAGAGGGAAAAGAGGAGTACCAGCTGCAGTGGTGGGGGCTGTAGTTGTCCTATTAACCTTCATCTCGTAAGCTACTTTAGGAAGAGAGATCAGTCCAATCCAGACAAATAGGTTTGTTTGTTTGTTTGTTTGTTTGTTTTCCCAGAGAGGATGAGCTCTTTATATAAGAGGCAAATAGCACACAAAGACTAGGAGGTAGCAGATGCTGTGTTGTATCACCTTGACTCCCCACTGGGATGGAGGACTCATTCTCCAGCTGGTAGGAAGGCTGGCCACTGATCCATAGCTGAATCCCTCTTTGGAGAACTGCTCTCCATTTGAAGGAGGTTGCTTTGTTCAAAGTTTACATTCCTTCTGTGGAGGGAGCTTATAACCATAAACGGATTGATGGAGGGGTACAGAACCAGGACCTTTGCCTTGGCTGGAACAAGTCTGAAGGGCCACTCTAACTCCAGAACTCCTCATCAGATGGGCTGAGGTGATTCCTGCAACTGGATCACATTTCACCTTTTCCGTCTGCTGGGCCTCACCAGTGCTACTCATGAGTGTGTGCCCTATGAAACCTCTGCATGGAAAGCTCAGAGTCTGTTTCCCAGGGAACCCAGTCTGTGACGGCTAGTAAAAGGAACTCTTAAACATACTTGCAATACGCCTTTGGAAGTATATTCATGTTAGTTACCTCTAACCTGAGTGTGAGTGATGAATCCCACTCACTAAAAGGGAACACTGGATGAAGTGAAGGAAAGACTGTGACTTGAAATATAATTTCAAATACATTTAATGATATGCTACTTTCAGGAAAATCTTCATTGGATCATAAAGAAAGAATAAAAATTTTTAAGAATGGAAAACCAGCTCACCTCTTCAAAAATTAAAGTTGAAATAACTGTTAAATATACCTAACCCTTTGGGAGAGGATTCTAGAGGGGGGAGACTCAAGGAGCGCTGATGATAGGTATGTGGGTCCCAAGGTAACAGGGGCTTGGGCAGCACCTGTCGCCTCCCCCAATGCCTAGTTTTTTCTATGAGTATTTGCTCTTTTTCCACTGTATGTTTGTTCTGGGAAGAAGAGATTCCCAGCACGTACCTCCCAATGCTCCCAGCATCAGATAGTAGATCTTTCTGTAGAAGAGGGGAAAACAGCCCTTAGATATTTGGTTGATGATGTAAACCATGATAGAGAAGAACATGTACATATCAGAAGGTTATAGTTACACATTTACCTGTGCGGACCTCCAGATTAAAAAAAAAAAAAAGAAAAGAATTGTCCTGCCTATGTTTAGTGTGAAGTCTGTGTGACCCTGGGGTCCTGGACTCTGAACACGGATTCATCCCAGAATAATAAAGAACCTAGAAGACTCAGAAGATGAAATCCAATTGCCATAGAGCCTTAGGAAATCTCTGGACATTGAATACATCCCTGATGACAGCTTCCTTAGTTGTCATTCGTTTCTTTCTCAAAAAAGAATACAAAATGTGCAAAATACTTTTAGTTTCTGGTTTTGTAATTGCAAGCCGGCTAAACGGTAATTTACTGTACTTTTCTGTTTGGAGACGCTACCACTTTTGAAAAACATTTTCTACATTTTTCTTCATTTGTTGTCTTATAGTAGGAAATAATGCGCATAACTTGAGCCTGCATTTTCATCACATTAGGGACCACTAGAAGAGTCTCTTCCCTAAAGAGGGAGGCAAGGATGGCGAGTAGGCGGAATGCGCTAAAAAACATGTTCCAGAGTTTGTTTCACCCACACAACTGGGAGGGGACTAAATGCTCTCTACACAGAAGCAGCTCACACGGTTTCATCTTGATCAACTCCACCTCCGTGCTGCAAAGTTTCACAACTGAGGAAAAAAAAGGGGGGGTGGCGCTGAAGTCTTTTTAACATGGATCACACAGAGCTAGGTTATTTTTAAATTCAATCAAGACATCTGGCCCAGAGACCTTCCACAGCAAAATGTCTTCCCTTCTTCTTTGGTGTTTTATATTTAGCATCCACCATAAGTAAGCCAGGGATAAATATAGTATAACCATCTAGGTAATTCCACATAGACTCCACTTCATGTAAGTGTCGGAGGACCCTGTGGAAGCTGCTTCCCTTTCTGGATATCATGGGGGCAACAGGGATCTCACACAAACTCTTACCAAGACTATTTTTTAAAAATTGACTTTAAAATGATACTTTTGCCTTGCAGATAAATGAACTTCTTGAGGTTCACTATGTCTTATGATGAACAAGATCCATCTATGCCTCTCATGGTTAAATTTTAGCATTGGATGCTCTAATTGGTCTGTGTGTCTAATTTTTCTATCCTTAAATTAAAAAGTATAGTTATATATACCTGTAGCTGGAACCACAGTCCCACTAGCTTTCCACAGGGGAACAGAAATGCCTGATATATAAAGGGTTTCTAAAGCCTTTCCCTGTTACCTTTGCAAAAGAAGACTGGGTTTCTAGTGTGAGATCACTGCTAGTACCAGTGCAAAACAGAGGGACTGTCCTGACCAGAGAGAGAAAAGAATTGGGTTTTCCTCTTTTTTTCATGAATTTTATTAGCCTTGTTAAGTAGGGTCATCTAGGCAACTTATCAAGATACTAGTCTGTAGATGAAATATGACCATATCTCAAAGTCAAAGTAGACCTCTTAGAGTGACGCTGGGGTGGGGTGCTCAGAGCCTCCTACTGCAACTTTCCATCTTCTTCCCTTTCTCAGATTGTTTCTGACACTGCTACTCAAGATTCTTGAGCACTGAAGAAACACAGATACCCTGGAAAACTGTCTGGAAAAATCCTGCTCTAATTAAATTGTAATATCATATGGTGTAGTCCTAATAGTTCCATTATGTAAAAAGTTTAGACAGCAGGAGCCTCCTGGGAGGTGTGATTTGAGGAGTGACAGTGATGTTTCTGCTTTTGGAACCCTGCTAGGCATCCTTCTTCCCATCACTATTTGGTATTTCTGTATTGGAATCACTTCGGGTTAAGGCACAATTACTATTAAGGGTCCCTGTTAGAAAACAAAACAAAACTTTATTTGAAAGTATCACCATATTCTACTGGAATCCATCATTCCATGTGGAATGGGGATATTTCCCATGATGATACAGAGCTGGGATAAACCAGTCCCACCAGCAAAACTGAGAGTCAGGGAGAGATCCTTTTTCGATTGTGACCTTGTGAAGCCAGGCAGTGGACAGAGAGATGCTGATGTAGAGGGAGGCACGAGGAAATGGCTTAGACAAGACACACTGTTCAATGCAGCTGATTCTGCAGCTATGATGGGCCTCCCTGTGTAACAGTACGGCAAAGGAAGAATTGGGCATTTTCACTAGAAAAGAAGTGAAACACAAAAGCTGCAAAGAAAAGGAAGGTGGTGGCATGTAGCCCAGACTCTGTGTTACGATTTTGTCCAAGACTGGCCTATTGGTATTTCCAAGTGCCTAATGGAATGAATCGACATTAGTGAACTAGTTTGTTGCTGGTCCCTGCATAGCAGACTATCATTTGTGGGATAAGGGCAAGCTCTCTTAAATATGCAGAAGGAGGTTGGATGACCGGACAGCTAGTTATCAAGAATTTCAAGCTACAGATTTATCAGATTTGGGGTAAGGTACTTGTTTTGAGTCCCATTTTAATATTCTCTCTATTTCTTAAAAACTGTTATCAATTTGTTTTCTTGTGTCTGCCTTTATTGATTACAAATGTTCCCAAATGTCAAGACCATGGACAATGGCAACAAACTATCAATTCCTTAAGTTAACAAGCACCACATTTACTCTAAAAGATTACAGAGAATAGGGGGAAAAAAAGAATCCCCACACAGATGATTTGAATCATGTCATTTATAAAGATGTAGAGAAACAGACTTTAGTTGGGGTGCAAGCTGCTTGAATTTGAATTTAATTTAAAGAAGGACAGTTTTTCTACAGGGTTGGCATTTTGTCTTCCTGAAGCCAGAATAGATTTCATCCAGATGCTTCATGTTTTTGCCCTGAAAGCAAACATTTACATGGGAACTGAGCTGAAGGAACTGAACAAAGCAACCTTATAAACTCTAAATTTGGGTGATTGCATCACCGAAGTCCTAAACATACCATGAGTCAGATCCAGGTTTTATTTTTATTGAGCATTTGCGACTAATTCCCACTGATCAAAGACAATTTAGTCTCTCTCCCTCTCTTTTTCTATCTTTCTTTTTGGCAAATAAATCTTATTCTGGGAGGATGACATGGGAATCAGTTGTCTTCCCAACAGCCACACAATTTGATTCCACTGTTGCAATGGGAATATGGAATGGGGGAATGTTGTGCATTTGAGGAATTCATTAAGCAACTGAATTCATTAAATGTTGGGAGTAGATAATTTAGACCTTTTTTGTTAACATAATAATTTACAACTGTGTCATTTTTAGGGCTTGTTTTGGTCACAGACACAATTTTATATTTATATTAAATGAAAATTATCTACTACTTATATCGACGAAAATATAAGAGTCTTAGTTGTAGTTATTGGTGGGGTTACAGAGTCCCCACCTTGCTCTTCACTAATCAGCTTGAACAGTGTGAGGAGTGCGCAGAGGAGGAGATGTGACCCACGGTGGAGATGGTGCCAGTGTAAGGCAGGCAACTTATGTAGAAGCTTAACTTTGAAGTTGGAACTAAGAAGCTCAGGTCTTACTTCTGACGATCTCAGGTATTTCTTTACTTTGGCTGTAAAATAATGAAGATGATATTCTTATTGTGAGTTCAGGGATAGATCAATGTTTTAGAAGGTCCAGAACGGACACAATTTGAGTGTATGTGCTCAGTTGCTCAGTCGTGTCCAACTGTCTGCCACCCTATGGACTGTAGCCTGCCAGAATCCTCTGTCCATGGAATTTTCCAGGCAAGAATACTGGAATGAGTTGCTATTTTCTCCTCCAGGGTATCTTCTGGACCCAGGTATCAAACCCACATCTCTTACATCTCTTGCTTCTTCATAAAAGAATATAAATATAAATTCTTATTGTTGTTCAGTTACTCATGTGTCCAACTCTTTGCGACCCCATGGAGTGCAGCACCATCCATCAGAGAGCTGCCATTTGTGCTGACGGGGCTGCCTTTCCAAGGGAGGCAGTGAGGTCTTCTCTAGAAATGGAAAGGGTGTAGCAGAAGATTGCTGTTCACTGGTAACTAAAGCTTGTTAACAGGAATTTTAAGGTGTTGTCACATCATGAACCTCTTCCAATAAGGCAATCTCTGCTTTATAAACATGATTACTCCCAGGTACAAGTTTCTTTCCCAGGTGGCTCAGAAAGAATTCAGTTCAGTTCAGTTTAGTCGCTCAGTCATGTCCAACTCTTTGCAACCCCATGAATCGTAGCACGCCAGGCCTCCCTCTCCATCACCAACTCCTGGAGTTCACTCAAACTCACGCCCATCAAGTTGGTGATGGCATCCAGCCATCTCATCCTCTGTCGTCCCCTTTTTCTCCTGCCCCCAATCCCTCCCAGCACCAGAGTCTTTTCTAATGAGTCAGCTCTTCGCATGAGGTGACCAAAGAACTGGACTTTCAGCTTTAGCATCATTCCTTCCAAAGAACACCCAGGGCTGATCTCCTTTAGAATGGACTGGTTGGATCTCCTTGCAGTCCAAGGGACTCTCAAGAGTCTTCTCCAACACCACACTTCAAAAGCATCAATTCTTTGGTGCTCAGCCTTCTTCACAGTCCAACTCTCACATCCATACATGACCACTGGAAAAACCATAGCCTTTACTAGACAGACCTTTGTTGGCAAAGTAATGTCTCTGCTTTTCAATATACTATCTAGGTTGGTCATAACTTTCCTTCCAAGGAGTAAGCGTCTTTTAATTTCATGGCTGCAATCACCATCTGCAGTGATTTTGGAGCCCCCAAAAATAAAGTCTGACACTGTTTCCGCTGATTCCCCATCTATTTCCCATGAAGTGATGGGACCAGATGCCATGATCTTCGTTTTCTGAATGTTGAGCTTTAAGCCAACTTTTTCGCTCTCCTCTTTCACTTTCATCAGAAAGAATTACTCAGTGGTAAAGAATCTGCCTGTTGATCAGGAGATTCAGGTTTGATCCCTGCATCGGGAGGATCCCCTGAAGAAGGAAATGGCAGCCCACTCCAGTATTCTTGCCTGGGAAATCTCATGGACAGAGGAGCCTTGTGGGCTACAGTCTGTGGGGTCACAAAGAGTTGGACACGACTGAGTGAGCAGACAACAGCAGAAGTTTCCTAGACGGGAATGATTGCATGTTTGAGCTCCCATGTTCCAGACCATCAGCATGCTAGACCATTCAGTACTCACAGGTGCCCAAGGAACATTTTCCACCTCATTTTGTAGGCATTGACCTGCTCAGCATCATAGAGTCGGATGCTGGATGTGCCCAACACTGAAATCCATGCCCACTCACCACCCTGTAGTGCTGAGGGACTTCAATCTTGGACAGTTTCCATAGGTTTGAGCTGTCTGTGTGATCTCACTGATTAGCTGTTTGTTCAGTCAAAGCGACATCCTACCTCTTGGGATGATGCCCTAAAAACACTTCCACCATGGAGGGTTGTGCCCTCCTTCCTGGTATGATAGCTGGTCACTGGAATAAAGATATGTCCTCTGTTTTGGGCTTAGTTATGCCCTGACCTGGAAAAATGTCTACTTAAGAAAAAATTTTGAATTCCTAAGGTCAGTAAATAACCATGAAGTGGTTACCATCAATTTCTTGCTGGTATATATTCTAGAATGGGCTTTCCAGGTGGCAGAGTGGTAAATAATCCACCTGCCAGTACAGGTGATCCAAGAGACATGAGTTCAATCCCCGGGGTGGGAAGTTTCCCTGGAGAAGGAAGTGGCAATCCACTCCAGTATTTTTGCCTGGGAAATACCATGGACTGAGGAGCCTGGCAGGCTATAGTCCATGGGGTCATAAAGAGTCTGACATGACTGAGCACACACACACAAGTATTTTAGAGCAGCAGTCCCCAGTCATTTTGGCACCATAGACTGGGTTTGTAGAAAATGTTTTCATAGATGTGTGGAGAGTGGTTTCAGGATGATTCAAGACATTGCATTTGTTGTGCATTTTATTTCTATTATTACTGTATCAGTTCCTCCTCAGATCATCAGGTACCACATCCTGGAGGTAGGGGACCCCTGTTCTAGAGTGTACCCTCATTCAGAGGATGTTTATCTTGAAAGTTCATTTTGTGGCCAGATTCTCTGGGGAATTATTATTAGTCCTGGGGGAAAAGCAAGAGAGTTCCAGAAAAGCATCTATTTGTCCTTTACTGACTACACCAAAGCCTTTGACTGTGTGGATCGTAATAAATTGTGGAAAATTCTGAAAGAGATGGGAATACCAGACCACTTGACCTGCCCCTTGAGAAACCTGTATGCAAGTCAGGAAGCAACAGTTAGGACTGGAAATGGAACAACAGACTGGTTTCAAATAGGAAAAGGAGTACGTCAAGGCTGTATATTGTCACCCTGCTATTTAACTTCTATGCAGAGTACATCATGAGAAATGCTAGGCTGGAGGAAGCACAAGCTGGAATCAAGATTGCCGGGAGAAATATCAATCACATCAGATATGCAGATGACACCACCCTTATGGCAGAAAGTGAAGAGGAACTAAAAAACCTCTTGATGAAAGTGAAAGTGGAGAGTGAAAAAGTTGGCTTAAAGCTCAACATTCAGAAAACGAAGATCATGGCATCTGGTCCCATCACTTCATGGGAAATAGATGGGGAATCAGCAGAAACAGTGTCAGACTTTATTTTTGGGGGCTCCAAAATCACTGCAGATGGTGATTGCAGCCATGAAATTAAAAGACGCTTACTCCTTGGAAGGAAAGTTATGACCAACCTAGATAGTATATTGAAAAGCAGAGACATTACTTTGCCAACAAAGGTCTGTCTAGTAAAGGCTATGGTTTTTCCAGTGGTCATGTATGGATGTGAGAGTTGGACTGTGAAGAAGGCTGAGCACCAAAGAATTGATGCTTTTGAAGTGTGGTGTTGGAGAAGACTCTTGAGAGTCCCTTGGACTGCAAGGAGATCCAACCAGTCCATCCTAAAGGAGATCGGTCCTGTTCATTGGAAGGACTGATGTTGAAGCTGAAACTCAATACTTTGGCCACCTGATGTGAAGAGATTTCTCATTTGAAAAGACCCTGATGCTGGGAAAGATTGAGGGCAGGAGGAGAAGGAAATGACAGAGGATGAGATGGTTGGATGGCATCACCAACTCTATGGACATGACATGGGTTTTGGTGAACTCCAGGAGTTGCTGATGGACAGGGAGCCTGACATGCTGCGATTCATGGGGTCACAAATAGTCAGACACGACTAAACGACTGAACTGAACTGAACTGGGGCTCACCAGACATAGGAATTGCATGGGAGAGAAGAAGGATTTCTAAAAAGAGAAACAAAAGATTCTAACTCAGAGCAGGGCTCCTTTGTAGAGAAATTCTCCTCTACAGATACTGCGTTTTTTTTTCTCTGCTGTCTTTCAACTCTTCCTACTGTCAAACACACACACACAGAGTCCTCATAGGTACTAATAAAATGTCCACTAGGACCCAGTAGCATTTGACTGCTTAAGTTTCTCAAAAGCCTTCTCAAGTCCTTATGCAAGAAGGGAGTTCTCTTTCTCCCAGATTCATCTCAATCAGCTTCATGTTTAGAAGTGTGACCTGTTGAGACCAGCATGCTGGTCTGTTATGTGCTGGATTTACAGTGATTGAATACATATTTCTTTTTTGAAGCTGTTAAGAACCACATGGCTATTTACCCCAGAGGTGGGGCATTTCTAGGGATGATTAAATGGAGACTTTTGATTTGAAGCCTTGTGCAAAAGGAACAGCTCTGGACTCCCTCAAAGCTGGAACTTAAAGTCTGGAAATTAACTGAACTCCTCTGGAAATTAAACTGAACTCACTCTCATTCTGGTGACTCCTCCTAGGAGCTTGGAAACAATAACTGGGCTGGTGAAGGCTTAGAATACATTGGAATAGGCCTGTCAAGTGTCAGTTTATACAGGAGGCGATGCAGTATGTGCTGACATCATGTAATCAAAAGGAAAAAAAAAATTGCACTGTGTGTCTTGCCTGGGAAAAATAGACTGCAACTTAGCAAGTTGTATTTCATGCTCCCTGAATAGAGCTGCAATTCCATCCTGTATTTATTCATTGAGTGCCTATTTAACTACATGGTGGTGGTTTACAAGTAATCAGAGTGTGGGGCTGTTTTCTGGGCGTTTAAAGACATCAGCTCTGGTGGATCAGATCAAATCCAACCCACCTCAGCAGGTACTAACTTGTTTAAGAAAACCAGCTGTCAACAGGAAAGAAAAACTCAGAGGGTTCACCAACTTAATCATCCCTTTGGCAGACACTGGGAAATTTGCTGCCTGATTTTTCAGTGATGTGTTGGGCAAATGTAGAAAGGCAGCACCTTCCATCAATCGGGAATCAATTATTAAGCTGACTGAGGTGTTGGCTTTTTAAATTACCCAAATATATGGAGATTCAGGGAACAGCAGATATCTTAAGGAATTAACCTAAAAGAGGACACAGGGTAGGGATAAGGGGAAGAGGAGTTCAGAGAAAGCAAGGGGGTTTGGGAAACCTGCTTCTCTCCTCCCAGACTGCATACAGAATAGTGTCTTCTCTGCTCCTGTCTCCCTGGAAACGTTATTCTTCTGGTGGCTGCCACTGAGTGTTCTCCTGCAAGTTACCTGGCAGGGTTGCAGGCAAAGCTATTACAGAAATCTGCTTTCTTCCTTTGCCCTCCCCTGGAACTTCCAGCCTTTCCTGGAAACACTTTTTCTGAATTTCTATTCATTTCAGCTGTGCAATGCACATGTCAAATGCCAATGAGCTGGTCCTGATGCTGTTTCTAAATATTTTTTGTCCATCTGGAAATTCACAAGAACTTTGTTCTGTAAACCCCCAATGTTATCAGCTTGGTGTCCAGTGGCCTAAGAGTCAGCATATCCCCCACCCACTCAACACAAAGGGATATTTTTGTTCTATTGACAAATTTTTTAAACAGTTTAATTGCGAAATATAACCAAAAACGAGTAAGACAATGCCATAGGTGTCAGTTAATGCAGGAAGATTTCTGGCAGCAAGATGAGATAAAGTCATAATCACTGTTACCAACCAAGGGCTATTTTTCATTTTGTTTTAGTAGGTGGTTCCCTGATAGCTTAGTTGGTAAAGAATCCGCCTGCAATGTGGGAGACCTGGGTTTGTTCCCTGGGTTGGGAAGATTCCCTAGAGAAGGAAAAGGCTACCCAACTCCAGTATTCTGGCCTGGAGAATTCCATGAACTGTATAGTCCATGGGGTCACAAATAGTTGGACACGACTGAGTGACTTTCACTTTAGTCGGTGAAGGAGGAAATTGGTGGGAAGGGACCAAGGGACGATCTCATTTTGACTCTGCTGATCTGCTCTGTGAGTGAAATCAGGTCCTTCTCAAGCATGATATGTTTCAAATTTGCAAGATATTGCTTAGTAAGTAAATCAGGATGGCAAGTTTTTTTTATCTAATAAGAGAACTAGACTGAAGTTATCAGAACACAGCACCTAGACAGGACATCTCTCACTGCACAATTTTCATACAACTTTCTGACTTCAATAGGACAGAATACAGAAGTTACAAGAGATGAGAAACAAGGTGGATATGTTATGGTTCAAATGGCTTGTATAAAAGGGTTAAGTAGGAATGCTTGGTGGGATGCAGTTATAATTTGCCTTTTAAAAAAATTAATTTTCATTGAAGTATAGTTGCCTTACAATGTGTTAATTTCTACTGTATAGTAAAATGAATCAGCCACATAGTCACATATATCCCCACCTTTTTGGATTTCCTTCCCATTCAGGTCCTCACAGAGCATTAAGTACTTCCCTGTGCTATGCAGTATGTTCTCATTAGTTATCTATTTTATAGTGTCAATATTACATATACGTCAATCCCAATCTTCCAATTCTTCCCACCCCTCTTTCCCTCTTTGGTATCCATACATATGTTCCATAATGTGACTTTTAAGGACATATATTCAGAGGTCAGAGTGCTTGATTTAGAGACTAAGTCCTACCACTTTTCTAGCTGAATGACACTGGGTGATTAGTATTTTATCCAAGCCTTAGTTTCCTAAGTTGTCACATAGGGGTAGTAATACACATATCACATAGAGAATGGTACATGTAGGGAGCCCATGTAAAATCTTAGCACAGTGGCTGGCACTTAGTAAGAACTCAGTAAATGCAAGCTGCTCCTGCTGTTACCACCTTACTAGCGCTGCTGCTTCTGTGGGGTGGCTTCTCAGAACTCCCAATATAATAATGAGTCCCTGAGTTTATAGAAGAAGCCTGCAGAGCTCAGCCTGTCCAAGACTTACCTAAATCACTAGCCCTTTTTCCATAGAACATCTGGCTGGATTCATGTTTTCTGGCCTACCGTTCAGGAAATATTGTGACAGACGTATCCCCATGGGATCTTGACTCATAGTCTTTAACATTTGCTGGAGAAATTCCTCTCACTTCTCTCTACCTACTCAAATTCTCTGCATCTGTTCAGCTCAACTCCTGTCCTGCCTCCAAGAGCCAGCTCTCACCTCCCTGGTCAGCATTCAGTTCCTTTCTCTGAATTAGGGTGGCCCATGTCATTTGCAATATATGTCATTTGGATTTTTTCTTGATATTGGCACTGTTTTCATAGATTTCTTATCACACTTGATTTGTCTTCTCTAAGTTTATTTTACATAGTAAGTCTTCAGCTTAGCAACCCTTCACTTTACTGGCTAGTCTTAGAGCTGGTGTGCTTGCTCAAGACCTAATTGAGTAAAGGTTTCCTGATGGTTCACCAGGTAAAGAATCTGCCTGCAATGCAGGAGATGCAGGTTCACTCCTTGGAGGAAGATCCCCTGGAGTAGGAAATGGCAACCCACTCCAGTATTCTTGCCTGGAGAATTTCATAGACAGAGGAGCCTGGTGGGCTACAGTCCATGGATTGCAAAGAGCCAGACACAACTGAACAACTAACACTAAGGGGAAGACTGTCAGTCATTCTATAACTACTTAATTCTCCACTAGTACTTCTAATCCAGGAAAGAAATCAACAGGTTAGACAAGGCACTGTGTACAGGAAAGCAAAAATCGGGGGTAAAGGTTAAAAGTTATCTAGTTTGATCTTATTTTTAGGATTAAGGTCTGAGAAAAACAGAGATGGACAAACAGAAAAACATCAAAAGCGCTGCTTATATAGCTACTGTGCAAAAGCTGATTTGTTGAGGAGATTATATTTCCCTTTTTTTCTGAAGTCAATATTTCATTCTGTTCTTTGGTAATATATATTTTCTCCATCTTTAATTTTATTCTTTATATTTCCTAGTGAGGCTTTGATTTATCCACATTTTATTGATTTTCTGTGCCTAAAAACTATGTTGATGTAGGGAGTTGATTACAAGAATAGATGTAATACAAGTTTATTAAAGAGATTAAGAACACAGGCACTTGGACTAAAATAATCTGGCATTAACTCCATCCTTTACTAGCTGTGTGGCCTTGTATAAGTTAATTAAGCTCTACTACAGTCTAATTTATGAAATGAGCCACCTGGTAGGGTTGCTTTCTACATTAAACAACACAAGGGAAGACTATCAGCAGAGTGCACTCTGGAAGGCTCATAGTCATGGTTCAGATTTAAGACACATTGCTGTCATCTGGAGCAGAAGCAGAGGGGGCTTTAGAAGGAGGAAGGATGTGAGCAGGAATTGCAGATGAATAGGGAGAGTTACCGGAGAAGGCAATGGCACCCCACTCCAGTACTCTTGCCTGGAGAATCCTGTGGATGGAGGAGCCTGGTAGGCTGCAGTCCATGGGGTCGCGAAGAGTCGGACACGACTGAGAGACTTCACTTTCACTTTTCACTTTCATGCATTGGAGAAGGAAATGGCAACCCACTCCAGTGTTCTTGCCTGAGGAATCCCAGGGACAGCAGAGCCTAGTGGGCTGCCGTCTATGGGGTTGCAAAGAGTCGGACACGACTGCTGTGACTTAGCAGCAACAGCAGCAAGGACAGTTGCAAAGACTGGTTCTACTGGGGCAGAGTGAGAGATGAGGTTGGCATCATAGATTGGAGACAAATAGTGGAGGGTTTTAAATCCAAAATTATGAAATTTTAGACAATGGAGAGTCACTAAACATTTCTAAACAAAATAGTAATACGATCTCCTCTGTGTGTTAGGAAGTTACCGATAGGAATACTAAAGAGGATGAATTGGAGTGGAGAGATCAATCAAGAGATTAAGCTCTACCATTCCTTTTTTTTTTTTTTTTTCTGTTTCTATCCCCCTGCTTCAGTTTCTTTTTACATAATAGGAGACAATTTTTCATGCAGCTTCCATTGATAATCCTTGGTGAGACTCTCCTTGAACTTTTTAATCTTTCTTTATCTGACTAGGCCTATTTACTTCATCTAGCCCAAAGAATGTATCCAGAAACAAAACAGATCATACATTTTCTGTTTTATATATAAGCTTCAACTCCCATTCTTCAAGAGACAGGAATACCAGACCAGCCTGTCTCCTGAGAAATCTGTATGCAGGTCAAGAATCACCAGTTAGAGCCGGACATGGAACAAAGGACTGATTCCAAATTGGGGAAGGAGTATGTCAAGGCTGTATATTGTCACTCTACTTATTTAACTTACATGCAGAATTAATGTGAAATGCTGGGCTGGATGAATCACAAGCTGAAATCAAGACTGCTGGGAGAAATACCAATAACCTCAGATATGCAGATGACACCACCCTTATGGCAGAAAGTGAAGAGGAACTAAAGAGCCTCTTAATGAAGGTGAAAGAGGAGAGTGAAAAAGCTGGCTCAAAACTCAACAGAAAACTAAGTTTTCTCAATTCAGAAAACTAAGATCATGGCATCTGGTACTATTACTTCATGTCAAATTGATGGGAAAACAATGGAAACAGTAACAGACTTTATTTTCTTTGGCTCTAAAAGCACTGAAGCTGGTGACTGCAGACATGAAATTAAAAGATGTTTGCTCCTTGGAAGAAAAGCTATGACAAACCTAGACAGTGTATTAAAAAGCAGAGACATTACTTTGCCAAAAAATGTCCATCTAGTCAAAGCTATGGTTTTTCCAGTAGTTATGTATGGGTGTGGAATTTGGACTGTAAAGAAGGCTGGATGCCAAAGAATTCATGCTTTTGAGCTGTAGCATTGGAGAAGACTCTTGAGAGTCCCTTGGTCTGCAAGGAAATCAAATCAGTCAATCCTAAATGAAATCAACCCTGAATATTCATTAGATGGACTGATGCTGAAGCTGAAGCTCCAATGCTCTGGTCACCTGATGAGAGGAGCCAACTCATTGGAAAAGACCCTGATGCTGGGAAAGATTGAAGACAAGAGGAGAAGGGGAGGACAGAGGACGAGATGTTTGGATGGCATCACCGAGTCAATGGACATGAGTATGAGCAGGCTCCGGGAGGTGGTGAAGGACAGGAAAGCCTGGCGTGCAGCAGTCCGTGGGGTCGCAAAGAGTCAGACAAGACTGGATGAGAACAACACTTCCCAAAGCTGTTGTCCACTACCATAACTTTGCTTCAGAGAATCACCACTTCTTTCTTCCAGTCTGTGCCATGTTTTCTCAGTTGAGTGCTGAATTCCAAGGGTAAGTGCTTTATTTATACATGAACTAGAAAATGGATAATAAGAAAGATTTCAATAACTATCAGCCCCTTGGTTACAATAGATTCTTAACCTCAGGAAGCAGAACTGACATTTTGTTCTGAAGTCCTCTGAAAACAAAAATATATTTACACCAGATGCGGTTGCCCAATGCAAACTTTCAATCCAGTTAGATGCACAGGAGTGTCTACTGATGACCTTTCAGCTGCTTGTCAGCACCTTCCTATTGAACTCTCAGTCTGCTTAAAATAGAGCAACAATACCTCTGGGCACCTCGCTTTTTGAAAAGCAAACTAAGCCATCAGATAAGACCATGGAGACCTGGGCTTTATCTAATGCTACACACTCTTTCTAAAATTGATTCAGTTTTCTGCCAACCCAAAATGTCCATGAAATAGCCTAGCTGCTGCTACAAGAACAATTATTATTCCACCTGAGGTGACTCGTATGGTCTCAAGGCCTCGCAAACATCCATTTATACTGAAGATGGGTTGGAGATAAAGCAGACATGAGTCGGCACTTCAGGCAGACAATGATTGTCAGACATGCTGCATTGTGACAGCTGGAGAATAGCCCCATGGCCTGATGGGAGAACACACTTCCATATTTCCTGGAGATCAGCATGCATGGAAATGTGCTAAATTTTGTCCTAACAGAAATACCATAAGGGTACAAAAGGCCTTCGAATCAGAATTGTCTGAATTTTCAAACTGACAGACTTGACGTTTATAAGCAAACATGAAAGCCTTGTGGAAACTTCAATTCACCTGCTGTATCTCTCCCTATAATCTAGTGCCAAGTTTCAATTAACTGTAATTCAAGGTGTACATAATTGCAACTCATCCAGAAGAGATTATTTTTTTTTGAGAGCTTCAAAATGAGAAAATGTGCACATTCCTTTACAGGTTTCATTGAAAGAAAGTTGATTTAAATAAATCTACAGGCACATATACTGTAATGATTGATTTACCCCAAACAAAATGTACTATTGACATCTGTAGAAATATACATAGTAATTTATTTCTCATATTACTATTATCTCATTAGTGATGTCATGAACTACAAGTAGAAATATCATTTGAGTCACCATTTTGCAACTTCTCTATAAAATTCCAGTTCATGTTTGGATTTATAAGACAAAAATGTGTTTTTAAGTCTGAACTAGATATATTTGTATTGTCTGGTTACAAATTAGTTCCCAGTGATTCATGAGGTCATCACAGGAAAATGTGAGAGATCCCTTTGGGGTATCATAATACTCTAACAGGGAAATAAGTATTAACATCTGAAGCCATAAGAGCAGGGACATCTATATTTCAAGGAAATTTCAATCCTGTCATAAAAAATGAGTTGCAACAAAATTACTCTCCAGAGTCACTGAAGAGTATCTCTGTGAGATAACTGAATTAGCCACTCAGGATGTTAAAGACAAAGGTGGATCTTGTTCAATCAAAATGTTTATTCTGCTTATTAGTCCAGCTGAACACTTCTGTGAAATCAAAACAGTGTAAATGTTTGAACTAAATTTCAATTCAGTCAGAATGATCCATCTTTAGGCTTATGTTTCACACACAAACAATAAAAATATCAAATTGTCTCTTATATGTATGAGTCTGGGTACAAAAGGTAAGGACAGAATTACATCAAGTTTTTGACTTTGATTTCAGTGAGTCACGCAAATCTCTGTCACAAAATGGAGAATCATAAGTAAGTTCATTGCAGATAAATGATTTCAGAGCAGCCAATACCCATTCTGGCCAAATTGCTGAGTTCCCAGATTATCTGGAGTCTTGACCTTGCCTCTAAGGGTTTACTTGGGTCTTGAGAGAGGGGACAGGCCTCCCACTATGGAGAAAAATAAACCAAGTCAGTTGGTTTAGATTTAGGTCTTAAAAAGTTCAAAGGTCTTCTGTGGCACTTAGGGAATTCCCAGCCCATTCTAGATTTGAGCCTTCGAAATATTGAAGGGTCCATCTGGTCACTGGATGAGAGCCATGGGAACTTACAACCAAAGGCTACCAGGAAGTACCCTAGAAAAGACCCTAATTTGCTTTTCATCAATCTGAATCTCAGTGACCCGCTTCTACTTTTAGCACAGAAAGCTGACCAAATTAGAATGTTACTACTAGCAATCAAAGCAGTTTTTATTATTATTATTGCATTTTAGACTTCGGCTTCTGCCAAGAATTAGATGCTGAATTGAAATTAACCTCTCCTTTGCCCACAATCCAAGTATACTTTGTTTCTACAACTTACGAATTACTCATTACAGTCTGCACTCATTAGCTTAGAAACACAGATCTGCCTATATAGTTCTTCAAACCTCCAATATTTCTTGGCTTCATATTTAATATACTTCCTTCAATATTTTTTGGCTTCATATTTAATACACTTCCTTCAATATTTCTTGGCTTGGTATTTAATACAGTTCTTAATCTGGCCTAGACTTATACCTTTACCATCTCTTTTCACTTTTCTCAACACAAACTTGATTTCTTAGCTGTATCAGGTTATTTGCTGTTTGCAAATAACGTCTTTTGATGCCTTTGCTTGCATTGTTCTCTCTGTCATTGTCCATCTCATCACTGACATTCATCTTTCAAAGTCTATCACAAATATTATCTACCTCCATACACATTTCCTCAACTCTCACAGACAAAATTAGTGAACTCCCTAGCATGGTCACTTTAATACTTCACACTTCTTCTGTAGTTGCTCAGTTATAGTAGCACTTCCCATATAAAAACTAGTGAGATAGGAGAGCTTATTATTTCCTGTGCTGAAAATTGTATTATTTGAGTTCTGATAACATATCCTTGGGTAGGAAGTGGTCCAGGTGAACCTGAGAGGTGGGGAGGTCTGAAAATTCCTTCATGTTCATGATGAGTCATGCAAATAATTGTAAGTGAGATGCATAGGAAGGCAGAGCTAGGGGCTAAAATTTTCTACAAATGAGAAGGATGATCAGGAGTTTGTAGATGACCACATCAATTGAGCCCAAGAGTGACATATTTGCATGATATGAGTTTCAAGAAAGCAGCAGTTTTGGCAAGAAGTGGGGGTTAGTATTGGACTAGAAGTGGCAATGAGAATCAGGAAGGACATTCCAACATATGAGTGAGGCAATAAAAGTCTCCTCCACGTGACCAGTCTTCAAAGCAGTACTTTGAGGACAATTGGGTTTTAGTTAAGACAAGAAATGAGAAGAATGTTCTGAGAAAGGATGATGGGTGGGAGGAATATTTAACTGACCAAGGTTTGAGAGGGAGAGGAAAAGAGAGGGATGGGTCAGATTAAATGCACCAACCAGGATAAAGAGTGTCTGGGTTGGCAGAGTAGACTTTAAATGGCAATGAAGAGTATGGTGGTGTGAGGCATAGCATGTTGGTCTTGCTGTGTACCTGGACAATTGGACAAATTTCCATGATTTAAAAAGCTTTCCTCTGTGATATGATGGCTCAAAGCACCAGGGCTGTCTGTGACTTCTTGGAGGTTGATGATTTATGTGGTCTAGAACTTAATCCTGGCTTTGCCTTGGGGTGTGTACAAATGCAGGCCAGTGGTGCACCTCAATGGACTTCTATCCCCTTGCATATAATACAAGGAGATTAGATCTAATAATCGTGGAGCTTGACTCTAGCTATTAGTCTACAAAAAGTTTATTTATTTTTCAGTGAGTTTAGGCAGTCCATGTTTCTTGAGTTAATTTAACAGTTGAAAGAGGGCTACTTCCTAAAGACTAAAAGAAGGATATATTATTTTCTTCACTTTCATGCAGGAAGAATTTATTAAGCACTGATTTTGGGTCTCACTTGATGTGCTATGAAGAAATGTATATATTCTGTGCTCTGGAAGATCTTTCAAACTACTAGGAGCCATAACATATGCTCAGAAATAAATGGCGAATGCTGAAGACATATGGCTTCATGAAAGCTTTTAAAATGAGACTCCCCTCACCCTGGTCCACTTCTTGCTTAGACAAATTGCTTAACATTCACCATTTTTATTTGCCCCTCACTATCTTGTAGGGTTAATTGGGAAGTTCATGACCTTACATCTAAAGTTCTTGAAGATTCTAGTGATAAGGTCTGATTTAGACTGTCTTGGCCTCAAGATCGTACAATTTTAATACCAGAGGCAGAGCTGGTGAAACACACACATAGCTTCCTCCTCTCCTTTCCATTAACAGTTTATTTTCCTCTGGGAAAATCTGAAAGTAGGAAATGAGAAGATATTTCTTGATTCCTGTTCACAGGTGGAGGAAAAGATTCAGGTAGCTTGCAGCTGACTGATCTGAAGAACCACTGCTTACCTGACCAGGCACCTTGCTACTATCAAATCATAGCAGAGAATGACCTAGACAGGGGTCATGAGACTTCTGTTTTAAATTTTTGCTCAGACACTAATTCATTGAGTGATCTATGAAAATCACTTCTCGAAACTGGTCCTTCCCCCTTGGGAAAGTGAGAGATTTGGGACAGAGAGTTTATAACCCTTTCCAGCTTAAATGTCTGTTGTTCCAAAAGTCCACCTTTGAAGTGCTGGGATCAGTAGGCAACTGGCTTTTAGGTGTTTGAATGCTTTGGCATTCTGCGAACAGCTGATATATGGGATCATTTTCATTCAAATTCAAAATTCATTTTTTAATTGTAAAATTTTGTTCAGATATATTTTGGAATGATTTTTGTTCCTCTGCCTGGACAAATGTCTCTGAAAAGGGATAGAGGTGATAATTTAATGATACCGATAATTTATGCATAAGGTAGTTTTGTTTTGTTTGAAAACACATTCTTGAATCCCTGGAAACCCAAGGAAGAAAATGTAATATTTCTCAGAACAGGCTCCAGATGAGTTCAAGACCATTCAGCTATGAGGAAATATGTGTTAGTATTTTAAACCAATTTTTCTTGGAGTATAGTTAATGTACAATATTGTGTTAGTTTCTGCTGTACAGCAAAGTGAATCAGTTATTTGTATATATATATATTCACTCTTTTTTAGATTCTTTTCCCATATAGGTCATTATAGAGTACTGAGTACATTTCCCTGTACTGTGCCATTCAATACCTCATGGTTTGCCATATTCCACAGGCCACCAACTGGTTATCTCTGGTTAGGAAAATACTGCTAGTGAATGAGGTTGTCTATTTGGGTTACAAAGAAAGAGGCTGTGTCACAATCTGGCCATGTCTAATAAATGGTTGTTTTAATTTATTTACTTTACAGTTACAGCTATGTGTACAGTTGTTAGTCTGGACCATTTCTGTGTGACTTTAATAAGTTATTTAATTGTTTAGAACTTTCTTTCCTTCATTTGTTCAAGTAAGCACATCAACTTCACGGAACTGTTATAAGAGTTTTATAGATGATGTTTGTGAAAACATATTTTAAACTGTTAAACACCATTGATATTTGGGTTATTGTATCCAATTGGACAAGTAATGACCCAAACAAATTTATTTTGCTTTTGTAAGCCCTCAAAGACAATATTTTTTTCTACACCAGATTTTTTTCTCATCATTGTTTTGCAAAGTGTAATCTACTCCATCTACTTTTGGTAAATTTGCCAATTTGGTAGCTTTGGATCAGATTGGACAAATTTTCTGTAAATCCATTCTGAGCAGGACCCTGTTATTGTTGGAAGCCCAGATTATTAATTGATGCTTGCAGCTGCCAAGACTTTACCACAATTGGAGAAATAACTGTGGAAATTAAACTCACACCTGAATTCCCTTAGATTTGTTCATTTAAATCTGATCCTCAAAGTATTTGTTCTACTCATTATGCTACCTAATTTGCCAAAAATAAATCAGGAGCCAGTCAACACCCAGATCCTGGGGTAATTGGAGTTTTCAGTATAAGCAGTAATGCCTGCTAGTTCTGCAAGTGTGGAGTGTGTGTGTGTGTGTTGGAAATATGAACTAAGAGGATTCCGTTTGCCTGCAATTGCAAATAGTATTTGGGAGTATTTTCAGCACATCTGGAAATGGATTTAAAATGCTACAATCTAATAAAAATAAAAGGCTTCTTGTTTTCAAATACCAATCTTACCAGAAGAAAACAGGATGTTTTCAAATATCAATCTTACTTGAAGAAATGGACTGGAGGAATATATCCTAACTTATTGTCATAGAAATATGGGTAGTATCTTTCAAAATTAATGTATGCTTCTGATGCAACAACCTTAGGGGACAAGTAAGCGTGTGAATACAGCCATTAGAATAAGACAGAATAACATTATTCTGACATTAGTTACTTAATGATTCTTTGTAAGAGTGAGTAAAAGAACAAACAGGCTTCCCTCGTGGCTCAGACAGTAAATAATCTGCCCACAATGTGGGAGACCTAGGTTTGATCCCTGGGTTGGGAAGGTCCCCTAGAAGCGGGCATGGCAACCCACTCCAGTATTCTTGCCTGGAGAATCCCCAGGGACAGAGAAGCCTGGAGGGCTACAGTCCATTGGGCTACAAAAAGTTGGACATGACTAAGCACAGCACAGCACAAAGGAAACAAACACACGACAGGAGACAGATTCATTGTGTTGACTTGATAGTCAGCAATGGTACCCTGACTGCTTGAAATCTGTGTAGTATTTTGTTATGAATAACTGTCAGGAAATAAATAAGAGGTGAGGATTCAGGCAAGTAAAATTCTCACTTACTCGGTAAAAATTGTTTAGATATTGGAGGTTAGGGGGCCTGCTTTTTATTTAGGGCTCTGAACAGAGGGAACTTCACAAAGAGAAGGACAGGCAGGGAATCATTCATTTCTGCCCTGTACTTTGTGAACTGGTTCTGTACTGATGGTTTCTCCTCACTCATTTACCTAGTCACCAGCAGAGATGATGGAACAGCAGAGAAGTTGGGAGAATGGCTAAGGATTCTGTGAGTGCTCAGCCACTTCAGCGGTGTTTGACTCTGTGTGACCCTACGGACTGGAGGCCACCAGGCTCCTCTGTCCATGGGTTGCCATGTCCCCCTGCGGGGGATCTTCCCTACCAGGGATTGAACCTGTGCCTCTTGAGTCTCCTGCTCTGAAGGCAGATTCTTTGCCACTGAGCCATCAGGGAAGCCCAGGGATTCTGGCTTGGGTTTTCCCTTGCACCGCCGAAGAATTCTCAAATACCAGCTGAGCATCCTACAATTCAACTCAATTCTGACACTATCTATGATCAGCTGCCACAGGTTAAGGGCTAGTCTCACAAGACTGCCCTCCACTTCAGAAAGAGTGAAAGTGTTAGTCTCTCAGTCATGTCTAAGTCTTTACGACCGCATGCACTGTAGCCCGCCAGGCTCCTCTGTCCTTGGAATTTACCAGGCAAGAACACTGGAGTGGGTTGCCATTCCCTTTTCCAGGCGAGCTTCCTGACTCAGGGATCAAACCAGGCTCTCTTGCATTGCAGTTGGATTCTTCACCATCTAAGACCAGGGGAGCCTTATGGGCCACCAAGGAGATGACAATCACAAATCCAGGTTGTTATCTGTACTTCTGACTGGCAGGTTATAAATATGAAGTTTCTACAACCCCTTCTTTGGTTGATTAATTTGCCAGAACAGCTTACAGACTCAGGAAACCAGTTTGCTCACTAGGTCATCCATTTACTTCAAAGAAATATTAATCAACCTTCAGATAAAGAGATACTTAGGGTGAGGTCCTGAACAAAGCAACTTCTGTTCCTATGGAGTTTAGGGCATAACACAATGGTACATGGAAGCATTCTGGTTCCTCAATCTGGAAACTCTCAGAACCCAGATTTTTTGGTTTTAATGAAGGTCTCATTATACAGGCCTGATTAATTACATCATTGACTGTTGGTGATAATTCAATTTCAATCCCTCCCCGCTTCCTCAGACCTCAGGGGGTGAGACTGAAAGTTCCAATTCTCAAATTACATGTTGGTTCCTTTGGTGACCAGCCCAATTTGTAGACTTGGTGGGGTCTACAAGTCATCTCATTCACCTAATAAAAGACACCTTCATGATTTTTATCACTTAGGGAACCTGAAAAGTTTTAGAAGCTCTGTGTCTGAAAAGAAGACAATGATACAATATATATTTCATACCATCACACTGGGCCTGGGGTCTTGGGTATATCATAGGGGAACAAAAAGGAGAGGAGATGGGCCTTGTGGAGCAATGACCTTGAACCCCAGTAAAGTGGCCCAGCTATGGTTGGGATGATACCAGTAAGATTGGCTACTTTTCCCTGGGGGAGGAAAGAGAAGAGTGGAAAGCCAGAAACAGTATAAGCTCAGGCCAGTGCCAGCTGTGGGGGATAGCAAGGATGGCAGAGACCCCCCTGAGCACTCTGGAAGAGACAGAAATACTCAAGAAAATGTCTCTGCCTTAAAGAAGCTAATCAACCTGTGAAAGCACACACCACATTTCTTTTTGCACAGAATGAAGACAAAAAAATTCCTATACATTCTAAAAAATAGCATCCAAGAAAAATGTCTGTTTATATTTACATGCTTTAGATCAAAGTCTTTAAGAGGGATTGGAGGAAATTCTTAGTGGACAGGTTGGCATTTGGGGAGATATATGAATACGTGCTTCTGCCGTGGTCTCCATTTTGGTTCCAAGATAAGGACAGTATTTTCTGCAACAAAATCAATGGATTGATTCTGAATAATGAGATATAATATTTGAAATGAGGACAGACCTAAATATTACAATCTGGTTAATCTCTTTTTTTTTCCCATAGACCATGACCTGCAGCAGCTAAACCAGGACCATGCCCTTGCCCAGCTGTTATCTCCAGTTATTCACTTCACCAGATTAATGCAGAGAACTGTTGCCCTGTTATTAGAAATGGAATGGTGATTTTAATAGACGTCTTCATTGACACCCAAACTCAGATAGCATAATATGAAATGTTGTGATCCTCTAAGTGATTACTGTGGTTCTGAAAGTCAAGTCTGCAAGATTTTCTGAATCCTTTCATTTTCATCCAACTATCTGGTTGTCATATTGATATTGGGTGTAATTAAATGTAATTAAATGGCAGTGTTCTGTGCTGCTTTCCACAAGGAGTCTGTTGCCTAGAATATATAGGAATTGTGAGGCAGCGTGATGTTTCTGCCGAATGTGGAAGTGTTTTTAGATCAGACACAGCAGACAGAGGCTCTTCATCCTTTTGGAGTTTAAAGATTGTCCCCTGCCAAGTGCCCTGTCCCCTCAGCTTTCCACTCTGTGCAGGGAATGCTGAAGCCTCCATCCTCACCCCAGACCTCCGCAATGAATGATAAAAATCCCTGAGATGATTCATGCTGAAGCCTCACACACCTGTAATGAGCAGGGCACACTGAAAGGAATTAAGCATCTCTGCAGAAACTCACTGAGGCAAAATCATTTTCCAAAGATTGGTTGGAGACACTGTGACCTCAGAGTAATGGACTTCCTGATGGAAGAAGCAACCCAGGACATGAGGGGAAACAGGGACTCTGGGGAACAGACAGAACAATGAAAAACTAGCTAGGGAGGATCACCACCAAAATGAGTGAGGAAGAACCAGAAATTCTTGTTAAAATCTACCATATAGTCTTTAATTATGTCAAATTTGTCTATTCTCATTGAGTGTAGATCTTGTCATTGTCAGCAAAAACTTTTGATATCTTTAAAAGACCAAGTTAAAAACTTCTTCCAGGGTTAGTAAAAGTGGACACTTTCCCCAAGATCTCTGTTTATTAAGAGACAAGACATGATGCCTATAGTTGGCAAAGCTGGCTAAGCAGCTCCCTTAGAGCAGGGATGATCTGAGGTTGAACTGATGTAATAATAATAATAAATAGAAATAAAGTACATAATAAATGCAATGCTCTTGAATCATCCCCAAACCATCCCTCTACCTGGGTCTGTGGAAAAAATTGTCTTCAACAAAACTGGTCCCTGATGCCAAAAAAGTTGGGAATTAGAGAATTCTGACCTAACAAAGTTTCCAGAAACGTAGGGAGAACAGGGGTCAGCAAGCTATGGCCTGGGGGCCAAATCTATCTTAAACAAAGTTTAATCAGAACATACCCATCCTCACTTATTTGTGGATTGTCTATGGTTACCTTTGTTGACAGCCAAGTTGAATAGGTATAGCAAAAATTATATGACCCACAAAGCTGAAAATATTTCCATCTGACCCTTTCTAGAAAAAGTCTGCAACCCCTTGTGATTGACTCACACAAAACATTGCTTGCCACAAGCATCTACAGTTAGAACCATAGACATCTATCTGTTCACTGTTTTCTGTTCATTTGCAAACATTCACTGGGCACCTACTATCTGTCCCACTCTTCTGGGATGCTTAAATGACTGAAAAAGACAAAAATTTCTTTCTTCATGGTGCTTACTTTCTTATAGGGAGAGACAGACCATAAATAATAAAATAAAAGTGACATTATTTGCTAAGTGCTGAGGCAAATAAGAGAGCAGGTGTACAAGGATGGGAGCCCTTGGAAAGCACTGCACATTGTGGAAGCCAATTTGAGAAGGTGATATCTGAATGAAGACGTGAAGGAACTCGAGGCTGCACATCTGGAGGAAAAATGTGTCAGACCAGGGAGCAGCCAGTGTGAAACTCTGAGTAACAGCTTATGGGACCACAGGCTGGCTTTCCAGATGCGTGAAAATAATCTCCAAAGTCCACCCCCTAAGCCCAAGCCGATTTTAGTGACTCCTGCAGATCTTGATCTAGAAAGTCTAGGGTGGGGACTGGAAATTTGTATTCTGTGAAATGGGGGAGCATTTTTATTTTTTTAGGTGTCTCATTTTGGGAATCACTATCTAAATCAAAATCAGAGTGCCCTCCAAATATGCTGAGTGTCATTCAGCCTCTGCTTAAACATTTCCAGTAATGGGAAGCTCTCAACTCTTTGAGAGAGTTCATTCCATAAAACATTTATAACATTTAATTAATTTATTCATTTATTCAACAAAAGATGTATAGCCTTCCTACTGTGAGTCAGGTACCAGGGATATGAGCAAACACATTCTGTGTCTTCATTGTTTATTTTGCTTGTCTGTTTCTGATTGCAAAATGTTTATGGTATTTTAATTTTAGACAGATTGGAAAAAAAATAAAACACATAAGATAAAGTTACTCTTTATCTTACAAGTAGCTATGTTAGTATTGTGGCATTTTTCATTTTCTTTCTAGATTTAAAAATTTGAGCTCCCTTTTTCAACTAAGTTTGTTATGAATATTTCTGTTTTTACAAAAATTTTTTGTTATGTGCTTTTAAAATAACAGTTTAGTATTCTATTTTATACACATAAATATATTCCATATATACACACTATATATATATATATATATATATATATAATGGCTATTTAGGTTATCTCAAAATGTACACTACTACCCAAAACTCTGCAAATAATTAATTTTATTTTAAGTTTTTTCCAACATTTCTAGTTATGTAGGTAAATGTCTACAAGTGAAACTTCTGAATTAAAAGATATAGACTCTTAAGTCTTTTGAATACTTTGCCAAATTGCCTCTCCAGAAAGAATGATCCAATTTCTACCTCCATTTCAATTATATAAAAATATTCATATTTTCATACCCTTGGCAATACTTCTATTTTATTCTTTTTAATAAAAAGCTATAATTACTAGAAAGTTCTTTTTTTTATGCTGAGCTCAATTTTGCCTATTCAAATCTTCAATCTATTGATCTGACTTTTGTCTCCTGGAGTTTTGTGGGTAAGTTCAACCCCCATTCTTTAAAATGAAATCTCAAATATTTAAAAATAATGATCATGCCTCTACTGTACTCTGACTCCAGTTAGATAATTACTCTTTTCACCCACTTTCTAGACTCTCCGTGGTTCTGGTCTCACTGTTCTAGATAAGCCTTTGTTAATCAGTCTTTCTCTTAAAATGTAGTAACAAGGATTAACTGAAGACTGTCACTGAAAAACACCGACTTCTTTGTTTTGAGCAAGAGTCTTTTAATTGGTGCAGGAAAGGTAGGGGTTAGCGTTTCTTGGCAAACACGCTGTCCTTTTGGCTCTTACAGAGGTTGATATGAACCAAAATTCCTAAGCGTTTTTATGAACAATCTCGTTGTCATATCAGGCATCTGCTGTACTTCACTACTGTAGTTGTTTTCTGAGACCCAACTGAAGGACTTTAATAAAAATCAGCACAACCATTAATTCTAACTTGTCAAGTCCTTTTGAAAGCTGATTTCATCACCAGATGTATATCTTATACAAACTCGATAAAGATATCTCTTGACTTGTAATTAAGAAAAATACAAGCTCATGTCTATTGCAGAGTCCTGCCGCACCCTATTAGTCTGTATTGATCCATTAATCAAACAGACTCTGGGTACAACACTGAGTCCAATCAGGCTACTTGAAGCTCATCCAGTGTGTGTGTGTGTGTGTGTGTGTGTGTGTGTGTACGGTATTCCCATTGCTAAGGATGTACAGGGGAACTCTCTAAAAAAAACACAAACAAAATATTTTATACTTGCTGAAATCAATGCATGGCATTTCCTTGACCCTTCTGCCTATGATTACTTCTTTTTTTTCCTAAAATGGAAATTAGTTTGGCATAATGAGTCAGTTATCCATGTTGGATCTTTGATTTCAGCTTTACTTCAGAATGGTTAGGGTCAACATCAAGCTAAGCTTGATGCAATTTCTAGTTTATAACTTTATTTCTCCATTTTGAAACATTGGAATATTTGCCCATATCTTATCCACTGGAAGCTCTTGCTTTTCTACAAAATTAAGAATTGTGTTTTTTTCCCCTATTTTTCAGCTTGCTTGGTGTATAGCTTATTTGGATCTGAGGGTTTTTATTCATTTCAAGCAAAGAGATTTTTTTTTCCTATCTCTCTAGATCTTCTAGTACCTTTAATTTCAGTTTCCCGATAACTTCAAAGGTATCTACACTTTCCAATTTGAAAGTCATTCTGCTTGATGGAGAAGATGATTTTAAGTAGGACTTGAAAGCATGTGCTTTTGTATTATTTCTTAACAATGTGTTATATATCTCCATTTGTAGATTTAAGCCTTTCTCATTTTAATATTATAATTTTAATGATACAATTCATTATTCCTGACACTTCTGCCACATCTGTTTTTAACATATATGTGAAATGAATTGCTCTATCATAGTTGATCTCTACATGCCAAACAATTCAGATTATTGCAAAAATAGTTTAGCTCTAGGAGAAGGCAATGGCACCCCACTCCAGTACTCTTGCCTGGAAAATCCCATGGACGGAGGAGCCTGGTAGGCTGCAGTCCATGGGGTCGCTGAGAGTTGGACACGACTCAGTGACTTCACTTTCACTTTTCACTTTCATGCATTGGAGAAGGAAATGGCAACCCACTCCAGTGTTCTTGCTTGGAGAATCCCAGGGGCAGCAGAGCCTGGTGGGCTGCCGTCTCTGGGGTTGCACAGAGTTGGACACGACTGAAGTGACTTAGCAGCAGCAGCAGTTTAGCTCTGGTGATATTTATATGTGAATAGATCAGTAGTTAACTCAGGCTTGCTTTCTTATATGTGTGCTGCTTTTAAATAGTTTCAAAGCATTTTGTACTTTTGATCTTAAAACCTATATCCAGTCATAAAGTTAGATGGATCATGTCTAGCTTTATACCATTTATACTGTTCAGTATAAAAAGACAAAAAGATATGGCACCAGAAGATGAGCCCGCCACCCCCCCAACAAAGTCGGATGGTATCCAATATGCTACTGGGAAGAGCGGAGGGCAATTACTAATATCTCCAGAAAGAATGAAGTGGTTGGGCCAAAGTGGGAATGACACTCAGTTTCGAATGTGTCTGGTGGTAAAAGTAAACTCCAGTGCTGTAAAGAACAGTACTGTATGGGAACCTGGAATGTTAGATCTTTGAATCAAAGTAAATTGGTTGTGGCCAAGCAAGAAATGGCAAAAGTAAACATCAACATCTTAGGAATCAGTGAGGTAAAATGGACCGGAATGGGTGAATTTAATTCAGATGATCATTATATTGACTACTGTGGGCAAGAATCCCATAGAAGAAATGGTGCATAGTAAACAAAAGAGTCCGAAATGCAGTACTTGAGTTCACCCTCAAAAACAACAGAATGACTTTGGTTTGTTTTGAAAGCAATCCATTCAACATCACAGTAATTCAAATCTATACTCCAACCACTGATGCTGAAGAAGCTAATGTTGATCAGCTCTATGAAGACTTCCAAGTCCTTCTAGAACTGACACCAAAGAAAGATGTCCTTTTCATTATAGGGGATTGGAATGCAAAAGTAGGAAGTCAAGAGATACCTGGAGTAACAGGCAAATTTGGCCTTGGGATACAAGATAAAGCAGGGCAAAGGCTTACAGAGTCTTGCCAAGAGAATGCACCGGTCATAGCAAACACTGTTTTCCAATAACACAAGAGACAACTCTACATACAGCCATCACAAAATGATCAATACCCAAATCAGATTGATTACATTCTTTGCAGCCAAAGGTGGAAAAACTCTATACAGTGAACAAAAACAAGACCTGGAGCCAACCATGGCTAATTATCAGCTCCTTATAGCAAAATTCAGGTATAAGTTAAAGAAAGTGAGGGAAATCACTAGGCCATTCAGGTATGATCTAAATCAAATCCCTTATGATTATACAGTGGAGGTGATGAATAGATTCAAGGGATCAGATCTGGTAGACAGAGTGCCTGAAGAACTATGGACAGAGGTGTTGGCTCAGATCAGACATGAACTTGGGTGAACTACAGGAGATGAAGGGGGACAGGGTACGCCTGGCATGCTGCAGTCCGTGGGGTTGCAAAGTTGGATACAACTTAGTGACTGAACAACAACAAGCTCTCATTTACTTGTGAGGTGGTGATGAATAGATCGGAGAAGGCAATGGCAACCCACTCCAGTACTCTTGCCTGGAAAATAGATGGAGATAATTGCATTTTCTTAAGGATAAGAATTATGTATATGTACATGTGTATGTATATGTATGTAGATGAATAAATCATTTCTCTGTGCTCTTTATTTGGGAGTTACTATAGTTTCTACAGAACTTAAAATATATATAAAACAAAACGAACTGGCTTTTTACTAAATATAGGAAAGGAAATTCAATCATTTCAATGTGAGAGTTGTCTTAAAATAAAACAATGTAATATTTGACTATAGTTTTTTCCTAGGGTGATCCACCATTCCCAGTTGCTGGAGACTGGGTAGTTTCCCAAGATGCAGACATTTCAGTGCCCAAACTGGGAAAGTTATGTGCAAACTGGGATGATTCAGTCAACTTCTCTTTATCCTAATTCTTCCCACATGGCTACCATTTTAGAAAAGCTAAAATAGTTCACTACTCTCCAATTCTAAATATGACCAGTTTTTATTTGGCCAATTCTTTGTTTTAAAATATTAATTTAAGATACTGTTGCTGGCTAGTCTATAGACTACTCTTTTATTTTTTTAAACTACCCACCCTTCTCTCTTTTACTCATCAATTTTCCTTTCTTTCTTTCTTTTTTTCTCAATGAGAGAGAACCTGGACACAAAGTGCACCATTAATACATCCATTTCCATGTCCAGTGACCGTAAAATGATTATTAATACCTCCAGATAATTAGTGTCTGTATTTTCATGGAGAAATTCATGCTATCTCTGTGTCTATGACCTATATTTTTGTGATTTAGACTCTTAATTGAAGAAAAAAAGAGGGACGTAAGTTTTATGAAATACTTTTAAAGGTCAGGAGTAACCAGCCCACCAGAAATTCTTGAAAGTGCCAGCATGATCTTGATGTTTTGTCCTCAGATGCCATCAAAATTGTGAATCCTTTATTGGTTGATGGAGCCAAGGTTCACACAGGGCTCAGTTACATGTGTTGACTCCATCCATTCTGACTTACATGCTACTTAATATAGTAATCAATGGTTACAAATGGGTGCTTATGTGCAAAAAGTCTGTGATCACCATGTTACATAACAATATCGAAAGACCTGTGAATACGGTAGAACTTCCTCATTTCTCACTTGAAGAAACTGAGATCTAGAGAGATTAAGGAAATTTCCTAATATCAAAACTCTGGTTAGTGGCAGAGCTGAGCTCTCCATCACCCAGAATCCATGGCCTCATTCCAGACTCTAAACTGTCAAAGGGGAGGAGCTTAGACAGAGTAATAAAGGCAAGATTGTTCATGATCCAGCCTCCTCACAGTCATTTCCAGTGGAAACAGGCTTGAACCAACTTTGTAAAATATCTCCTTGCACCTTCTTCTTCTCTGGCCGCTTTGCAGCCTGAGGCCTATCCTGTGACCAGCACTGGGGTCATGCCCTACGTGCTCAGTTGCTCAGTCTTACAGACTCTTTGTGACCCTATGAACTGTAACCCACCAGGCACCTCTGTCCCTGGGATTCTTCAGGCAAGAATTCTGGAGTGGGTTGCCATTTCTTACTCCAGGGGATCTTCCTGACTCAGGGATCAAACCTGCATTTCCTGCATTGGCAGGTGGATTCCATTGCGGTCACTGGTCTCCTTATTTTTATTCTTGCTCATTGTTGCCCAGATTTGTCCCCTAATACATTTCTTGCTCTTCCCATTCTCATTTCCTTGAACATAAAATTTTAATTTATGGAGCTCCCACTTCATCTAGTCTTGATGACTGCCTAGAACAGCTTCCCAATTGACCATTGAAAAGCAGAACATAACTACTGTGGGAGCTGTCATTCTGAAGCGCTGTTACCTTTATCTGTTGCTTTTATTCTTGCTTACCATGTACTTTTTGTCTCTGTTTATCATAAAGCTTCTACATGACTAATAATTACTAGTATTGTTGAACACAATATGTTTTTGAAGCTCTGCCCCTCTAGGTCTGTAATTTTCCCCCATCCTTCTTACATAACAGAAAATTGCATATCTTTAAAATGTTTATTGAAAAACTCTTATGCTCTAATATCATTTTAATAAGACAAAGTTGTAGCCTACAATTATTTTAAAATTGACTTTAAATTTTGGAAAAAGTGGAAGTTACCAGAAAAGTTGCAAAGAGAGCATAATGAGTGCCCCAGTGGTTTTTATTCCATTTTCCTCTGATGTGAACATCTTACATAACCATGGTATATTTGTCCAAACTAAGAAATAAATGTTGGTGCATCACTGTTAACTAAACTACAGACTTTATTTGGATTTCAGTGTTTTGTTCCACTGACGTCCTTTTTCCTATCCAAGATCCAAACCATGGTTCCACACTGCATTGTGTCATAGCATTTTCCTAGTCTTCTTCAATCTGTGATAATTCTGGAGTCTTCTCTTGTTTTTTAAGATCTTGACAGTTTTGAGGAGGACTGCTCAAGCATTTTGCAGAATGTCCCTCAATTTGGGTTTATCTGACATTTTTCTTGTGATCAGGCTGGGTTGTAGATTTAGGGAAAAATATCACAGACATGAAGTACCCTTCTTATTAAATCCTATCAGGACTGCATACCTTCAACATGTTTTATCACTGATAACCAGGTGATATTGACCTTCATCACCTGGTTAAGGTTGTATTTGCTGGGTTTCTCCACTGTAAATTTACTATTTTTCCCTTACCATGTGCTTTTCCTTGGGAGTGAGTTACGAAGTCCAGCTCACACTCAGGGGAGGAAAAACCATCCTTTTACCTCCAATCTTTTAACCTATTTTATCTCTGCTGGTCAGCTTGTCTCATTAGAGTCTAAGCATCTCTACCACTAGGTGGACCACATTTATTTCCTACTCCTTTTCTAAACACTGTACTCCTTCCCTTGTTTGGTAACCAACTCCCTAAAACTTCTCCATTTTCATATATTCTTTCTTCTCTGCAGCATCAATCTTATTTTAATTGTCTTCAACTGAAACTTAGTGTGGTGTACCATGGCTCTTTTTCCCTGATTCCCGAAAGTCTAAATTGAAAAATGAGGTGTGTTGGGCTAGGAAATTATTTACGAAGGAAGAAAGAAAGAAAATGTAGACTTAATAAATAAAAAGTTCAAATAACTCTCTTGACAAGCTAACAACGGATGAGAAAGCTACTAAGTAAATATGATATAAGAATTTCAAGGCATGTTCAGAGAGATGCAAAGATCTCTGTGGAAGGAGGCCTTCTTTATTAATCTTCTTACATTTGTCAACTAACACACTGAAAGGCACCAAGTTCATACCCAATATATCCTTGTTGTTTATACAGATTTGTATATGTACATTGATAGAAACATATACCAATTTCTATATGACAGAAAAAGCAAAACTCTAGGAAAACCAAAGCATTGCTACATTGTAGCAAGACCTCCCAGCAGATGTGGTGCTTCACTGCCTGGATTTAAATCCAAGCTCAGCCACTTACTAGCTTTGTAATCATTGACAAGTTGTTTACCCTCTCTGTGCTGATTTATAGGATGAATATATTGTTAGCAATTATGGTACAGAGAAGTTGAGAGAAATAAGTGAGTTAATTCATATAAAGCTCTTAGCGGAGTGCCTGACATGTAACAAGCATTCGGTTAATATGATTTACTGTTACTGTTATTACTCATGAAGTTTTAGGTATAGATCAAACCATGAGTTTCTTCATATATATAGGCTTTTAAGGTAGATTCAGGTTCATAGCTAAATTGAGAGGCAAGTACAGAGATTTCTCATGTACTGTCTGCCCCCTCACCTGTACAGCCTTCCACATCGTCAACATCTCCCTTTGTTACCATTGATGAACCTATACTGACACATCATAACTACCCCAAATCTACTGTTTACCTTGCAGCTTAGTCCTAGTATTATAGATCCTATGGTTTGGACAAACATGTAATGATACATGGAGCTTCCCAGGTAGTAGTAGTAAAGATTCCACCTGCCTATGTAGGAGCTACAGGAGACACAGGTTCAATACTTGGGTCAGGTATATCTCCTGGAGGAGGAAATGCAACCCACTCCAGGATTCTTGCCTGAAAAACTCCATGGACAGAAGAGTGTGGTGGGCTACAGTTCAGTGGGTCACACAGAGTTGAACACAACTGAGTGACTGAGCACACACGTGCAATGACATGTATCCATCATTATAATATTATACAACATATTTTCATTGCGCTGTGCTCTACCTATTTATCCTTGACCAAAACAAGTTCTTTTTAAAAGTAAAATCATTTCACAATAAAAATACCAAAGTTACCCAATGAATTAACTTCAAAATATTAATATTAAATTGTTTCTGTGAAGTGATTAACTCCATTTCTCTCTTTTAAAGCAAAATTATCAATTTAATCCTATCCATTTTTTAATGCTAAACTTTTTCCTGCAGTTTGGGTTCCATCATTAAGATATTTTAAATAAAGTGGCTCTGCAACCACTAAATACAAAATAAGATTCTGGCCAAAAGTTTTTGCTTTCTTTCACTTGATATAGGATAGTTTTAGGCAGAAGCTGCTCCCTGATCTAGGTGTCCTGACTCTGGTCTTCCAGAGCAAGGCAAAGACCTGGACCCTGAGTTTAGATTATTGGATGATTTTAGCAGTGTTTAGGTCTTCCCCTGTGACTCAGTGGTAAAAAGAATCTGCCTGCAATTCAGGAGACTCAGGTTTGGTCCCTGGGGTGAGAAGATCCCCTGGAGAAGGACATGGCAACCCACTCCAGTGTTCTTGCCTGGAGAAGCCAATGGACAGAAGAGCCTGGCAAGCTATAGTTCACAGGGTTGCAAAGAGTCGGATATGACTGCGGTGACTGAGCAAGCACACGCACAGCAGTTTTTATATCTTTATCAATGGTGATCTTTGCATAATTTGAATTTTCCAAAAGACAGATTAATTAAACCATACATCTTTACCAATTAGGCCTCTTCTTCACTGATAAATATAGTCATAAATTATTTGTAGACATAGTTTTGAGATTAGCTACGAACAACTCTTTCACAGAGTAATTTAGTTAGTGAATTAAAAATATCACATCCGACTACAAGTAGCTGATCCCAAAGAACTGCTGAGTTGGGTTGCCATGTATTAGTTCATTATGCAAATAGGCATCCCAAGAGGGCCATCCCAAAGACGATTAGCCTCTTTCACCTTTAATAACCTAAGATCTCCTGTTCGTGATGTGTGCAGATGAAAATATGTTCCGCCTGTGGGTAAGGGTGTTATTAATGCATAATTCTTTAGCTTCTTTCTCCCTACACTGGAATTCTATTTTGGCAAACCTCTTGGGTTCAGTTGTCAGAGAGATAAAAGTCTGTGTGTACTGCAGTAGAATCCTGAGTGAATTTTAGTAAATTTAGAGGGTCAGATCTACTGTCTTTATCTGTGGATAAAACTACATCTCCTCTACCCAGTTGTACATTTTCCTTTTTGTTTTTTTCTTCAAACTTTACACTTTTTATTTTGTATGGGGGTATGCTGCTAAGTCACTTCAGTCGTGTCCGACTCTGTGCGACACCAGAGACGGCAGCCCACCAGGTCCCCCGTACCTGGGATTCTCCAGGTAAGAACACTAGAGTGGGTTGCCATTTCCTTCTCCAGTGCATGACAGTGAAAAGTGAAAGTGAAGTCGCTTAGTCGTGTCTGACTCTTAGTATTGGGGTATAGCCGATTAACAGTGTGATAGTTTCCAGTGAACAGCAAAGGGACTCAGCCATGCATATACATGTATCCATTCTCCCCCAAACTCCCCTCCCAGCCAGGCTGCTATATAATATAGAGCAGACTTTCATGTGCTATACAGTAGGTCCTTGTTGGTTATCCATTTTGAATATAGCAGTGTGTACATGACCTTTCCAAAGTCCCTAACTATCTCTTCCCCCTAGCACTTGATTGTACCATTGATTGTGCTGCAAGGAGTCTAACTGTCTCTCCTCGGGTTGGAAACCTTTTAAATGGGATGCATTGTCTGTAGATATAGACATGTCAAAAAAGCCAACTGGAATTCAGACACAGCCTTGGGTCCAGGAACTACTGATTCACAGGCAATATTAGTCTTAAGCAGATTGTGCCTGTACATGGAAGAAAGTCAGCCAGGGCCCTTGGCAGGCTCAGAGAGAGTGTTACCATTTGGTGACTCGAATGGTCACTTCCAAAAATAAAATGTAATCTTACAGCCTTTTGGAAAGATATTTGCTGGATGCAGGCATCTGCTGACAATGAGAAGGTGTGATAGTTCACAGGTCTGAAATAGTTATCATGGGTGTTCCCAGCAGTGAATCATCAGTAGCTTCAACCTTGGAAAAGTTCAAGAATGCTATCAGTGTAAGTGACTGTCGATCCTGATGGGCAGGATTTTCTGGCTTTGCTGAAAATGGTTCAATTAGTTAGTGATTTATAAAAAAGTAAATTAAAAGAAATGCTTTTTGCTCCATCTTTTTTTTGCCCCTGAGAGTTCTGCTAGGAATTCCCTGTCACAACGGAGGATTTGGGGATATGAAGGCAGACTGCTTTTCTTGGAAGGATCCAATACAGAGAGCCTTTAGAGTATTTGGAAATTCTTGGCCACTTGATTCATCTCCTGTTGGTGGCAATATGTGATGGAACAGTGACCAGAAGCTGTGCTTTATATGTCCCCGGTACTTAAAGACAATGCCAAAAGGCCAAGGAAAACAATGCATTAAAAATCCAGCCAGCATTTTAGAGAAAGAGGTGATTCAATTTCTTTTATTACCTCCTTTAAATAATTTGTTGTACTTCATCCAAAGGTTTCCTTCTTCTCCATCATCCTCTTCTCCAGGGTTCTCTAGGGACCTGCCCTTGTGAATTGCTGCAGTCATCGTTTCCAGATACTAAAGAATATGGCGCTTTCGCATGATCCTCTATTCCTCTGTGCTGAAGTCTGATGTTCCTTCGTCTGACTCTTTCTCTGGCACTTTTCTTTTTCTTTTCCTTTACTTATGTGCTGTGCTGTGCTTAGTTATTCAGTCATGTCTGACTCTACTTTCTTTTTTTTTGATGAGTGAAAGATTAAATTATTTATTGAGATATAGGAAGACTAAAAATACGTCCACTTTAAGATGCCTATATTTCTTAGAATATGTCTAATGAATGAAAAGAGCATTTATATATTCTTTACATAAATACACTAATTGTTAACAATTTGTTATTCCCCTTCTCTCTTTCTACACACTCAGACACATTCACACTCATGTTTAAAAGTAATTTATAAATATCATGACACTTCAGCCCTAAATATGTCAGCATACATCCCCTAAAAATACATTTTACTGCTGAACCATAATTATCACACTATTCAAGAAATGTAACATTGGCACTTTATTGTTATCCAATATGCTATGGGTGCGTGCATGCTAAGTCGCTTCAGTTGTGTCTGACTCTGTGTGACCCTGTGAACTGCAGCCTACCAGGCTCCTCTGTCCAGGAGACTCTCCAGGAAAGAATACTGGAGTGGGTTTGTTGTTTTTCCTTCCAATAAGAGGTGATGTTAATGGTAAAGAAATCTCCTGCCAATGCAAGAGGTATAAGAGACCTAGGTTTGATCCCTGGGTCGGGAAGATCCCCTGGAGGAGAGCATGGCAACTCACTCCAGGATTCTTGCCTGAGAATCCCATGGACAGAGGAGCCTGGCGGGACATGGTCCACAGGGTTGCAAATGGTTGGGCACACCTGAAGCGTCTTGGCACCCATGCACACACACAGGCCCTATGTATCTGCATGTTTACTTTTGATTCTCAGCCTTTAAGGCTCATTCTTCTCCTCTTCTGATGTCTTTCATGCCCTCAAATACATTCGGTCAAACCTGGTCAGAGAACAAGTTTCATACCTACTATCATAACTGTTTTCAAGGTTTTAGATCAATAAGAACCCTTTAACCTTGGTATCTCTTCTTCACAGATGGGAAACTGAGACCCTGACTGATCAGTTTCCTGAGATCAGACAGTGGATTGCTAGAAGAGTGAGAGTGGTAACACAGGTTTCCTGAGTTCCAAGAAGTGATTAGCCAAGTGAACTCTCATTATTGAACATGTGGTCCCTGGACCAGCGGCATGGGAATCATGTGGAAATGGGTTAAAAATACAGAGTCTCAGGCTCAGCCCCAGACCTCCTGAGTTTGCAGCAACTGCATTTTATCAGTGTCCAAGGTGTTCAGTTCAGTCCAGTTCAGTCGCTCAGTCATGTCCAACTCTTTGCAACCCCATGAACTGTAGCATGCCAGGCCTCCCTGTCCAACACCAACTCCTGGAGTCCACTCAAACCCATGTCCATTGAGTTGTTGATACCATCCAACCATCTCATCCTCTGTTGTCCTCTTCTCCTCCTGCCCTCAATCTTTCCCAGCATCAGGGTCTTTTCCAATGAGTCAGCTCTTCCCATCAAATGGCCAAATATTGGAGTTTCAGCTTCAACATTAGTCTTTCCAATGAACCCCCAGGACTGATCTTCTTTGGGATAGACTGGTTAGATCTCCTTGCAGTCCAAGGGACTCTCAAGAGTCTTTTCCAACACCACAGTTCAAAAGCATAAATTCTTCGGCACTCAGCTTTCTTTATAGTACAACTCTCACATCCATTAATGACCACTGGAAAAACTATAACCTTGATTAGATGGATCATGGTTGGCAAAGTAATGTCTCTGCTTTTTAATATGCTTTCTGGGTTGGTCATAACTTTCCTTCCAAGGAGTAAGTGTCTTTTAATTTCATGGCTGCAATCACCATCTGCAGTGATTTTGGAGCCCAGAAAAATAAAGTCCACCACTGTTTCCAGTGTTTCCCCATCTATTTCCTATGAAGTGATGGGACTGGATGCCATGATCTTAGTTTTCTGAATGTTGAGCTTGATTCATGTGCAAATTAAAGTCTGAACAACTTTGAACTAGACTCCTCTGTATTGAAGCAAATCTCCCTGAAACACACTGTGTAGCATTGATAGGTTTGCTTTGCATCTGTGAGGTTTCTTCTGAGACCTGGATACCCCTGATAGAAGTCTATGAGAAGAAAGACACATGCTTTGGCCTTTCAGCATCTTGATTCTGTAATTTGGATTTCACATCAACTGCACTTTTGAAGAGTTTCAAGAGCAGTGACAAAGCAAGTGGAAATTCTTTTCTAAGCAATTAGTTTTCTCTGTGCTTCAGTTCAGTTCAGTCGCTCAGTCATGTCCAACTCTTTGCAACCCAAAGAACCACAGATGCCAGGCCACCCTGTCCATCACCAAATCCAAGAGTTTAACCGAACTCATGTCCACTCAGTCAGTGATGCCATCCAACCACCTCATCCTCTGTTGTCCCCTTTTCCTCCTGCCCCCAATCCCTCCCATCATCAGAGTGTTTTCCAATGAGTCAACTCTTCGCATGAGGTGGCCAAAGTACTGGACTTTCAGCTTTAGCATCATTCCTTCCAGAGAAATCCCAGGGCTGATCTCCTTCAGAATGGACTGGTTGGATCTCCTTGCAGTCCAAGGGACTCTCAAGTGTCTTCTCCAGCAACACAGTTCAAAAGCATCAATTCTTTGGTGTTCAGCTCTCTTCACAGTTCAACTCTTACATCCATACATGACTACTGGAAAAACCATAGCCTTGACTAGGTGGACCTTTGATGGCAAATAATGTCTCTGCATTTGAATATGATATCTAGGTTGGTCATAACTTTTCTTCCAAGGAGCAAGCATCTTTGAATTTCATGGCTGCAGTCACCATCTGCAGTGATTTTGGAGCCCCCCAAAATTAGGTCTGACACTGTTTCCACTGTTTCCCATCTATTTCCCATGAAGTGATGGGACCAGATGCCATGATCTTCGTTTTCTGAATGTTGAGCTTTAAGCCAACTTTTTCGCTCTCCACTTTCACTTTCATCAAGAGGCTCTTTAGTTCCTCTTCAATTTCTGCCATAAGGGTGGTGTCATCTGCATATCTGAGGTTATTGATATTTTTCCTGGCAATCTTGATTTCAGCTTGTGATTCATCCAGCCCAGGATTTCTCATGATGTACTCTGCATATAAGTTAAATAAGCAGGGTGACAATACATAGCCTGTTGTACTCCTTTTCCTATTTGGAACCAGTCTGTTGTTCCATGTCCAGTTCTAACTGTTGCTTCCTGACCTGCATATAGGTTTCTCAAGGGGCAGGTCAGGTGGTCTGGTATTCCCATCTCTTTCAGAATTTTCCACAGTTTATTGTGATCCACACAGTCAAAGGCTTTGGCATAGTCAATAAAGCAGCAATGGATGTTTTTCTGGAACTCCTTTGCTTTTTTGATGATCCCGCAGATGTTGGCAACTTGATATCTGGTTTCTCTGCCTTTTCTAAAACCAGCTTGAACATCTGGAAGTTCACGGTTCACATATTGCTGAACCCTGGCTTGGAAAATTTTGAGCGTTACATTACTAGCATGTGAGATGAGTGCAATTGTGCAGTAGTTTGAGCATTATTTGGCATTGCCTTTCTTTGGGATTGGAATGAAAACTGACCTTTTCCAGTCCTGTGGCCATTGCTCAGTTTTCCAAATTTGCTGGCATATTGAGTGCAGCACTCTCAGCATCATCTTTCAGGATTTGAAAGAGCTCAACTGGAATTCCATCACCTCCACTAGCTTTGTTCATAGTGATGCTTTCTAAGGCCCACATGACTTCACATTCCAGGATGTCCGGCTTTAGGTGTGTGATCACACCATTGTGATTATCTTGGTCATGAAGATATTTTTTGTATAGTTCTTCCATGTATTCTTGCCACCTCTTCTTAATATCTTCTGCTTCTGTTAGGTCCTTATCATTTCAGTCCTTTATCGAGCCCATCTTTGCATGAAATGTTCCCTTGGTATCTCTAATTTTCTTGAAGAGATCTCTAGTCTTTCCCATTCTGTTGTTTTCCTCTATTTCTTTGCACTGATCGCTGAGGAAGGCTTTCTTATCTCTTCTTGCTATTCTTTGGAACTCTGCATTCAGATGCTTATATCTTTCCTTTTCTCCTTTGCTTTTCATTTCTCTTCTTTTCACAGCTCTTTGTAAGGCCTCTCCAGACAGTCATTTTGCTTTTTTGCATTTCTTTTCCATGGGGATGATCTTGATCCCTGTCTCCTGTACAATGTCACGAACCTCCATCCATAGTTTATCAGGCACTCTATGTATCAGATTTAGTCCCTTAAATCTATTTCTCACTTTCACTGTATAATCATAAGAGATTTGATTTAGGTCATAGACTGATTCCAAATAGGAAAAGGAGTACGTCAGGGCTGTATATTGTCACCTTGCTTATTTAACTTATATGCAGAGTACATCATGAGAAACGCTGGGCTGGAAGAAACATAAGCTGAAATCAAGGTTGCTGGGAGAAATATCAATAACCTCAGATATGCAGATGACACCACCCTTATGAAAGAAAGTGAAGAGGAACGAAAAAGCCTCTTGATGAAAATGAAAGAGGAGAGTGAAAAAGTTGGCTTAAAGCTCAACATTCAGAAAACAAAGATCATGGCATCTGGTCCCATCACTTCATGGGAAATAGATGGGAAACAGTGGAAACAGTGTCAGACTTAATTTTTTGGGGCTTCAAAATCACTGTAGATGGTGACTACAGCCATGAAATTAAAAAATGCTTACTCTTTGGAAGAAAAGTTATGACCAACCTAGATATCATATTCAAAAGCAGAGACATTACTTTGCCAGCAAAGCTCCATCTAGTCAAGGCTATAGTTTTTCCTGTGGTCATGTATGGATGTGAGAGTCGGACTGTGAAGAGAGCTGAACACCAAAGAATTGATGCTTTTGAACTGTGATGTTGGAGAAGACTCTTGAGAGTCCCTTGGACTGCAAGGAGATCCAACCAGTCCATTCTGAAGGAGATCAGTCCTGGGCTTTCTTTGGAAGGAATGATGCTAAAGCTGAAACCAGTAGTTTGGCTGCCTCGTGTGAAGAGTTGACTGATTGGAAAAGACTCTGATGCTGGGAGGGATTGAGGACAGGAAAAGAAGGGGACGACAGAGGATGAGATGGCTGGATGTCATCACTGACTCGATGGACATGAGTCTGAGTGAACTCCAGGGGTTGGTGATGGACAGGGAGGCCTGGTGTGCTGGGATTCATGAGGTCGCAAAGAGTCAGACACGACTTAGCGACTGAACTGAACTGAATGGTCTAGTGGTTTTCCCTACTTTCTCCAATTTAGTGTGAATTTGGCAATAAGGAGTTCATGATCTGAGCCACAGTCAGCTCCTGGTCTTGTTTTTGTTGACTGTATAGAGCTTCTTCATCTTTGGCTGCAAAGAATATAATCAATCTGATTTCGGTGTTGACCATCTGGTGATGTCCATGTGTAGAGTCTTCTCTTGTGTTGTTGGAAGAGGGTGTTTGCTATGACCAGTGCATTCTCTTGGCAGAATTCTATTAGCCTTTGCCCTGCTTCATTCCGTATTCCAAGGCCAAATATGCCTGTTACTCCAGGTGTTTCTTGTCTTCATTCTTTTCCATTCCAGTACCCTATAATGACAAGGAAATCTTTTTTAGGTGTTAGTTCTAAAAGGTCTTGTAGGTCTTCATAGAACCATTCAACTTCAGCTTCTTCAGCATTACTGGTTGGGGAATGGACGTGGATTAGTGCGATGTTGAATGGTTTGCCTTGGAAACGAACAGTGATCATTCTTTCGTTTTTGAGATTATATCCAAGTACTGCATTTCAGACTCTTTTGTTGACCATGATGGCTACTCCATTTCTTCTAAGGGATTCCTGCCCACAGTAGTAGATATAATGGTCATCTGAGTTAAATTCACCCATTCCAGGCCATTTTAGTTCGCTGATTCCTAGAATGTTGACATTCACTCTTGCCATCTTCTGTTTGACCACTTCCAATTTGCCTTGATTCATGGACCTGAAATTCCAGGTTCCTATGCAATATTGCTCTTTACAGCATCGGACCTTGCTTGTATCACCAGTCTCAACCACAGCTGGGTATTGTTTTTGCTTTGGTTCCATCCTTTTAATTCTTTCTGGAGTTATTTCTCCACTGATCTCCAGTAGCATATTGGGTACTTACTGACCTGGGGAGTTCCTCTTTCAGTATCCTATCATTTTGCCTTTTCATACTGTTCATGGGGTTCTCAAGGCAAGAATACTGAAGTGGCTTGCCATTTCCTTCTCCGGTGGACCACATTCTGTCAGCCCTCTCCACCATGACTCGCCCATCTTGGGTGGCCCCACAGGCATGGCTTAGTTTCGTTGAGTTAGACAAGGCTGTGGTCCGTGTGATTAGACTGACTACTTTTCTGTGAGTATGGTTTCAGTGTGTCTGCCCTCTGATGCCCTCTTGCAATACCCACCATCTTACTTGGGTTTCTCTTACCTTGGATGTGGGATATCTCTTCACAGCTGCTCCAGCAAAGCACAGCCACTGCTCCTTACCTTGGATGAGTGATATCTCCTCACCGCCGTATCTCCTCACTCACCTACTCACAGGGTATCTCTGTGCTTACTTATTTGTAGTTTGCTGATTCAATTTAATATCTGCAAACCTATTGGTAAAAACAGAGGCATCATCTCTTTAACTGTCTTTATCTGTTTTTTTGAATATATTGTCTGCCATTTTCCAAGTGCCTCATGGGATATTTCAATATCCAAAATGATTTTTATTGTTTTCCCAAACTGTAATAAAAGAGGTGTTATCGCTTTCATTCCCCTGACTGGATTTTAAATTTAGAGGAAGCGCAGTGCATGCATTTGACAAGGAGAGGTGTAAAGTAAAATCTATTTGATACCAGAATTGAAATGAATCACTGGCATAGGAAACAGTGATGAATATTTTCTTGCAGAGAGAAAGTGTTGTCAGATGTAACCTCTATCATATCAGTTCATGTATAAGGGACACATTCCAGCTTAGGATTTTAAAAGATAAGTGCTGAGTAATCGTGAAAAATGGGTGTTAAAGGAATTTCCAGGTAGGAAAGAATAAAGAACAAAAATGAATCTTGAGGAAATAAAAAAAAAAAACCACTCGAATATTTTTCTATCTTTTTTTTTTTCATTTTTCAGTTCCAAATAAACATCCTTTTCATATGAAAGGCTCTCAAGAAGGGATTGTAATGGAGGTGTGTCAGTCCTGCACATTCATGAATGTATCCGTGATTTGAGATTGAATTTATTTTATGTTCCTGAGTGTTTCTGCCAACTGAGAGGAGACCTTTAGAATGTACATTATTTAAGAAGTTATGAGACAAGCCAGGGATGGTCCACAGATTGGCAGCCTCTGCCCACCATAATTTGAACCTAGAATCAGTGTTTTGCTCAATATCACAGCAAGCCTCAGCAAGTCGAGTTCCTGAAACTCATCTTCTATGATTCTTCTAACTCTATGTGCCTAAAAATTAGGATGAATTGGCAAAATTAAAGCCACCTTCCCTCCAAAATTCACTGAACCTATTGCTTCTATCTCTGATACAGAGGAGAATCTGAACATGACTAATGCCTTCGGACAAAGGTCACAAATACGAGGATTCAACGTTCAGAAATATGCAGAAAAATCATCCCTCCAAACTTGCCAAAATATTTCTTTAGTCACACACAAGTTTACCTAATGTCAGTAACTCATAATTAATTAGGAAGTAGATGAGGAAAATGAAAACCCAATAACACCGTGCCTGGCAGAAGGGGGACAAGAAATGATGGCTGGTGCACTGAGATGACCCAGAGGGATGGTACGGGGAGGGAGGAGGGAGGGCGGTTCAGGATGGGGAACACGTGTATACCTGTGGCGGATACATGTTGATGTATGGCAAAACCAATACAATATTGTAAAGAAAAAAATTAAAAAGAAAAAGAAAGAATGGCTGATGTGACCCTCACCCTAATCCCCTCATGGAATATTCTTCACTTGTCCATGAAGAGGAAGGTCATAATCATTCAGAAATAGTTTTAGACTCTGGCCATTAGCTAGGCTGACAGTTGTCCTCACACACATTCTCACTTTTGTGACCTTTTGGAGGGGGACCTTCCACTCCCTCCCCATCCTTTACTCCCACCTCTGAAGAGTTATTGCCTGAGTCTGCTAAAATTCTCTAGCAGTTATCTATGATGATAACTTTACAATTACAGAAAGTGATGCAGCTTCTGGAAGGCAAGATAAAAATGCATCTTATTTCCACTTTGCCATGTTGATGCATTTACCTTACTTTCAATTTTGAAATTCCTCAACAGTGAGCAAAAGAATGTTCTTTGACATTTGTGGTGATGTTATTATTAACTCAGTCTGTACTGTTTAGGAGGTGCAAAGTGATGCTATTTGAGAGGAAAATTTAAAATTCCCTGGCTTCTATGCTCTCTCTCTCTCTATATATATATATATATTTATATATTTATATATACAACTTCACATTCAAAGAAAGAGGATTGTCTTAGTACTTTAGTAACAGAAAGGATATTTTTGTTGAAATCTAAGTCAAAAATTCACAGTAATTCCCAGTAGCATACAAATGATGTGTTCTATATATTTTACATTAAGGTAACCTAGAATACTTTTATGCTATTCTAATTACCTTCCTTCTTAGGAATTACTCTTGAAAATTGAAGAAAAAAATATGTGCTAAGAATCATGGCTGCTTTGCAAACAGTTCAGGTGTACTTTTGAGGCATCTCAAGCAAAACGCATTTTGGAAGGCTTTGGTTTATATCTTTCATATATCATTTCTCCTTTTGAAGACTTTCATACACTTTGAAATCTCTTCCTTGAAAGAGAATAAATGAAAGATGATAACATTCTTAAATATGAATGATTCATTGATGTTAAGCATAGGATTTTGGCTCTTGGGTGTATCTATAAAAGGCATATTTGAAGAGTGTTTCATGTCCCTCCCACCAGCTCTTCCTTTACTCAAGTTCTAATGTTGGTTCTGAGCAAGTGCTACATTTACACTAGTATCTCAAGGTTCCTGTGAGAGAAGTATTTCATGTTCAGTTAAGTCAGTTGTATCCAACTCTTGTGACCCCATGAACTATAGCACGCCAGGCTTCCTTCAACATCTCCCAGAGACTACTCAAACTTATGTCCATTGAATCAGTGATGCCATCCAGCCACCTCATCCTCTGTTGTCCCCTTCTCCTTCTGCCTTCAATCTTTCCCAGCATGAGGGTCTTTTCAAATGAGTCGGCTCTTTGCATCAGGTGGTCACAGTTACGCAGCTTCAGCTTTAGCATCACTCCTTCCAATGAATATTCAGGGTTGATTTCTTTTAAGATTGAGTGGTTTGATCTCCTTCCAGTCCAAGGTACTCTCAAGAGTATTCACCAACACTACAGTTCGAAAACAGTTCTTCTGCGCCCAATTTTCTTTATGGTCCAACACTCACATTCATACACGACTACTGGAAAAACCATAGCTTTGACTATGACTAAAAACAAAGCTTTGTTGGCAAAACAATCTCTCTGCTTTTTAATGTGCTGTCTAGGTTGGTCATAGCTTTTCTTCCAAGGAGCAAGCATCTTTGAATTTCATGGCTGCAGTCACCATCTGCAGTGATTTTGGACCCCAAGAAAATAAAGTCCCTCACTGTTTCCACTGTTTCCCCATCTATTTGCCATGAAGTGATGGGACCAGATGCCATGACTTTAGCTTTTTGAATGTTGAGTCTTAAGCCAACTTTTTCACTCTCCTCTTTCACTTTCATCAACAGCCTCTTTAATTCCTCTTTCTGCCATAAGAGTGGTGTCATCTACATATCTGAGGTTATTCGCATTTCTCCCAGGGATCTTGATTCCAGCTTGTGCTTCGTCTACCTTGGCATTTCTCATGATGTACTCTGCTTATAAGTTAAATAAGCAGGGTGACAATATACATCCTTGACGAACTCCTTTTCCAATCTTGAGCCAGTCTGTTGCTCCAAGTCTGGTTTTAACTGTTGCTTCTTGATCTGGTTACAGATTTCTCAGGAGACAGGTAAAGTGGTCTGGTATTCCCGTCTCTTTAAGAACTTGCCACAGTTTGTTGTGATCCACACAATCAAAGGCTTTAATGTAGTCAGTGAAGCAGAAGTAGGTGTTTTCTCAAATTCTCTTGCTTTTTCTATGATCCAATGGATGTTGGCAATATGATCTCTGGTTCCAACATAGTGTAAATGTTTAAATAAAGCATTCAGGTAGTAGTCATAGAGTATACATATACAAACTATTTGTGCCATGCCATAGTTGAGCATCAGTGGCATATTTCACTTATTCATTCATTCTTCAGCAAATATTGAGTGCCCATGTATCCATATATATTCTTTTTTCTAAGCTTTGAGACTAGGGCACTGAACAAGAAAAATAATCCCTGTTCTCATGAGGCTTACTTTCTCATATGGTAATCAGAGAATAAGAAACAGAAGTACTGATGTGGAAAAATTAAAGCAAAGTAAGAGAGAGAGGATGAAAACTATTTTAGATAGTGTGGTTAAAAAAAGCCTCCTTGATATCACATGTGGTTTGTCTTTCTCTGTCTGACTTACTTCAAATATGCCAGTCTCTAGATCCATCCATATTGTGGCCAGTGACATTATTTCATTCTTTCTACTGGCTGAATAGTATATGTGTGTGTATATATATATATACCATATCTTTTCTATTCATTTATCTGTCAGTGTGTATTTAGGTTGCTTCCATGGCTTGGCTATTGTAAATGGTTCTGCTATGAACAGTGAAGTCTTCTCAGATGGTGCTAGTAGTGAGGAGCCTGTCTGCCAATTCAGGAGACATAAGAGATGGGAGCTCAGTTCCTGAGTCAAGACGATCTCCTGGAGGAGGGAATGGCAACCCACTCCAGTATTCTTGCCTGGAGAATCCAAGACAGAGAAGCCTGGCAGGCTATGATTCATAGAGTCACAGTCAGACATGACTGAAGCCACTGAGCACACACACATGAATATTGGGGTGCATGTATCTTTCTGAGTGACAATTCTCTCTGGATATATGCCTAGGTGAGAGATTGCAGGATTGTATGTTTGCTATTGCTGTTTAGTCGCTAAATTGTGTCCAACTCTTTGTGACCCTATGAACTACAGCCCATCATGCTTCTCTGTCCATGGGATTTCCTAGGCAAGAATATTGGAGTGGGTTTCCATTTCCTCCTCCAGGGGATCTTCCTGATCCAGGGATTGAACCCAGGTCTTCTGCATTGGCAGGTGGATTCTTTACAACTGAGCCACCAGGGAAGCTGTATATGTGGAATCTAAAAAAAAAAATGTACAAATGAATCTATTTTACAAAATAGAAATATGTATTTTACAAAACAGAAATATGTCTATTCACAGACAAACAAAACAAATTTATGTTTACCAAAGGGGGTATCTGGGGAAGGAGGAGAGATAAATTAGAAGTTGGGGATTAACAGATACATAATACTATTTATAAAATGGTTAAGCAGTGAGGAACTATGGTGCAAGGAACTACACTCACTATCTTGTAATAGCCTATAATGGTAAAGAACCTAATAAACTGTGTGTCTATATATATATGAATCACTTTGTTGAACACTGAAATGAAACACAACATTGTAAATTAATAGTACTTCAACTGAAAAAAAGAATGGGGAAAAAAGTAAAGAAAAGCTATTGAATAGCTGATATTTGAGCAGATATCTGAATAAAAATTAAGAATGAGCAATGATGAACCATATATAGTTGTGGGTCTGGAAGAGTGTTGTAGATGGAGGGAACAACAGGTACAAAGACCCTGGAGGCAGGACTGAGTTTGGGGTCTTAGAGCAGTGCTCTACAATAAGAATATAATGACAGCCACACATGCAATTTTAAAAATTTTAGCAAGCACAATAAAGAAGGAAATATGCTTTCAAAAGTAAAAACAAACAAGTGAAATTGATTTAACTATATGTTTTACCATTTAAATGTAAAATCAAGGTCAGCATTATGAATAATATTTTACATTTTTTTACATAACTTTTTTTTTCCAAATCTGGTGGGTATTTTATATATAAAGCATATCTCAACTCAGAAGTGAAATGTTTATTGAATGTAATTGATCTGAATTTTGATTCCATAAAATTTGTAATTGACAAAATAGGTTCCCTGTCCTTCTCTGAAGGACTAGGAAGCCTGGCATGCTCCAGTCCATGGAGTTGCAAAGAAGCAGATATGACTGAGTGACTGAACAACAGGTTCATGTATCCATGTTGTCTGGACATACCTCAAGCTTTTCTGAGCATTAAATTGGTATCCATTTTAAATTTAAATTTACTGAGAATTAAGATAAGAAATTCAGTTCTTCAGTCTCCTAGCAAACATTTCAATTACTCAAAAGGAACATATGGCTAATGGCTACTATAATGAAACTAAGAAGGTCAAACTGGCTGAAAAAGACCAGAGTATTTGGAGAGTTAGACAAAGGCCAGGAGACAGAAAGCTTAGGCATCTTGGTGGGGAAATGTTTGGATTTCATTTGGCTTGTGCTTGGAAGTCTTTGAAAGTGTGTGAGTAGGTGAATGACACAGTCTGATGTGTGCCTAAGTAGATCCACTCTGACTTCAGTAGGAGAGAGAGTAGAAACATGGAAACCCAGTAGAAGATCATTAGGTAGGTAGGTAAGGGATGAAGCTGGCTTGGTCCAATGCAGGAGGGAGAAGTTGTTGGTTTCAGGGTATATCCTGAAGTTTGAGTTGATAGTAGTTGCTACTGGATTGTTTGCAGGGTAGGCAGCAAAGAGGAGTCTAGGGTGATTTCTTGGATTTGGACTTGAGCAAAATGGCAGCCCACTCCAGGATTCTTGCCTGGAGAATTCCATGGACAGTAGAGCCTGGCAGGCTATAGTCCGTAGGGTTGCAAGAGTCAGACACGACTTTGAGACTAAACCACCACCATCACCAACACTATGAATGGTGGTGCTGCTGTTGAGATGGCTGTGACCAAGG